>NC_135775.1:25269957-25908656 GCF_028453695.1 Augochlora pura | reverse complement strand
CGACGTTTCGAGCCAGGCTCGGCATTTCGTTCGAGCGCGTCCGCGGCGCTTTAATCTCGGAACGGCGTACGTGTCCCACGCAGCGGCGCCTCCGAGAGAAACAACGGAGTTTCGTATGCGTGAGGCGAGAGCTTTTGAAGAATGGCCTGTCTCCGAGGAGCACGCGGGGGCGTTCCTTCATTTTTGGTTGGTGTTCCGGGGGAAGGCCGACGCCCGACGCCGTGAAGAATTGTACCGCCGGGGAAACAAACGACCGAAATTGTTCTCGATACAATTTGTTTCCAGACCGAAAACTTGCCTCGTCGGCCGAGCGATAAAGCGAATGGAATTCGGAACTTTCGGCTCTAGCGCGCGCTCGCTCGCGCGCATTAATATTTTACGGGGGGAAATTGGGTCGATCCGGAACGTCTAATTAAAGACGGAGATTTATCTGCCCTTTGAATCTAATATCCGGAAACTAGCGTTCAATTAATTTACTACTCGCCGTAACCGGGAGCCCGGGGAGGGAGGGGGAGGGGGGCGGGGGCGGAGACGATAAAATTCGTTCCGTAGCCGAAACTCGATTCATTAATTATCGCGCGATAAAAGTAGCCCGCGTAAATTAGCGGCGGAGCGAAACTTTCGATCCCTTTCGCGGGGCCGCGATTATTACGCGACCGAAATTGGGTCGCGGCGGTTGACAATTAAAAAAAAAAAATGCTTCGCCCGGCGTGTACGCGCGCTCGCGGCGAACGTTTCGTCCGTTCCCGATCTACAAATTAATTGAACAATTACGCGGGCGTGTATGTTAAACAAATACAATCGCGACGCGATTCCGAGAGAAATGAAACGGTCGTCGTTGTTCCGGCGCTGGGGACGAGGTGAACGAGCGAGTTTTCAATCGTCGATGGAAATAATTTCAATTTATAAACCTCGCCGAGAAACGGAATTAATTTGTGTATTTGTTGCGACGCGGAACTTTTAATTCGCCGTTGCCGAACCCGTCTGCGTGGCGAGAGGAAAAAAAACTCGGGCGAACTGTTCGCAAAGAACGTGACGGAGAGCGACCCGAGGAGCTCGACGATTCTTTTTCGTCGGATAATCGCCGGCGTCGGGCGCAGTTTTAATTCTCCGACGAGTTTTTCCGATCGATACCGAGACCAGCGACGCCGTTGTACAGGGTGCATCAAAATGATCGTATCTCCGGGAAATGAGGGGTTTCCTGGGTAACTTTGGTCGCGGATAAAAACGATCGCATCTCGAATCCACTTTTCTTGGATCTCCCAGCAGAAGTTAGGGCAATGCTGGAAAGCGAAAACTTTATTTATTCGCCCGTATTTCGTTTGATTTTTGAATCTTCGAATCAAGAATCGTTTCTCACGGTTTATCGCAGCCATCGACGATGTAAAGGGCTTGTCAGTAGATCGTGAAAGTACATAAACGGCGGCAATTTCGGCGCCGCGATGGAAGAACGCGCGAGACAAAGGTCCGGGGCCAGGTTGTAAGGGGTTCGCTCGCAGAAGGTCGGTTTGAGGAGCGCCGGAATACTAAACAGGGTTTAGGACCCGTAAAAACCGGAACCGCGAACGTTCTCCACCGCGCCATAAAATCCCGAGTTTCGCGGCCGATGGTTCTATCCCATCGCGTCGATCGCGGCGAGCGTCGTAGAGCGGTTCGAGCAACGTGTTTCGTCAGAAAATATCACCGCCGTCGTTTCGCAGCTATTTCGACGGCTGGACGAATATTTTCGTGGTTTTCGAGGCTGCCGCGGGTAATAGCCGTCGGTAGATACGATTCGCGCATCGGATACCGTGAAAAATCCGTTCGACGGCGCAATCGAGCCATCGAATCCGTTTTAATCCTGTCGATTCGTGACGGTCGGAATAAAACAGTGATCAACTCCCGGTGATCCTTTGATCGTCCGACGACGAGGAAAACAGAAATAAAGCCGCGATCGTGCGCGCGTCGAACGCCTCGGAAGAGTTCCGGTGATTCCAGAAGCGAGGCGAGCGAGCGTGTCCTTGTTCGGCCGAAATTCAGCCGGATCGCGGCAACAAACGCGCGGCCAGATGAAAAGAGGGACGGGGGTGAAGAAAAAGGGGGGGGGGGAAGCCGTGTAGGTGTGTACTCTCGTCCGGCATTCATTTCGTCCGAGGCGGTCTTTTGCATCGTCGCGTTTTCGATTCAACGCCCATTTTTCCGCCTCGGATGTCCCGCGCTCGCTTTAACGCGCTCTCTCGTCGGACGACGGACGCGATGCAAAGTGGCATTGTTCCCCGTCGGCCGGTGGAATCCTCGCTTCGCCAAGGATCGGCCGAACTTGAAATCGAGAGGGCTGACTCGCCTAATAACGCGGTCCCTGTAACGAGCTCGTTAGCAGGATCACTGCAACTCCGTACACCGCTCGAGAACTTCAAAGCAGATTAAACTCGATTACGGTGATTGCTTCTTTAACTATCCGGCAGATTCTAATGTCTGTTCAAACACGTCACAGCTAACGTGCTATAGCGAAATACAGTCAGTCCTCCGACGGTCTCGACAGCCTTTAGAAAATTCGCGAGGACGAGAAACGACTGGGTCGTTAAAACCTTGACTGGGCGCGTCGCGATCCTAAAACCAACTCGGAACTTCAAAGCAATTTGAAGTTGATTACGGTAATTGCTTCTTTAATTCTCGCGGAAATTTTCATCAAATATGAAACCCTTTGGATACGTCGCAGCCAACCGTGAAAGTAAAACACAGCGGACGCGTTAACGTCAACTTCTCCGGAGAGGCTCGACGTTCGTTCGAAAACCGGCGACGACGACGAGCGACGATGCAAACGAGGCGAGATTTTCCACGGTAAATTACGAGCGACCGAGCGTGATCTAATGGATTGGCCGATTTAATTCAGCGCGAGAGAAGCTTATTTCGCAGTCTCTCACTTTCTCTCTCGCGCGGTTCTCCAACGGATCCCCGTAATGCTTGCAAAGAGAACAAAAGAGAATTGTTTGCGCGGAGCCAACAAAGCAGTCAAAGAGGAAAAGAATCGTCGGCGACGAGAAAGAATCGCGCGCCAAGACTGCTTCGCGTTTTCCGAAAAGGATTGCACGTTCGCCGCGGCGTCGAGCGCCGAAAATTGTCACGAATTTGCGGGTCGCGCGCGTCACGTAGACCGTAAACCGCCGGCACCCGATTGAAAATTAAACGAGCAAGCATAATTAGCACGTAACCGACATTAAAGTTCTCGCCGCCCGAAGTTTTACGGCGTTGTGCTCTCGGCGACGACACCCCGGGGTGTCCCGCTACTGCGTGCCGGAATATTCGCAGGTCGCCGGGATTCAGCGGATTTACGGGAGGCCCTCGTGGTCGGTGAAAAATCGAATAAACCGGGAGGGTCGGTCGCGGAACGCGGCCGTTCGGAAATGATTTCCGAGCTCGTCTTTCGTCAGCGAAAATTGCAAATCCGGATCGACGCAACGGCCGCGATTAATCGCGATTAATCGCGATCAACGGGATCGACCGGAACGCCGCCGCGAGTGCGCGCCGATACCCTTGATGGTTTAGCCGCGGCGTGATATTTATTTTGCCGCGTAAACAATTATTCGAATCCCAGCCGAGCGAGTTTTCCGGAGCGGTGACTCGTCGTCGGGCCAGAATTCTCGAAAAAGACGACCGGCGTTTGCTCGTGTTTTAATTACATGCGCGGCGCGGATCGGTCGAACAACAGCTAATGAGACAACCGGAATACGAAAATCGCGTTAATTATACTTTAATTTATAATTAAAATCGCGAATCGGGCTAATGGGGAAAATCCGTGAGATCGCTGCGCGACGCGGTGTCTGCCGGGTTAATTGGACGAAAGAAGGGAGAAATCGGTTTGTTTGGCGAAGCGGGGAGTTGCCGTTCGTTGAGGGGTAAGATCGTTTAAATCTCAATGCTTTAGGACCGACAATTCGTTACTTTAATAGCGAGATATTTCTAAGTAATGAAGTTTAAAGAAGCTTTATTTTCTTACTAATAATTTGGTTTTCGAAAATAATGAATTGTATACTAATCTATATCGAAGATAATAAAATGAATATAAAAATATCTGTATACTTATATTTTAATATCTCTTAATATTTCTCAGATTAATGCTTTCATTTTATATATTTAAAGACATGTCGGTATTGCCATGTACAGATAATACCATTTGCTATGGAACAGCATATCCATCAAACCACAACTTTTTTTCAAACGTCTCAATATTGGATTAGAAGATACGAAATTGATTGCCGCAATTTACCGTCAAGGAATGCAAAATAGCAGGGGACTGCAGGGTCCAGGACATTCGTTGCTATATTCCGGTGGAAATCCTCGGCGGACAGTTCGCGAGAAAATCGATGGCTACCCTGCAGAGGAGGGCTTACAGCGTCGCCGTCGGGACGTCGCTCCGCTGCAAAGGAAATAAAATTTCGTTGTTTCCTCGTAGTTTCGCTCTCTCTCTCTCTCTCTCTCTCTCTTGAGTCTCCCAGCCGCTTCTGTCGGCAAGTGGCGGCCGTAAATCCGTCGAACATTTTTCGAGCGGACGTGCGCCGAAGGGCGAAGGGCTTGGTTCGGAGATGATTCCGACAGACGACGAAGGGCGAGAACCCTGCCAATCGCATCCCTCCGTCCGGAACGATCACAGAGCGTTGACAAGCACCGTATACCCGGACGTTTATTTTTTTCCTCTCCGCCGTTCTCTGAAAACGAAACGCGACCTGGATATCGCGTTCCTCTCGGAGCGCGCAACTTCGCGCGAGCCCCCATTGTCTCCGTCGGAAAGTGTTCACCGTTTTCCAGGGAATTCCAGCGAGATCGTCCACGACAAGGAAACAGCGCGCGAGCATCGTTTTTTTCTAATTATGGAGGAACGAATTCGGCGTGGTCCCGGGCAATTAGACGGACGGCTAATGGACCGGGACCGAAGGAGCTTCGGTCCGTTGCGGAAGAGAGTGTCGCTGGTATTGAGAAATTGCCCGCGACTCGGCTGTTTCGACGTAATTTCGGGAAACGTTGCTGACGGAGAGACGTTCTTCAGCGTGGAATATTAAATATTTAACGAACGACTCGAATCGTGTCTCGCTCGAAAGCTGATTCATTGTAAAATCGCAAAAGGTACAGAGATTTAGAATGATTAGATCCACGGTAAAAAAGAAGAGAAGAATAAGGTGCCGGAAGATGGATGAGGCAAGATTCCTGAAATTAATCTGATAAATCTCGACGGACTATAATATGGTTGCGAAATTACGCGAAGTAATGCGCCGAAATGTGGGCGTTATACACTCGGATGCTTCCGAAATGATTTACGAAAACAAGAGCCTGTAATTTCGTGGATCCCGTGCTTAATTAGGAAGACAAATGACGTCGCGGAGTGCAGAGAGGAATTTCGAGACTGGAGACAGCTACGATCTCCCGGCAGACGTCAAAATCTGAGGACCTGCCGAGGAGTCGTCTGGCTTTGGGACAGCCAAAGTTGTCCGAATAAAGTTGTCAGCGCCGAATGACGAGACGACAGACAGACAGAGGGAGAGAGAGAGAGGGAGCCTCGTCCCCGCGACAGAGTGCAGCGCCAATTGAATTTTTTCATCCTCCCGGCGAGGATCCTCCGAAGAGTCCTACTCCTCGTCAAAGAGGGCCCATAGTGCTCTGAAGTTTCACTTCGTTCATTACTTCCTCGTTAGGGAGGGCTTGATCTAATTCCGGGAATTTCTCGAGTGCGGCTCCGCCCGGTTTTCCACCTCTGCTTGTCTCACTCCGTGCCTCTGTCTCTCTCTCTGTCTCTCTTTCTCTGGCTTTCTCACTCTCTGGCTTTCTCTGTCTCGGAAGGTCGCCGGTGTCGAATTAAGAAGAGCCCTCTCTCTCCCTCTGAAATGCCGACGCAGAGCGTCGCTGCGGCCGCGGCAACGAAAGTGCAGGGACGGCGTTGTTAGACTGCACCCTGCGGCTAACGCCCTTGCTCGCAGACTGTTACTCGGCCGAAGGATGTTACTTGCCAGTACGGATCTATATTTCCACGTAGACGGCATGATCCAGCGCCGAAGAATACCAATCTCGAGCGAGGAGGCTCGAGATTTCATCGAGAGCTCGAAGGCAAACGACGAAACTGAAGAACGTTTAGAGCAAGGTGTATGATAACAATAATGCAATATTCTATAATCACTTGCAAAGCAAAGACAATTGAGAAAATTCGAGTAGAAAGTGACCTCCGCTCGATGTAGAATTGATTTCAGTACAAATTCCGCGAAAAATTCAATTTATCTCCGTTCTACTAAATACTATATCCCCTCGATTTAATCGCAGATTTATTCAAAGGAATCTGATGCGTCCGACCGCGGCACGACTTTTCCACTTACACGGCGGACGAGCCTTGCGAACGAAAATTTCGCGGAAACGCGCGGCGTCGTAGAAAAGAGCTCCCCGTCCCACGTTTCATCTGCATTTTTCCGCGTAGAATCAGCCCGCTTCATTTCACCCCTCTATTACAACCGCGCAGCTCGAGTAACTCAACTTTTTTTCCCACCCCCGGTTACATTATTCCGCGCGCACCACCCTCGGACCCCCGAAACTTTTAATCCTCTTTAACGTTGCGCCGCGGAAATTGCTGAAATTTGTATGAAAATTTCGTAACCCGTGCCGCGCGCGCGCGCGCTCTTTCCAGCGGGTTGATATTAAAAAAAAGAGAAAAAAAAACGGGCCCCTTCGGGCCGCGAGAACAGCAACCGCGGAAATCGTTCAGGGCGGGGGGGGGGGCGGGATGACGAGGGATAAAATTGCAGACCGCCCTGCGCGTTCTCGAATAGAAGCATCGGGGCGAAGCTACTCGTTTAGCCGCAACACAAGTGGCTGGCAATGAACCTGACCTCAAGCACGAAGATCAACCGTTGGAAATTCGTTTCCCGCCTTGCTCCCTTTCTCCCTATCTCTCTCTCTCTTTCTCTCCTGCAGTTTTATCGGATTACGCAATGGTGGCGGACCGTTCCGGCGAACAACAGCGTTACGAATGGCTTCTCCCGATACGAGCTTCATTGAGCCGTTAAACCTCTAATAAAGTGGTCGAAGGCCGCCGTGCTTGATCTCTCCAAGTTGCCGGGAACTTTCGGGACGCTTCTTCGCCCCGATCCACTGCATGGCCTGGAAAGTTGTCGTCCGTAGCCAAAGTGCAATTTTTCCGTAGTTTGCCGTCCGCGCGAACGGCAAACTACCGCAGCGATTCCATTCGTTTCGCGCGGATCTTAATATCATCGAGTTCCGCAGGATGCGCGCCCGGTGTAAATTAACCGTCGCATCGGGTAATTGGTTCTGATAGCACTTGGCATTAGCGACAATGCTACGCACAAAAGAGACCGTTCTATTCCGGTCGGATGTTGTCAAAGTATCCGGTTAATAGTGTTCCACAGGTGACCGCGTCCGACCGGGACCGTAATTGAGAGATCGAGCAAGATGGTGGGCTCCGTGACTCCGTTATTGCTTAAATTATGCCCCCGCGATCGATAGAGCCGCGTCTACGTGTCCAGATCGTTGCGACGTCTGAGAAACCCCGGGAGAGAGACCAGACCCCGATGAAACTCCGAGCGAACGCTCTCTCGATCCTCCGTGAAATAAAACGGAACACATAAACGCGTCTGAAAAAATTTTATTTCATTTCACGTTCGCGCCGTCGTCGATTAATTTCGCAATAAACGAACGCCGCGGAAAAACTAATTAGAACATCGGGCCACGCGATGAATAAATCAACGGGGGCATAGGGTACAACGATTATTCAATCCGAAATGTAAAACCCCTAATATTTTATTCACGATCATCCGTAGGAATAATTTGTCGTCCAGAGGGTCAGGCTAAATATGCGAGGGAATTAATTTAGCCGGTGGATCGAGCATCCCACGAAAAATCCAACAACGGTGCCGGATCGGACCACGTAGCTCTCCGTGGCCATCGATCGTCGACAATGATATCAGGACCGTTCACTGGTCGCCATTAAAATTTTTAATGCCTCGCATAAAGACACGCCCCGGCGCGGCGGTCTCATTCTGTCGCGCGTACCGGCCATAAATTCCGGAATGCCCGGTCGGCCCCCCTGACTTTTATAACTCGCGCACTGAAACTTATAGGAAACTACGCGCGGCCCGATGCGTTCCCATAATTCTGGAATTCCCGCGCTCCCCCGAGACCGTTCTCCCTGTCGCTCCGATATTTTAAACTGTCGGCCGTCGGACGATCCCGCCGAACGGAAGAGCTTCGCGCGGTTAACGCTGTTGCTTCCGCTCCTCGAGGCGTCTGCTCCGTTATCTTTACAACTTATTTATTCGGACGGCTTTGCATGAAAATGCAATAACAATCCCGTCGTCCGAGAAACATTCCGGATACCGCGAATGCGTACGAGATGTAAGATAAAAGGTGCAATCCAGACGATTTTACCTCGTACGTTAGAGATATGGAACAAATGTATGTCGTTACTGAAGGAGTTTATATACATATATATATATATATGAGCCGTTCAGTGCACACATCGACTAACTCCATAAAACAAAAAGTCGAGAAACGCGATGAAATGATGTGCATTGATTTTTAAAATTCCTGTTATAACATAGATTCACATATATAATGTAGAATGAATAAATACAGATATAGCTTCTTTCATTTAAAGTATAATTTAATGTATAAAATTAACAAGAAAGAATAGCCAAAAAAAAAAAATTTTTGCCGTTTAATGGTGTTAATCTTTATTATTCAGGAAAGTTATTATAAATATAAAAAGTTATGACTATACCAAGTGCTTTGACACTTAAATTTAAGATTTTTCAAAAAGTGGAGTTAATCGATGTGTGCACTGGGCGGCTCATATATATATAGTAATTCTCAATGGTAATGACAATGCTAGTGATCAGAAAGCGTCGTAGAGATCGTATTATTAAATCATATTATTAAACGAAGATTAACGTATAGAGCTCTCCTCGCTCCCTTTATCTCTCTCGAAACCGACAGCCATTCTCAAATCTATGCACAACGTCAACGGAGCATCTTCCCGGTACTGTCATAATAACATGCAGAATGTCTTAAGTACCAAGCGGATGCATAGAACTGCATTGAATAAAGTTCCTCGTTAAGGTCCATAAGAGGCTACCGGAGTTCCGCTTTCCTCCAGGTTCATTAAAATTCGAACTCCCACGACCGTGCCCCATTAATATATCCGGTACAAACAGTGCCGTAGTAACTTTCCGCGACACGGGGCCACGCACATGCCCGCGCTATATTCGGCTCTATTAAATTATCTCCGAACGACTGACCAGCGTGGGTGTCCGTTACCCCTAAATTCCCGTCGACCCGAGCACAATATTTCTCGTCGATGCACAATTGCGGAATGCGTTCCGGGAGGGAATTCGACGGGAGCAATCGAAGAAGAATGAAAATTCTTCGGGAAAAGCAGCCGCACATTTTCTATCCGCTGGTTTCCCCGTCCAGCCGAGGGAATTGATATCGCGGGAATCCTTGAAGAGTCGCTCGAATAAACAATCCGTGGAACCGGAGACAAAATGCAGCCGCCCGGTTTGCACAGCACACCCCCGCGGACTAGGCGGTCGATTGTCCTCTTTAATTTATGGCGGAAATGGTACGGAGGAACTGATAAGTCTCTTCCATAACACGAATATCGCTTTTATATTATGTGGCTTTAATCCCGACGTTTGATAGTCGTTTTAGTTAATTAATTACGGTATCCAGACAGATTATAGTCTCGCACGGAAGCTTACGTTATTAAGAGGAGAAATTTCAGCTGCGATTATCCGCGCTCTTTAATTTTCTATGGTAATTTTTCGTGGTCAAGGATTCTCCCGTGCAGGCACGCCGGGGACACGCGCGCGCGTTCAACTCGACCTGGAACGTGACGAAACTTGCGGAACACCGGGCGAACCCGAACGGGGATTCCGCGACTTCGAGGGGCCGATCCTCGACTTTCTATCCCAAAGCCTTTGTCGCCGGACGACTACCATTGTCAACTTTTGATTTGCATTCGACGCCAGAAGGACCTCGCCGATCGACTCCATGGGCTTTTCCCCATTTCGTCGACCCTCGAAACGCGCGCGCCGCTCGAATTCAACGAGCCGTACGTGTTTCCGAGTGCGCCTCCTGCCCGAAATTCGCTCGCGGAACATTTTTAACAACGCCGGCAGGGATATTGTTAGTCGCTGAATTTCGTAGCCAGTTTTTTCGTGTACAGAGAGTCGGTCGGAATATTACCGGAACTGTTATACGAAAGGAGAGATCGATGGATACGCGTATCCAGTGAAACGAGTCAATAATAGATGTTTCGTCCAGTAGTTTCCGACAACCATTGATCAGACAATACCGTGTCCGCTCTTTCGACAATTATTTCAGCGTTTCTAGATTATGCGACTCGAATTTTTCGCAGTCGGTAAATAAGTTTGCAATGCTCTCGAATTAAATAAAATATTGCTTCGAATTGCAGCAGCGCCAACGAATAATGCTTCCGTTTTCTGCGCTGTCGCAATCATTGACTTACGCTCGAATTAATATAAATACGAAGCAATTTTTGTGCTCAGTTTCCCGTCTCATACATTTTAGATCCTCCCGCATAATATCTGCATAATTCGTGGCCCGGTTAAGGAACGCCTTGGAAGATACAGGATCCGCGGGAAGCCGGGTTAATTTAGGGGATACTGCGCGGCGGTAGTTAATGCAGCCTAAGTCTGGACGCGAACGACTTCCACGGAGCCCGTCCCTCGTCATCTTCGCGAGAGAATAGGCGCGCTATTCTCGTAACGACGCATCCGAAACGCGTTAGGTTTTACGACTCATTCGGTAGCCGTTCCGATCGTTATTCCAGTTCGACGTTTTTCCTACCGGACGGTCGCGCGGTCTCCCACCCGGATTTAGGTACACTCGAGGTGCACACACGCCGACGTTGCCGTGGGGATTACGAGCCGTCGTAAAGGTAAAAGTTTCCGAAATTAGAATTAGCCGCGTGACGCGCGCGTCGCCCGTGTGCCGACTCAACTTTCCGCCGTATCCATTACGCTCGACAACATCGTAAATCCCGGCGCGGTGTCCGCGCGAAGTGGAACAGCCGGGAAACACGGCCGTTTTACATTAGGATGATAAATTGGGACCGGGGAGCGAAAGAGAGACCGTCGAACGAGAGTCGGACCTAATCAACTCCTACTCTACTTCAAAGCGTGCTTCATATACATATTTTTTATACATATATTTATTACAAAGCTGGACGCTTATTTTGCTGGACTGTCGCGAGCAGTTTTGTACGCGTTTAACCATAGAACGATCCCATGGGGTTGCCAGCGATCCCAAATTTTGAAATTCTCTGCATTGAGGTTTTTCTCATCCTTTTAACTAATATCGTACTTCATATTTTATTTTTCGAAGATAATAAACGATATTATCAAGATTTTAAGTCGCTCGCAACGCCACGATTTAATACGAAAAATGGGAGGAGTGGTTTCAGGGCTAAGCGAGGTCGAATACATCTAAGAGCAGGATCCGCGCTATACGCCGTGAGCAGATAATCATGAGCACGGGATGACAAAAGAGCGAGGACATAGAAAAGCAATGGGAAGGCCGGGGAAAGCTGGGCGGAAAAGCTCGCAGTCACAAATTACAAGGGGACGAGAGAAAAAAAGGAAGCCGTCGCCGGAACGAATAGGACGGGAACGGAGGGGCGTGGGTCTCGTGAAAAAATACAGGGTATCGTTGGCGAGAGGTCGCGGGGATCCGGACGAAGACCGATCGAATCGAACGGTAACAAGCGTCGCAAAGGGTTTCCACGCGCTCGTTCTGTTTGTTTAATGGATTCCCGTGGCCGCCTCCCGTTCTCTCGTCGATCAGGATAACTTACGACGCGAGAGTTCTCGTCGGCCCCCCTCGATCCCGCGTTCGGCGTTCCTCGGTTTTTTCGCCGGTCCTCCGGCGCGCCGTGTCCCATTTTCCGGCCGGAATGATCGATTGCCCCGCGATGATGCGGTTTAAGGCACCCTGGGAACGAGGTCAGGGTGCGTTCTTCGCGGCCGTGCCCGCTTTAATTAGTGGGACACACGTAAGGCCGGCAAAAATTCTACCCCGCTAATTGCTCGGGAACCCGGCTCACGGTCGTCGAACGAGATCTTATCGGACCGCGATCGTTCCGTCGCCGGACGGCGCCCTGCGAAGAGCCTGGATCACCGGCACGTCTATTTCGAAACGATCCAGAGATAAAGCGCGGAATGCTAAATTATAGTAGTCTCCCGTCTGAATAATTCAAGCCGAGGATTCGGTAATAAGGAGAGCTGCAAGTCGATAAGTCGGACGCAAGACTGCTCGGGGAGTTATCTTTTGCCTGAAATATTGACACCGCGACAGAACGACATGGCCTGTGCAACCTGCCGGGATCAATACCGGCTATTTATACGGCCGGAAAGATTATTGATCGACGCCTGAAAGACAACTGAACGATCCTTCCCTTATCTGAGATCGTGCCGACTGATCGCAAGACGTGACACGACTCTGCCTTCAACAAACGACTACACACAACAGTGTCGCACGCGTGCCGGATATACGTTTGACCTATTCCACTGGCAGCGCTGGGGTTCCTCTGCTTCCACGGGGTCAGCAAACGTGACGGAGCCGACGCGAAAAACGAGACATCGTAACCCGTAGAATTCTACTCACGATTTTATCCGCGGGATTGATTAGAATGGAGCCGGAAATATCCTTTCGAAATAAAGTTTCATTTCGCCCCTGTCGCGTCATTTTTCTGATCTTCACCGGAGTTAGCTTGCCTTCTTAGACAAGCTTCTATTATTAATAATTATTATTATAGTTATTACTGTTTGCTCAGATTTAAAAATTAATTAGTACATTGATTTAGTATATTATATCTGAAATTTCAATTCGATTAACCCCTCTCCGTATTATAAAAGAATAAAGATAATTTATATTTACTGTGTATTTGCGTTTACCTATGAATGTTTAAATATTGGCGACATGAGTACAGAATTCGATTCCGACTTAAAGACAATATTATAAGAGCTCTCTGCAACGAGCCTGGCTCGTTAAAGTACGGCTTAAATAGAAAATACTGTAACAAGCCTCTTAGCTCTACTTAGAGAAGCATTCGAGCTCGACATACCAAGAAACTGTGCAAATCAATAGAGTTTTGCTGTAAAACGGTAGCTGTGCATAAACGTGGAGTATGAGAAGCGAGGAGCCTTCCATGGCTCGGTAAACTTTTAAAAGTCGCCGCTCCTTTAAACCAAGATCTTCGATAAAGAGAGGGCGGTCGCTATACCTGCGTCTGACCAATGTCGAACCACCACTACTTAAACGACCGTCCATTACAGTTCCTCGCGCAATCGCGGCGAATAATTTCAGCTTTGTAATTGCAGGGTTGCTCGCGTACCAAACAAGAAGAAACAGAGAGACAATGCCGCGAGCCGCGGGACGGTGAAATAAGCCGCGGCAGATCGATAACGACGACAAAATATTCGCTGACGAGTGACAGAATCGTGACCCAGTTTCCCAGCTGAGCGGCGAAGGTCTCTGTCGAAGGGACCGCGCGCGGGCGGGCTGCATCGCACGTGCATTTTGTGTGTCGAGAGCAACCGGTCGAAGAGGTGTCCCAACGTTTGGCAATGCCTCGCTCAAAAGCGGACGCGAGCCCCGAAGAGATCTCTGTGTCCGGGCGGGCGTCGGGGACGCGGAATCGGAACGATCAATGCCGATGGAATTGCACGGCCGAAATTCTCGCCGCGGATCCAACGAACGGATGCACACTGCGCGCCTTTTCCGGCGTGAAAACAGCCCAGCGCCGTCTGTCCGAAAAAAAAAACGCGCGACGCGAAACACGCTGACACCGCGTTCACGGATTCCTCGTGCTCCCCCGAACGTTTCATTGAATTCCCCGCGGTCGCGCCTTCCGCCTGGCCAATTCGTGGCACGGAATTTCCGATCTTTGAAGAAGCCTCGCTGATTATGCTGCACTGACACTGCAATCCTTTCGACTCGAATAATTTAAAAAAAATATATGTCGAAAGTCTCAGGCATCGTTTTAAATAAAATAAGTGGAATTTCGCAGATTTCCGTGGCACGGAAATCGTTCGTATCGGGTCCTCGAAGCGCAAGGCTGCGAAAAAATTGTGTTCACGTAGGTTTCCAGTCAGATGAACGTCTCAATTTGCCAAGGTATCGGGAGCACGATCGACTCGAGTTACCGCAAGCAAGGTTGCACACAGGAATCCCTAGACCCTGCGACTGCAGCGTTCAATGCTCGAAACAGGATATCGAACAAGGTTGCCGGGAGAGGTCGTCGGAACCGAACCCAAGGTAAGTAGCGACGGGGAATGTTTGATTATCGGAGCAGAGCGGAAGCGGTATTAATCGAGCCCGACAAAGACCGGGCGCTGGTTTGGTCCGTTCCCGTTCGTTTTCAGCCGAAGAAAACCGATCCGGCTCGTTTCTTCCTGAAAGTCGAGAACCACGTTCTGTTTGCTCGTTGATCCCCGACGTTCCAGCAGGATCCGCGACAGCGTTCCAGGATCGATCGGATCATCGGATAACCACGGAAAACTCCGTCTACTATTATCCTGTTTCGTCTAGACGATCCATTTTTCTAAGATCCCCGAGGCACCTAGCGCAGCTCTCTCGCAGATCCCCGGCTGCATTAAGCTGTCCAAACTTCGGCTAAGAACGTTTCCGAGTAGTTTCCAACGGAATCGGGACTTTTTTCAGGTGACAAACGCCCGAGAATTCCCCGGCAGCGTAATCGCGTAACAAACGCGAACCGGCTTCCCCGGGTAGGAAATTCCAGCGCGGAGATCCGGGCGATATGCAAATCCGCCGGAAACGAAAAATCTTGCGAGCTCGGATACACGTTTTTACGACGCTTACGTATACGCTCCGGCGTTCTCTACGTCGTTTTATAAGACTCCTGCGTGCTGCGCAAAACCTCTTCGTAGCGAGGACTTTTATTTCCTACGCAACTCGACCCCGTCTCGAAGCCGTAAAATCGAGACTCCTCGCGGTTCTTCCGCGCCGAGACGGACGAAGCTTTTCGTCTCCGTTCGAGGATGCTCTCTCGCAGCTGCATGGAAGACACGCCAAACTCCGACAAATTGGCTCGTCTAATTATAATCAGAAATTCTGGACGTTTCTCGACAAAAGTCGGCGAGGATCGCGGCGCTTCGCGAGATTGTATTCGATGTCGCGCATAAACGAAACGAGTTTCAGTCGCGGCGGTTTTGAAGACCGTGGCGCTTCCGGGAATCAAAGCGGATTCCTCCCAGTAGATTCGTTAACATTCGCGTCTACCGCGAAGCTGGGGAACGGCGCGGCGCGGATCTCCTTAAGAGACACTCCAACGTGAAAGCTTTCCCCGACCCCCGTGGCGAAACAGCGGAGGGAAAACCGTCGAATAACAGCTCGTTGACGAGAGAGAGAGAATCCCGGGGAAGTAAACCCGCGTGGGTCGTCGTCGTCGTCGCGGCTCGCTCGCTCGTTCGCTTTGCGGGCGCAGTTCGCGCGCGCCGGAAATGCCGGGGCCACGATCGAAGCCCGGCCCTTTTTTTTCTCTCTCCTCTGGCTTTCCCGTAATTTCGAAACGACGCGGCGTATTGCCCGGCCTCGAGGACAAAGCAAACAGCCAGCCGGAAGTTCAAAGAGACCGTTAAACCGGCCGCGCAAAGCCCCGCGCGAGAGCCTGCACACGGTTGATGCGTCTTTTATGCGCTTCCGGTTTACTTAGCAAACCCCCGGCATTCTCACTCGGGGGGGCCAAACGACATTTGCTTCCAGGCTGAACAGGTTGAAACTCATTTCGCGAAATACCGAGGGAAACTGTGCGTCGAACGAACCGGTTGCGCTGGCTGTCGAAACGAAATTTCTCTCGCCGGATGACTGATTTTGGAATTTCTCGATTTTTCGAAAAAATTCTCTGGACCTCTTTCGCACGCTAGAAAATCATCGGACTCACTCGAAATTTTCTTAAAACCTTCTACTTTCTAGAAAAAAATTCCTAAAGACCTTTGAACTTCCAATACAATTTTCTAAAACCTTGACCTACGCAAAAAAATTTCCAAAATTCCTGAATCGCTTAAAAAATTTCGCGAAGCCTTTGGACTATTTTACAAAGTTCCCAGAAATATTTAGACTCTCTGAAAAATTTCTGGAGAGCTTGAAAACTTATCGGAGCTATAGAAGAGGACCAGGAAAAATTGTGTCGCCGGTAGACCAACGCCGAGAGATAGATAAGCACGAGCAAACAAATCCAACCGATTCACAAACAAACGCGACAACATGGACGACTTCCCAAGATTCGCGGAAAGCACTTTCGGCTCTTGTTTTTCGAAGATTTCGTTGACCTAATACCGGGAACGGGGGAGCAAGAAAACCTGTAGGAATTAGGACGGAAGAGCAACAGCTGCAGCGAGAAAGGAGTAGCGGCGTCGGCTTTTCAGCGAGCGGCGCGAAAACACTTTCGGCCCTCGGTAAGTTTCGCGTCACGTTGGAAAGCTGAAACGTGCCGGCGACGTACAACGGCGCGAACAGTTTTATCCAGAGAGAAGAATGCGTCACGTTGCGCGGAACGGGGATTCTCCACGGCGACGTCCTCGAAGAAGCAAACGAAGAAGCCTCCTCGAGGTTTCAGCAATCTCGAGGTAGATACGGATTACAAGGTTTATAGACGTGCATTGATCGCGTGTGATCGAGGCTCCGGCCAGCATGATCGAAGTTACACAGTCTGTGACATTTCTCGAGGAACTTTGACCTTTCCGCCCGGGCATCTCATCGACTGTCTCGATACGAGGGGTCGTAATCTTTTCGATTGGCCCGCGGACGAGTGTGCCAAAGTGTGCCCGCCAGTTTTCATCGAAAGAGTTTCGCGCGGCCACAGATCTTCATCACGGTTGTTTACCGTGGCTCTCGCGACACCCGGGGCTCCATGAGGCCTGAAGAATTGATCAATGGCCCGGATAGCTTTCGGCCAATATATTGTCAAGGATCAAAGCCGACGCGGCGGTCGCGCAGCAGGATTTATGGCCGCCTCTCGGATAAAGTTTTTGAAAGACGATCGTGCCACCTCATCAAGCACCGAACCAGCCTTGCACACACACACACACACACACACACACACACACACACACATGGTTCGAAGGAAGGACGAAAGTCTGTCAAGGGTTCGAAAGTCCATCGAGAACCCAGAGGATTCCTTAAAGTGCCCGAAAAACCTCCAAGGACTATCTTGCTACTCCTCGGAAGAAAATCGATGAAGTCCTTCTACCATAATTTTTCAAACAGCCGAAGGAAGTTCTCCGAGTTTCATTAAAAACTGGAGTTCAACGAGGAGAGGAAAGGACGCGGAAGGGTATCGACCCTAAAAACGAGATTCCTCGCCGTCCCGATGGTATTATCTCGGCTCTCGGTTCAAGGTCTCTCTCCGAGAAGGTGCAAAGTCGCCCGAGAGCGAAGAATCCGCAATTTCGGAATTACACGCGAAAGAAGAAGCCCCCGAGGGATGAAAAGGGACCCGACGCGGAAGTTTCGAAGCCGATCCCAACGGTCCCCCGGTCCAATCGAACCCGAACGACCCCGTAATCGCGAGCCTGGTCGCTCCGCGCCGAGCGATCCCGATTCAGGACGCTTATAATTTTGTCTGCGAGCCCGGCACTCTAATCGAATTTGTCGCGGGATTTCCGAGATAAGGGTATTACGGGGAATTAACGTCCGCCGTGGAAACAGGCAAGGGCCTGCACCGCCGCCGTGCCGGAATTTACTGGACTGCCCGTGGAATCCTTGCGGAGGTTGCCGAACAACTGTCGGCGACCATTTCGAGAATTGTTATACACGAGCGGTCCGCGCGCTAATTAGTGTTGCCGCGGTGGCCCGCTGATGGCCGATCCTGCCCAAATTATTTAGAGGGAGCTACGGTAACGCGGCCGCCGCGGTATGCGGGTTTTTAACGAGCTGACTGGATGGCTGGATAATGGCGTCGAGACGAGAGTGAATTGGCGAGGAATTTATAATTAATGGACCGCGGATCTTGGTGTAGAATAAAAATTGCTCTACGGTAACGTAAGTCAAATTAGAATATCTTTCCTCTTCGAATAATTGGAACAAGTTAAACGCAATGCAACGATATCGCCAAATTTTTCCAAAAATGGTCCCACGTGATAATTATGATTTTAGCTGCGAGGAGATCGGCGAGGTATCGAAAGTGTAGATCGATAAAAGTCGAGCCAGTGATACGAGATTTCGGATCTCGAGGGAGGATATTTCCAGTGGCTCTCCGCCGAGGAAATCCGTCCGCGTTATTTTCGCATTTTACACTGCTCTTTTCCGGAAGAAAATTAGATTTGTCCCGTAGGCTAACCACAGAGAAGCTTCGGTAGACCGAAAGGGAGGCTTATAGATTGCAGAGACCAAAGGAAGGTAGGAAGAAAGGATGTATGGGGGGAAAAACGGAAACCGATGTCGTCTAACGGGAAACTATAGAAATCCTGCGTTGGACGACCTTATCCAATGCTGGGTGATTCGATAAGAATTCATTGGAAACGCCGGAGAATCAAATTCGACTCCTGCGATCCGTTTTCTGTGACCTCGAATTACCGACTGGTAAAATGTCGATGCAGTGCAATGCGCACTCGTGATACCTTAGGTTGCCGATTTTAATCGTAATCGAATTACAGTCTGATCAAATATTTATACCGATTTTAAATGTCATTGAAAAGATAAATTCACGAAAGGCTCATTCTATCAAAAGACAATGAAAATAAAAATCAGCATAACGAACCCAACGAACGACCAACCGATAAAGAAAAGACGAACGTCGAGGATTACGACTATAACGATTCCCTCGAAAGACGGACGAGGGAAAAATAATACGATAATCCATAATAATCGAGCGTCGGCGTCGTAAACTATGTTTCGTCCGCCCACAGCTCGGCTAAATCCCTTATCCGCGCGTCATCGATCGTTGAGCCTTAATCTAACCCGATATCGAGGTCGATCGGCCTCGAAGAAAAACAAGGTTGTCCCGAGCATGAAATGTTATGGTCGTTATAAAAACAGACGAATCTGCGGGCGAGCGATTAAGGAGGCTGCGGGTCTCATCTCGCGACACTCGGCCTCTCTGCCTACGGGACATCCTCGGGCCACGCGCGCTCGGGTCACTTCGCTAATCACCGAGCCGAGGTGTGTGTACCCGCCGAGAAACAGTTCACAAATACTCATGAATACTGAACGACTCGGCTGAAGGAGGGTGCTTTGGCCAAGTGTTTTCGGAGAGGGATATTCCCCTGTGTTCGGCGCTAGCTGCACTAGCTTACCGAAAGTAACTGCCTGCGCTACGTTACGCTGAATCTATTGCTGTCTTTGGAACGGCTCGTCCTTTAAGCGTTTTCTAATGGAACATCTTGTACAGCGAGATTGTTGTTAAAATCTGATATTGAGCAATTGGTTAATAAAATCGTGGATTTTTTAATTATTTTTAAAGATCGTTGACGCCTGAATGTTCAATTAATTTTTGGAGTATTTTAATTCGAGGATAGAGCAGGTCGCAAGATACTGGCGACCTTATTATTGACTTTTACTACTGGGAAATTGACGAGGGAAGTTCCAGTCCTTTGAATCATTTTTAAACGCGCCATACACCTCTGAGAAACAATTTTTACTTCCACTTGTTGAACTTCAAGAATAGATTATATAATATTGCAACGATTAATAACGTTGAATAAAATTGCAACGATTTTTGCTATTAACGATAAACCGATCGAGGAAGAGTAGCAATCGATGGAATAAAGAAAGCGCGATCGGAGGTCGAGCGTCTGTAGCTGATCGAGGGACGCCTCCGACACGGAATGCGAGCACCGGTTAATTGATCCTTCGATCCCCTATCTCGGATTCCGTGCTGTTCTCGCCAGACAAAAGGCGGACAGCCCGCGTCTTTATTAACGGGCGCAAGGTGACGAGCGCCGCGACGCCGGACAAACCGTGTAGAAAAACCGACGCCGGGGAACCGGGTCATCCGGTGGATATATAACGTGGTCACGAATCCCCCGACGGATATCCGATTCTGCGAGGACGCGAGAACCTGCGCGAACGAAAATCGAAACGGCGACCGGCGTGGCCCTGTTTTTCATTACTCCGCGGCCCGAAACGATTAAATCGTAATCTCGCGACGCGGCTCGATCCGTCGCGCAATTTATTGTTCTTGGATTTGTTTGCTATCGCTCTGCCACCCGCACGCCCTCCCTCTCGGAGATTTCATTCGGTGGAAGATGAAACCGTTTGTCGTCGGTCTCTTAAAAAAAAATTGCGGCACCCTGGACATCAATCCTCCGGATTTGTTCATTCGAGTTTTATTCGGTTCTTCTCTCGATCGATCAACGTCCACGCACCCTCAGGGAAATTAAAAAGACATTCACGATGCTCTTGTTCGGAACAATTTTTCACGGCGACGCTATATTATTCATACTGCCAGGTAAATCGTGTGAAATACGCGAAGACGCGAGATCTGTTTATTCACTGGTTCCTGGGAGAGTCTTCGCGAGCACGTGTACCGTTCGTCCGCGAGAAAATGGCGACGAGAAACTTGTAGAAATATTTCAGAAAATTGCGGCATTGTTTCTTTCGTCGAGGAATGTTAATCTTGGAGGATCGGAAGATTTCTGCTCTCTCGGACGTGTTTTCCGCGGGACGTGTCTGATTGTTCGATTAAGCACGAGGCAGAGATGGATTCCATGGCTTTGTTGGCCAGGGTAATAAGGTTCTCTCTCTCTCTATCTATCTATCTATAGGGTCAGTTGGATGCGTACGTGACCCGTTCCTGTCCGACGGCGAACGATACTGCGATCAATCTTCTTTTACCGGCCCGAGGATTACTCGGTGTCACTCATTAACATGCACGCTCCTCCGTAAACCGGTTCGAATTACCGCCGCATGCTGCAAAACACCTAATCGCATCTGCGCCACTTTTTGCTTTGAAAAAGTAATTGCATCGAAAAAATATCGGGACGTTGTAAAAATGATTTCAATAATTTCGCGCAGGCGAATTTGAAAAGCCGAAATTCCTTTTCCAATGAAACGACCGAGCTCTCGAGTTACACCGATTTTCTCGCCACCCCTGTCTCGCGTTTCAAAAGCTCTGCTCGCAGAATCCGCGGTCTAATCAGCGGATATCGGACGGAACGAAGGAGACGGATGAAATTTCCAAAACTGGCGACATCGAGAAAAATGATTCCGGTGGAAAATTAAACCCGGGGAAAAAGAAAAGCGAGGAGCACGGACACAAAATATTGTGACCGTGCGGGAACCAGAGGGACAACACGTTCGGCTTTCCTTCGGCCGGAGGAGAATTAAAGCGGAAACGCGGCGACCAGAGGAAATCCACCGAGGGTATTTCCGCGCGAGACGCGGCCGTGATATTAATTAATCTGGAGAGCGGGAGCCCGTGCGAGACGGTCGTTTCGAATTTCAGAGAATCGCGTGGCGCCCGTTGAAAGAAAAACACGGCTACCGGACACGATTCGAAACTAGAAACACGTATCCGCCGATCCCGCGGAGAATCTCGAGTTTCGCTCGTCGCGGACGGAAGGGATTAACCAAAACCGTCCGGAATTGCTCTCTAAAATTTCTCTCGCTTCTTTCTCCTTCCTCCTCCTCCTCCTCTCCGCCGTAACAGAACTTTCTAATTCTCCCTCGCGGGGCTCTTAAAGAACCCGGGTTCTTAAGAAAGCTTGACCTTTGAGCTCTTAAATCGCGTGAAAAACGACGGTTTAATTGAAAACCACCGCGGCGAAGGTGGGACGAAAGATTACGCGACGGGGACGTTATACGGCGCGAGGGCGTAGCCCTCCTTGCCGTGGACGGCCGATCATTTCCCATTGAAATTAAAAGTACCGCGGAGAGAACGGGCACAATGGGAGCCCTGAATGAAACTCCATTGTTCTACGAAAGTACATTTTTTGATGGCATTCGAAAGCTTCGCGGAACGAGGGAAACGCATTAAATTGTTGTGGCGGTTGGCTCGCTAACTGGTTCCAACTATTCTAATAAAAACGCTGGGTTTTCCACGATTTTCCAGCTTTTCGAAGAATCGGAATTGAAAAACTTTTCAACAAACGATTTACCCGAGCCGTTTCAAGTGACGTGTCTTGATTCGAAGATGTTGAAATTACGGAAATTGTGATAAAAATGGCGAGAAGTCTGAATAAATAGAATATCGTTTTTATTATAAAGTAACACCGGTTACTTCGCCATGGACCTTGGAATCTGGCGAAACGGTCGTTAAATAACGAATAGAACCGTATCGGTGTCGCTTGATATCGCTCGTAACACCGAAAAGAATTGCGCTAACCGTTCGAAAAACGTGGCCGGCTCGCAAAACAAAGTTGAAAAACGGAATTTTTATCGGAGCCAGCTACAAATCCGCGGCGCACCGCAACGAAATGGAACGTCCCACGCACGCGGCGCGCACAGTTGCATGTTCGGATCACGGGCGTGTTCCGATTTCTCTGTTCGATGCGTATTTGGGGTATCCGGTTCCCGATCCTCGAATTTCAATAATAATAGACACGTTCCCCTATCAATTACAAATCAATGCTGTCACCCTTCCGGACGCTTCCGGAGGGGTGATTGGGCAACTTCGAGCAGAATTTTCGCGAATAAAAGCGTCGCGGGGGTTTGGCCTCCCTCTCTCTCTATTTCCCTCCGATCAAAGAGCTGGCCTACATTCCGCTCGTTCAAATTTCTAAGGCGATCAGGGTGCCGAGCACACTTAGAAACTATTGCAAATCCGAAGATTACGCGTTCGACAATGGCGCCAAGAGGATCGAGATATTTTGTCTCCTTAGAACTCGTCCTTGTTCTCCTCCGAAGCTTGTTTGTCTAACAATTTTTTCCGAAGACTATAAACGCACCGAATGCGCACAGAAATTTTCGGAAAATCGTAGAACACGCCTACGCGAATGATTAATATCCGCGACCGAGTTATTCGAGAAGATTGATAGACGCGCGGTGCTAGATTTTCCTGTGTCTACGCGTCGAGTATTAAATAGTTACCAGCAGCGCAACGGGCTTGCCCCGTGTCGACATATGTATGCATGAGCGTCTCGAATGTCGCAGGTGTTCTTGTCACCATTGGTCTGTATCAACAGTGACAGCGACGTCGAAGCGTTCGCTAGACTAGACAGAATACCCTGCCGGAGATTTTGCCCCGTGCAATTCTGGTCCGGGCGAGCTCGCAGGATGCGCATATCCTTTGAGAACACGTGCATCGCAGATGTCCGGCCAAATAGAATTTCCATAAACCACCGGAGTCGTTCGGCAACGTAACGACCGTGACTGGAATATGCTATCATCGTCGAACACCCGTGATTATTGTCTTTGTAACGGTACACTGCGTCGCGGTACAAAGGTCCGCGATCTAATTCCGGAAACAAGATTTTCATCGGCGCGAATGAAAATGTGTCGGGACTTTATCAAATTGTTCCACAACGGCGCGCGGTTGGTCCTTCCTCGACGCTTGTTCGGTTGTGTACACTAGAAATTTAATTACGGATGCCGCGGATCCTTGTCGGGGCGATAAATAATGCCACGCAGACAAGATTCGGAGATGCGCGCCGGTCCAAGGATTTAGTTTACGATGCTGCGAGGCTTTATTAGAGGATCCCGAGTGCCGCGCGACCTTCGATTAGGCGACAAGGGTGGCTCGCAAAAAACCCGCTCCAGATAAAATGAAAACAAGCCACGTTCGCTCGACCCACCCCCGAGAGAGAGAGAGAGAGAGAGAGAGAGAGCGAGCGATAAAAAGAAAGAGGTTGATAACGCCTCGATTAATTACGACGCCTCTTCAAGACGCGATTACGAGAGGCCGTCTCTCCTCTCGGTCTCGTTATTAGACCGTCAGCTCTACCAACCCCCACCCCCCCACCGACCGGCGGACACACGAAACGTGATTCGGGTTTGAAAAACGGACAATGATTGCTGCCTTTCAAACACGCAATCTGCAGCGACGCGGCTCGTCAAACGCTTTCAGCGCGCCTCTCCTCTCGCTTCTAATTAATTAGCCCTTTTACGAGCGATGCCCCTCGTCGACGAAACGACGTCGCGAGACCGTTTTACGACGGGACTTTCAACGGAGAAAGGCCGTTCCAGCGGAGACGCGATTTCCTGTTTACCTGGCGAGAGGTAAAAATAAGAGGAAATAACGCGATTAATTTGCGACGTGTAGAGACCGTCCTTGCCGGGAACGATAAACGTAAGGGAAAATGAAATCAATGGACGAAGGGCGGACACACGCGGAATCGATTCGCGAAAGATAGAAAGCGAAGCTTCGAAGAACGTATTCTGCTGGACGAACGTCGGTCGCGGTGGAAAATAATACGAATTAATCAGGCGGACGAAACGTTAATAAACCGGCGGTATACTCGAGGAAAATGTTTGCATTTCGGATGAACCGAATGCAAGGTAAACATAAAGATGACCCGTGGCAAGTTAAATGAGAAATCTTGGGGAAACGTGTACATCCGCCTTGAATTAAATACGAACAATTTACGGCGGGCAAAATGCGCGCGGTCCGGCCGGAAAATGTTCAACTGTCAGCGGTGAAATATAACGAAGGTAAGCGAAAACGATGCGACGAGCGAAATGTAAAATGGCGCGGCGGCGTGCCTTTGGAAAAGGAAAATCGTTCGACCGTTTTTCCAGCGAAACCGTAGACACCGTTTACCCGTCGAAGAGTTCACAAACGAATGGAAACAAAAAAAACAAAGCGGAACGTGGAAACGCCGGTGACCCGTCCCCGGTGAAACAGGAGTTTTCGCGGCATTCCGATTTTCTCTGAAATCAATCGCAGCGCGGGATTTAATCGTTGCTCGTAAACACGGATGCTTCGTTGTAATTTTCTTCGATTTATTTGATTGAAAATAACACGAAGGTGTGTCGGCTGGTTTATTGCTCGCGACAAAAGTCTGCTGCTGGACAGTTTCGCAGGCTTCGATTCGCTTTAAGCGGAACAAGATTCTATCCGCCTCGATTTTCCGATGGGAATGGATTGGTCGCGAAGAAAAACTCGATTCGAAGCATTTTCAGTGGAAGTGCAAAGTTATGACCAGACCTCCTTTAATCAACATCCGCCCCGGGAACGGTCTCTCTCTCTCTCTCTCTCTCTCTCTCTCTCTCTCTCTTCCTAGTATAATACATAATCTAGAAGGAGGCTGTCTATCGGATACATAATATTCCAGCGAATAAAGTATCCGAAGGTGTGTGAGAACGTCCATTCGACCATCGGGGAAAATGGAACTGTCATTTTCTCCATTTCCTGGTGTCGGCCGGCATTCTTTAATCCGCTTGAAAAGAGGCTCGTCCATTACAGGGACGCCGATGCGTGACAAGGATGAATCACAATTTCCCCCTTCTCGCGGAAATTATGCGAACAACGCGACCCCATTCGTCTCGATTCCCGAAATCCACAGGCACCATCTCCGTTCCCACCATCCCTTTTCATCTCAAACGGCGCGGACATTTCCACGACCGTTCAACGATCATTAGAACGTCGCGCAGACCGTGCTCGGTCGATTCGCTGCTAAAAGAAATATTTCACCCTCTAGAAAAATCAAACAAATTCGTACGGAAAGGGCATAGCGGATTAAGATGGTCAAAACTACCCTTAGAGGTTTTTCAATGACTCTTATACCGTTCGATAGCTGACCCAAAAAAACTCATCTGTGCAAAATTTTAACCCTGCAACTTGTCCGTGAGGGTAGTTGCAGGGTAAATTAGATTTCGCGGTTTTCCGGCATTTTTCCACCTATAGCGGCTTCGATCGGAAATTTGATCACATTGTTGCAGGAATCGTCGATCGTGTCTCGAAAGAAACAGCAAGAGTGCGCACAAGCTCCCCGGCAAGCATCTCGAGGCGACTTTTCACCGTGGATAAGAGAGACTCAAATTCGAATCCATCCCCGATATTTCACCCCGATGGGAAAATATTTCTGATCGGATATTACTCTGGATCGACCGGCGTGTTTGCTTTCGCCGCGACTGCTTACGCTCCTCGCCGTGACTGGCATCAATATTCCGCAACATTAAAGAATGTCCTCGCGTCCCGGCGATCTGTTCCCTCGTCCGGGAACGCGGCCTCGAGACCACGGTGCGAAATCCCTCCCGTCGAACAGGCGACGCGATGATATATCTACAGGTCGAGCGAACGTTTCGACGCCGTCGAATAAAACTTCGATTCGTCGGAATATTCTAAATCGGATGAGCGCGAATTTAAAGAATTTTAATCGATGCGAATTAATACGTCTTCAATGGAATGTTCATAAAGTCAACGGTGATGCAAAATTACGAATAAGTACCAAAAAAGCAGGTCGAAAGAACGAGAGACAACAGATACGAAAATCGGTGCGAAAGCTCGCCAAAAGACTGGCGACGCAACCTTGACATAATCTGTTAATCAATTCCGCG
The DNA here is from genome assembly GCF_028453695.1 of Augochlora pura. NCBI lineage: Eukaryota > Metazoa > Arthropoda > Insecta > Hymenoptera > Halictidae > Augochlora > Augochlora pura. The sequence continues at coordinate 25,882,208 of NC_135775.1, read as the reverse complement.
TTTCCGGGGAAAGGATTCGAGGGAAACGGAAGTTCGCATGACCGCATCAGGCGCAGGAGTTTTATTGTTCCCACAACAATGTGCTTTATCGTCCGCAGTAGTCCAGCATAAAAAGCTCGCGTGTCGACGAGGACGATGCGCGACGGGCAATAAGAGAAATTTTTTATTGTGCGACTTTCGTCGGCCAGTGCACTGGTACAAAGATGGCCGAGCGTGCACCCGCGAACTTCTCTATTCATTGCCCGCCGTGACTACTCCCACACACACACGCCCTCGTCTGCTACTCCATCAACCGGCTTTATGACTCGTATTATATGTTTTTCTTTTTCATCTACGCGCGCGCGAGCGTTCTCTTTTTTTTCCGCGTTCACCTGGCCGACGAAGATTAATCTTATCGCAAGGGTCCATAAATAACGCGCAACCTTAAATTTCTCCGATAACCGCGGACCTCGCCCCTCCCGTCATTAATCGATTAATCGCGTCGGGGCTTCTCTTACGGTTTTAAAACGTGTCCTTGATAGTTCTCCCCCTCGTGCCCAGTTTTCCCACCGGCTTCGATTTCGTCCGTCGAAGGGCTCGGAACGTTTTCGAGCACGCTCGCGATTAATTTCCTGTCGATTCGTTCGTTTTAACCCTTAATCGGCCCGCGCCGATTGCCTCCAGTTATCGTTTCACTAAACACCGCATGTTTCGAGATCAGCAAAGTGCTGATAAATTTACGTTCGTTGCATTTTAATTCGACCCGATAACCGTCTCGTAATCTCGCAAATCTGCGCACGCAGCGAATGCATAAACATTCGCGATGCGGCGATCGGCTTTTGTTTATTATCAGACTGCGGATAGTCGTGCGAAATACAGATTTCCTGGATCGATTGTAAATAACGAACATTTAATGAAAATGTGTTTATCTGTTTCGCAGATTTCGGTAAACCGAGTAGAATGTTAGAATATTTTTAAATTGCTTCTTTAATGCCGTCGTTGTTGCTTGCCACTTCGCATTATTGTTTCTATCGTAAACTCACAAAAGCGGCAGTCTAGTTATCGTTGTTATTAGAGATGGTGGACGGCGGCGTTAGCGTTGCATGGACAATGTTACCAACGAAGAGAGACGGAGCACCGATCTGTGCAATACAGATCAGCATTAATGCTGCATAGAAATCCACGCGACTATAAACATTTCAGGCTTGGAATAATAAACGAGGGTCTGCGTTTCTCCGCGCGGCGAACGAAAGAGCGAACAACCTGGCGCGCAGGCGCGACGAAAGCCGGAAACAACGACGATCGCGATATAACGCGCAGCATCTCGCGTCTGTAATTTGTAACAGCGCAAAAACTGTTTGACGTCTCTCTCGAAGGGAAAATTGCGCAGCTCGCTATAATCCGATAAGTAGGCGTCTGTGCCCCATGAATTGTTAAAGGGGGGAGGTGGCGGCAAAGCAGCTCCCACCAACGCGAAAGTTAATTTCGATTTTCTGTCAAAGCATCTTCTCGCCGCTTCTCGTTTTTCTTTTTTTTCATCCATCGTTCTTCGCGCAATGTACACAGCCGCGTTTGGGACACCGACGAGAAAAACGCGACGAGCACCTGCCTGATGGAGTATCAAAATACCGTGGGGGGGAAATCGAGCACCGGGGTCAAGATGAATCGCGGAGCCTCGGCTTCTCTCCAACGTCGTCGAGACGTTGAATAACCCGCGCCGTGCCGCGACTCCATTAAATTGCAAATTAAAGAGAATATATCCACGAACGATTGACGATCTCCATCGTCTATAATGCGTTCCCTCCGGAAAATATCGATCGTTGAACTATAGATTAATATTCTTACGAAGTCAACGTTGGTAATAAAAATTCATGCAAGCATTAGTTATTCGTCCAATTGCGTCTGTTTCTATGTAAAACAACTCTCTAGATGAACTATTCATTATTTTAAGACATCCATTAACTGCGCACGAACCCGTGCAAAAATAGACGGCGAGAATTAATTCGACATTAAACGAACTCGCATTCGATGGTAGACTGCATCGAAAGCTGCACGATGTTCGAGCGGCTGCGCTCGCGAAACTTCACAAGACACTTCACGAGAGACCTCATATCCGGAATAAGTTTTAACTATCGTATTAATTAACGAAGTTCGGGGGGGGGGGGTTGGATCCCGATTTCAAACGCTCAATTACTGCGTGCTTGTTCGACGAAGTCCCCTCGAGAACTGAATTTCCGCAGAAGGGCGGAAAGGCGGGCGCGTCGTAAATCGACAACAATGTGAAACACAAAGGGTGGGGATCGAACCCCCCGGACGAATTTACCTGGAAAATTAGGGTCGCCTAAATCTAAGGAGAGTTCAGTTATACAACGAGCCTCGAACGGCGCACGTGTCTGGTGGGTGGTGTCGTTCCCGCGAGCGGATAACGGTTAAACAGTGTCGAAGTGTTAATGGGATCCTGGTAAGCGAAGTGTTAATGGGCAAGCCCCGGCGTTTACAATCTTGATCCCGGTGTTTGTTGGAAAAGGGTTACGTGCTAAATAACGCGCGAGTCCTTGGCTAACGGGAGGCGGGTTTAACGACGCGTCCGTTCCCCGGATTCATCCTGCCGTGACACTGTTCCACGGTTTACGTGGCCGTCGACGGCTGACAAAACTGAACGGGTCGCGCACACGCGTGACAAGACGTCGACGTACACCGGGTGTACCCGACGACGTTTCCAGCATTCGATATTTCACTGTACGGACGTCCTTTAAATTTCTATTTCTGAATTCGATTTTTAGTTCAACAACCGTCTTCGTTTACGTGGATTCTTAATTCGTATTTTTCGCAAAATTAGCTTTAAAATTTAATAAAGCACGAGCTCGAATAAGATTTTCAATTATTCTCGAAAATGACTGCAACAAGAATTTTGTAATCTGCGATTATTCAGATCACAATGATACATTTACGGCTTGCGTATTCGATATAATAATCGCGGCAAGAATTACAAGACCGCTCGTTAAAGATCAGAATAAACGTTTTATTCCAACTTTAAAACCAGCTCTCATTAGTCAATATCTCAAAGCCCGGTCCACAATGAATCTTAAGTTATTAATATCTTGAGAACGATTTCTGGTTGAACTTTCAACTATTAATATCCCGTGACCGACCGCGAATTGAATTTTTAACGATTGGTATTTTAAAGCGGAGTTCGAGCTAGGCTGCTAGATATCTATTCGAAAATCGTAAATCGTTTGATTCGCGCGAGAGTTAGGTACACATTTTGCGAAACGCGGAGGACACCTTGTAGAGAAGGTGAAACCACGACGCGACGCAGTTCTCGCGCCGGCATGGAAAGCGGCACCGGAGTAAGTGCCGCGAAACAGATGGTGTTCATTAAAGGACGCACCTTGCTACCTTCCCGTCCCAATCTGTTGCCGGCAAATTAACCGGCCGGAGAATAGTCGTTTCTCCCACACCGGCACGCGTTAAGCCGCAATTGACCCATTTGTGTACCCGGCACGATTGATTTACCCTGGAGCAAGATGGAGAGACGGAAACAGAGTGCGAGCGAGGAAGAGAGAGAGAGAGAGAGAGGGAGGAGTGAGTCGAACACTGAACATTGTTGCTCGAGAATGTAGCTTCGCGAGAGTAATGCGAATAGCAGGATTCAGGATGGCGAGCATTGTAAATGACGCGAAGAATTATGTAGCTACGGAGATATTAGTAGAATCCACGGGCGCGTTGCGAGGACTTTGAAGTATGATGATGACTGTACTCGGTGACAGTCGTTTGCTTTTCAACACGACTGCGCCGATGCGACGAGCGAACGCAGCCGGCTAATGAAACGAGCTAATGCAACGGCGAATCGTCTCGCCAAGACCTTTCGAACTTCCGCTAAGGGCTTGCCTCCGGGGCACCGACAGAGTTTAATTAAATTGATTGGTCATTAGGATGCCGGGGGGAGTGGGACTCGATGGTACTAATAGCAGTCCGAGAGCTACTTATTTTTGTCGATTCTCGATCGGCAATGGATCTATCGAAACGAGAACGCGGTCGTCCAAATTACTATTACACTATAAAAAGAATATTTTAAAGATTGATAAATAGATGAATTATTATCAGTTTCTCCAGCTATCAAGAAGGTCCGTCGTTCGAGGTTTAATATTTTCTGAGATACGACTCGTTTCAGCAAAAATATGTCCGATGAATATTTCGCAAAGTATTGCTGGAAGATTTTCCGCGCTGTCGCGAGGCTGCGTCGTCGGCTAACATCGGCGAAGGAAGCAGCGAGAGAAGATATATTCAGGACGACGGCAATTCGAAAATTCGCGGAGCGTCTCGAGCGGAAACAGAGCGGACGGTTGCTACGGACGGTGGAAAGAACGACGATTAACATATTCGACTTGGTTGCACCGTGATGATAATTCATCTTGTCCGTGACAGGAGACCGTCCCGCCACGTGCTCGTGCGATTAACTTCGAAAAACAAGGCCGCCACGTGGAATCGTCGCGCGATAACGTTCCGCTACGTCGCCTCTCGTTCCCCGATCCCCGGCGCGAACATTTATTTATTATTCACCGTGCAGCACGGCAAATCGTTGGAAAATGCGGCTCGCTCGAGCGGACGACACGTGTCCCGCGGCCAGAGAGTTCTTTTATTCTCTTCCGCCGAATCGAACCGATCCCCGTGAATTCCGCTCGCGGAATTTTCGTTCGACGATTCCACGAGATTTCCACGAGATTTCACGGATTCATTATCGCCGTAGGATCGGTCGGAAGCGAACGGACGGGATCGAATCGAGTTCACCGACCCGGGGCGAATTAAGAAAACTCGAACAAATTCCCGCGCCGGAATCCCGAGCGATCAATCCGCCGAAGATCTCGACGGAGTCTCCGAAACGCCGACGAATTTTTGCGACATCAATTTCACGTCCGAAACCCGGGGTCCAATTAGGTTAATTAGCTGTGCCGGCGGGCCGGCCTTATCTGCTCCGATGATTTCTCTAATTAATCATCCAGTTAATTGCATGAAACCGGCCGGAAATTCGTGGATGCTCGAAATGTTATTAAAGCGCTATTATTACTAAACCGCGGATGTTTGCGCGTTTGCGGCATCTGCGAAGTATAGAGACGCGTGGGCGTGAGGCGCGATTAACGTGATAACATTCTCAAGATACGTTTCGATGCGTTATTAAACGGTAAAAATAAAAAACGACCGGTCGACATGCTCGCGGAAATTCCCCGTTAAATTAGTTAAAAACATAGCTTGGAAATATAAAATGAAACGCTGTTGCAGCTAGTCGCGTTCGCGAAAAAATACAGCTTCGATTTCACTCGAACGGTGCATCGAACAGATGTCCGACCAACGTCGGATATTTCTACTCGCGGCGAGCGCTGTTCAATTTTCTTGAGAGAACGAAGCCTAGCAAGAGAAACGTTGGCTCCGACATATTTCGTCCCCGTGGACAATTTCCGAACGCGTTTCCCTTGTCGGGGAAAATTCTTGCCGCATTTTCGGGGCCGGGCTTTATCGACGGACAGTATATCCGACAAGAACGCGGCGACCCGAAAATTCTGCGGCAAAGTAAATTATTTATTCGGCCGAGTATATCGATACCCCTTATCTGTCCGCCACATAATTCCGCTGATGACATAATTTATTATCGGGGGGGAGAGGGAAACGAACGCGGGGCACGATGAATATTCATCCGAAATTACGATTGGCTCGCCGCTGATTATTCGCGGCGTCGCGTCGGCGTCGCGCGTCGCTCGCTGCTCGCCGACTGGAAAATCGTTTTACCGGGAAACGATGTAAATTTTCCTCGGAGAACCCGGACGAGGCTCGAACAAACGTAGACCGGCCACGACACGCGGAAAAGTCGTCTTTCCGAAGCGAGCCAACGGGCAGACCGTTTCATTATCGTCGGAGAGACGCGACGACGGTCCCCGTCGGACGGGAATTTTTCAGCCGTCGCCGCACCGACGCCGTTTCGCCGCCGATCGAGATCCTTTGTCGCCGATCGGGAGATTGAACCGATGATCGGCTGAATTTAATTAGCGAGCCCCGCGATGATAATTCGAGCAAGGGCGCCTCTCAAACTAGAACGCAAACATGCTTTCCGAGGAACATTTTAATCTCGGATATTTTACTCTCGGATTTCCAATCTATGACGGCGGATAGTTTTCACGCGACGCCAGAAATAATTGAGAGCACTCGTAGGGAGACTCGTTTTAATTGCACGATTTTCGTCCTAGAAAATACTTGTTTTTATTGCGCGGACGTTTGGCGATTTGCCAGCTCATTCGCCACTGAGTTATCTTCGGGTATGAATCGTTCTCGTTTCATAAATCGCGTTCTGCAGAAAGGACGTAGGAGAGAATGTCGTAAATTGAACTGACAGGAAGGGCTCAAACTCGACAGAAGTGGCGTAAACAATTCTGTGACTCTAACGACTAATTGTACAATTTATAAATTACTTTTAGTGTATACAGTTGACCTATAGCTTATAGACTCGCGGCGTTCTTCCCAGCAGCCGCAAAATTCAGCGCCCCAGCGAAGCGACTCGCCGGACTCGCGGTGCGTAACCGGCGAAAACCGTCGCCTGATTGATTATTTCTTCGGCAAACAGTCGGCCAATTTGCATACAGTGCCGGGAGCCAGGCGCAGCGAACTTGCTGAAACTTCTCGACCACCCATCCCATCCCCCCACATAATTACGCGGGACGGGGCCATATGTAATCGAACCTGGCGAACTTCATCCGGTCATCGCAGTAATTCATTTTAGCTAACTTGAATTTCAGGCCGGCGAGTTTCCGGAAGAGAGAGAGAGAGAGAGGGGGGGAGAGAGAGAAGGGAGGAGGGTCTCTCGAGTTAGATGGAAATTTCGACAATCGAAATTCTTAATTAAAAGCTCGTGGGCGTCGCGAACAATTTCAACGGCGCGGCTACGCCACTTCCCAGTCTTTTGAGCACCGCGCTCGTTAATTTTTCCGTAACCCAGTTCTATTATACACTCGGCGTTTTAGTTGTCACAATTGCAACGTTAAAATCTGCCTAGAGGTCCCCGATCCATTATCCAGAGTACCGAACAAAAATTCGCTAAAGCGATTTTAATTGCGTGTAAGAGATCGTCTCAAGTTCAAAGCTGCGCTTAAGCTTCGTCTCGATACGCTATAAATCGTACTTCTTCGCGTAATAATTTCAGCGAGTTGTTAATCATTTCAGCGAGTTGTTAATCATTTTAACGAGTTATTAATCGCGTTGGCGAGTTGTTCAATATTTTAGGGAGTAGTTAACAGTTTTAACGAGTTATTAGTAATGCAGAGGAACCGTCGAATTGTTTCAAATTCCACTAACCTATTTCTCTGTCATAAATGCGTAAGCACCGCGGTCGAATAATCGTTAAACATTCTGTTAACAAGCTCGACTATATCACCGCTCAAGGATCCATTTATCAAATGGTCGAATCGCTGATTCTGGGGGAGAAATATTCTGGGGGGGGAGGGGGGGGGGGAATATTCTGCGGAGATTGTCGCGTTTGGGGTGCGAGGCCAATTAGGAAGCCGAAGCGAAAATGTTTTCAGTTCGTTCAGGCGGGGATCCGTCGACTAGGCTCCTCGATTACGATCATCCGAAGGATACCGCAGGACGCTCGCGAAGCCACCGGACGAAATTTACGAGCTCGTAAGTACTCGAGGACCTTCTTCCTTCCGTATCATCCCACGCCGCTAAGATCCTCTCGCCCTTTCCTTCGAGGGAGCATGCAAACGTACTCGACCGCGGACAGAAATCTTTGAAATATAGGGTGCCTTCGGGCGGAAAGGGGGGGGGGGTAATAAGGGGGGAAATAATCTGCGGGTAACGGGACCTGGACAATCCCGTCGGACGCTTCTGACAGGAGATTGGAAATAACCGGCTGGGAACAGCGGAAAAAATAAATTCGAGGCGACGCCGAGGAAAATGTCGAAGACGCGGGCGCCGGCCCGAGGAAGATCATTAATCACGCTCTTTATCCTCGCCCGGTTTATTGTAAGAGGAGAAAGCAAACCTCGAGGAATTCCCTTCGCGGCCTGCCATTCTGGCAGGACTGACAGAAAATGGGGATGCTTGGATCGCTCAATTATAGAGTGATCTGGAAATTTCAATCCTTATTATCAATAAAATAAAACAGAAGAAATTAATGTTTGATTCAATAAGTGTAAAGGTAATTATGGCTGAATGCAAACGAAAATTTCTGCAACAAACGCATAAAATCCGCGGTCGAGTGACAAGCGTGTAAAGAATGACAACGACCTATACGAATGACGGAATCGATTGCACGCGAAGTCGTCCCCGTGTCTGAAAAGTCACTCAACTTGGCGCAATTCCTCTCTAACATTGAACGCGTTTAACCCAGAAAGAAAACAATTGTAACAGTGCTCGACGTGTGCGCCGCTCAAGTACAACGAAAGGAATCGATAGAACGGATCATAGAATGTTCCAGTTGATTCTATCTGTGGTGTAACTATCTCTCCACCGTGGGTGGAAACGTATAAGAACCCGAACAAATTGCAACCGCGTTACGTGCGACCATTGCGCAGTAGAATATCCCCTGTGTGGTCAGACGTAACCCCTAAAAGCCTACTTGAACATTTTGCTCTTTGCTCGATCCTTTTTACGCGAATTCTTCCATCGCGAGCAAGCAAAGTTCGTACAATTTTCCATGCCAAAACATCGCCGGAGAAATTTTGCTTTCGCCGAGAAATTTTTCTTTCATTACAGAGCGCAAAAAGCAGACAATTATCCATTCCGAACCGCGTTCGCATAATTATTTTCCTTGCAGAATTTCTTGGAATTTTCTGCGAGAATATTGCGCCACTTTCAGCAACAATTTTATGAAATTATTCCGCGGTAGAATATCGTAGACCGGAATTGCGAGCCGGAATACGTGTCGTATTAATACGTCTTCGACGTGCGTGACGGAAAGACGGTCGCGACTCGCTTTTGTTGAATTAATGAAACGCCGAGCGGAATCAACCAAGTCCGCACCTAATATTCACGGGATCCCGTCGCAGCTTTACACGAGAACCCCTCCGATCACACCCACGTTCCCATTTAACGCGGTCCACAATTCGAGCCGATTGATTTTCATTCACGGATCCGTTTCAATTACATTTACCCCTATCGTTCGATTAAAGTAATCGCCGGGATCGGCGGGGCGGCGCGTTCTACGTCTCGGTCGCCGAACGACCGACAAATGAACGCAATTAATGGCCCGCCAGGCCGATCGCTCGGCGATTTTCACGCCGTCTCCGTTCCCCCCCGGCGAACCCACCGTCGAATTACGCGGTCCGCTGTAATTACGATCATTTTCATCGGGTAACACGAAACTGTTTCTTCCGTTTCCAATCTGCGCGAGGGCAAACTGATATTTCGGCGAGTGGTAATTCCGTGATCAAAGTGGAAATATTAATTGCCTGTTTCATTCAATTATTTTCTTGATTTTGCCAGCAGAAATCGTCGTCGCTTGAAGCAAACGAAATTATTTCCATGATTATCGAACGAACGAAATAATTTCGCCGAATTATTTTCTTTAGAAATTTCTTCTTGAATTTTCGACCTTCTCCTGAAATCTTGTCGAGCCTTTCAGGAAAATTAGTGGACAAGACGCGCGGTATCAAAGCACGAATGCCCGACAGTTCTAAATGAGGAGAGGTTATCGGTGGATCGCTAAGTGACGGAGAGAACGTATATACGGTCGGAGGTGGCGCGGAATTTTAAAAGAAGTAGCGCCGGGCTCTCCTCTCTTGAGAGAGAGAGAGAGAGAAGTCAGCGGATTACACGCACGGCTGCGGAAAAGCTCCGCATTTCTGCATTTACCGGGCGAGGCGAGGCGTGTGCGAGGCCTCCTTGTGACTCGACGCTCGGCTTCCCTCGGTTTTCTCTCTTAATTACTTTTTCCCACGTCGCGCAACTAAACTTGCGTCCGTGAATAACTACGGATAGCTCGATATCAGCTGTTCGCTGCCACTCGGAATCATCGTCCTCCCTTTGCTCGCCGTTTCCGACAGTTTTCTTTATTAAACACGAGAAAAATCTGCAGCCGATTCCCGGAAATTTTCGTGGAAAAAAACAATTAAATACGAGGGAGAGAAGAGAAAGGTCAGTGATACGGTCAGATTTTCGTTCGCCTAACACGGAAATAAGGTGAACCGGCGGGGGGGGGGGGGGGGGAAGAGAGGACGATTCGCGTAATTGGACCGAAGGCTGAGTGAATCTCTCGCGAAACAGGAAGCCGCGTCGAACGTCCTATCGATTTTTCCGACGTCGTCGGACGTTTATCTCTGGTTTGAAAAGGGCTGGCAACTGCGCTCGCGTTAAACGAGCCGAACTTATAATCCATTTTCTGATCGGAGCATCGGGGGGTCAGAATTGCCGCGAGCGCCGCGGAGGAAAACGAAATCGCAATATCGTTCCGTGGATTGCAGCCACCGGAAACCCGTACCACTACGGCCCTGTCGATTTCCATTTTGCGACTCTTACGGCCGTAACGGCCGTCCGTGCGGGACCCTGGTTTTCATACAAACGACCGGATTACACGGATATCAACCTGGATAAATTCGGAACTACCGATTTCTCCCTCCCCCGCACGAGCCACAGAAAGAATTCCATTAATATTTTAAACAGATTTAAAAACGATCGAATTATCCTCTTGATATTCTCGGTGGATTTTACCGTCGGCTTTTGTACAAAATCGTGTAAATTTCGAGACTTTTTACGGGGCCGTATGCACTCGGAAATAATGATAAATAAAAATAAATTCTCCCAGCTAATTTCTCTGTCGCCTTGGTACACTTTTCTACGACTTAATCGCCCCGTCGTCGCGTTTAACCTTTTTCATTTCTGGAAGTGATGGACAGCCGAGGATTTTCATTCGGTAGAAAAAATATCGCGAAGAAAGCTGAATTATCGTCGACGGATTTGGCGGAGGGTAGTCGCGATAGTAAAGAAAAGCGTGGAAAGAAATTAGGTCGCATCGTGAGAAGAATTGCTCGAGCATTGGATATCGCAGAATATTTTTCTGCTAGCGAAGAAAAGAGTCGCTCCCGGTTTATTGATTTATCATATTTTTCGACGCGGCACAGCTGTATTGTATTGTTACCTCCGACGCGTCGTCGAACGATGCCGGAAATCTGTGTTTCCCCCCGTTCGCGTCTATCCTTGCACGATCAATTAATGAAATTCTGCCGGTTCGACGAAGTCTCATTCGATACGAGAACGTTCGTTTAATTGAGCGCGGCGGTTCCGGTCGAACGGCCATCGAATTTGCGGAGACGCGTGAAACGATTGTTAAAGTCGTCACCCGTCCGTCCGTGTACGAGCAGTTTTCATGAATATTCAAGCCGGAAACGGTCCCGGGGAATTATTAATCGCGACGCGAACGGAAATCGCGGCGCTTGTTCGACTGGTCCGGGGCAGGTTCGTCGAATCATGCGAGAAAAATCCCGGTCGTCGCGATCTCGGCCCCGTTGATCCGAAACTTGAATATAATAGCCGGTCCGCGCGCGGGATAAATCGTGTCTATTTGACCGAGAGGAAGCTACTTAAAGCTCCCTGTAACCCGTTCGATAACTCTTCGCATAGAGAAATTAGAAAATATATCTCCGATCCCGGCGCCGTCGCCGTTGGAAATTCCCGAGCTTGTACGAAACCGTGATTCTTTGCGGCGGATAAATCATCTTTATTTAATCAGGCTACGAAGTCCCGGAAGCTCCGGGAGAAAAAAAAAGTGAGAGCTATTTGCTCGATTCTGGAACACTAGCTACAAATTGCGGAAAAGTCCAAGCGCGAATTTAATCAAGGAATAGTTGATTAAGACCCTCCGAGGTCCCTGGGTAAAATTAAAATTAGTTCTACAAACTACAAAGTGGTAATCTTTTGCCAATGTTTTTGTCTGTTCTCCGGCGGAAATTTCGAACTTCTAAGGGCTTAAATTCAAGCTCGAAGATTGCGCTTGAAGACAGAATAATTCGCCTTTCATGGAAAATTCGGAGTCGCATCGAGAAGTCGATAAATATCGGTCGATATCTGAGAAAGAATTAATGGAATTTTAAGGTGAATTTCAAATCGCTACTGGAATATATTCCCGAAGGAATTTTCCAACGTCTGAGGGCTTACATTGAAGCTGGAGGATCGTATTTTATAATAAGATGATTCGTATTTCGTGAGAAAATTCGGGACCGTGTCGAGAAATCGATAGACAATGATCGATGCCCCCGGAGGAATGCTTTGTTTTAATTTCGAGTTACAAAACCGGCGTTTGGAAACAGTCCGGACGAAAAATAATTGGAAAGCCGAATAAAGCAACTTCGACGTGCCGCGTTGCCCACGCAACATTCCAGTGCGCTTCGAATAAATCTGCTTCTCACATGTCGCGCTTCGCATCGAATTAAATTCGATTCACGTCGAGCCGTTTCGTAGCGTGAACGGCGGCCAGAGCACAGCACTTTCCAAGGTTCCATCCACCCATTTCTGGATACAGCGCGGACCTATTCACCGTGAAGATAAAGCTAGAGTTACCGTGGGATTCGGGAAAATTCGCCGATTCGACGCAAGTGTTCGCAGTCTCGTTAGAGTTTCCGATTGAATGTGGCTCCCCGTAGTTTGGTTGTTGTATAGTTGCAACTGGCTAGAGAACACAGGCCAAACAAACCCGCCGCGTCTCGACTAGGGGCTCCGAGCATTATCGAGGATTATTTTCTAGCCTCCGCGGCATCCTCTCGCGTTACCTTCGGTGCATTGCAAATTGTTAATTTTATTCCCCAAACAATGCGTTTTACGATCGCCGAAACAAAATCAACGTTAAACAGTGGAACGCGATGTCATTAATAATCCCAAAATTCAATCGCTGGATTATCAGTTCTCATGCATGCAGAAATTGGATAATAATTTGTCCGTCCCGTCGGGAATTTTATGCGAACCGAAATAAAATGAGAGAATAGAATTTCGAATGGGAATAGAAACTGGGTTAAATATTTATTCGCAGTTGATACGCGTCGATTTCGCAACGCGAAGTGGAAGAAAACTGTCAAAGAGTTTCAACGATACGACGTATAGCGGGGCGTTTCTGGGCTCGACAAGAAAAAGCGGAGTCGCATTATGAATCGGCACGCAATTTCCGTAGCGGCGTCCAACCAGCGCGAAACTTAGCGAATCGCGATATCGCTACCCATTTCTGTCGGCCGAACTTTCTTTGGAAAAGATTCCGCGCGGCGTGAAAACATCTCGGCGCCTTTACTTAACTAGACGCAAACTCGGCGGAGTTTCTTGCTGCTCCGCGGGCTCGTTCCGGTCCTCGCGGGAGAGAGAACCAGAGATAGAAATAGCAACATTGTTTCTTGTTAACATCGTTTCCCACGTATCGGGTACCTGCCGCCCGGATCTCCCAACTTCCCAATCAATTTTCTCGATCCGACCGTGCAGGAAAACCCGGCGTACAAATAACTATCGATACTTCTTTTGCAACCCCAAGTGCTCCGCAGAGAGTTCAAGAGAGACTGCGCCGGTTTTATGCATTCGTGTTGAAACCGCGAACTCGAGCGCCAGAAAGAAAATTTAACAATTACATAGAAGATATCGCGAAGAAATATTGCGCAAACTATTGCAAAAGATTCGAGAGGCGGATAATAAAAATGAGCGAAGCAGGAGAAGGGAGGAAATATTCGCAGGCGTCGACGCGATTTTTCTGTGCCGCGGGAAAGAATAGAGCTGACAGTGGGGGAGAAATTCGCGCAATTAAATAAGAGCAATTAAATAAGAGTAATTAAATAAGGGACATGGGGTATCGATCTTTCTCGGTGCTCCGTCTTTTCGCTCGCTGGTTTTCCTCCGCTCGCGGGAAACATCTCTGAAAAATCCTTCAGATATAATCGGCGGTTTCTTGCCCGGCGCACTCGGCCAACCCGCCGGGGCTATTGTTTTCTATCCCATTTGTCGTTAACAGATGGTCGCAAAAAAAGAGGAAACCGCAGGACGGAGGAGAAGCACCACTCACCTTTTCTCTTTCCACTGCTGCTTCTTCTTCTTCAGAGCCTTCTTCACGCGGAGAATCAGAAAGGCGGCGCGATCGATGGTCAGGCCTGGTGAAGCCTTGTCGCCGCTCGACATTCTGCGTCCTAGTCCTCCCAACACCTACGCAAACGAGGCGAATCATTTGTTAATTTCTTCGTCGTTGAAACAGGCCGCCCTCTCTCTCTCTCTCTCTCGTGCTTCGGATCGATTTTTTTTACCGCGGACGTCACACCGTTTGAGAGGGTTTGACCGAGGATGCAACGTGATTATCGGATACAGCTGGGATTTAGTCGCGCACCGATCTCTATTATTTTACAGTGTTTCAATCGGTCGACGAAACATTTATAAAAATTCCTACGGTAGATTGAATCATTCTGAACGTTATAAAAAAAGAATCGAACCGATCGGACAATTAGTTGTCGCGATAAAAATTTATAGGTACGTTCGCTGCGAGTATCGATAAAAATTACGGAAATTGCGTTGTTTTAAAATTCGTATCTCGTAAACGAATGCGGGAGGGTTTAAACGATGACTTAAACTCTACATAATTTTGTGCGAACTATATTCTGTTCAATTTTGAATAGAATCCTTGTCGTAGACGCAGAGGTATTATCGATTCGACTCGGAGAGATTCGCAGGAGTAAAAATGTTGCCTCGCGACGCGGTTCCCACGAAACTCGTGCTGCTCTCGTCACTGTCGCGTTCAGACCACATCCTGCAAGGATTCTTACCACATTCGGTATTGTTACCGGGAACCCCGTACGGAATGGAGCATCTTCGGTTCCGATTTAACGGATCGCCGGACCCGAAGAGCTCTCGTTCGCCGAGCCAATTACTCGCCGAGAATGTTGCTTAATTTGTTAGTCCCCCGCGTGATTGTCGGTAAATTATCGCGCGTGTACAGGTTCGTGGGAGCACGGGTTCGGTAGAATTTACGAGTTCGAGTGCGACGCGAGTTGCGCCGAACGAAAACCACGGATTACGAGCAACACTGTCTGAAAGCCGCCGTTCCGGCGACTGCTATTATTAATTTCAACTCGTTGGCGAATCGATTCGCTCTGACCAGGGTTTTCCGACGTTTATTCCAGTATGTCTTGCGACGCTGAAACGTCGGGTATCTCGGCGGTGTTCATCGGCACACGCCTGTTAATTATCGCGGATTCGCTCCACGACGAAACACATTGTCCGCACGTCAGCCGGTGGATTATCGCCGGTCCCCGGGTCAAAGTAATCTCGTCTCTCCGCCACGAATTCCGCAGGCACTTTAAACCCCTCCGCGACGGGCGACCATTAATCCTGCTATCAACCCTGAACTGTCATAAGTAGATACTCCAGCGGCAACGGGGCTTGTTTGCGGAGATCGAACGCCGAAGAGCGAAAAATTGCTCTTCCGACCATCCTCGTGTTTTATCATTTCCGCAAGCTTTTATCATTTATGCATTTCTGTATTGTGAAAAATTTGCTCCACCCTTTCGTAAATTAAAGGGAAACGCGATAAGTTTGATACGATTCACG
Organism: Augochlora pura; assembly: GCF_028453695.1. Classification (NCBI taxonomy): domain Eukaryota; kingdom Metazoa; phylum Arthropoda; class Insecta; order Hymenoptera; family Halictidae; genus Augochlora; species Augochlora pura. The sequence continues at coordinate 25,866,680 of NC_135775.1, read as the reverse complement.
AGCGAAGAATTATAATATTCGAAACTCTCTGTAAAAAGCATTCGGTCGAATGTCTGACCATATCAGACTGTTTCTACTGATCGCACAATTTCGCTTTCTTCGTCTGTTAATCGATCGATTCGTTTTCGTGACTTTTGCCAATGTGAACCGTGCGATGGCTTCGTTCTCACATTATAGATTCGCTGAGCCGAACCGAACGATGCGTTCGACCAGCTCATTATTCTCCTTATCATCGTCAAACAAGCGGTGCAATATCCGACGGTATAACTTATCGTTCCGATGCACAGAGGATTATTACGTCAAATATACGATCGCTCGAGGAATACAGTGATCGACGAGCATCGTTCGGCGGAAATAAATTCTCTGTCGACCACGCAAGCACGAGTTTTCCATCGGGCCGACCGTAAAACATTTTCATATTATTATTCATCCTTTTTCTCTGCACGTAGGTTTGTTTTCGCCGGACCTTCTCTAAAAAAGAGAGAAAATGGAGAGAGAGAGAGAGAGAATGCCGCCCACGGAAACGCCACGAGTGGCTCGGTTGTTGTGAGAGCCGCGGAACGAACCGGGCACGCTAAAAATGTTGATTTATTATGAAAAGCGCGCGCGATCTGCGCACGCGGGGCCGTCCATCGATCAATTCCGGTCGGGCCGGAGCAAAACAGATCGCGATCGAGCGATCTCGGGCCGCGGGGTTCGCGGCTTCGCTCGGTTCCGCGATACTCGAATCGCTGTGTAAACCCGCGCTCTCTCTCTCTCTCTCTCTGAAATGAACAAACCGAAATTTGATAAACACTCTTGAACGCGCGTCGCTATTTTGCAAACGGAAGTTGCGCGAAAATTTAGAACCTTTTTTTCGTTCCGTCGTCGACGCGTGGAGCGAATAGAAAAAAATAGAACGCCCGGGACGCGAGGCAAACAGGAAAAAGCTAATAAAGCGCGACGGGACGAATACGGGAGGCGACGAATTAACTCGTCGGGGGTTGATTTATTCTACGACCGACGTTTCTCCGTCGACCTTTGGCATTACTTCCGCCATCTTTGATCGGCTGAATCGTTTCACGCATCGGCGAGCCAGTCCGAGAAGCTAATTCGATTAATTAACGGAGGCGTGAGTAATGGTAGACGGTTTTAAAGTGGATTATTTTTACTATCGCGACACCCAGCCCTGGTATTTTCTTTCCACTCTCGGATCTCTTGGATCCTCCCGAGGTTTTTCATCGACGTGCTTTCACGGATCGGCTTCCTACGTCATTATCGGCGACCGAGGATGTCCGTCGAAATCTCGGCGAAACATCGGCGCTAATGCGATAAAGGGAATCGACTTCCGAGGGCCACGGTGATTATTAGTCGCCGATATTGGTTGATCGATGGACCATCGGAGCCGGGCTATTCGGGGCCCTCCGATCCGCATAGACGACGCGACTCCGTGGCTAAATCGTCGGGCCGGCGTCTCGTCGAAGAATCAAAGAGAACCGGGCCGGGCGGGAGTGTTGAACGACTTCCAACGATCTTTATTAATAAACCGGGAGTTTGATCGATGATCCATTGCTGCCGCGGCTTTAAACACCGATTGTTTATCGGTCCAGAATAAAACCCGCCTATATGTACGGAATAGTTCGAAGAGAAACAAACGACGATTTCCTCCTGGTTTGTTTTTCCAAAGACATTTCGAGGCGGTCGGAGTCCGGCCCCGCGGGCTTTCGCGGTTTTCTCGAAATTTTTAATACAGTTCGCTGTTTACCCGGCTATTCTCGGACGGGGTAACCCAATCGCGGCTCGAATTTCGGAGAGGCGCCGCCATCCTCTTCAACCGTTGAACTCTAATATTTCTCGACGGGCCGCGCGGGCTCCGTTAACGTCGACCGTGTCTCGTCTTTTGCAATTTTTATCCCGCGAAAATTCGCCCGTGCTGCACAGGAAACCGTGACGGTATTCATGGGGGCCGAATGTTTTCGTAACGTGTTCAAAGTCCGATCTTTTGTGCGGGCAGAATTTTTATTGCGATCGCAACAGCTTCCGCATGATATTTCTGACTACGGCTCGCACCGTTTCGCGGCGATTTATATAGACGCGTTCGTTCGATTTTTATTTTTAACGAACCCGTTAATGCGCCGCCGTGTATGTTAATCCTAGTTTCGATGCTCTGAACGGAGTTATAAATTTCGTCGTGTTATTCAAAATATTACGGACCGAAACGCGGCTTAATCCAACGGAGAAAAAAGAAAACGGTTTTCGGGCGGATTACGAATTTAATGCGGCCTGCGGGGATCCGGGAAAAACTTTTCCCCGTCTTCCCTGCACATTTTCCGTAAATCCGCGGCAACCGCGTTCGCTGCGCGCCATTTTGAAACGCGAAATTAACGGAGTACAGCGGTTAATACAAGCTAACTATCATCTCGGAAAATTCTCCGCACTAAGATTCTTTATTAACTTCAGCTGGCTGTAACTTCGCGAAAAAAATTCGCAGAGCAATGCGTCTTTGCTTATTTTAAAGCCTGAAGCATCTACTTTCATCCGCTGGCATCGATTTTTATCGGGGATGCGGTGCGGACGCTGGAAAAATGAAAATTCGCGACCTCTTTATGTTGTATTTTACGTCAATTTAATCCTGACGGCGCTTTCCCTTCGAAGTCTAATAAAACTGTTAAAAATAATCGTAGACCAGAATTTTTGGTGTCGTTGTAAAAAGGGAGCTTCGATCTTCAAATCCATTGCATTCCCAGTCAGAGAAAAAATTTTTCGAACTCCGCAGAGACGTCCAAACTTTCAAAATATTCAATAAAAATAGTCATCTCTTTTCTGCTTCCACGTTGACATAAATTATATTCTCGATTTAAAAACGTGCCAAGAGGTGTTAAAGTAGAAGCTTTGCCCTTTAAAATGAGTCAAGTTAGACGTGCCCGCGATTTTTTCCCGCAGAGTTACACGGTTCCGAATGTGAATGATTTTCCAATGGGCGAAGAGCTCGGCTAAATTCAACTGAAACACGTAATTTATTTTCCACATAATCTATTTTTCACGTAATATATTCTTCACGTGATTTATGTCCGCGTAATTTATTTTTAGACGTGGAAAATAAAATACATATTTTTCATCAAGGTGAAAATACTAAAATAGGATGAAACAGAGGCTTCGCGCCTCGGAACGAAAACCGGGGGTAGGTCGGGCCGATTATTTTCGTAGCAGGCCGAGTTCGCGTTAGTTCGCGGAGAACTCCGGCGAAGGTGGCCGATCGAGCCGACACGAAAGTTCGTCGCTATGATGCACGGCGCGCGAACCGGCAAGGTCGAAAGAGTTGAAAGTGGAACAGGGAAGCGTCTGGTCCCGCCGCCGCGTAGTATCAGGCGGCGATTATCGATCCTCTTTCGCGGAGACGAGCGGCGCGCGAGGGGCTCGTCCAAGGTCGCAAGATAAAGAAAAGAATCCGACCGGTCTATTTCGCGTCCGCGATTCCGAGCGCTCTGTGTCGTCGTTCCTTTTAAGAAGATTGCAGCGTCGTTAGCCTCTCCGTTGCGCGCCGCGCGGAGATGCGGCGACGCCGTGTCGTCGGGCATCGTCGTCGTCGTCGACGGCGTCGCGTGTCCCGGCCAGAAACGGAAATAGGCTTACATTTCCATGGCGGGCAAATGAATTTTTCATTACCGCGGGCCGGGTTGCCCGTTGTTTACATCGCCGCGTTTCTACTCTAATTAATTAAAAGGTCAGCTTCGTTATCGAACCCCGACCGGATTAACCGTACCCGTCGCCGAGTCAAGGACGAGCCGCGCGTTCGGGGGTCGCGCCGGGTAAATCGGCGTGGGTGTGAACGAACCCGGTACGGAAGCCGACTATCAATGGGAATATTATATTTCGCCACGGGTCCATTCAGAAAGAGCGACGGCCGCCGGGGACCCGAACGTCGTCTACTACATTTAGGACAATTTCTGTAAAAGCGCCGGACGATCCACCGCGGAACCTCGGTGAACGAGCGCTGGCGCGTCGAAGATCGACGATATAACACCGTCGTATTTCTCAACGTTTTCATTCAAGAAGAATCGCTTGATTTCTGGAAGCCTTCGAGCACTTATTTCCGCCGCGAATAGAAACGTCTCGAAAAGTATCGGAGAATTTGTCCGCCAATGAATCTGCAGTAAATCGAAGCCTTCGCACAAACGCTGGCCACTATACCCGTGTTGGTAGAAATTCCAAGCTGGAAATCGTTTCGAGTGAAATCCCGGGATTCGATGTCGCGAACCCGAAAAAAACCGAAGGGTCGCGACAGTCGGGGGAAGGGGACCGATATCGAGAAATATCGGCGTCGCTTTGAGACATCGAACAGCCCCGGTTTCCGGTGAAATATGAACGGGCGCTCTGTGGAAACCGGGGGCGGGGGAGCCACCCCCGCACTCGACGGATTCTAACTGGTTTACACGAGCAAACGAACGGGAGACACAGTTTCGCCGACATAAATTGTCCGATTGCCTCGCGAACAACTTTCCGCGCCCCCGTCCCGTTTTCGATCAGCTCCCTCCCTCCCTCGATCCCCCCCTGCCCTCTCTCGGCTCGCGATTATCGATCTCTGTCGCAGCGCGAGGCAAAGATCGACAGAGGGGTTAAAGGATTCCCCGGCAGAGATCGATCAAACGGATCCGTTTCGATCGTGTTTCCGAGCCATTGCGGCTCGATTTGTCCGACTGCATCCGGTATAACGGGGGCGGTTGGTTCCCGAGGGCGGCGAGTAATCCCGGTTCCGCTGGTTTTTCGAACGGGATACCTGTAATTCGATCCGGCCCGCCTCATTGAACTCGCACGGCCCTCGAGACTCCTCCATTAGCTCGGCAAATCGGAACCCTTCCGCGTAATGGTATTAAAAAAGTTTTCCGGCGACGCTTTACGTCGACGTCTATCTCTCTCTCTCTCTCGCCTTGAGTTACGCTGATAGTCCCCGATGGAAATCCGGTCGAGATCTGTTGCCGGTTCGTCGCGAGAGCCTCTCTGTATCGGCCACTTCAATCCGGATCTTTTCTCAGAAAGATCATAAGTGTCCCTTTTGTTAAATGTATCGAACCGATCGGCGATGAAAATTGAAAAATCGTCGGTGCTGAGACCGTTCAGCTCGCCGTCGTAACTTTTAGAAAAATAATCGGACGGTAATGCAACTTGGCTCGTTTTAAAGCCCGAAGACTCTACTTCTACATGGTTATCCCCGTTTTTATCGGAGACGTTATAAGAACGCCGGGAACACGGAAATTCGCGACCCATTTATCGTGCAATTTTTGTTCGTTTCGTACCCAGGTCACACTTTTCGTTTAAAGTCTGATAAAACGGCGAGGAAAAATCGTAGATCAAATTTTTGGACATCGTTGTACAGGGGAGACTTTGAGCTTTAAAAAAATTGAACTCCGAATGGCGAGAAAAATTTTTTAAACTCCGGAGAGACAATAGAATGAGGAAGAGCTTCCAAAGCAATAATCTTCTGTTTCCGGCTTCCTTTTCTCTATGAAATATATTTTTCATTTAAAAAAGAATTTAAGGGCGTTAAATTAGAGACTTTACACTTTAAAATGAGCGGAGGTAGATTCTCCTGCGATTTTTTTCCACAAAGTTACAGCGCTCTCAGTATGAGCAAATTTTCAGGCACGAGCCACGACTAAACATTCAGCTGACATTCGTAACGTTTTCGAGACCGGCCATTTTTTGAAGCCGTTTGCAAATGCGCGAAGCTTCGCAGTCTGCTAACAAGTTCCCGTGCAACTCGTATTGTTGCAAATTAGCCCCGCGCAGCTGCGTTCCCGCGCAGACGGTCTAATTACAAATTTAAATAGCAACAAGCATAAAGTTAATTTGACTTTCTTCGCGCGGAACGCGCGGGATCGTTATCGTCGCTTCATTGCCGCGGGCGCTTAAATTAAAGCTCGCGAATTTTATCGAGTTCCTGGAACGCCGACGAAAACTTGTTAAAAATGTTTCGCTCGTTCGCGCGATCGCGAGCGAATTTGAAATCGATGCTCGATTTCCTTGCCTTCGTGGGATAACTAGTTGCGACAAAGGAAGCCAATCAGCAGACAATCGAGAGTAATGCTTCCGCTCGAGCGAACGCTTGGCAGCAGAGGCAACTCATTAGGTAATTTTTTGGCGCGAGGTACAAGAAGACGGTTTGGTAGAAATTCAAATTTCCGCACGAACGAATGGCAGAGGATCCGTCGTAGTCGTCAAAGGTTCCTGCAACGGCCGATACAAACAAAAGCGACACGTGCCGTGAATTTCACGATGGGGCGTGCTAGCGTAATTACTCGCGCGCGGCAGCTTTTACAACGTCGCGTCTCTCCGTTAATATTATTTAGCGACAGCTTTGAAGCGTTGTTAATTAAGCGGCACGCCGTGCAGAATATCGCAGGCACGTATTAATCACTGATACACTCTGTCGATCGCCGGGATCGATCGCATCCCACCGGAGAGACCCTGTTAACACGGGTCACGGCGACGCGTGAAAAACAACAGAGCTCGGCGCCAAACTCTTCGTTCGCGGGAAAGGAACGGTCCGAGCGACCCCGATCAACGTATTATCGCGCGATTAACGAGTGTCGCGGAAGAAAGGCCTGGTCCGATCGACGGTGGCAAAGGTCAACGAAAGTCCCGGCCGATCCGTACCCCGGGTATCAATTCAATGAGCTGGAAAGTGGTTGCGTTAGTAGTGTTTTGTCGGTCGGCGTTCGGAAGCGAACACGAACTTCGGCCGCTGAAACTCGCGTCGTTTGCCGAGCGTTAATTAACAGAAGGAGTTTCCGTGGTCCCATTGTCGCCGGGATCCCCCGGTCGTTCGTTCGTACAGATTTCAGTATTGTTCGAGCACCGTCGCGATTACTATCTCATCCGTTCCCCGAGATTACAGTCTGCTAATATGATAAGTTCCAAGATCCTGTTATCCCCGGGCTGATTCGTCCGGGGGAAACTTTTACAATGTTTCCCGACGTTCAGCTCGCGTCTCGTTTTCCAACTGGCTCCCCGCGCGATACTTTCCGTCCCATTATAGACGACACCGTTCCCGCCGCCGATGGTCCATACCGCGCTAAATTCGATGCACAACCGTATGCATAATAAACCAAGAAACTCGCTGCTCCGCTTGCAACTCCGTTTTCTTCGGAAAACGACGCGACTGCATTTATTCCGGTATCCATTCCCCGGAAATCATTTCCTGTTCGTGTTCGCAGGAGGACGCCGAATTTAATAGCCTCGATCGTTCGGCGTTATTCGATCTGGGAACGGATCGATCGGCGCTAACGAACGTAAAATCGCCGGATCGTATGATTTTAGCGAACGCGTGAACCGACGGAGACGCGAGCGGAAGCGTTTATTCGAATAAAATGTTCGGAAATCATTGCTGTATCGCCTGGAGGGAGGAGAATTTCTCAATTTTCTTCGTTTCATCGGAGGTTCCAATACCGGCGATCTGTTCCGCGCGGGTTTTTATCCGGCAATTTCGAAACGCACGACGAATTACCGAACCGTTAATAATGTTCAATATTTGACGTTTCGCCGGTCATTTCTGCTGGCCCCGGTAATCCTTAATTCGCTCCGGGGCTGATTAAATTTCGACGGATCTTTCAATATTTTCCGGCTCGTGCTGATCCGGTTAAGCCGAGTCAGGGAAATTAGCGGACGGCCAACGGCGGACTCGCGCTTCTTAAACAATCGGTCGGAGAGAAGTATACGCATTTATAAGAATCGTAGCGCTCGACGACGGTCCCAGTGTTGATTCGCCTATTCGTGTAACTCGGATCGCGTGCAGTCCAATTCTACACGCTAATGAATCTCGTTACACCTCCCTTGAATCGCGCGAACGGATCGTGGAATCAGAGCGAGCCACGATTTAAACAACCAATTAACGAAAGCGTTCGCTTTTTCGTCCGATTTCGTCGGACACTCGCGATATCAAATGATAATTACGTTTAATCTCGTCGAAAATTTAATTCCACCGTCCTACAACTTAGTTCTAGGCTCTACGATTTTTTCAAAGATATTACAATTTTTTTCTGGCTCCTACGAATACTTTTTAAGGCTCCTAATATATTTTTATAGGCCCCACAATTTTTCTGTGGGTCCTAGAATTTTTCTATTGGCTCAAAAATATTTCTGTGGGCTCTGGAATATTTCTACTATCCAAAAAATTTTTCTATGGCTTCTAGAATTTTTCTACGGGTCCAAAAATTTTTCTATATATTCTAGAACCTCTCTACTAACTCCATAATATTTTAACTAGGCTCTGGAATTTTTTTAATGACCCAAACATTTTTCTAAAAATTCTAGAACCTCTCTACTGACTCCATAATATTTTAACTAGGCTCTGGAATTTTTCTACTGGCCCAAAAATTTTTCTGTATAAAAGAAGAACGTTCCTACATTTCCAATAATATATATCGGATACAACAAAAAGAAAACGCTCGGTAGGAAGTCGCGGAATTGGCGCAGGAAAGCTGAATTAATTATCGAGAAGTGATCCGGGGCACTCGTAGAACGGGTTGCAAGAGCGCCGCGAAGTTGGCCCGATCCATGGATCAATAGACGCCACGCCTATTCTGCGGGTACACAATAGGGTAAGGTCACGGTTTATCTCGGCCATACTAATTAGCGGAATCGAACTTTCCGCGGGCCGGCGTTCCAGCTGATCGCTGAGAACGATAGTTCTTTCGGGAACTTCCGACGCCGCTCGCACGAAACTTCCCGCGATTCCCGGTCGTCACGAGATCACCGCGCGAAACCCGAGAGAACCCTGCTGCGGTAAAATTTTATTCCGGCGAATTGCTGCGGCGCACCGATCCGATATCGCATTAATACGGAACCGCGGGAATTTAGATCTCTCTGATGGATTAGAAGCCGGGCCGGGGATCGTTCGGCGGGAACGGCTTGGAAACGTTTGCGAAAAGCTGCTTTCGGGACCTCGTTGTTCTCAATTGAATTTCAGACGTTCACGGGACTGAATAATTTTGCTGTGCCAACAAAATTACAGAACGTGGCTGTGTTATAAAAATATTCGTATTCGAAGAGGTTTGAAAGTTGAGTTACGTTTTCGATATTTTCACGGATCCTAATGAGATCAGGAAGCCGGTGATAGATATCAGAGAATTCGGAAGACGCGTTCGACCTATCGGAAAAATACAGTAAAGGCAACAACGAGAGCGTGAGACATTGCAGAAATTGTAAGCGGTATCGTATCGACAAGGTAATTTCTGCGGAAGATGAATTTCCAGGGAACAGTCGGCGAAACGCGTAATCGAAAACGACGGAGAGAGGTCGAGTTCGCTTTTATCGACCGGAAGCAGACGTCGCGCGATCCCTCTCCCTATAAATCCAGAAGAAGCTGGCTCTGTTGACTCGGACATTTTCGTGGTCGCTTTGAAGTGGAACGAGAGAGAAGGAGGAAGAGAGAGGAGAGTGAAAAAGAGAGAGAGAGAGAGGAAGGAAGAGAGCTTGCGGAAACGTAGGATCGTTCGTTACGAAGTCATGGGGAACTCGACGGATATCTCTCTCTCCCGAAGTAGACGCAATTTCCTCGATCGTTGGATCCGACCGAATGAGAAGACGCGCGCGCACACCTGCCGTCTACGCGATTCAGTTTCCGTCTGGGACGCATGCAGCCGAGTTGCAATTGCACCCGGATAACATGTGCGTCGCACCGTGTACAGGAATAAAAGGTCACCGTATAAATGTCTGCAAATACGACCGGCTCTTCTTCTCCCGAACAAATTCGCAGCTAGCCGCATCTAACCGAGAGGAAATGTAACCACGCTGATCGTGGTTGTCCCCGTTCTCGAACACGCACACAGAATTTATTTATTTATTTAGCCGGAATTTTACTTGCTAAGCGGAGACACGAAAATTCACAGTTGTCGCGAGTTTTATCGCGGGAATAAAAAGTCGCGGAACGATGCTGGATTTCCATCCTCCATACTCAAAGCGAGACAATGGTTACTTATTTGCGTCGAGGCTTTCGATTTTTAGCAAATCTAGCGGGAGTTTAAAAATCTTTATACAGGAACTTAAGGGGTTATGACGGATCGATTTTAGAATATATTCCCGTGACTTTTTAATATTATCGAGCTCGAATCAAAGCTCGGAGAGTCTACTTTGACACCAAATAATTCGAGTCTGTGGAAAAATTCGCGATAGGTACCAAAAAGTCGAAAAAAATTCCAGTCAATAACCCGATGCGAAATAATCCGATTTTAAGGATTTACTTTTGCAACGAATATTCGCGAAACCGCGCGCGCGGCCAACTTTTGCGTGAAAATTCGTCTGACAAGGGGACCGCCGAAAATTGCTAACAATTTTGGATTCGGTTACGGGCAATGAATAGTGGTCGCGCGAAATAAATAGTGGTCGCGCGAAATAAATAGTGTGGCGCGCGTGAATTTTGATTCGCGTCGCGGCCAAGCTCGCTTAACAATTTTCATTCACGGAAATGTAATTACCCGTGTCGGTTGACGCGCCCGGCAAATCGCAATATCACCGTGAAATGAAGTTTTGTTAATTGGTGGCGCGGCGCGCGCGCGTGCGCACGCTACATCGAAGCTTTTTGATGAACGTGGCCGCGCGGAACGAGGATTCCCGATCCGCTCGCGATTGCACGCGATCCACCGGAACGCGATCTATCTTCGTGGAAAAGATCGCGGCGGTAATCTTCGGCCCGTGCACGGTGGAAACCGGGAATCGGCGAACGATCGGCCGAAAGTTAGACCCCGACGGATAGATAAAAGTAAATTCGACTGCTCCCTGCACCGACTTCGATCCCTTCCCCTTTTCTCATCCCTTATCCGACTCTCTTTTTTTTCTTCCCCGAAGCTCCGGGGGATTCGACGGTTTCTTTGGATCGAGCCGCCGCCGCCGCCGGCCGGAACCGATAAATCGCTCGGACGTGGCATAACGATCTCGGAAAAAAGAAAGTCGAAACTTAATTCAATTTCCTTCGCCTCGGTCAAGAATCCTTTAATATCGGAGTGAGAAAAACACCCGGAATCCAATTATGCGAAGTAGATAATACCGCACGGTTCGCTGTATAATTTCGTGTATTTTATCCCCCGTTTAATTTATTCCACGTTCGTTCCATCCTGTTTTATTTCGTTCCAACGGTATCCGGCGTATAAGATTAACTGTAAGAAAACCAATAAAGTCGGATAAAGTGTATAAAATACGGTGAACGATCTTTCGCGTTAAAGAGAAGCCAGGCACGGATGAAGAATCGCGTCGATCGCCCGTACATCGCTGAAATGAGATCGTCAAGAGTTTCTTCCTAAATGGAAAAAGCATTTTGTGCTTCGCTTGTGATAACGAAGACGCAACGCGGACACTTTATTTCCATTCCCGATCTGTTGTTCCGCGGGCTTTATTACGCCCGTCCGGCGGATCGAAATGGAGAAGAATGGACGTGGCCGCGAATTAAAGGGCGAGACAGGACGCTGCCGCGAAAAACAAGGGGCGCGTGGGAAATAAGCAGCAACGTAATGTTCCGCGAAACCGTGTCGCCGCGACGCGACTCCGCCGCGCGTTTCTTGCCGAGCCGGCAAAGGGGATCAGTTGTTTACACGTTCCACGGGAGGAGATTTGCATGAAACTCTGGGAAACGAACGCGGCGCGACGGCCGCCGCTTTTCAGCCCGGGGTTCGCTAACTCCGCCATCGAATTTATTTCCGGCCGTGGACCCGCCGCGTTCGAGCCTCCGACGAGTATCTTCCCGGCGCTAATTACTATCACAGTTCACGCCAGGTTCGATCACACCCTCGCGATTCTCCGTATAAATTCGTAAATAAATTTCGCGATTATTGAGAAACAATTTGGTTCGGACCGTAAATTGGAATATCTGTAAACGTTCTTCGATCTCAAGGGACACATTGGTCCCATAATCGATCCAAATTCGGCGACTGTTTCGAGATTCTGTTGTTCGAATTCCGTGCAATAAAATGCACACGCATCTCTCGTATGATTATTCGCGCGCCAGCGTGGGTGCGTCGAATTAAATTGAATAGCTTTTGACGTGGAAGTGCCGGGCGAACCTTTTCCAAAAATATTGTTCCCAAAGTGTCCACGGCGCTCACAAAGGACAAAACGAGCTGGGAATGACGCAGAGAAGCGTCGATTCTTCGTTATACAAATGATCCTTTCAATCAGCCGGTCCCGGAATCGTGCCCGCAATATCGTGGGCGACCGTAATTCGCAGAAACGTATCCGTATTTATCGTTCCGCAGGACCCGCCGTTCTCGTCGCTGTAATTTACACCTGTGTACACAGAAGGCAGTTTTATCCCGTTCATTGAATGAATAATTCATAACAGCGGGACAGCTGGTGCCCCGCCTTCTGTGTATACCGGTCCGTTTTCTTGGCGCTTTTAATACGCTGCTCGTCGCGGGCGTAACAAGTCGTTGAAAAACTGAAGCGACGAAAGACGAGTGGCGCCGGTTATTAATTCTCTCGGTCGAACGCTCGGTCTTTATTTTTAAATATTTGCCAAACGATTCGGCAAAAGAGACCGCCACTTAAAATAATTGCCCGACGGAGTCCGCCAACCGGCACTCAAAAGGAAAACAATTCATCGTCGCGAATTGGTTTCTCCCTCGGTTGCAACTTCGTTGGACGATGGTGCTTTTCTCGTTTTAATTGTCGTTTTTTTCCAAACGGAGATTCGGCTCCCGTAACAACGTACTTGTTACGGCCACGATAAAAATCATTTCTGCCGTTTCATGAGATTTCGCTCGGTTACCTTTCAATTAATCTTGTCACGCGCAGCGACTGCGGAACGATCACAGAGAGGACTCCCACATCATTAGGAGCCCACGTACTCGTCGGAACCAAAGCTGGGGAATCGCGAGGCTGGCCGCTAGAGTGGCAATCGAATAAAAAACGCCGTTCTTTGTGTTACCGCGCCGACAAAGCGCGCAACTTTCTCGCGCCAGCGTCGCGAGTGGAAGTTTCAATTCCACGACGCATCGCGGCTTTGTGGAATTCCTCGCGCCCCCGGGCAACGCTCCATTCGATACTTTAAATCGTCGCGTAGGAGACACCGTTTGAATAGCCTGCTCCCTTTTCCTTGCCTTTCCCTTTTCCGGCCGAGGACACCGTTTTTCCATGGCGAGCCAATCGAGGTGCAGATCCGCGTCGCCGCGGCCCTCGCGAACGCTTTTTCCGAGCAGCCCGCGACACCGCGCCAGCCTTTCCGAAAAATCCCTCGTGACCCAGATATTCTCCTTTCCAGCGGCCCTCGACGACGCGGGGTTCGGCACGCTGGCCGGCACGAGAACTGCAGTTCCGTCGTAAAGCATTTAATTTCTCCCCGGTAAATTACAATTCCGAACTGCTCTTTATTACTGTCGCTGCACGAGCGAGCACGGCTCCGCGCAAGCCCTCGCCGCCGCCGTTTGTTTCGGACCAGACAGTTCTCCGAACAGCCGTTATTTCATATTTTTACGGGAGACGTACCGGCGATTAATTCAACGCTCTGCGGAAACTTTCGTTGCACGGGCATAAAGCACTAGAATTATTTCAGATACCGCTTCTTCCATTTACTCTGACGCGAAATCGTTAACGTCGTCCAAATGCTCCTCTAACTCAATTTTCCGTCAACGACGCTTTGTTGCAAACGGATTGCGAGTTTCCGGACGAAATCTCATCGAGATTTCCGACTTCCTTTAATGCGCTTCGCGAGTCGAGAATTATTTAAATCTTGCTGCTTCCGTGACTCTCGGCACTCGGGAAATTTGTCCAATAACCTACCAATCTATTGTAGAGCGATATTTAGCGTTCAATTGCGCCGAGATGCTTCCGTAATATTTCGTCGAGTCGTACTTCATATCCGCTAATTATTTTCCCGGTTGTTGGACCGAAGTAACCAGACAAACCGCGAACGATGTTTGTCTTGCTTGAGCCGGCGTAGCCGACGCTCAATTCGAGGAACTCTCTAGGAATCGTAGGGTCGAGCAGCATCGTCTCAGTGCCCTCGGCGAGCGAAAGGGGTGAGAGAGAGAGTGGACGTCCAGGAGTTGGTCAACATTCGTCATAGTGACGTCGCCGTTGGCTGCCGACTCTGGATCCGAAGATTAAGGGTGAGTGACTGGTGCAAACAGAGGCTGATTTACGAGGGGGCCCGCCTTGCCCAGGTTCCCGTCTTGGTGGCCGGCCATTTCGCGAGCAAACAATTAGTGGGATGGACAGGCCGAGTCGTCGAACGGATATCGATGATCGAAACTCCGGCACCGAATTTTCGCGATTTCGTACGACCTGGTCGTGCCGTGGAACCGTAAGCTATTCCGAAGCTTTTTAAACGGAAACGAGCCCCTCGCAGGATCCGTTTGTCTGAAATATGATTCTGGACTGCAGGCGATGGCGAATAGAGAAAGGGAGAGAGAGAGAGAGAGAGAGAGAGAGACAGAGAGACGGAGAAACCATAACGCGTGCGTTCGGTAAACCGGCGAGGATTAGAGACGGATTTACGGGGAGGATCAGCGACGGAATGGAAACAGGGAATTCCACGTGAGCCCGACGGATCCAGAGATTGGTCTGCACCCGGCTCTGTCAGATCGGGAAACTAGCATGATCGTTTCTACAACTGAAACTCCGCCGAGGATTAATAAACTTTCGATCCGCCGCGAAACATGACCGGCGATCGAGCAAACATCGAACGATAATTGACGGTTTAAGGGGGCAATTCCCAATCGGAGGTACGAGAAAAATCGATCGTTCCTTTTTATCGCTGCTTCTTAAGGTACGACCTTTCCAGATGATACGGTTAACATTTTACGGCCGAGCCAACAGAAATGGCAAAGCTATAATCGCTTTACGACACCGATGCTGCGACGGTCGAAACCCGCGGCTGGAAATACGCTCCTCGAATACTATTTCCCAAACAGAGGTTGCCCGGCTCGCCCGATAATGAGCAAAATCTCGTTGAAATTTTGCGCGCACGTGGAAACGGATCATCCCTCATTCGCCGTTTCAAAATCATGCAAATATCGCGGGTGCAGTCTCCTCTTATCCGTCGATAAAGCACGGCGGAATCGATAATTCTCCTTTGCATCGCTGCCATTTCGCCGGGACGCTGTCTTTCTCGTGTCGGCGCAAACAACGCGCAGGTTGGACTATCGATTAATTTTTCCCTGAAAAATTGTAGTCCCAGCCGCGATCGAAGACAGTCGAATACCCTCGTCGATGCTCGACGAGACTGAAAATTGAACTACGGTACGCAAAAACGTCGAAACGGATTCACAAAGAATTCTGAATTTTTCCGCGCTGTTTTTTAAAGCGAGAAATCGCCGCGGTCGCCTTTTAATCCAGGCGATATCTAAATCGGCATCGATAATTGCGACGAGCGGAGGACCCGCGGTAGGCTGTAACCGGGGGCCGCTCGTCGATTAGGGGAGATCGACACGGGCCTCTAATTCCTTAAATAATCAAATTGTTGCGCGGTAAACCGTTTAATCGGCGGCGAATCATTCGGGGAATTTCGCGTGCTGCTGCTCTCGGTGCCCGACACCGAGGGATTCTGCCGCGCGTCCACGGACGCCGTGGACCGCGGAAACTATTCAGGACGAGTTTCGCCGGCAACCATATCGAGCCTCGAAATTATCGGAATCCCTCCGCCAGGACAGGGAACTCGGCTCGGAGGAACCGGTATATACGGGCGGGCGACATTCCGCGCAGGTTCGCGAACGTCGACTTATTCCGAGAGATATTCGATCGGTCCTCTGGCTGTGGGGAGGAGGAGGAGGGGAGGGGGAGGGGGGAGGGTTCAATGGGAACCAGCGACGCGACGTGGACAGAAATAAAAGAGGAGTCTCTCGTACGATGGAAACGAAAATATCAGGACCGCCGCCTCTCGCCCGTGATACGGATACCAATTAAATTATGGGACCGACGAGCAACCATCCCCCACTCCCCCCACCCCGTTACCGTCGAGTTTTCAGAAAGAGATTGAAACGAATTGAACAGGTTTCGAGCGCGAGGCGGATTAGCAGATTGAAAAGAAAATTGTCGATTTCTGGGAACAATCGAGTTTCTGACGTGGCTCTTACGTAGCATCCGTCTATTTCGAAGGGGTTAAGAAAAGAAGAAACAGAAATTTTCCGACTATATTCGGCTCGTGTTACAGCTCGAAGAGTCCACGTTAATGAAACAAATAATTAGGAATTCGATTTAAAAATTCGAAAATTCCTGACCTCGAACTCCGAGAAAACAATAGCTCGATTTTTAAGACCAACTTCGAATTAATTTCAAGTTATTACCCAGTGAGACTTTTTTAAGATAACGTAGCTTAAATTAAAGCTGAAAGTGTCTGCTTTAAGACAGGCTTACTTAGATTTGAAAGAAATTACGAAATCGTTTCAAAAAATAATAAAATCCCGACCGCTGACGAAGAGAAAAATGACCGAATCGAGAAGGGGAACTTCGAATCGATTTTAAGTTGTATTATCGTGGATAATTTTGAACTTCGGGGAATCGAAATTGAAACTCGAAGCCTCTGCTTTACGCTATTTCCTAAAACTGTAACGCGTAAATTTCGAATTTCGATAGAGCAAGAAACGAACAAGATGGATGAACCACGGTCGTCGAACTTCTCTCTCGAGCAACCTCTATTCCCGTTCCCGATCGGTTCAATAAAGATTTCAGCTTTAGAACGCAGCCAGACTACGTCGATGCTGCAAACCGCCAGTTAAATTCGCTCCGGCCAACCGTACGGAAATAGATTCGCAATATTTCCAGTTAAGCACCTCGGACGGGTTCGTTAATAAGAGTTTCGATCGGCACAGATCGAACCCTCCGACCGAATCGCACGCTAATTAGTTATTAATCAGTCCGCAGTCGCTGTAACGACGTCGCGAACGCGCGCACGACCCGTATACACACCCTTCATCTATAATTCAAAGCTGATAATGGAAGCGATACGTCTCAATAAGCTCCGCGCTGTCAAACAGCGACCTCAAGGATCCCGGAGCGCGAGGTGATTTCCCTTTATCCGAAATTTAAGGGACCTTAATCGCGTCTGGATCGCGCTCATTAATTGCCCCCCCCCTCCCCACCCCCTCGCGAAAACAACTTACCCGATATTGCGCTGTTAACAACTCCGGGCGATTAATCTGCAAGACAAATTTATGAAGCCTTCGAGAAACCCTCGATTTACTGCTATTACCGGAGGCAGGATTTTTATTTCGGCCGTGAAAACAAGTAAGTAGCCGTGGAACGCGACTTGAACGATTAATAATCCTAAAGATGGAAGTTTCTCATGGAGTTTCCGAAGAAGTGGCTCAATCGTGTCGAAAACGATCGAACAACGGAATAAATTCTCGAAAGAATTTCTGCAGCAAAAATATTCGAATACCGCCGGAGTAGAAGCAAATAAACGCGGACAAAAGCAATCGCCCAATTACGAAATCGTGTTCACTCGAACACATCATTTACATGGTAACTATCAGAATTTACAGAATTTACACGTTCGCCGGTGAACGATGCGACGAGCGCGACGAGTTCGACAGGTCCTTCAAAAGTGATTTATAAAACGCTCCAACGAATCAATGTCTTGTCCAACGCCGATAGACGGGGAGGGGACGCGTCAGAGGGAGGAAGAGAGGCGAGAGAGAGATTACGCGGGCCGACGACCAATAAATTTGAATGGACGATGTCCGCGCGGCATGGAAAAATATTGCCCGTTTTAGAATGCAATATTTCTCGGCCCGGGGTGCATGAAAAAGCACACGGGGGTTTTCGGTAGTCGAGGCCGCGCAGTTCATCGCATAAATTTCACGGTGAAACAGACGAGAAAACTTTCCCTCGTTCCTTGGAACGTCGGCGGCCGCGTTGACGCAGCTGTTCGCCGACGAAACGCAACCTCTCGTCGAACGAAAATCCGTCTACGCGCGTGTTAGAGAACGCGTCCGGATAGAGAGAGAGAGAGAGAGAGAGAGAGAGAGAGAGAGAGAGGGAGAGAGAGAGCAGTCTGCAGCTGGCGAGCAATC
Organism: Augochlora pura; assembly: GCF_028453695.1. NCBI lineage: Eukaryota > Metazoa > Arthropoda > Insecta > Hymenoptera > Halictidae > Augochlora > Augochlora pura. The sequence goes on along the minus strand of NC_135775.1, from coordinate 25,848,705 downwards.
TCAGAAATTTCACTTTTCGCGCTGCTCGCCTCGGCCTGCCACCCCATGGCCATTAACATTCCGCGAATCAAAAGTGCACACGCGGTCTGCCGGCGAGTGCACCGCACTCGCGGCGACTGCAACACGACTCTGACGCGCGGGAAAAACACGCGGCGCGGATTAAACGCAGCTGTCGATGCCGCGGAGTTGCAGAACCGCCTAGCCACCCATCGCGATGCCCGTTAATTCGCCCGAGGAACCTCTCGAGTTTACGTCCGACGCACTCGATCCGGCGAAATTTATTCGTTTTCGGTCGCCGCCCGCACCGCAGCGGCGCGATGCGCTCTATTCTCGTATTCATTAACGCCTAGAACCACGCCGCCGCGGACTGCGACCGAATTACCAACCCGTCGCCGTAATTGTTTTTCTGCATTTTACAAGAGAGAGAATTATTATTAAATGACCCACTTGCTCGCGCGATAATTAAGAACGTGTCGGAAGTCAACGAATCTGCTCTGTAATTTTTTCAAATTACGTAGTTCGTTCGAAAAAGAATTTGCGGAATTCATTTATACGGGAGCGCTACAATTACAGCGATGTTTCAACGAGCCTTTGTTATTTTTTTAAAATGACAGCATCGCTGCTCTCTCTCTCTCTCTCTCTTCTGAAACATTCATATATTCGTACACGAATGAAAAATGCATCGAGTTCCAGCGAACGCGATGAATACTTGATATTATCAGGGAAATTATCGTCCGAGTGTCTACGCTTATTCATATTTTTATCAAAAAACAGCGAGGCTGCGGGGAATTGACGGTGCCCGCAATAAATACTGCGAAACAATGGACGCTGAAAGTTCGACGAGCGTTCAACGAAACAAGGAACAACTTGATAATTGCCGGACAGCGAAGAGCTTCGATAAATCGAGAATTTTACCGAACTTCAACAAAGCTTTTACTTTAGAATGGCTCCGATAAAATCCTCGGCTGCGGGAGAAACATTTTGATAGGGACGTTTTCCAGACGACGGAACCGGCGAGTTTGCTTAGCCGGCTAAAACGCTGAAAAACATCAATAGAGATTTCATAAAAAACACGGTTATTTTCCGGCTGAAAATGTCGCACAATATTTCGATGTGCAGACATCTATAGCACGCTTTTGAACCACCGAAGCTCGATACAGTGATATTTCTCTCCTACGAAATATTGTAGAGTCTCTAACATAGCAGCGACACTGTTTCTCGAACGCCTAATTTCGAGGAATATTTCAAGAAAATCTGTAACCGTCTGATATTTACGCCGCGGTTAATAAATTTCAGCTTCGGACTTGAATAGAGATTCGCGGCGGACGGGATTAATTTCGGCGCTAATCGTCGAGGCGGCCGGCTAAATAGCGTCAGTGTAATTGCAAGAAAACACTGAATGGAGGGCCCGGACGCGGAGAGAGAGAGCATCCACGGATCGTTAAGCCCCGAAGAACAGGCCACATTTTCCAACGCGACAGTAGAGCCCGGGCGCAACGAGCATGAATAAATTACGAGAGGGAAGTTTCGAGACCGGCCATCCGTCTACGGCTGAAAAAATATCCACGTTTGTTTAAGAACTTTCCGGTATCTCTTGAATGAGACCCGTTAGCTCCTCCCTGGCCGTCGCAATAATTTATTAACGTCGCGGGAGAGCGCCCCTTCGTCACAAAAGTTTAGCGAACGCGGGCCGGCCCGGTGTTTTTTGCGTCGCCGTGAACCGAAAGATGTTTCTAATTTCGACGGAGGAGGGGGGGGGGGGGGGGCGTTAAATTCGTACGACGACTCTCGGGATTTCCAATTGGGAAACCGGCGAGGCGAATTGCATCGGCTAAATGCTCCGAACTATTTTTGGTCGGCGCGTAAACTTTTATGAATCGATGCAGTCTATGGCGGCGCGCGAAATTGATTTCGATTTCATCGGTGAGAAGGAGCTTTGTTGGGCACAGTGCGTCGGCGAAGGGAAATTATACTTGTAATTTACATTGGCAGAGCCGTGGTAAATGATACGAATTTTCCTTGAACGACCACCAGAATACATTTACCAAAATACCAATTGGATTTTATTGCACGTAATGCAAGTTTCTATGCTGAGAAAAAATATTGATGTCTATTTCATCCGCGCTTTATACTTCGATGATCAAATACTGCGGAGTAATGGTGTTTTATTTCAGCTCGAAGAAAGCTAGCAGCATCAATACTTGCGATATTACGTACAAGGATTAATCGTCTTTCGAGGGAGTTTTATGATTTGATGGCCGGCGAGGTCCAAAGTGGGTCGATTTGACCCGTTGCTGGATCTGCTGTTAAGCGACGGATGCGAGAATGAAACAGCGATGAAATTGATGTATGTAGGAAATTTCCTGGGTCGAAAATAGGGCAGACCCGTTTTCTCCCGGCGAAATTTTTCACCGTGCTTTAAAAGTCAGCGAAACGAGCCAATAATAAGGGAGCAAACATTTCACGGGGAACAAGATCTTTTTCTCTCGGGAACGAGTGAAGCAGTTGAAGAAAGAAGAACGGTTTACCATTTCCCAGTAGTAAAAGTCAACGCATGAAGGCGGACAGCTGGCTTTGCGAGCGGACGTCATCAATAATTTCGCGTCCCCGAAAATGAACCGATTCACCCGCGGACCTCATCTTTTATTTACAAGGCCGCGGTTATCTCTTATCAGAACGGTGAACGAGTACAAAGGGTGGCAGGACAAACGGGCACGCGCGTTCTTGGGCTCTGGATCGAAGCCAGTACATGCGAGCCCTATCAAAAAGCTTCGAACGTACCTCGGAAACCTCTGCTAGCTTTTTCCGAAAAAGCTCTAAAATTTTCGTCCACGACGACGAAAATACGTTCAAGAAAAACTCGACTAATTGGAGAACTTTGGAAATAGTCGATTTATACATTTTCTAAATATGCAATGAAAAAAAGTGAATCTCCTGGTTAACAGGTGAAAGTTTTTCGTTCGGTACCTTCGCCTTGAAAACGAAGTTGGCTGCCTTGTAAAAATATCTAAAGTCGCGAGAAGTTACCAGGCAGGTTTCTGGAGCCTCGGTTCGTAATTAAAACTGGTTGCAAACAGAATGAACTCGGTATGTCTGAAGAAAAGTTCACTTCGGGCAAATAATTGGCGATCGATCATGGCTCGTTATTAAAATTTTTCCTTCCACTTTGAAAAACGTCTAAAGTTTTGAAAAGTTACCAGCCACGGCTCCTGTATCTCCATGTTCGTAATTAAAAATTGTTGCAAGCAAAATGCAGTCGGTGTTTTCAACTAAACAATGCGTGCTGAGTAAATTGCATACGGTAGACCGCCGTAGAATATTAGAATAATTATTGTTAAACTACTCGAGTGCTTTCCGGGTGATGTTCAAAGCGCGACGTGATCTCGACAACTCCGTAGCCCGGTGGCGTTAATTTTGCAGTCCGCTTCTAGGCATTGATGCGAAAAGTTTCGCCGCGCGCGTCCACGAAAATTAACGAGTCCGGGACGCGAAGAATTAGCCTGATAATTTTCCAGCTAGCCCGTGTGTCGTTGCTTTGACGTGTGTCGGTTGCGAACGGTTCGCGGTAAACACCTGCTAGCCGTTACGGGACGAGTCTCATCAGTTTGTTAAAAGGTATTCCGTGGTCGGAACAGCGGCGACATTAACATAATAGTGAAAACATTGAATCGAACGAGCGGGGGATATCGAGGAAAACCCGGCCGGATGCACGGAAACCTTTATCGAATCGAAATTGTTAATTCACCTGGGGAAACGTTCGCATGGGTCGGAATTAGAATGCGGCAGCGATCTCGCGGCAGCGTTTTCATAGATCGCGAAATTGCGCTCGAATCTATTCGGCGCGGAGAGTCGCCGCCGGCGTATCAGACGTTTATTTGAAATGCAAAGTATGATCGGAGTATCGTGCAGCTGTCCGCCGCATGAAACATCGCTTGGGAAAACTGCGAGCGCGGACTATCACGACCTCTCTGGATGGGAACGATTCCGAACGGCGTCCGCTTTATTACGACAGTCGAACCGCAGAGTTTCTAAGCTAACCCAGTTCGAGCAAGAATTTCGCGTTGATTGGCCCGTGGCGATCATTCGAATTTAGCATGCTCCACTTCGCTTCGTGCTCCGAACGCGAATCATCCACCGAAGACAAACAGCGGAACATCGTCGGTTTTTGTCAACTTTCCCGCCGCGACTCCGCGTAGGAACGAAGCTTCGAATTTTGGCACGACGTGACGCGCTCCGGCTCCATTCGATGATAAAAACCGAACTCCCGTTCCCGAGCACATTAATTCTATGGATTTTACAGAATGACGGCTAACCGTGTTAAAAATTTCCATAAATTTCCCTTGACGCTGATCCGTCGAATAAAAGGCTGGAAAAGGCTCTCGCTCGAAGTACCGCTGTTTATCAAAGGGGCAAAAAGGGAATTCTCACACTCTGTAATATATTACTGCCTCAATGAACGAGGACAACTAATTGTTGTTAAATCCACCGTCACTAATTTGCAGCATAACTGCAGTCAATAAAATTGTATAAAATTACCGAGAACTGCTGCAGTTCGTGAAAAAGAGAGATTCCTGTCTCTGCCTCACACTCTCTCTTTCTCTCTCTCCCTCTCTCTCTCTCTCTCTCTCTATTTCGACGAAATTAATTTTCCAACTCTGCTTTACAAAGAGACAGAGGCACAAAATTTTTATTAGACTGGTTGTCGTCGATTTGTAAAATAACTGCAGCCAATAAAACCGTGGAAGAACAAGCTGCAGGTTTATTAAATTCAGAAAAGTCAACCTGTATTTTATTAAATTGTAAAAAGTCAACCCGTGTTTTATGGAACTGTAAACAGTCAACTGAAAATTCTTCTCTTATTGCCGGCAATTTTAATCGTTCGACTTTCTATTTTATGAAACGATAGCAAACGCAGCGGGAAAATTTGATTAACATGGTCGTCTATTCGGAGAAATGTGACTGCGGTCAATGAAACTGTAAAAAATTATCGCCACTGTAAATACCAAGAAGCGAAATGGAATTCTCACTTTGGACGATCCCGATTCCACGAATCACTTGTTTGACGAACTTTTCTCGTTTCAAAGCTCGCATTCGACAATTACCCGGTTAAATTAATGATATGCTAAAACTATAAACGGCTGTTTATTAAATATCCTATATAATCCAAACGTTTCCCGGAAAATTCTGCTGATACCAGAACGAAGCATTAAAAATGCATTTCCTCGGTGCGCGTGTGCATCTTGAAGCGGAGAGCAGCCCGGTTTCCAGCAGCTCGCAGTATTCTATGAAAGGGTTCTCGCTACGAAATTTCGCGAGCCCGCAAAAGTGTGCACGTTTCAAAAGCGAAAAAGAAACAAATAAGTAATCGGGAGCAGAAACGCGGACGATAACGAACAAGATAAACCCCCCTTTCTAAACATCGCCAGCCGTCAAAGGCATTTCGGGGGGCCATTCAGCTGGCCCTAGGAATAGAGGGCGGGCGAGCCGGTCCGCTTTACCCCGGCAGGATCCCCGGGTGTTTCCGAAATACAAGCCGGCCGAGAATCGAAGCTGAACCGGGTCGAGGGCGATTGAATGAAAATTGATTGCACCGTGGACAGCCATCCGTATCAATGTGGATACCGGAAAACCTGGCCGAGACGATCTGGATCGGTCGGGGGCAGGTTAACACACGCCCAACTTGCCCCGGCGGGCACTCGAAGAGCCCCTGAATCAGCATCTGAACCAAAATCGTCGACGAGGCCGTACGAAAGGGTACGTAAATCCAGGAAATCTCAAATGGAAAAAGCGAAAGGGAGCACGTGCCGCTTTCACGCCCACACGCGTACGGAAAAATTTTTCGCACGTGTTACAAGGACGATAATCCAGTGGAACGGCCGAGGAGCCGAAGAGAGCGAGACGCGATTCTCAAAGAGGCGAGGAAATGAATTTTTTTCCGGGAACGCCGGCAATGCTATCTATATTTTATCAGTCGTGCCTGATCAAGCGAACCTTTTCCCATCCTTCTGTATGAATTTAATCGAATTCTGTCAGGCAGTCTATTCGCAAAGAATTTTGAAAGTCAGCAGAAGATCCTCTATAGAAGTCAGAAATTTTGAAAAGAGTCGACAACTGATCGAGTCTCGTTTTAAATATAACAGTCGAATACCTGCCGGCTATTCCCAACGCCCAAGTATCAAGTTACGTAATCGAGCAATTTATTGAAACCAATTTTCGAAGTCTGCAAAAGTTTAATAAATATGATAAAATTGATATGGAAATATTCCTGGCAATCTGATAGCCCGGCGCGAGCCCAAAATTTAAATCAACTAGAAAGAGAATTTAATTTGACGCACCGAAGCTTGCGCGAGCGAACAAAAATTCGCGTCGAGAGATCAGCGGGGTGTACATCGAACAGTCGAATTTAATTAGCTGGTAACCCTCGATTTTGTTTTTCGTCGGGCTTTAAAACCTTCTAAATGCATCGCGCAACCGTATGGAACAGAGGCGGCTCCAGGGGAGGGGGGAGAGAAATACCGCCGTAAAAGCCACGGGAATTGGTCCAGCATTTTGCTAGGTGAAAATGGGCGGACAGCAGCGGCACTGTCTCTGCTCTTCTAATTTTTGTGAGACGACCGCCGATAGAGGGACGGAGGCGGAATTTCCTGGCGACCGGCCAAATAAAGGGGGATGATGTTCTTTGTTTGATGTATCGCTAGTGGCCGCACGGATTTTTCAATGGGATCCCCTGGGGGTGGCAACTCCCAAGATAGACGTGCTCGCTTCGACTGGCAAATGAATTTCGGCCGGGGATCGAGTGGAGAGCAAACGGCGACCGATGATTTGTGTTGCTCGATTTACGTCACGAGCCGCTTGACGCGATAAACCCGACCACCGTGAGCGTATACCGAGGGTCGGGTTGCTCTCTTTCCAGAAAACGTGAAATGTTATTCTTTCGTCGAACACCGGCCCGCGAGCGCACCGAACTATTTCGGTATTTATGGACAACACGATTTGCGAACGAGAAACATTGCGATCGGTCGATTGATCGATGGACGCCTTGGTAATCGTTCTAAGAACAATCGATCCACTTGATTAACTCAGGCCTTTAGAATCGGACGTTCGAAGACTGTTTCTCTTATTCATTTTTGTAATAAATAAAATCCATGGTACCAGTCAAGATACAAGAAATTACGCGGAGCATTTGACAAGCCGTTTGATTTCACGCTGACGAGTGGACATTAAAAAATGCACAGCTCGTGACAGGAGAAACAAAGCTCTGCCTAGAGTGCCAGGCTTCGCGGTGATGATACAACGGGCCGTATTTCTCCATAATTGAAAATCGCAGGGGAATAAGGGCCGATTGGTCGGACAGACAACCCGGAACGAAACTCGCTACTTTATTATTCAACGAACTGCGCCCCTATCGCCATTGCCTGACCCTGCTCCACTCTTTCGTCGCTGCGAGGCCACTTCCGGTTAGGTAGCGGCTAGCAAACTTTGCTGATCGATCGGCAAACCAGTCGCACGATTTCCTAATTACTCGATCAGCTATTCTTTCGACGAATTGGCTCGTACGTTGTCCTAAGTTGCTCGTTCCGAAGTGGGGCAACTTTTCTAATTGAATTTACACGATCGTCCGCGTTCTGAGAATCCGCGACTGAATTTCCACAATGATCTCTGGTCTGGTCACAAATCACAGATTCCAGAAAGACTTGAATCAAAGTACCACCCAGTAGAAGGTCACAACTTCCACGATCGAACTTCAACCAGTTATCACACACTTCGCGAACTTTCTAATCCAACGAACGGCGTGGCAAAAAAAATAAATAGCAACTTTTCGGATTGAATTTGCACAGCGACCCACGATCGTAACCACAAGTCACGGATTTCAGAGAGATGCCGAAACGAAGAATGTTGAAACGAAGAAGTGCCCACTTCGCCCCTAATTCGCAGACATTCGCCAGGCAAAAGATAATCTAGAAGGAGTGGAAACGTTCGGCTCTGTTATCGCAGGGGCGGGGTACGCTCCGGCAAAGTCAGCGGGACCAAAATTGTCAGCGTCGCGCGGGTTGCTCGTGTCAGGCTTCAATTAATCGCCGCGGCGCGCTGGATCCCAAGCCTTTAATCGAGGTCCGCTTTGCATTATTCTCCTCGCGAAGGGAAACGTTCACCCTCCACGGTCGTTCCTCGTCAAATCGCTGACTCCTTCTCCTCCCCATTTTTCTGGTCTCGTACCTCACCCCTGTTCGCTCCCGATCAAATTTCCCTGGCCGTTCGCTCGAGATTTTCAAGCGTTGCGTCGTCGATCGATCGCGGCGCCGCAATTATTCCGACGCGGAACACCGAGAAGTCGCTGCTCTCTCTCTCTCTCTCTTCCTCTTTCTCTCTCTTTCTCTATAACGTCTCGTTTTGAGCACGAATTAGGAGGATGCTATCGGAGATCTCGCGGGGAACGTTACGGCCGCGAGATCGAACATCTCCGGGGACAAGGACGCGGCAGACCGATAAATTGCGAGCAATCGTTGCAAGAATCTCTGCCTTGGACCCGGGGATCATTACTTCTACGGGGAAAGATTGCCAACGAACTTGTATCGCGGAGCCGCAACTCAATTTCGAGAGATCCAGAGATCCAGCGTCGCGATTTTCCAGCAATTCTACGCCGGCGGACGGAAATGATCGAGAAACATCCGCTCCCCGGCGTTTAAGCTTTGCTTTCTCAAGCGTTGCCGAGCTTCGGGGGCTCATTTGACGAAACAGTGAACCTTTAGCCTTTGCAGCAGCTATAAACTTTGCGCAAGTTCCTGTTCCCACAGCCAAATTTATGGAAAGTCGGTCTACTTTGTTGCTTTAACTCATTTGTATCGTTGGCTTTCCGAGCCGAAGCAACCACGCCAAGAGGAACGTGAGAACCGAACATTTGGGTCCTTTTCATATTACGCTGCGCCTTTATTTCGTTTCTAAATCGTATTAATCAGTCGAAGATAATACGACAGTCTTTGTAATTTCTCAAATGTTTTCATTGCAGCGCATTTGATCCACGGACTTCTATCGTAAGCGCCATAAAAGCCTCAGTTCAGCCATTCCGAAAGAAAAGGAGACGATTTATGCGACGCAGAGCTTTATGCGGTGTCCGCTTCGAACGATGCTGTGCGAAACAATCGATGATAAGGTCGTTACGTTCCATTCTTCGTCGCGATGCAAATCAGTTGATGAATTCAACGTTGAATGGTAGACGGTAAATGAATAATCGCAGTCTGTCCACGACGACGAAGTGGGCGGAATTGCCGCGAAAGTCAAGATGAAATTGACACACCGAAAATGATTTAGTAGCCGACCGAGCAGGCGGTCGTTATTCGAGGGTCCCTTTATCGCGTCCGTGCCTCTTTGAACCCGGAGACGGTATATCGATGAAAATTTGCATGGCGGGGTCTCGCGTGCACGAAAAGCGAAATTCCACGGAAAAACCGGAACCTTGCTTGATCCTTTTGGCCGCGGCGTTGCCTCGTTATCGTGCCGGTAATAGAAGAAACAATTAAAACCGAGGCGTGGAACTCGGCCAGGCTAAACGATGCTCACCGGTGAATTTCATAATATACGAAACGAAACTCCGTGTGTGTGTGTGTGTGCGTGTGTGCGCGCGCGGATTCGTGGCATCGGCTGAGAGAGATCGACCGCGAAGATAGGCGGAATGGTTCGAATTACACGCACACTGTTCCATACTTCACATCTTGCCTGATAACGGCCTGATACGTTTCCCCGTCGACTAATAATCGTTACCCTTGATCAAGCCGGCGATATTGTCGTGAAATAAACGCCGGTAATTTCAATAAAATGAATTTATTCGATCGGGGGGGGAAAACACGAGCGGCCACGCAGGCAGCCGTGCTCTCGCGGATTCCGAGATATCGGGGGGCAATTCGTAAACACAAACGTACGGCGAACAACATTCCCCGTCGGCTCGCGTGGGCGAGCCCGATTGATTAACAATGAGCAATCGAGCCCACGCGATCCGTCGATCGTCGAATCACTCTTGCCGATGATTCTTCCGTCGTGCCAGCGATAGAGACCGCGATCGTTACAGTAATTTCCCAGATAACGAAGAGGTACGATCGAAGAGAGGAAGAATCGTTCGCGGGTTACGCCGGCACTCGAGTGAATCACTGTCCTTAATTACGACGCCATAGTTAGTTTCGTGTGCACACGGCCGGCTCGCGGCCCGATCCCTCGTCGAACCAGCGCCCCAATTCCACGGAGAATTTGCATTCCGGTCAATTTTTCGCGCGCGAAGAAACCACGGCGAGGCCCGAGGAAACGAGGACGAACGATTTCAAGGACTCCCCGCTGGTTAGGAACGCGATCCGCCGCCAATAAGATCGACGTTCCAAAACAAAACTCTCGACTCTCCGTGCCAATAACTTCTGCAACAGCGACGATTACCATCGGCATTCCTCGGTCTTAATTTGCAACAATGCGCTCTAATGTTCGTCGTCCCGCGCGAACTTGCACGGTTTAATTTTCCTGCGCTTCGGTTCGAGGTTTACTGCGAAGTGCATGCCATCGTTTACTATCCTGACTGGATTCACAAACAGCCTCCGGCTGGTGCTTGCTCTTGAGTAGTACTAGTCTGCTTTCGACGTGGCGAACCGATCCAAGGACAGCGAATTTCGAAACGTTCGTGCAACCGGCTGGAATAAAATCGTATCTGCCATTGCGAGTTCAATCTACACCGCGATTTAATCGTCTTTCGGGAGAAGACGCTTCGCTTGTCTCTTCAAACACCGTTCCCTGTATCTCTCTTCGAAGCTTCGACGCAGCAAAGACGATGTAATAATAGAAATTGCAACGAAGACACAGAGCTCCGTCGCAGCTATCGCGCTGGCGTTCGATAAAAGTGCTCGATGGCGAAACACCTTTCGCGATGGAATTCGAGCTTTTCAAGAGAAAGAGGCGGAACCTGAAAGAGCACATTGTCCTTAATTTTTCACTTGTTTCTCCGCGAAGATTCGCTCGACTGACCAAAGCCTCTCGGCACGTTAAAGACGGCGCGATAATAAGAATCTCGTCGGAGCCACTGGTCAAAGAGAAGCTCGAAGGAGCAATTCGTCGAATCCTGTTGCCAGGACACTCGAAACATGCCGACGAATCACGGGGACACTTTAGAAATCGGACGATAGGTGCACTCGCGACGGTACACAACAGAATTTCAATTTGCCGATCCCGAACAGGCCGCGAAAGTGGTCTTCGACTCTACGAGTGCAAGAGCGAAGCGATCCTGTTGTAGTTGGGCCTTGTCTAGGAATATCTTAAAGATATTCGTCACTCGATTACACGCGTTATTTTTGGATCGTTATGGCAGCGGCGAGCGTTGCGGTTTCCTCCTGAACCGTTGCCGCCGAGCGATAAAAGCTGGCGGTACGAGAGCTGGCAGTAAAATTGAAATAAAGAAGGACTGCGTTCAATTGCTGTGATCAATGTGCTGTCGTCGAAAAAAACGGATCTCGTGAAAGACCGAGAGGGAAATCAGTCGTCTAAGGGAGGCGGACGATTTTCCGAATTAAGGAGATTTGCGCAATTACCGAAGAGATACGGTTCGATTGAAAGGGAGTCGCGGGGACCGAGAAACAGTCGCGTGAAGCTTAAACGAAACCGATAAGAGTCGTTGTCGAAGCGATTCCTCGAAAGGAATGCATTAAAAAGATCTCGAGAACGCTCAGCGCGGACCGAAACGGCAGTCGTTTTCCACGGCCGAGGGAAATCTCGAACGAAATGCATTCGATTACACGGTGAAGACCGACTCGAGTACTAACTAATAAATATCGGTAATATTGCAATCGAAAAAATCCTTCAACGTTGTCTGTGCTAACTTCTTCGAATTCGTATTTGTTGAGCAAGAACGAGGCGGCTCGGAGTAGCCTAATTTTTATAGAAAAATGAGCATACTGGGAGACAATTATTGCTACGAGATATCCAATCATTTACCGCCAGGAATTGGAAGCCGACCAGATGGAAACGGAGAGACTAGGATTTAACGGGAGAAGCTCGGTAAATTGCGAAAAATGACCGCGGTCGTGAGGATAAGGATAGTTGCAACGATAAGCATCGAGACGCGACTCGACAAATCGACGAGGCAGTGGAACAAAGACAGAGAAAGTAAAAGGGCTTCAGGGCTGGTTCTGATTTATCGCGCGCGACGGCAATCGAAGGCGTGCGTTGCCTCATTTTTAATACCGCAATGGGAAACGTATAACGACTGAATAATGCATGAAATTCTTGAGCCTGAGCCCTCTAGTTCTTGTAATTCCTAGCGATACGATTCCAGGAGGAACCGACGAAACGAGCGAACATCTCGGGAAAGTGTGAACACTACGGACGAAATTTCCGGATGAAAGGGGCAGAAGTTTTTTAGCGTGAAAATAAGGAACCATTTGGAAGAGAATGGGGAAAATCGCGGATTATTGAATGTCCGTGGAAGTCTGAGGAACTTGATGTAATTACGGGCTCTTTAGAAGGTAGCACACGATGAACGATCTCCTTGAAGTGTACTCTTTCGCCTCATTATCGGTAGATTTTCATCGATACCGTCTCCCCCCTTTAGCGACGCTGTCAGAGGAGAGAGGATGAACGGGAAAATCTACCCGGAAATCCACCGGCAGATAAAACGCGGAAACTTCCGAGCGACGGCCGAAGGACTTCCTCGCCGATGAACACCGGATAAACAAGGATTTATAGTATCAAAGAAGATTCGTCGGGTGTCTTCCTGCATCGGTTAAACAAACGCATCGTCCGGATCGTGCAGGTACCCTCGGCTGGAAGATATTCTATCGGACGAGCCATCTGCGAGCTTACTTCCGCTAGACAACTTAACTTCCGCAGTTCACGATAATGAAATTTCTTCGTGGACGGTGGATAAGCTTAAGCTCAATGAAACTAGAGCGTATGGGGAGAGAAATCCTTCACGGAATTAGAAGATAGAAGTCGCCCGCCAGTCAAACAACAATTGAAATTCCAACACGGAACGGTTCTATCTGGAAATTATTCGATGTCTGACCAGGAACGGATCCATTCTACTTAAGGGAGAGAGAAAAAGAGAGAGAGAGAGAGCACGAAAGAATTCGTATTGCAATGAAAACCAATTTGAATTCCAAAGCGGTGGGCAAAGCTGAAAAATTCTAGGCGTAGACTCGACGTCTGGCTAGACACTGGTATATACTACTAGACGAAAGGAATTTAAGAATAAATGTATAGCAAAGGATAATTCAAATTACAAGAGGAAACACGTACTTAAATTTTAAACACTCCGTGTCTGACCAACTATGAATGCGTTCTACTTAATGTAGCAATATCGTTGGAGAATCAATGCCTGACTTGGTATTGATGTATACTACTTAGCCAGACAATTCTCATCGTATAAATAATTCAAATTCCAAGAAGGAACAGCCTAAATCCGAGCGCAGAACATTCCATTCTAGAGTTACATACACAGATCCGATGTCTAACTGAGTAACGATGCATGCTACATAAATGAATATTATATATAATAAATACCAAATGTTCTTTTTAAGTGTTTAAAAGACCAGTTTCACGTCTGGCCAAATACCGATCATACTACTTAACTGGAGATATAAAACCCTTTCAATATATATATACTATAAATACTACAACTATGTATTATTTATGAAATAATATAATGTCTGTCACAGTTACTATCAAACTGAAAGCACTTAGTGTCTGGACCAGTACTGGATGGTACAACTCAACTGAACGCACAGAAGACCCAAAATAATATATAGAATCAACATAAATTTCGTCACAATTAATATAAAATTTAGAACACTCGATGCCCGGCCAAATATTGGCACATACTACTTAACGTGATGCAGCTTCTCTCTGATAGAGCGACCATTTCAAAGAGGGACTAGAAAAAGCGACCATCTTGTTCACACCAACCACAATGCTGATAACGATTTCGACCGATCGGATCACGAAGAAGCAAAGACAACTTTCTACATTAATAACCCAATGTGTCCAGCGGTGTTTCTAGACTCTTTTCGGATCAACTGGATCCCCGGGCCGCGACTCGGAGCTGCGTGGGCGGAATGATTCCGCGCGTGGATCTCGCGAGTCCGGCCGAGCGAATTTAGTCCCGCGGCTGGTTTTCGATACAGACCATCAGTGTCGTCCGCGTGACAGACCGCAGCTGGTGTGCATGTTCCTTCGGGTTGGCCGCGCTTAAGTTAAGTGTCCTCCGATCCTCGGTCCCACGAAGAGATCGCGGTCGATAACGGAAGAAGATCGCGGCGAGAAGAGAGAGGCGTGTCGAAGAACCTCGATCGAACGATTCAGGCGATCGGTGTGCTGCGGTTTCCGTCCGCTCTCCCTCTCTGTCTCACTATATCTTTCTCGGAATTTTAATTAATCCTTTTTCGCGTTGACAAAAGGGGACGACGTATACGTCGCGTGTCGGTAATCAAAAGGCGTCTTTCTCGCGCGTACCGCGTGTCTGCGATGCGCGCGTCGCGATGCTCGGCCACCGACTGTCAGCTGCGTCGCGACGGGACGTCGGCGCGACGACCGAACAACGCCGAGGACGTCCGAGGGCGGCGAAACGACGCCCGGCGTCGGCCAGGAGGAACAAGGAGAGCGCCTCGACGCCCGGCTCGAACGCGGCTACGAGAACTTCTGCGGCTACCCGCGAATTAAGCTCGCCGTTGCGATTCTTGCAGACGCGAAATCCGCTAAGAGAATCAAGAGAGACACTATTGCAATATAACGAACTAACACGAACCGTGTTCTAATGATGATGCCAGGGTCGGATCCTGGAGTTCGCACCCAAAAACGTTTCACTTACACTTTTTCAACCACTGGGCAACAACAATTGCATTTCATTCATGCACAACTTGAAGAACACAGTAACAGCAGATGCATGGTTGAAGAACACGTTTTTCGATTTGTATACAGAAACTCGGAATTTAAAAGAAGCTATTACCAAAGCCGCTATAAAACCTGAATATCTAACAACATCGGCAAGATATTCCATTCAGACAAGCTAGTTATTCGAGCCCATAAATTTTCCAACGTGTTCCAGCCTAAGTCCTTAGGATAAGAGCCGATCGCTGGATTTACGACATCCTCGAAGAGTTCAGGTTAGATAGGGCCAATTCTAGAGGTCGTAGATGCCGATCCGGGGCTCTATCGCGAGAAGCTTCCACGAATACGAGATCGGGTTTAATCCACGAGAACAATTGCAGCTAGTCGACCAGAGATCCGATACTGGATCGTGGCGATAAAGGTTGCGGAAACTGGACGATTCGAGGACGCAGTTGCGAAAATTGTGACCCGTCGAGGGACACTTCGCGTCGCACAATGGGGCTAATTTAGCGTGGTGAACTGAGACGCATTTGTCGAAGCGCCGCGCCGGTGCCGTTGCGGCGCGGTCTCTTCTCTGATCTACCTTACCGATATACTAAAGAGTTGAGCGGCAAAAAGGATTTCGAGAACAAAGAATCAAGTTTAACAGAACTAAGTCAAATTGAAAGATCGCGAGATATCCGCGTTCGCTAATGAACTCCGCATCGCCTCGAATCAACTGTTGCGCGAAGGTGCGTGACGCAATTTTAATTTAGATCACAATCGAACAATAGCTCGGATTATATATTCATTATCTCGCGGGGACAGGTTTATTCACCGCGCTGGTACGGTCTAGCGGTTTGCTCGTGCGAGATCGAATCCGTAAACCATAAAAATCAACGATTCCCGCGGCTACCGACCGGTCAACGAGAGCAACCTATCGCTATACTGAATCGGACTGGTCCGGAGCTCCGGAAATAGCTTATCTATTCGCTCGAATCCCATCGGCCCCGAACATGTTTGATGTCAACCGGCAAACACGACCGGCTTACGCCAATGGGTATTACAGTTGTGTCGATAGCATTTCGTAGAAATCGCGGTAGCTTTGTTAAATGCGATCACGATCGTGATTGCAATTAAACTCGTTCAAAACCGGACCACGGGAACTTCTTCGGGGACAGCAGGAATTCTGTACCACCACAAATTTCACGGACTCTTACAATTAGAAGAAGCTGCCTGATCGTGTTTCGCCTAACCAAGCTAACCGGGAAGACTCCAAACTAGTTCCTCGAAACCCGATACCGTCGTATGGTACTCTGATAGTGCTGAACGATACTACATTGTTATGCTTCTCTTCTTAACATAGAGTCGGAGTTCATTAGAACATGGAACAAAGTTGATAGAATATAAAAATGATTCTATCGTTCTAAGCATCATACGTCGATTCTAGTTTGTTCTGTTCATCACTGATTCCTCATGGTATCTAACAAA
This sequence comes from Augochlora pura, assembly GCF_028453695.1. Classification (NCBI taxonomy): domain Eukaryota; kingdom Metazoa; phylum Arthropoda; class Insecta; order Hymenoptera; family Halictidae; genus Augochlora; species Augochlora pura. The sequence continues at coordinate 25,832,385 of NC_135775.1, read as the reverse complement.
ATAATCACATATTAATTTGCAGAAAAAATGCAACAACGGAGACTGATCTTTAATGGATATCTTCTGAATGATTATACCTGAACCTGCCATCTAGTAGTACATTTCCGTTACTGTCCTTTGCGTCCGTCAGTGAAGACGCGTCGCCAAATCCATTATCCTGGCATTATTCCCAATATTCCCCAGAGGAAATCGGGTCTCCTACGGAAGCTGATAATGAAAGCATTCACGGGCAGTGAATCAATCGTCGCGGTCGCGGACCATTTGGAAAACGAATCCCCGAAATACCTGGACAGGGCTCTGCAGCCGCATTGCGACAAATCGCCGGAATTTCTCACGGACGGATTAAATTACCGCGAGATGCACACACGTCTTAGAGCCGAATCGAAAGAAATAAGAGCTCCATTATTATTCTATGCCACGGGGCAATTAGGGACAGGGCCAATCAACGGTAATTAAGACACGCGTCTCGAAGAGCCGGCGATTCCATGCTCGATGAAATTGTCCGATCGTGTCTGGGAGAACGTTAGGCGCGTTGCACTGGTGTACACGGGCTTAATTATTACCGATTTGCAGGGTCTCGAACTACAAATGAGCCAATTACTCGAAGGGAGAGCGTTTAATTCAAAGGGTCTAACAGGATCGCCTAGCCGAACGGGTAAATAAATTATCGTGGCCGGCTTGGGTCGATTATTAACGATCGAACAGGATAACGAGCCTGTTCGCGAAGAATTCAAGTTACTGTGAAATGCAATCAAAACGAATTACAAATTAATTTGAATTGATCCCGCGTCGCCTTCAATTTGCACAGTTTGTACAACGTGGCAAATTAGTGTCAGCTACCGTGTACCTCTACTGGCTCGCAATTGATCGAATAATTAAAAGAAGGGTCGTGCATCGATTAACAAAAACTTCGGTGGAGTAATTACAACCTGCCACCGAATCGTGATCGTCGGTTGGAACTTCGCAAATATACATCAGACATTCCGCAAATGTGTAGTGAGTCCATATGATTTATGAATTATTTGTAAGACGAAGCGAAACACATGAAAGTACGTACTACTTGCGTTGTTGGAAACATCACATTTTACGGTATTTTTCCCAGGAAAACATCTTCCTCCTATCTCGCTGTTCCCGACAATACCACCGCCGGACTGGCTGCAATCATCCACCTCCGTTCTTGTCATTTTCTCAGCTAGTGAATTACCGCTCGGAGATAATAGCCGCTCCTGGGATCTAGAACGGAAAAACAAGATGGTAAACATTAACGCGACACCGATACCTTTCTTCCGTCTGACAGCGAATAATCAAGTGCTCTACCTTCTAAGAACAAGATAGATGAATTTTCAACAAAGACGTTTATAAATACCACTAGCACTAATCAAACAAGCCTGATATAATCTTTTACTCAGAGAGACGAATTAAATCGCCCTTAAGCTTCCATCTCTCTATTTTATTTAACACAGCTTCATTTTTCGCATTACTTTATTTATTTTCTTTCTGGGTCATCTAATCTCCTTAGACTTACACTATCATGAAAATCATGAGTGATTTTGAGAATTACTTTTATCCGTAAGAAGATCACTCAAGTCAATGGGATAAAATACGCTTTGAATTCGCAAAATTGCTTGACGGGGGATTAAATAACGAAAACAGATGGAATTGTATACGTATCTTTTCAAAGTTACCGATATTTTTTAAACCGGCTGATCGCACATTCGATAAGCTGATCGATTTTATATTGTACTAAAAAATATATTGCACAACTTTCAAGAGGAGAACCAAATGTTAATTCCCCTGCAGAAGTGAATGATTTCCAAAAACAAATAAATATCCCGACCCCGGCAGAATTAAAAGTAAACAATATTTGCATGATTATATTGCAACATTCCCATGCAAGCGCACGGCAATCGTTTTGCACATCGATCTCTTCCGGTTCTGCATCACGCGATAATATCCATACACCCTGCGATTTCTTTGTTTATTTTTAATTATAAGCGCGTAAAGTTTGCTGATCCAGAGCTCGCATTGTTTGTTCGACAATAGCTGCACGCGATATTATTCCTTTCCGATGCAATTTATTTAATTGCACGACGTGAAGACATTGCAATTATACAAATTACCATCGCTGTAGAGCATTGTAGGATTTTAAGTAAAGAATAATTACCTGAAATGCGAAAAAATTGCATGGTGAATAATGGGGAACGAGAGGAAAGTCATCTTGGATCCTGTGAAATTTGAATTCCGAGACTCGGAAATCCGGCGCAGTTTCAGAAACTGTAACCGAACAAGCAAACGTTTTTTCTAAAAGTGAATTATATTGCTTTCTTCGATGCAATACCTGTTTTCTACCATGGTTGACGTTAATTAACTATTAAAATATGTAAATTATATGGGAGACGTTGAAGTGACACAATCACAATGAAGTTCATCCAAACACTACTGCAGCGCCATCTAGTTTGATCGAAAACTAAAGCACTGAATGGTATTTCGTTACAATTCACACTCAGTTGCACTACGACACTATTGTTCCGTTTTACTTTAACTCCTTTTTTACTTGGGAATATGTAGATACACTGGAATTTTATCATATATTATATTATATATATTATATACATACTAATATCTTATTTGTAAACCAAATCTTGGAAGTCATTACGCGCGTTAAACAAAAGATTCATCATAAGCCAATAAGCGAGAAACTCAGAACATGGCCCTCTATGAAGTGATGTTTGAATTAAAACCTAGAGATACCGTCCTTACGTAAACCGAAGTGTCTATGATTCAAATATTTAATTAAATTATTCGATATTTAATGTATAATGAACTATAAAATAGAGGTATTCGATAATTCCTATTCTTATAGATTACAAAATTGATTCGTACAAAACCATTATGTAAGGAATATATTTATGTTTTTAGAAAAGTTCCTATGGTATCACAAGGCGAATGGCGAATTGACCTGCAAGAGAGTATACGATGACTAAGCAAATTTTTCCTGAAAGCGTAAAAGCTAGAGGAAAATCGAAGCCTCGGTGGCTGCTCGACGTTGGAACCTGAGAAATTTCGTCGTTTTGGAAGCTTATGGATGGAAAGCGTTCTATAAAAATGGTATGTTGCAATACCATCGCATACGTTATCCTTTCCTATGTTATCTTTCCGCGTTACGTATCTTTTCCAAGTACTAAACTATGACACGCAAAAAGTTAAACTTAGATCAATTCCCTTTTTCACATTTTTCCATAAGCGTTATTTTCTTCTTGATAAAGTTTCTTTCTATTAATAGTACCAGCAATATTTATATAACCATGTAAATTAAGGCAATCTCCATTTATCTGTACAGGATCCCCTTTCACCTGGCCCCTGTTTAGACATTAGCGACGATGAACTGGTTACTATATCAGTCAGAGATTTGAATAGGCAACTCAAATTACGTGGTCTTTCAAGAGAGGAAATAGTACGTATGAAACAACGTAGACGTACATTAAAGAATAGAGGATATGCAGCCAGCTGCCGCATTAAGAGAATTGAACAGAAGGATGAGCTAGAGTCAGAGAAGTCACAGGAATACCGGGATATGGAAACTATGCAAGATGACAATAATCGCATGAGAGAAGAGATAGAGTCCTGGCACTCAAAATATCAAGCATTGAAGAAATTTGCAGCAGAGAAGAAAATACACATTCCACCAGAATTGGAGACTATTTAAAATAGCTCACAGTGCTTGATTTACTGGGAAGTAACAAAAGTATTGGATAATTAATAATCCTACATGAAAGTTACATGATGTTAAAGTTACATCTCAAAGCAGTTGAACTGCAGACAAATATTATAGTGCATTAATTATGAACTGATTTAAGATGCTGAAAAGCTATAACTAATATGTAAAATCATATTTATATGTAGGAATAGTTTTATTTGTATTAAAAATCGAATGTTTTTACATAGAATATGTAATTGAATATCATTTTATTACCAGTATTTTCAATAAATACTGATTTCGTTTTATAAAAAAATATTGTACTTTTTACTATAGATTTACACAAATTGTTTTTCACTATGTAATAAGAATATTAATCTGCTAACCACATATACATTAATTGAGTTACCTAATAGTCTGTATTTCTGTTTTCTTGTAATGTGACCAGGAAATGTAAAATCTTCTGGGAAGCACATTAGTCTGCAAATTTCTCTGGGTGTAAAATATCTTAGCTTCAACTTTTCTAGGATTTCTACTGCTTCTAACGATTCGCGGCCGCATTTATCTGCTGCTAAATACGCCTCTTTAATTACTTCTTCTGAGTATGGACAATACACAGATCCTGTACCTTCTGCATAATGGCCATAAGCTTTTGTAAAACAACAGGAGCCATTACTTTCAGAGGTTCTTAAATCTAATACCCAAGCTCTCTTTTGTAGTAATTTGCTTGGTACCAGGTACTGTACGTCCTCAACATTTTCTAAAATATTATGTAACACATAACAATTTTTATTGTCTTCTGCTTCTCGTGTACATCTTTCTCCCAAGAATTTATGCTTTCCCCTTGGCAAAGCTCTTAAAACATCCTGAGGTAATTTAAAATTTAATGTAGTATTATCAAAACAAAATTTTAGATTCTTTTTCTTGGCTAACAAATAATATCTGTGTCTACTATTTGGAATACCAAGCCGACAAGGACTCAAAATCAGTTCTCTGTAATGAAACTCAAAATTATTCAAACATTTTAGTACTGCATCTCTCATTTCAGACTTCTCAAACCCCTTTACATTCTCTAGCAAAATATATTTCAATGTCTTTATTCTAGGTATTAGTTCTAGCACATAGAATAATGAAGAAGATCTATTATCAGATACATCTTTTTGGAGGCCTACCCTTGTATATGGTTGACAAGGTGGACTCATTAATATAGTGTCTATATGTAAATCATTTACTTCCTCTGCAGTAATTGACTGAATATTGCGATTCATAAGGCAAACATGTGGAAAATTGTGTTTATATACATCATTTGCAACAGTATTTATATCAATCGCTGCAACGCAGTCTCCATTAACACCACTTTCTGAAAATACAAATGATTATTTCGCCTTTACTTACATCTAATGGGGAAATCACGTTGGCTAATGTAGGTTAGGTGTATCTAAACAATATGTGTATCTGAGCAGGTAATAACAGAGTATCTCACCTTGAAATGCGTAATGCATTCCCCCAATACCGCTATATAATTCTAGCACTCTCATGATTAATGAATCATTTGAAATCTCGTAATTATAGACATTCTGGCATGTATGTTGTTAATTACCAGTAAATTCATCTGCTCTAGTATTGATATGTTTTCGACGTTCTTTCGCAACTTTCTTTCATACGTATCAGTAAGTAGAATTTAAATCAACATTGATTCGCAAAAAGGAACGTACACTTTGATTCATATTTAACGCACTTTCGTATAAGAAATCTATAGAAATAATAACGGCAACTGACAAAGAAGTAACCTAACATGTGATTCCATAGTCCGTTCAGTAATGGAGGCAGCGCTACGTTTTGCGTTGCGCAAAATTTTATGTATGTGATCTAACATTACCTCAAAAAACTATTCATGGTGCAAGAAAGAATGTATAAGAGAAGTAAGTGTAAATTTGCAAGTGAGGCAATAATTAGTTATTAAAACAATGATAAGAATACTCAATGCAAAAACAAAAAGTCTAACCTGAACAATGTGTTGACTTTTGCCACTATTTTGACAATTGTATCGATGTTTACGAAGATTTCAATGAGACAGGATTCGCGTAGAAAATCCCCTGTGATTCCAATCGTATTAACAAATATTGATACCCTTCCCTAGCGATGAAAGATACCGAAAAATGAATTTATCGCAAGCTACCACCCAAATGCGATCGCAATACAATTAAAAAATGTCTCGAAGCCGAAGTTGGTTTGGTGGAGATCTCTGGAAGCCCAAGAATCCACACACTTTAGAGCACCTCAAGTACGTATAAACATTACAATATTTTTGTTTTGTGCTTACTATCTTATTGGCCACAGGTATTTGTACAAAGAACTATCAAGGAATCAGACTGTGTCTAAGAATAATAGAGGATTGTTGGTAGAAATTCTGCGCTCTATAGCTGAAATTTTAATATGGGGTGACCAAAATGATAGCAGTGTATTTGAGTAAGTATAATTAATGTGTACATTCACTCAACATCAATTTTCTTGTGTCATAATTAATAGTTTTATTTTCTATCCCTAGCTTCTTTTTGGAAAAGAACATGCTTTCGTTCTTCTTACGTATTATGAAACAAAAATGTGGAAGCTATGTATGTGTTCAATTGCTACAGACACTGAATATATTATTTGAAAATATACGTAATGAAACATCCTTATGTAAGTTCATAAAAGAATTATTTGTTTTATATATTGATAGAGAAATTGAGCTGAAATTTTCTGAACTTGGAGTATTCAAATGCTGAGGTATTCTTTTCTCTTCTAGATTATTTGCTCAGTAACAATCATGTCAACAGTATAATAGTGCACAAATTTGACTTCAGTGATGAAGAGGTGATGGCATACTACATCAGTTTTTTAAAGACCTTGAGCTTGAAGTTGAATGCCCATACCATTCATTTTTTTTATAACGAGGTAAACGAGGTACACGTGCTAATTCTCTGTGTCTATTTTTTCACTGTAGATAATCTCATGTTCATTGATTTTAATAATAGATGCTTTATGGATATATATGCTTTTGATTTAACATTAAAAGCTTTATATGTGTTTAATCAGTTAATATTGTTTCTGTTATCATAATCATTGATTCATCTACATTTTTTTAAGTTGCACTAAGCACGTATAAAGAAGAATATTGTTTAATTTAATTTTTTTATCAGCATACCAATGATTTTCCATTGTATACGGAGGCAATCAAATTTTTTAACCACTCGGAAGGTATGGTTCGTATAGCTGTGAGAACCCTAACTTTAAATGTCTATCGTGTCGAGGATGCCTCTATGCTCGTGTTTATAAGAGACCGAACTGCTGCACCTTATTTCAGTAATCTTGTATGGTTTATTGGCGACCACATTATAGAGCTTGACACCTGTGTCAGAAACGATGCCGAGTAAGTGAGATAATAACTATTAATGAAGTGTATATAGCTCTGTTGAAAACAGCCTTCTTTACACATGTACATGTAAATATATAACTACATATATGTTGCAGTCATCAAAGTCGAAACAGATTGTCGGATTTGGTAGCTGAGCATTTAGATCATCTGCATTACCTAAACGATATTCTTTGTTTAAATATACCTGACTTGAATAAGGTCTTGTCTGAACATTTGCTTCACAAATTATTAGTTCCACTGTACGTTTACTCGCTTGCAAAACATAAGAATCTTTTGTGCCAAAATCAGGTACGTTTTTGATTAACTATTATGTAATGACCATGTCCAAAATAGTAACTGTTTTCCTTTTTATTAATAGGATGAGAGAAAACATGTAAGCATTGTAGTAGCATTGTTTCTCCTTTCTCAAGTGTTTCTTATACTCTCCCACGGCCCTCTTGTACATACTTTAGCAGCAGTAATATTGCTGTCAGAATTAGAAACTATTCAAACAGGTGCAAGCAAAGTGTTGGAAATGTACGGTGATATTACGTCTATTAAGTCAATCGCTTTTTCACCCCCAAAAGAAAGTTTGGAAAAGTCTCTGGAAAATTTAAGCGAATCTTTAAACGTGTCGGACGATCTTTGCGAAGAAGAATGCATTGCAGAAGAAAGGACAGAAGAGAGTATGGTCAATAGGATATCAGACACCAATTATCCTAGTACATCATTCGATACCGTTTCAATAGAAGATACACCTGTACCAATGAGTTCAGAACAACTAGACACTAGCGTTCCACATGATAATTTAGAAGACATCAGATATTTAAATGTAACTGATGAAGAAAAAGAACAGAGACTTGCACAAGATAGTCCCTTGATACCGGAAACGCAAAAGAATCTGGACGAATCTCTATCAAATAAGCCATTTCTAGAAACTATCTTGAACTCTTTATATTGCACAGAAAATGATTATACTGCCCTGTTTGGATTATGTTTGCTTTATGCTCTAGCTAACAATCAGGTAAGAGAAGAGCTCTGGAAATACTATACATTCGTAAGATGATGCAAAAAGTTTAACAAAGAAATCTTTTTAGGGCATTGACCGTAAAACTTTAGACCCAATTTTAAGCAGTTCACAAGGCTCAACAACGAGCTTCTATAATGAAATTTTAATAGATAGACTAATTCATATTATAACGTTAAGTTGTCAAACAAGTAAGTTAATTTCCAGAGTAAACGTTTTCAATTTTTCAAGATGTACTATTCATGAATGACGTTTTTGTCAGATTCGAAAGTACGGCTCGTCACGCTGGAATTGGCGATTAAGTTGTTAATTCAATTAATAATGTCAAATGGACAAAAAGTCTTAAAAGGCTCGCATTTGACGGCGATCGAAACGGCCAAAGAACAGAGTACTACGTTGTTGAAAAATTTTTACAGGGTGCGTTGCAACATTTAACTATCTAATTACGAAATTGATTACGACACAAATCTAAAAAATTATAAATCACGATATTTATAGAGCGAAGACATATTCCTAGACATGTTCGAAGATGAATATAGTGAAATTCAAAAACGACCCTTGAACATTGAATGGTTGATGATGGACAGTAACATTTTATTACCACCGATAGGTACTCCGATGACCGGTATTGAATTTATCAAGAGATTACCGTGCGGCGAAGTGAGTATAGACACTAGAAATATTGTCAATTAACAAATATGTTTTGGATAACGTACAAGTCGTTAAATCTATTGATAGAAAATCAAATTATCATTTAAACAGGTGGAGAGAGCTCGTCGTGCTATAAGAGTATTTTTTTTAATAAGAGAATTATCCTTAGCTATTAACATGGAAGCGGAAACGCAGTTGCCCTTAACAAATCCGGTCAATTGTGTTCAAGTGGATAATGTTCTTGACCTAAGTAAACATTATTTTTTTTCTAACGCGCACGCAATATTTTCAAATACTGTATTTTAATTTATTCACAGATAATAGCGATTTAATTGCCTGTACGGTTGTATGGACAGACGGTCAGAAAATTCGTCGTTTTCTAGTCATACATATTGTACAATTAATTCTCGTAGAACCAGACACTAGCAAATTAGGCTGGGGAGTAGCGAGATTAGTGGGCTTTTTACAAGATATTGAAGTAGCAAGTGACAAAGACGATTCTAGATGTTTACATTTAACGATTTACAAACCTTCGAGTAGTTCGGCTGGGAATCGTGTTCCTTTGCTATCGACAAAATTTATCTTCGACGATCACATTAGATGTATGGCTGCTAAACAAAGGTATACCTTCACTTTAAATGTACATGCATCAGTTCATAGTATGGACTTGTCTCTTTGACTTTAAGGCTGACGAAAGGACGGATAAAGGCACGGCAAAAGAAGATGAGTCAGATCGCACGATTGCTAGACATTCCCATGAGTATGCCCCATTCATCAACACCATCGCCAAATTATGCTCTACGGAGCATGCGACATGAACGTATGTTACTAGGAAGCTGCTACTAGCTCATATCATTTATATAAAGACGATTCATATGACTACTTAATCTTAGGTGTAATAGGTCGTGGACAAAGATCGAAGGAACCGCGACCAATGTTTATTGTAAACAGGGTGCCCGGATTTGCAGCACAAATGCGCAGGGAAAACAATGCAGTGCCATCATCGATTGCCAGGCGCAGTGACAACTCAAATGAGAATAGTCAGGAGAACGGTTTACGATCGCGAGATAATTCACCGAAAATGCCGAGGCCGCGAAGCGAAGAGATTCCTCTAGAGGATATGCGACTACGAAAAGCAGCTCTAACATCTGCTGCATTGAGTATATCAAATATATGTCAGGAGAAGAAAGATGGTCAAATCTCCGCATGTGCAACAAACGGTGAACCCTCGACTGTGGCTAAAAAACATGCAGAAGAGACATCGTTTACTTGCCCGAAAGAAACGAAGCCGCGTAAGAAGGGTCAAGTGGAGACAGTATGATTGTTAGATAGAAAGAAAGCATACAGTTTGAATTGACATTTTTTAAAGAATATGAGAAAGACGTTTGAATGTATTTATGGTCTTGAATTAAGGGATGAAATCTTTGAACTATCTAATAAAAAGGTTTTACTACAGGTACTTTCTAAATGATGATTTGAAAGACATCCCATGCATCATCGTTCTTTCAATAGAATAGGAAATAAATTGAAGTTAATATAAAAAAACATGGTATTGTGATTTCAGTAAAGGGTTAATCACTGATGAAATTATTTGTCTTCAGTTTCTTTCTATTGCATAACGATAACGTATAAGTATTTGTATATACATTTCCATTCAACACATCGTGTGTTATTAAATAGTTCGTTTTCACTGTATAAATAGTACAATTTTCCATTAGCAACTCTGTAATGAAGCCTTGTATTTGAAACTTTTAGAACTTATTATGAACACTATGGATTAAAAAATCTGTCTTTCAACAAATAAGATCTTCAAATTCTGAGAATCGAAGGATTCCCTACTAGCATTTGTAAAATGTATTCTGGAATATTCATTTTTATATTAATATTGTAATCCAAGGAAACGTTAATGCTTATCAGAAAATTGCACACAAAATTTACTAAATAAATGTTTATGTTACATATTATTAATATAATTAACTTTCTGCTAATGAGTCATGTCAATTAAAGAGTATTTGTTAACTGCTTGTAGGTTGATAAGTTGGTACGATGAAAACAGACAAGTAATTTATCATTTAAAAAATAAAAAAAATAAAACAATATATATTTCTCCATTTATAATCACGTGTTCCATATGGAAAATATCCTCGCCGTTTAAAAAAGTTTCCAATTTGAAACGGTTATTTGCATTTCATTTCTAACATAATAAAAATAAACGTTTATTTATTAAAATCGCCGACGCCAATTTAAAATAAAAATTTATGTTAAACTGGAGGTTTACCTTAAATGCATTTCTAATTATCGGTAAATATTTTTCCGAGTCTCTTCAATCAAAGGAAATTAATTCCGCTGTTTCAGGCTTTGTGTCTTCTTTCACTTGCACGGTTTCATTTGATGTAGGTGGCATCGGGTTTGGTGGTTGATATGGCAACTGTTGCCCTTGAGAAGCCGGGTTCGGTGGCATGCCTTGAGGCATGATAGGTAAATTAGGTCCTTGGGTACCTTGCATCGTCTGATTCGACGTTAGGATTGGTCCAGGTACAGTTCCTGGTGGCATTTGGATAGGACCTGTTTCTTGGGCCGAGATAGAAGGGTTGGCAACGTGAGACGGCATTGGAGATCCTTGAGGTCCTGGTTGCTGAGGGCCTACTTGAGGCGGAAGACCAACCACTTGACCTGGTGGACCATGTGTTCCAGGTCCCATTTGCGTGGGAGGAGGAGCCATGTGGCTTTGAGGGGGTCCCTGAGGTATAACCATTTGACTTGGTGGTCCTGATTGCGCGATCGGCGGAGGACCCTGTTGTGGTGGCATATGCCCTGGTGCAGGCTGTTGCATGTGTCCTGGCGGCCCTGGTGGTCCTGGTTGAGCAGATGGCGGTCCCATTGGATGTCCTGCCTGTTGTAGTTGCGGTATGGGATTTGTCATTTGAGGCATCTTTGAAAGAATGTACAAAAAAATTAAGTAAAACGTAGAAGAAGATTTAATTCATGGTAAATTATTACAATGATGAAATACAAACGTAAGTAAGTTTAAGTTACACTCACCATGCCAGGACCGGAAACAGTAACTCGACCCAAGGCTTCATGCCCCTGCACAGAAGGATCAGTCGGTTGCTGTTCTTGATTAGCTATTGGTCCCATTATGTGGGCCGGCATTGTGTTCATTGGGGGCATATTGTATCCTTGCATTGGGTACTGTTTCACAGTAGGTTGCCCGTATATATATCCTTGATTGGTTGGCGACATAGGATTGTAATTGGTTCCGGGACCTTGATACTGAACATGGCGAACGGGTGAACCTTGAGACGGCCCCATGTAACCCGGAACAGCTTGATAACCACCTAAAGTTGATGTGATAAAATAAAGAGCATCTGGAAATATTTTAATCAACTTACCCATTATGTATTGCTGCTTCTGTTGTTCTTGTCTCATTTGCATTTCTCTCTCCTGCTCTTGAATTTTTTGTAGAGCCAATTGCCGCTGATACTGTAGATATTCTTGTTTCTTCTTCCTCATAATGGCTAACTTTTGAGCCATCAGCATTTGTCGCTGTCTTTCAGCTTCCTCCGCTTGTCTTCTCAATTTTTCTTTATGCTCATCCCGTAAAGCATCCAATGCAGCCCTAGCGTCCTTCATTTGTGTCAGTTTGTCCTGAAGTCCTTCATAGTATACTCTGCTATCATCTTGTTCTTGGATATATCTCAATAATCTGTAGACATTTATACATTCAAAGTAAGTTCTAGCTCATAAATAATTTTACATAAATTTAGTATGTATTCCGAGACGAACCTTGAATGCATAGCAGTGATATTTAAAAACAAAGTTTGAACAGAGCTATCGTTAGCAATCGATCTGCCTCTAGATGAATTACTCTTCATCCTATTGACAAATATTTCTACTTGCGATCGCAGAGCACTGACAAATTCCTCCATTTGGCTATCAACTTCTCCGTTTTGCTGTTTCGCGATCACAATTTTCTGTGGCATTGGACTACTGATATTTGGTGCAGATGGACTCGTAACATCCACCCGCGAAACGTGCTCTTCTATTGCAGTTTGTCTTTGTTCCCAATATTTTCGATTTAAATATTTTGCGAGCTCGGGATCGATGTCTTCTTCCTCTTGCAATTTCGACGGACTAGGGCCCTGAAAAGGAAAATTTAGTACAATTCTTTATTAGAACCTATGTCAAGTGGCTAATTAAAGCACTAACGGGTGACGGTGGTGGAGAATATGTTGTCCTATTTATAGTGTTTGTATTCGTTTTTATTGTATTAGTCGTTCGTTTCTTTTCTTTCTCTTTGAGTTCCGCTTCACTTTGACTTAAGGCAATAGCAAGATTCAGTTCTTCTTCCTCCTGAAGTTCTGCTGCTGTTTTCTTAGGAGGTACCTGTTGTTGCTGAGCCAAGGAACTGTTTAGGTACTCAGCAGGTAAATCAGCTTCTTTGATTTGCACTGTGGTAGGTCTACAAAAATATTTTAGAAGAATTAGGAGTAACAGAGAAAGACAACAGGAAATTAGAAGGTATTCATACTTACTTGTTTACTTGTTCATAACAAGCTTCACATACTCGAACTTCTTTTTCAATTCCGAACTTGGGTAATGTTGATGCTTTGCTTGAACATTGACTGCAAAATACTTGACCACAGGCTCTACAGTGATGTTTTCTCTGCATCACACTGAAAGCGACTCTACAGCGGTGACAAACATTAGCATCAGCCCATACTGGTGCAGTATCAGCAATAAACATTGCATCGCTCTCTTTCAAAGGAGGAAATTTATACCCTTCAGCTTTCATAATATTAAGTGTATCCTGTAATATTGTTGGTAGTACTTAAAATTGTGACATGAAAAAGTTTCATATGTAACAAGATATATAAGCATACTTGTACTGCTCTATACTTGGGGCTATTACGAAATGCATGTGCCCAGTCTTGAATCAATTCTAAAGTTTTCTTCTTAACATTATCATGAGTTGTTGTTTTTACTAGCTCTTTAAGTTGTTCCATGTATTGTTTTGTACCGACTTCGTCATGTATTAATGTACCACAATTTTTAACACAAGATTCAAGAACCTGCATTTTAAAGAAACATTTATGATATCATCATTTGATTAATCATCATTTTATTCAAATAATTAGCTTAGTATTTCTCACCAATAGAGCATATAAAGCTACGTGCGGATTATCATTTGTCATTTTCTTCTTGATTGCTGCAAGTGCTGCCTTAGGTCTACGTACATACAAAACATAGCATTTCACTTTTTTTTACATAGAAGTATCAAGTAATTAATCATAAAAGATCATTTGTTACTAATTTTAATAAAATAGATAACAGGGAAAGAGGAGAAATGTTAATGAATCTTAGTAACATTTTGCCAAAAATACGAAACGAAGTGCGAAATTAATTTAACGTTAGTTATCGTTGGATAAAACATATTTTTTTATCATAAATAGAAATTAAATAGGTTAACTATAAATTATATGACATTTTGTACTCACTGGACATCGCCCTGGCGAATTAAATCACATATTTGCAAAATCGGGACCCAGTCTGGCTCCAGCTGTAAATAACTGGTCGCTTTATCTGTAAAAAGTTCATTAAAATCAAGAACCTGGAAAGTCGGACATTTTGTTGGACTGACATTGTTAATAAAAACGTACCTAATAATTTGTCAAAGTTAGAACTACGAAACATTTTGTTGCACCGGGAACAATTTATAATCGTATTATTTATAATCGCTCTCTTTGTTCAGGCCTTTTGCAATTATCTTGACAATTAAGTTACAAAACGAAGTCTGACAACCACCTATACCGTCGATGGCACTGCTATACTGACATATAGCAAAATATGAGTCACGTCTCACGTCGTAAACGGTTAAAATGGTTATCCACCACACTCCAACAATCCAATAGTCAGTGACAAATATGTATTGTATTCTTTTCTTATTGACTACTATTCTACGATTTACACAATAAATTTTAAACAGTCGAGAAATAAATTCAAAACTTCAGTGTTGTCAGACCGTTTGTTGTATTCTCCTGGATCAATATTGCGGATTAACAATTGTTATCAGTAATGTACAGAATACCGTTTTATTGGCAATTAAAAAATTCATTTAAATCAGTTATAGTCGATGTTAAAATAATCGACAGACTTTAATAATGTCTATACTAGAGTAGAAAAAAGACGCGGGATAAATTAATGAAAAGATTGTTCAGGTACTAGTCGATTTGATATTATTGAAATTTCTAAAAATACAATATAAAAATACAATAATTTTTGCGACTTTATGGAAGGTAATAAATGCATGAATAAATAATCAAACATATTTTAATAAAAACCAATTCAGTAGGTATTTCAGTTTCTTTGTTCTCAAGTTTCAGACTTTCTCAAGAAGATGGCGCCATCAATTACGGTCTGTATCCATTTTGTAATTCCGTTATTATTTCTTATGCTATTTCGAAGGAGTACAGGTTTTAAAAAGGAGAAGAACACAGTGAGTCGAGAATCTTACCGTTTATTTATATCAGTTCGTAAAGAGATCTAATACAAACGCATTCGGTACTCATGCACAATTCGACAATTATATTGTATAATAATCTAATCTAAATTACGTGGAATCCGTCGAACTTCCTTATTTTCGACAATTAAGTATCTAGCACCAACGTCGTCCCGCAATCTCGACGTTGCGAAGCGACGTTAAGAAAGGTCTGCAGCGTTTTCGTTAGAGGAAGCAATGATTACCATCATTAAACTGCAATTATGTACAGGATCATCTTTCCAAGGCTACTGATACTTTGTACTGTATTCAGAAAATGGCGCTGAGTCTGCGAACACCGATCTCCGCGGTCGACAAACAAATTTACGCGCGTCGAAGCGTATTCTGCGAAATTTTTCCGTCACTATGTCTTTCTATCGTTCGCAAATCATTATACACTCACGCAAGATCGAATACAATTAGCTTAATAAATACAAAGAGACAGTATAAATTACTGAATTCAGCTGCGTATTGCATACGAGTCCCACAACCAAAACCCCAATGATTTTTCCAGCAACTTTTCCAGCGTTCGATGAGAAAAGTTGCTGAAAAACATCGATTCCGCTGGTCGTCGTCACAAACAGGGACCAGCGATTTCGTTTTAATCGATTATAAATCACGACAAGATGGCTGCCGAAGATCTATCGGCACGGGATCTTCCGCAGCCATGTTGCGAACGTATTTTGTCTATCTTCTAACAGATCGATTACTTCTCCCTTTCTCTCTTCTAGGTCTAACGTCTTCAAAAATCACGAAACAATATCGGAAAACGACCTGAGCGTTGAACTGTCCCTTTCAAACAAATTCTAGCAAGTCGTAACATGATTAGAAGATGCGCAGGCTTCTGGCTGAGAGGTTGTAGTCTTCGACAGGTATTTGCCATCGATTGTCCCAATACTCGCTCTTCGTTCTGTAAGACAGGTGGGAGCACATTGGCAGTCGCGTGGCGCGTTCGCACCTTCTCGAGACCGACCAATACAAGAAGTTCTGCGGGCACTTGTACAAATAACCTTGGACGGCGTCCCTGGAGTCGCGTTTGCACTTGTAGAACGCGTTGCTGCAGCCTTGCCTGAAAGGATAGTGTCCCTCTCCTGGACAAAGTCGTTCAGTCGATACCTTGATCTGAAAGCAAACACAGATTGTTCATTTATCGGATCGATGAAGCACCGAGATTGCTCGAGAGTAAACGCGTAAAGCGTATACTTACCGGCGATACTGGACTCTCCTCCAATCTTCTGTAGAATCTGCCACTGGCGATAGTGCCTTCGCAGGCCTGGCTGGTTTGATTCGGGGGCAGACACTGTATCTTTTTCTCGTCGAAGACTGTGCCTTCCGGACAGCTCAGTATCAGCACCTTGATCTCCATGTTACCTTCGTTGGTACACTGGTAGATCAGGTTGCAGTATTTCGGATGTCTTCGGAAACCGGTTGGACAGACCAGCACGATTTGTTCGTCAGTTAGGTTTCCGATTGGACAAGGCGTGGCCGAGGATGGAGTACTTGACTCCGTAGACTGTTCCGAAGACTCGGTAGTACTGTCAGGTGTTTCAGAGGTTGATTCGGTACTTTCGGAGCTAGGCTCTGTGCTAGACTGCGTGGTCGCCTCGGACGTAGACTCCGTGGTAGATTCGGACGCAGCTTCGGAGGTAGACTCCGTAGTCGCCTCGGTCGTAGACTCGGAGCTGGGAGTCTCGGAGGACTCTGTGGTAGCCTCGGATGTTGACACTGTAGTCGACTCTGTTGTGGCCTCTGTAGTCGATTCTGTCGTAGACTCTGTAGTAGCTTCAGAAGTAGACTCCGTAGTAGCTTCCGAAGTAGACTGCGTGGTAGCCTCGGAAGTGCTTTCCGTGGTAGCTTCAGACGTCGACTGGGTGGTAGCCTCGGAAGTGCTTTCCGTGGTAGCTTCAGAAGTTGACTGCGTGGTAGCCTCGGAAGTGCTTTCCGTGGTAGCTTCTGTCGTAGACTCAGTGGTAGCTTCTGAAGTAGACTGCGTGGTAGATTCAGAGGTAGCTTCCGTAGTAGATTCCGTGCTAGCCTCCGACGTAGACTCGGTACTAGCTTCTGTCGTTGACTCCGTGGTCGATTCAGTGGAAGAGGGTTCCTCTTCGGATGTTGTTGATGTCGAAGATTCGGTAGTTTTCTCGGCTTCCGTCGTAGAACTTACAGTGGAGCTGCTGGTAGTTGAGGAAGATGTCTGGCAATCTCTCGCAGGGTAGACCGATTCGGGGTAGTTGCAGACGCTGATACTAGGATCGAAGATGGTACCAGGTGCGCAGTTGAAGTGGTACACGTTGAATCCGTTCCCATTGTCGACGCAGCGGTAGAATTTGTCGCATTGCGTTGGATTAGGATAGAAACCCTCCTTCTCGCAAACTATCGTGTTGTTAGGCGCCTTTGTGGTACAGTCCGAGCCACTAGAAGAAGATGTTGTGCTCGATTGAGAGGCAGATGATGAACTCTCGGTGCTTGAAGGTTCCGTGCTGGAGGATTCGGAGCTGGAAGTACTCGAACTTGGACTCGACGTTGACGATTCGGGTGTATCAGATAATGTACTACTCGGTATAGCTGCAGCTGTGGTTGCGGCTGTAGATGCTGCTGTGGTTGCAGCTGTGGTAGCTGTAGTCTGGCTAGATCCTGTATCCGGTGGCGTCAAATCAGTAGATGGCGTGCTCCCGGTTGTTCCATGATCGATTTCGTTGCTCTCCGTCGAGCAGGAAGCTACCTGATTGATATAGTTGCAAGTTTGGATAGACTGATCCCAGGCCGTGCCCTCTGCGCAACTGAAGTCGTATTTCGTGAAGCCATTCTCACTGTGCACGCAACGATAGAACTTCGTGCAGTCTGTTGGATTCGGGAAGAATCCTTCTCCAGAGCATTGGGATGATCCTGGCGATGAACTGCTTTCAGGAGCCTGAGTGCCAGATGTGGCACTCGTCGGATTCGTGGGAGGTAGGTAGGAAACAGATTCTGTAACACCTGAAGCTGTGGACTGAGTGGTTGGGCTCGTTTCAGACGAAGACGATGCTGTCGATGAGGCTACCGAGGAACTGCTAGGTGGTGCTGTGGTTGCTGTGCTAGAGGATGATGGGACGGTTGATGGACTGCTAGATGGCTGGCTGGTAGGACTGCTTGATGATGCAGCAGTTGTTTGACTACTGGATGACGGGGCTTGGGTGCTCGATGGAGTTGATGGTGCTTGAGTGGTTGATGCAGTAGTAGCTGCTTGGGTGCTTGATGAAGTGGATGGTGCTTGGGTGCTCGATGAAGTTGATGGTGCTTGACTACTCGATGAAGTGGACGGAGCTTGGGTGCTTGACGAAGACGGCGGTGCCTGACTACTGACTACTGGTGCAGATGATGCGCTGGTGGCAGGTTCATTGGTAGTTCCTTCGACTTCGTTGGAAGAAGGATCTGTTGTGGATGAGTTGGATCCACCTTGACAGCTTGAAACAGCAGATTCATGATTGCAGCTTTGCACACTGGAGTCCCACGCTGTTCCTTCTCCACACTGGAATTCGTACTTGATGAACGAAGAATTGCCGCCGACGCAACGGTAGAATTTATGGCAGTCCTCTGGATCGGGGAAGAAACCTTCTTCCGTACACTCTGACGATCCTGAAGGTGGATTTGTAGTTGCTATTGATTGCGTGCTAGATGCAGTTGTGGTTTCTGGAGGTACCGATTCGGTTGGATCCGCAGCGATAATAGTAGAACTACTTGTACTGCCTTGGTCTGTGGATGATGCTGTTGAACTTGTTGTAGGATTTGTTGTGGGACTTGTAGTGGGGCTCGATGTGGAGCTTGTTGAACTCGGCTGGCTTGTCGACGAGGAACTGGATGGATTGCTCGAGGAAGTCACGGTAGATGGAGAAGCAGTAGAAGTAGGTGCTGCCGAAGTGCTTGTGCTAGTGCTCGATTGTGTAACAGTCGTTTCGACAGGTACTGTGCTACTGGATGACGGTGCAGATGATGCTGTGCTTGTTTCAGTTTCACTTGTACCTGGCCGACTAGTTGTTCCACCGGGAGATTGGCTGCTAGAAGAATCCCCGGAGCCAGGAGAAGACGCGCCCGATCCACCTTTACAATCAGGAACAGCAGACTCGTGATTGCAACTCTGAATAGACTGATCCCAGGCAGTTCCAGCACCGCATTCGAATTCGTATTTAATAAACGTAGAATCACTTCCAACGCAACGATAGAACTTGCGACAGTTCTGCGGATTTGGGAAGAATCCTTCCTGTGTACAAGTGCCCGGTGTACCTACAACAAATACCGAATGATGATATCCGCGATTGTGATGGTGTGAAACTATCATAGGTGCTAGCAAAGACAAAAATACCTGATGGGCTACTAGGGGTGCTATCAGTGCCAGGGGGTTCTGTTGTGCCAGGAGAACTAGAACTACCAGGTGTGCCAGGATAACTAGAGTTACCAGGCGTGCCAGGGCTACCAGGGGTACCTGGAGAACCAGGTGTGCCAGGAGTACCAGGTGTGCCAGGCGTACCAGGGGAACCAGGAGTGCCGGGACTTCCAGGTGTTCCAGGGGAACCGGGAGTACCGGGAGTGCCAGGGGAACCAGAAGTACCAGGGGTACCAGGTGTGCCCGGAGAGCCGGGAGTGCCAGGGGAGCCAGGAGAGCCAGGAGTTCCTGGGCTTCCCGGAGAACCAGGAGAACCTGAGGTGCCGGGAGAACCAGGGGAGCCAGGAGTTCCTGGGCTTCCCGGAGAACCAGGACTACCAGGAGTTCCGGGAGTACCTGGAGTACCCGGAGAACCAGGACTACCAGGAGTTCCGGGAGTACCTGGAGTACCCGGAGAACCAGGAGAACCTGAGCTGCCGGGAGTGCCTGGAGAACCAGGGGAGCCAGGAGTTCCAGGAGATCCAGGGCTTCCTGGAGAACCAGGACTACCAGGAGTTCCTGGGGTTCCCGGAGTACCAGGAGAACCTGGGGTGCCGGGACTGCCAGGAGTTCCTGGGGTTCCCGGAGAACCAGGAGAACCTGGGGTACCGGGACTGCCAGGTGTGCCAGGAGAACCAGGGGAGCCAGGAGTGCCAGGGCTACCAGGAGTTCCTGGGGTTCCCGGAGAACCAGGAGAACCTGGGGTACCAGGACTGCCAGGTGTGCCAGGAGAACCAGGGGAGCCAGGAGTGCCAGGGCTACCAGGAGTTCCCGGAGTTCCTGGGGTTCCCGGAGAACCAGGAGAACCTGGGGTGCCAGGACTGCCAGGTGTGCCAGGAGAACCAGAGGAGCCAGGTGTGCCAGGACTACCAGGAGTTCCAGGACTGCCAGGTGAACCGGGGGAGCCTGGAGTACCAGGAGTACCTGGAGTTCCCGGAGAACCAGGAGATCCAGGTGTGCCGGGAGAGCCAGGTGTACCAGGAGTACCAGAGCTACCAGGAGTTCCAGGACTTCCTGGGGTTCCTGAAGAACCAGGGGAACCTGGAGTACCGGGTGTGCCGGGTGTGCCAGGGGAACCTGAAGTGCCGGGAGTGCCAGGCGTGCCAGGTGTGCCAGGAGAACCTGGAGTGCCGGGTGTGCCAGGACTACCAGGACTGCCAGGAGATCCGGGGGTTCCAGAAGTGCCAGGTGTACCGGGAGTACCAGGGGTTCCTGGTGAACCAGATGTGCCAGGACTACCAGGAGTTCCTGGAGAACCAGGAGTGCCAGGTGTACCAGGTGTGCCAGGAGAACCTGGAGTGCCGGGAGTGCCAGGCGTTCCAGGACTACCAGGACTGCCAGGAGATCCGGGGGTTCCGGAAGTGCCAGGTGTACCGGGAGTACCAGGGGTTCCTGGTGAACCAGATGTGCCAGGACTACCAGGAGTTCCTGGAGAACCAGGTGTGCCAGGTGTACCAGAAGTTCCAGGTGTTCCTGGGGTGCCGGGAGTGCCAGGTGTGCCGGGGGATCCAGGACTACCTGGTGTGCCAGGGCTCCCTGGACTGCCGGGTGAACCGGGGGAGCCTGGAGTACCTGGACTGCCAGATGTCCCAGGTGTTCCAGGTGTACCTGATGAACCAGGTGATCCAGGAGATCCGGGTGTTCCGGGTGATCCAGGTGATCCGGGTGATCCAGGTGATCCGGGTGATCCAGGTGATCCAGGTGATCCTGGGGATCCAGGGCTTCCAGGTGATCCAGGGGATCCAGGTGACCCAGGGCTTCCAGGATATCCAGGTTCGCCGGGATATCCAGGTTCGCCAGGATATCCAGGTTCGCCAGGATATCCAGGTTCGCCAGGATATCCTGGGCTTCCAGGTGATCCCGGTGTTCCAGGTTGGCCATTAGGATCGCCAGGTTGGCCAGGCTGTCCATTAGGGTCTCCAGGTTGACCAGGTTGACCATTAGGGTCTCCAGGTTGTCCCGGTTGACCATTAGGGTCTCCGGGCTGTCCCGGGCTGCCCGTATCACCGTTCCATTGTCCGCCATTATCTCCCGTATCACCATTCCATTGTCCGCCATTATCTCCCGCATCTCCATTCCATTGTCCACCGTTATCTCCGTTCCATTGTCCACTATTATCGACACCGCCGGCGCCCGGCGAGGCTTCTTTACAATCTTCCCGTGTTACCGCCCAAGCATGATTACACCCTTGAATCTTCGGATCCCAGACGGTTCCAACCCCGCACGTGAACTCATACTTAATAAACTTCCCAGATCCTTCGTCGACGCATCTGTAGAACTTTCTACAGTCGTTTGGATCCGATAGGAATCCCTCTTGCGTGCATCGAGGACTGTCTGTGCCACTTCCTGCGGGATCTTCGGCCGGTCGTTTGGTCGTCGACGGACTTCTGGTAGTCGATACGGTTGTAGACGGTCGTCTAGTCGTCGTCGTCGTTGTCGTCGTCCTAGTAGTCGTGGTACTCTGACTTGTAGTCGTGGATGGCGTAGTTGTTCTCGTGGTGCTCACAACCGGTGCCGACGTCCATTGCGTCGAAGACGTCTCCTGGGAATTGGGACCGTTCGAATCGATCTCGTTCTCGTTCCCACCGCACTCCGGTCTTCCGCTATCGTTCGGATGGGTACAAATGTCGCCCCTGGCCTTGGAGAACACCGTGCCGACCCCGCACTCGAACTTGAAGGTGGTCAGGGGGCTGCCGTTGCCCCAATCGACGCATCTGTAGTAGACCCTACAGTCGCGAGGATCGGGATAGTATCCTTCCTCCGTGCACGCGAACCCATTGTCGGTGCTCTGCCTATACTGATTCTGGATATAGCCGTAGGGATCTAGAAAGAAACCAGTGGCGAACATCGGAATAAATCACAGCGAAGACGCTCGAGGATGGTTCGAGGTGTCCGTGTTGCTTTAACAGCCGCCGTTTATCAAAGATAGCGATAAATGTTTACTTTTCCCGGGAAAAATGACTACGGGGGGATCTACGCGGGGAGAGAGAGATCCACTCGGTCAGATACAGCAACGCTCGCCGGTACGGCATTTTTCCCCGGCAGAGTATCCCCGATCCGTTCAAGGCTGCGCGTCTCGGTTGGAACCAGTTTGACGACGGTGGCAGCACCAACAACAACAACGATAAACGCAACAACGCGACGCCGATGCGGTCCTCGGGGATTGCAGGGAAAAAAATACTAGCGATGCCCCATGAAATCAGTAAACGCATCACGCGCTCCACTGAGCAGGACTCTAAATGGACGTGTCAGGAAAATAGATTGTTCAAACGCGCTCCTTAAAAAGACTGCTCGGCCTGCATCTATAGCTGAACCTCGAACCATGAATATTCCACGGGAATTCCGCATGGAAATCGCCGAGGCTTACCGGCCCTCGCGTGCAAACTCAGCGCAAGCAGGACTCCCAGCGTTCCCAGTCCTGACCACATGGCTTGAATCTCGTCTGCGAACAAAAGAAACGGTTCGATCTGTAACACAGTCCATCAACGTTGGATCCGATATGCCGTATATTAATAGTACTGGAGCAAGGCCGAATCCTGCCGAAAACCAGTTTGTTAACGAAGGGTTAACATCGCGTTGTTACGCAAAAGTCTCCGACCGTTGCCACGGGTGAATCGACAGTGAGCGCGAGGCAGCACGCGATACCTCGCAGACCCTATCATCTTAACGGGATAGCACAACGTGACGTAATCTGCATCGTTTTCTGGGACGGGAGGCGTGGATTTCCACACTTGAGAATTTCGCATAAACCGGCGAAGATAAGCGAACGGTCGCGCTCACAGTTACTCCTACGTTCTGGTTGGCCCGCGTCCAAACTTCCCCGTCACCAAGGATCCTAACTGTCGGATCCCCCTGACCCTGCTACCTTCCCGCGCGATCGACGATCCAGGATCAAACGATTCCCGTTCCGCCGCGACGTACCTGCTCGGTGGCCCCGATTTTCCAGCCCACCGATCGATGGATCCACGTGGCGAACGCCTAAGCGGCGACGGTTTGTTGTACAGTTACGCTAGAATTGATTTTCGACACGCCTCTAATGATCGGACTTGATAGGTTGTTTCAGCGAATCGGTAAATCAGCGTAACCGTGAGCTGAATTCGATGATCGGACCGACGTGTATGCTGAATGATCATGAGTTGCCTCTAAATTCCACCGTGCCTAGCGAAGATCGAGCAAACGAAGATCAAGGTTGTCGTCTGTCGACCAGCCCGAGGATAAATATCGTCGATCCCCATTGAGACGTTTCCCGCGGATACGCGTCGCTACATATGAATGAGTGCGTACTCGAATCATCGGTTTGCGAGAAGCGGTAAATATTGATTTCCGATGGAGTATTGTATGAAGCAGTAGCCCAGTCGACCTTTTTTTCAGAGAACATCATCCCGTGGGGTTAATCTTATTGCTCATCGGAGACGATATCGTGCGAGGCATGCCGCCGCGAGTCCACAATTCCTCGGTTTATCGAGATGAAGCGCGGAAAAAGGACCAGCTGAGCTACTCTTTGCCTTCGGTCTGCACCTCGATCCGCAATCTACACCCACACACGCCGCCGACGGACCTCTCATAGGCGGAGATCCGCGAATTTCGTTTCTCGGGCTCGCAAAGCGTCTCTCGTATCAGACTCTGTAGAATTTCGGAACATCCGGAGATGTCTACTCATCGGGGAATCAACGTCTCGGGTATCGTTACTAATTCAGCGGAGGTCTCCGAGCCTAATCGAGAAAGTAGCACCGCGGGACACCTGGGAAAGCCGTGCAGGACTCGTCGCGAGTCCGGGGAGCATTCTTCAAACGGTTCCCCGAGGGTCCACGCTGATTCCTAATTGACCGAGCAACGCGAGTTCGAGGATAATGATTCACTCGACACCGGACAGCATTAAGTCTCATAAAAGCCACGGCCATTCATCAGACTTCCGTTGTATATGGGCCTATTACTCTCGCGGGACCTCCGCCAATGCAGGATACGCAATACGCGGCGATATGCAACGAGATGCACTGGATCCAGCGCCATAAATATCATCGGCGATACAACGCGCCGGCAGCGCAACTTCGTAACGAATTGCACGGTGCGCGACCTACGACTGCTCGGGATGCGTGTACACAGCCGACGAAAGGAACAGCGATAAATTCTGTCGGAGGCGAAGCGAGAGAGCGAGGGAGAAAGAGCGAGAGAGCCTGTTGAGAAGCTGGAAACTTCTACAATCCTTTCTCCTGCTAGTATCCGGCGAAAAGAGGATTGCATGAACGGTGTGACATAACCCGAGAATGCGGTTTCTCTCGGCACTCCCGAGGAGCAAAAGAGAGAATGTACATGTGAGAAAAAGGGAGAGAGAGAGAGAGTACTCGGTGACATAACTCGCGAGCAGAGTCAATGTCAGTGTCGGCGTTCCTGACATTGGAGCGGATCGAGTCGCCGCGGGACGGGTCAGGATTTATTCAATGAACGGAACCCGTGTTACATCGTAGGTACTGCGATACTAAAATAATACCGTGCTCCGGACGAGCATCGTTAACCTGCGTTGTATTTACTTAGGGTATTACCACGCTGTTTGCTCGCGGATCCCTGCCGCGCCGAGCCGAACCTGAATGGACAACTATGCTTTGCTGGCAACGCGCGTAGGAAACTTTACGACCGCGACTTGAACGCCTCGCG
Source organism: Augochlora pura (assembly GCF_028453695.1). NCBI lineage: Eukaryota > Metazoa > Arthropoda > Insecta > Hymenoptera > Halictidae > Augochlora > Augochlora pura. The sequence continues at coordinate 25,807,024 of NC_135775.1, read as the reverse complement.
CACTCGTAATTCATTGCTGCTTGTGCGACGCGTCAAAGTCGCTTGGAATAACGACCAGATCTGGTTCGGTCGCTGCCAGTGAAGGCTGTCCCCTTTTCGGCAGACTGTGCCAAGTTTATCGCTCCGTCGGATCGTAATCGGACCACCGACAAATTCGACGCGTCTCCGCCGACTTCGAAAACATCCTCGACCTCGGCGAAAATCTGCCAGCCACGCTTCTCGAAGTCCGAGCAATTAACCTCGACGATGTTCTTCGAATTGGAGCGTGCCTGTAATCGCTTCGAGAGACTCTTTGACCGAAGTGGTTGCTACCTCGTTATCGCGGCGGACGGCGTCTTGCGAGCAGATGTTAGGCGCCTCTGGATCACGCAGGTCGTGGATCACCGGGGATCGGCACGAGGATGTTTTCAAATAGCCCGAGCGATTTGGGCGAATCGCCTCTGCCCGTTGAATGAAACATTTCGCGGCCGTAGAGGCTTCGGACCCCGTTCACACGAGGCCCGTCCTTTGAATACAAATCGACGTTATGTTCCCGATTCGGGTGGGGATCGCGCGAAAAACAGGAGGACACGGTTCGCGGGCCGCATTCCAAGCAGGCTTGTCGGAAGACCAAGTGCTCCGGAATTGACGAAGAAAGTCACGGCTGTAATTTTTGCCCCGAGGACGTTCCTGGGATCGGGGAACTGCTCCGCGGCGTCTCTCGCGTTCCGACGCGAACGAGCATCTCTTCGTGTGGTCGTCGGTGGAGAGAAAAAAAAAATGCGCGGCACGCTTTCGAGGAAGTTTTTCGCTAATTGCAAATTGCACGGCCAGTTGCCCCAAGGTCGTAGGAGAACGAGCCGCAGCCGTCGAAGTTTCCAAGTGGAAGCTGCGCGTAATGGACAGGCGCATTAGCCGGCCATATACAAGCCTCAATTTTCTGCGCAGCCTTCGTTTGGACAAACATCTCCGCGCAGACTTTATTTATCGAGCTGTATAAGTCACGCAATCGTTTCTTTTTAACAACGTCCGCGCAATGTTTGTGCAAATACGGCCGCGCGAATAGTTCCGCGGCGGGGATCGGCGGCGAGGGCCGCGCGAAAACAGTAACGCTATTCCTTATCGTAATTGATCAGCGCCGGCCTTGGTCAAACACCATTTGCCCAGATGTCCCTGTAATTATTACACGAGTGGATGATGCACGACCACTCGAACCGGTGATAATTATCCACGGCCCGTAGATCGTCAACGATTTATGGCCGTTTCGTCGAGGACCACCGGCGGTTTCCGATCGCAAACATTTATCGAGTAAACTCTAGCACGTCGACGAACATAATCGAAATTGCAACGGCGAGGATAGCGTGAAGGTAATGACAGCCCGATAAGGAGCTCCTCGGCGAATTTGTGGACAGATTCGTACGGTATCATCACCCGCTGTCGCTCAAGTGCCGCTCGAAGCGTTTCGAGGATGGAACGCCCGCCCTTCGCTCGATAATTACCGTTCGGAAGAAATGGTAACGACCCACTGGCCGAAAACAGCGACCGGCGGTTGTCGAGCAAAACATGTTTTCGGACATTCGATTTTAATGTTCCCTACGGGGAACGCGAAGAGAATTTTGGGATCACCGATAATTGTACGGCTTCCCTCGGCAAGCCGGCGCTTAACGGTTCCGTGGAAGTACCCGGAACGAAATTTTGGACAACGGTTTAATTAATATAGCCCGCGTCCGTGGCTAACAATCGTAAACCCGGTTCGACGACCCGGGATCAGCGCGATGCTGCCAGTTCATCATCCGTGAGATTATGTTAACGATCACGCCGTAAGCCGGGTCCGCTTTAATGCGATTAACGTGTCCCGGATTCTGCGTCCTCGATATTTCTCGCGCTCTCTGTTTTATAACCAATCATCCCAATAAAACTTCTTCTTGCTTCGCAGGTTTCGCCCGACACTATCGGCTCGATCATCTCCGCCGAAACAAAATCGGCTTTGCAGAAGAAATTCCATGGTCTAGCGATGCTCTCGTCCCTGTTCACCGATCCAAAGACGAGTCTTTCCCCTGGGACATCTGGAGACCGACGAAAATCGACGCGATTTCCGTCGAAAGAGTCGCGTAACTGTACGCTCGGGCACGCGTGGCCTCGAATTAAAATCAATTGTCTGGCGGATCGCGACGCGCACGTTTCAGGAAATCGCGTTGTACAGTTACCCGCATCGCCAGCCTTGCAGATACCGCGAGGGAACCGCAGGTCGCGGCAACCTGCGAAATTGCAGCTTCCTTCGGCCCCCACGGCGAGGCCGGGCGAAAAGAACCAGACAACTCTTCACGGTGGATCGCGCGAAAGTTGACGATAAAGTTGATCGATCTTCCAGACTCTCGGTGGAGTCCGTCAGCAAGAACCGCGCGCGCGTCCTTGAGGGCCCTCGGAATGGTCGGTCTCATCGAACCAGTTCTCCTGATCTGAACTTCTCAACGACGATACGTTCACCGAAGCTATAAAGGCCGGCAGAACAGAAATTCCCCGGTGTCGAATTGCGGCCAGCCTTCTATCTAGTTTACGCCGCTCCCGGGAAATTCGATAAGGAAAATAATGGGTACCCGCGACAACCCGGCCAATCCGAACGAAACGAAAACGAGAGTGCTGCATGATCGATCCGGTTCGCTAGAACGAGGGCCTCGGGCTCTCGAACGGCGACGGGGCTAATCGACGTCCGAGATGCAAAGCTGACGAAGACGGCGCACGGCGCAGCGTGCGGCTGCGATCCGGTGCACGGTGCAGTGAACCGCCGGTCGTTATGATGGCCTGCTCGTTACAATAAGTGCAGCCTTGCCGCTGAAAGTCGCAAGGCCGTTTCTTCTCCCACCGATCACGCTTTTCCCTTCTCTTTCATATCCCGCGACGAGCAGTGGCGTGGGAATCGGACAGCTCTGGAAAACCGCTTCCACGGATTTTCATATCGCGATCGTAAAACGTCTGACGATGAAAGTCTCGTTCTACTGCCCACTTCGTTCTATTGCAAATCATAATATTTTATATATTTTATTTATCTCAGTTTTTAGGTTCAAGAATGGATTTGCCTCGCAACGTATTTCACTACAGCGTAATCAGAAGATCATTTGCAATAGCGTAACGAATAGAAATCCCTAAATAAGTAGCGTGTTGTAAAAATCGAAGGTAAAATTCTGCAGATCGTTCGACCTATAATTTCTCTGGATTATTCTGAGTTGCCATTCGTTTCTGGAGAAGCTATAATCACTGCTGCTTGTTTCAGGCCGACTATTACAGCGGCAGGTAGCATCCGATCCGACGTCACTGGTCCATCACGGTCGGACGGGGTATTTTCTAGGCTGCTCGCGGCGGACATGTCCCTTGGCCGGAGGTAATTGTGTCCTCGGCGTTCCGCAATTAAAGGGATACTCGGAAATTGCACGTGCGGCCCGTGTCCCGCTCGGCATCGTCCTCTTCATTTTTCCATTATCTCCCTTATTCGCGACCGCAACGCTGCTCGAGGATTTATCATGCATCGCATGCGGGCTCGGTACCGCCGCGCCAAGCCGGCCCGAGGTTCAAGGCCCTCGGTCCTCTCGTCTCGATCCTCCGTGCCCGCAAGAAAATGAGAAATCCCGGCGTAGAATGAGCGTCGACGTAAATAGAGCGTAATTACGATCGAATCAATGAGGAGGAGAAGAAAGCCTGAAACCTTGTTTGGCGCTATTAACAACGGGGCCTGTTCGATAAGACCTGACCGAAGCGCGCGTGCGGCGCGCCGTTACGTTTTCGTCGCAACAGGAAATTGAATTGCCATTTTTAACGCGACAGTGACGTGTGCCCGATCGAACCATCGATTCCAGCGGTAGATCGCAGGATCGAACCGTGCAACCGTCACGAATCCGGGTCCGTGGACTTCGAACGTGTTTCTGAATGGATTGTGCAAGGATAGCGTCCCGATTGTGCATCCTTTTGCATACGCAACCCGCGCGGGTTTGCAAAATCCAACGTAGTGCTTTTATCGCGAACGGTTTTTGCGGAATCGAGCGGTTCTTTTGAGCGGAATCGGCGCGATTCGATCATTCATTCGACGCTGCGCGTCAGAGGCGTCAATTAGCAGATCGATCTAGGGATTGCAGAAACCATCGAGAGAGTAATTACCCAACGAGAGTAACAGCGTTCTACCGCAACCAGAAGGCGAAATAATAGCGTGACTCACCGGATTTTTCTTTTTCTATGGAAAACGATCCGGTTTTTTGCGTCGAATTCTGGAATCTCCCAAGGTTCCGCTACAATTACGATCGCTAATAATCCAGACTTTTCCGCGATTTTCTATAACGAGAGAGATCGTTAATCCGGATATTATTTTTTTTTCTCTCGCGTCGCACCTGCGTCCCGCGAACGGCAACGGAACGGCGGTGATCGACAAGAACCGCGATTCATCGATCGGGTGACGTAAAAGGTCGGGAAGAGTCGCGAGGTTTTCGCCCGGGGGACGATCGAATAAATCCGTCGGCGTCAGAAAAAGCTCCGTGAACCAGCGAACCGGTCGCTCGCGGAGTGGAATGTCCTTCGAGGATTCGTTGTTTTTATCGCGGGCCTGGGAAGAATGGCTCGTTAAAGGCGGTGAAAAAGCGCCGCGCGCCGCGTGCATAATGCATCCTCGCCCGTCGCGCGTTACTCCACAACTCTGTATTCCATTAAAAGTTGCGCGCGTGCAGCTTTCCTGCACGCATCGATCAAACGCGACAGCTACGCGGCATGGCTGCCCGCAGAAAACAAAGACCTTTTTCCGCGGCCGGTTTCCATTTCCATCGCAAAGACTTCTCCTCCGGTGGAAAACCCGCGACGAGCCTCGCTTTGTATTCCGCTTCCGACCGCGCGATCTTCCGAAATATTTTTACGATCGTCAAATGACGGAACTCCGTTTACGGATCGCGACAATGTCGAGGCCGAGCCGGTTGCATCGATCGCGAACGCGGAGCCGAAGATCGACTCAATGCCACGAATCGATTCGGCCGGAATGCCGATCCAAATACAGCCCGCGATTTTTCGGCCAGCCGGACGTGACGCGAATCCCCGATCGGGCTGGGAATTTTCGGACACGTCCGTCACCGACACGCTGTAACCGCTGTAAATCGTGTTTGTAACCCGGTGAAACAGTTACGTGACGCTAAGTGGCTTTTCGAGGCTCGTTACGGCCACATTCGTGTCACTACGCGAACCAAAAGTTTGCTTAACTCGGACTCCGAATAAATTAGGTGCAACTGTTGCGAATCAACCGGCTCGGCGTCGGGTGAACGCTCGTTTTGTTCGCCAGCAAGTTTCCTTGCCCACATTGTATGCCGAATTCAGAAACGCGTTGTAAATGGCATTGCGAACATCGGCGAATAATTATATGATTTACTGTTAAAATGGGTGCCGTTCTCTTTGAAGACATTAATCCTGAAGGAGCTCCAAAATTAACACCAATTATAAACGATAATAAAACGAATCCGCCGAGGATAATTCTTAAGAGAGAACTGCACAGAAATCTTTCTCTTATCAACGAATAATATAATGAATCTGAATAAAACGAATAATTATCTGTTCGCAGCAAAAGCAATCGACACATGAGTCACAGGCAAGAGCAGTGTCGAGCGAGGTGCAATCGAGACTAATCACAGATACGTGGAGAGCATTTAACAACGGAGAAACTTATCAGGTGCAATTACATCGACGTTAATCAAGGAACGGTCATCGTTCCGAACCGCGGGAACGTCCGATTCCTTTTGTCGGATAAAAAGGCTACGTTTTAATTGTCGACGCGTTGCGCGTTCGAAATATTAAACGTCGATGTTCCCAAGGACAGCCGCAGCGAGATGCTGATCAAGGCGAATCGAATGAACGCCGCTAAAATGATTCGACGTCACCTTTGCGCCCGGTCGTTATTAACACGCGTGGCAAAAATACGAAACGATCCGCTGACTCAACCGTACAGCCTCGGAACCGACTGCAGTTATCTAATGTATCATAATTACAGGGTCAATAAGGCGCGGTTCGATTCTGCCGAGACGACACCGAAATCTCAGCTCGTCTGCTCTGGATAATGCTCACCACTCTCCGAACGATCTTTCAACACGAAGCACTCTATGAAAACTCAAGAACACAGAAAAAATTAAATTGCTCCGGAAGAAGTTTTAATTACCGCGAGACACTGGACGAAAGATCACCGTTTACATAGTTTTAGAATTTTTTTTAAGAAATTTCACTCGCGTCACGATTTTTAGGATTGACCGTAAATTTTTTATGGTTTCGCGAAGGATCGCTACGAATTAATAGAATTTGCGACAAAGGTACGTGCACTCACCTCTGCTTAAAATGAACAGTGCTCTAAATCCGTATCAACGAGCTCCATTCATTTCGCTTCCCCTGATTTCCCAGAGCTCCGAGGGATGATCGAGATCCACCGCCGATATCCACGAGATCCTCTCTCGCTGGCGACGCGTGCAGGCCGGCGTGTTTTCAGGAACTATTCTGGAAATCGGTTGCCGATCGCGGCACGTTCTCGAGAGGGAGTAAGTCCTGAGGACGCGGATGGCTCCTACTTATAAAGACTTGGCCAAGTCTTGGCTCTCCAATTGGCTTCCACGTGTGTGTTCAATGTCTACGTAACGTCGGTACCCCCTGCACGTGCGTGCGTATGCGTGTCTGCGTGTACACACAAGAGGGAATCGTGGGCTCCTCCGTCCAGGTGGTAGGGGGCACAAACCGTCCCGGTCGTTACACGCTCGATGCTGTTACACATTACACCGGAGCCAATGCCGGGCCGAGGAGCCGGTGCCCCGGCTCCGGACCAACCGAACCGATCGCTTTTCTGACGGGAACAGGCCACGAGAGTCTACCATTGTCCCCCCCGCCGTCAATGAGTTTTCACAGCTCGCCACGAATCGCCCGGCGAACAACTGGGTCCACCGATTAGGAACGACCGAACCTCCGCTAGGCCCTTCCTCGCGACCTTCGAAGCTGAAACCAGTCTCCGGTGCAAAAATCGGACGGAATACACGGTTCTTTCATTGATCGAATTACCACCTGTTTTCTCACATAATTATACGATTTATTCAAGGTAAACTAAAATCCTCTTTTATCGATATTTCTCTCTGAAAATCGAGTAGCTCGATTTTTAGCTGCTGAAGTAACGCTGAAATTTAAGCGAACGCAGGCATCTCGGTCGAGAGCTTATCATGTCTTTTTCATGTTACGAAATATCAATTAGATCACTTTGATTTCACGATGTTTCGTGAAGGTGTTAAGACAGACACACGTATCCGGAATTTCTTGAAAAGATTCGCAATTTCGTTTATATCTCAGCGTTGCAGCCAGCATGTGATATCATATGCACCCTTATCATGTCTAACATTGACTAAATTGGGACTAACATCACGATTAATATTAGCGTTCTCTATTAGGTTACCGTATCTCATGGAACGTTGGCAGAACAAAAGCTAACAAAACGAACGAATTTCGTTACATATTAGCATTCTTTATCGGCGATGACCCAGATGGAGTATTCAGTTCTCTCCATTATAGCGAAGAAGAAAAAGAAAAAGAAGAAGAAGAAGATCGGCGGAGGGGCCGCATATTTTTGAAACGAATCAAAAGTCCCTGAACGCTAACGGTATCCCGATATCGGAGAAAGAGACGGCGCGAAGTTTCATAAAATCGGTCCTCCGCGAGCATAAATTTTGTGGGCCGTCCCGAAAAGCCGACACAGTTTCGACGTGTGCGCCGCCTGTCCCCGTTCTATCCACGAGAAATGCTCGGGTCGACTACTGTGTTTTCGCGCGCTGTCTATGGAAACAGGTTTCATTACGCGTTGTTACGCATATAACCGCGGATAGAGATCCCCCCGTGGATACCGCAATTAGTACGTTCGGTTCTCTCGATATCCATTATTCGAGACCATTATCGCCGGTATGATCCGGCATCCTTGTCCCGACGCCGCTGAAGCACGGTCTCGTAGTTCCGATCCGGGAAGATCATCGATTCCATCCTCCGCATTGGAAAGCCATTACGCGGATCGAGTCGGAAAGACGGAACGCAACCGAGACACCGAACCCAAACCAGTTCTGTCACGTAACTTACATTTTCAATTACTGTGCCAATGCGCCGTTTTTCCCACACTCCGGGCGGCTCGTTTCAGACAGCGAATCTTCCCTGCCGCCATCCAACGCAGCAACTCTCTTGCCAGAAGATGAATCTCGTCAAACGTTCGGTCGCAACATCCGCGAGGCGAGGATGATCTCGCGTTGTTTTGCTTTTAATCGAGCCGTGGTTTATTAAAGCATCGTCCTTGTTAAAGAAACTAATTTCCAGGCGAGCATCAAACTGAATCATTAAAGAAATAAAATGATCGGCTTGATCTCTCCCAATTATGTCGGCTATTTAGTTTCCCTTTGCCGCGGACGTGTTCAAAGCGATTTTCTGGAAACGGGTTCGGTCGCAGAAAAGTAATTGATCCCGATAAGATTTGCTGTCTGAAACAGGACGAGCGTATCTACACGTGTCGATGGCGCGCGCATTCGCGACGATAAGCGAAGATGAAACAAACTGCATCGTAAATCTAGAGTGACAAGTGGCAGGGACTTTCGGGATCGTCACAAATCATCTTTCCGGGGGTTCGACCTTGCCGCATCTGCCCGGCGCATCTTCCCGGCTCGTCTTCGTCCGCCTCTGTCCCGCTTCTTCGCACGCGAACGCGCGTTATACTTTTCCGCGTGACCGGCCGGCAACAGGTTCCCCTAGTAATATCCTCCAATCGACACACGATCTTTGAAAAAAGGATGCCACATCTCTGCGAGCCCGGAGAAGAACGCGACATCCCCGAGCCCCGACACGCTGCGTGCCATTCTTGGAAGTCATCGTTTTACGGACTAGATAGCATTCCACGGAGTCATCGGATTCGCGAGACGCCAAGACTCATACAGGTTATGACAGCGGCTGATTCGCTCTGCTTTGCCGGAGATTAAGTTCCACTGATTTTCTGAAAGAGACGCGCGACGATAATTGGACTGCGAATTTTGGGAATATTTTAAAACGGAACGAAAAGAGTTATCGACTTTAAATTTGGTAGCTGTGTTTGTCAATCTCTAGAGAATATAACAAAATTTGCCGCACACGAAAATAGTGATTTTGAGGAAAGTTACGGCGATCCAACGAAAGGCTAGACTCATTAGCAAGATAACTAGCTATTGACCCGCATGGCCTTCTATTTCCTCAATTGTTACCCAAATTACGGTGCCGGAGGGTCAACGTTCCCCCCCGGTTCGTCGAACCTTAGAGTTAGGCAAGACGGAAGCTAACCGAGAAAAAACTTCGGACCGTAATTTTCGGCAAGTGGTAATTATCAGCGATTATCATCGATTGTTCTTGCGAGCGGATCCGGGAATAACGAGATACGGCTGCCGGCCCCTGAGAATTTTATCGTGCGTGTCCCTCGCGTTCTTTTTCTTGGTCCAAGGATGCTCGGCGTGGACAACGCCTCGAGGGGAACGATGGAAGCGTTGAACCTGCTGCTAGATAGTCACCTATGCCGTAACCTGTTGGCTACAGGAAACGCGAGGGAACAACGAAGTCTTCGAATATTTTGTTAGCGACCGACCGATAAAAGGATACCTTATCCGGCCCCCGTCTCGCCGGATAAATTAATATCGTCCCCTCTAGCATCGTCTCTCCTTATACCCTCTGTTATGCTCCCTAGGCAGACCTAGGGAGACCCTAAACTAGGGCCTATCTCAATCGAGCTGGCGCGGCGCGGCGCACCCTGAAAGCAGCCTCGCAGAAAATCCGCCAGTAAAATGTAAGAGGCTACAGCAATGCGGCGCAATAAACGAACAAGATTGTGGCGGAGGAAATACTTAACCGTTGGCTGGCACTATGAGCAATATCGGTACGGGAGGCTGGATATGGCCTAGCATTTACGAGGTCGTTCAACGCGGCGGTGGCGAACCCCGCGGGGCTCTGTATATTAGGCTGGAAATGAATGGGAATCTTAGTGTTTGCTGAATCGCGGCGCACATGCTTTACGACTTAATCGGGATCTCTAGGATCTCGATCCCCCCCCACGAGGTTGTTCCGATCTGGAACCGTAAAACCGCTTGCGGAAACCGTGACGCGGCAGTCTTTCGTGACAATGGAATTTGCTAACGCGATGCTTCCTTGGGCAACTTCGGCGGGAAGACAATGTAATAGCGATAGGTTCAACGAGAATTGACAAAGAAGGGGATTCTTATTTCGACAACTGAATTTCGGCTGGAAAAATGTTACCGTACACTTTCTGCTCACTTTTCCACGGTGAATCGTTTTCTACCTGCGAATGCAACGTTTTCTGCTGCTTGAAGTCGACGAGGTTGAAAAAGTGAATCCTGTGAAAACAATAACCGGTAATCGGATAAAGGGTACTCGGGGACCGCATTCGAATGCAAAACGAGCCCGCGGGTCCCCGCCGGCTAATTGTGCGGACGAGTTAAAGGAGTAACGCTTAGCGTCCGCGACCGTCAAAGGCGGGAAACACGAGTAGAAAAGCCTAGGTAGTAGAATACGGTTGCAATGGGCAGACACACGGCGCATCAACCGCATCGAGGGAGAGTGCGCGCACACCGTGTGCCGTAGGATCGCGGCGGAAAGAGAGTACAATGGACCGTATCTCAGTTGCCGGCCGGCCATAAATGTCCTACAGGAAAAATCGTTGCCGACTGTCCGGCCCGGCGATTATGGCCGTCGTTTCGCGTTCCATCGGGGGGCGTGGGGGGTGCAGGAAGGGGGGGGGGAGGGACGACGCCGCGATTCATTCGACTGGGGAGTCCGTGAATTAACGAGGAACGGAATAAAGCGCGGAAGTGAGCGCGTGCACTTGCGCCGCGCTGCGAGAGCTCGCTGCCCGAACCATGAATTATTCCGCAACGAACGACTAACTCGATTCTCCTGTCGTCCCGATTTTTCCGCGAGCTACACCGGCGAAAGAACTCGCCGATGGGGTCCGCGGGGAGCGTTCTACAACAGCTCCGCCATTTGCATCCTCCCTGGACCGCGTCCTCGCCAAATTTTTCACTCGGCCACCCTTATTTATAGCCGATCCTTGCGCCGCGGCACGCGAAATAAGGTCACGGGAAAAATCCTGTCCCCCCTATTGTACAGGGCTTTTCAATAACATTCGCTAGATCGATATCGGACCGCGGATTTTATGCTGTTCGCAGCAAATATTGATAGCTGAATTATTTGGATAGCTTTCTCTTGGTTCACGTATGCTGCAGATTCCTTTTATTTCGCGTAACATCATTTTTCGAACATCACCGAAGACGATACAAATATTTTACTTTCCCTGCGCGAATAATCCTTCGCAGGATTGTACAGAATTCGCCAAAAGAAGCAGAAGGGTTTTAGCCTTGATCGAAGGCAGGGAAGGTCAAGCGCGGTCCCAAAAATTCTCATTTTCTCAGGGAGAGAGAGAAGCCCCGGAACGCGGCCGGGGGACGTTGTTTTTCTCGAGGTAGCAGAGCGAAAGTAACGTTGTCTTGTCGCCTCCGTTGCCCACGGCTCCCTTTCGGCATGGAAGAATGGTCGCGCAGGGAAAATCAAGCAAATCGCGGGAGACAAGAGACGCTACGGAGGCGCCAAGCGAGAAAGTGATCAGGTTGCACCTGTTACGACTTCTTCGCGGTGCATCGAACGAATAATGACGGGAATAATAAAGATCGCCCATGGACGTCGGTTCCGTTGCTTCTTTTTCCGTTCCTCTGGTGGCCGGGATCGTGGATCTCGCGGGGGGGCACGAGAGACCGAGAGGGGGCAGACGGAGGGACGACGACGACGACGAAGGGAACACCCCCTTGGTTCGCTTGGAAGGCTTCGAAACCGGGCGCAACCTATAAATAACCGCCGCCTCTTTGCATCTCTTTGCGCTTCTTTTCTTTCTGTTCGCTTCTTCTTCTTCTCGCCGTTCGAACAGAGGGGGGACGAGAGCGAGCGCACGCCTCCGACGCGCACGTTTTTGCGTTCAGGGACCCCCGTAATTCAGGTTCCTTCGCACGTAGCCGCGTACAATCGGCGCAATTAATGCCACAAGCCAGAAACCTCGTCTGCATTAGCCAGGATGAATTCTACGGGGACGGTGGACGACGGCTGGACACACCGGCTAGAGGGAATTCTAATGCCGACGCGCCCCCTCCGTTACCCTGTCTGCATAACCAAATTACACAATAATAACCGAAAACCCAAGAAGAATACGGGAACGTCGCCAACGAGCAAGACGCCTTGGGATTTCATTCATGTGCCAGCAGCCGTTTCCCGGTGCCGGATCGGCCGACTTCCGAAATTCTTTTCCGACGCAGAAACTTATCTCTCGCGTGACAGTCGCGCCTCGCCATTCAATTTTTCTTCAGCCGCCGTTTCATTCATGCAGTCGCTCGGACACCCCGTTCTCTATGATTAAGTTCCGTAAAAAATCACGTTTACGACTTTCGCAAGCCTGGGAGCTGTTAAATCGACGGGCTCCGCAAATGGAGTGTTAATAACAGCAATTAAGTTTCCCGCCGGAGTTGTTTATACGGGGACCGACGCCGACTAATGGACCCGCCAAAAATAGACCCCTAAGAGTCCACGGCATCGCTCTATCATCGTTGACGCGGGATACCTAGCGTCGCGTTTTGTTCAAAGATTGTTGCGTTTGTTAATCCAACGGGGCAACAATGTTCGTCGGCGTGGCAGGATTTCACGCAACAGGAAAAAAATGGAGCGGCCCGGTGGATGACGGGGCCTAAGTGGTGGTTGCGCGTTCGAATTCATTACGGGGGCCGATTATTTATTATCCCAGACCATAGGGTGGAAAAGGGCAGAGAGAGAGAGAGCATCTTAATGCAAACGGCGCTGGCCGGGCGAGTTTTATCAATTTCCGTGAATTAGGGGGAACCGAGAAACGACGGGCCGTTTAAGGGCTAACAACAAGCTTAAAACGAGGGACCCGAGGGCCCCGGATGTATAATCACGGTAGGCTCCTGCCAAAAGGACCGCGAGGTCCTTAACCACAGGGAAGTGCCTGAAAATCATTTTGTAATTTGATAATCGGGTGCAACGGCCCGCCGTTGGTTGCCGAATTGAAAAGCGCGGCCGATAACCGGCCCCGACGTAATCCCGCGGCGCGGCGAATTCAATGTCTCGCTTTCCGAAGCTCCGGAGACCCCATTAGAACCTTTTATGGGACACCGGGTGAGGAATGATCACGCGGGATCCGACATGTCCGGTATCTGAGTAGGTACTTAAAGCTGGAACGACCCGGCTCCTCGCCGCGCCGGTCCAGAATATCGGCGACCCGATCTCCAAGGGCCGAAAAACGTTCTTAGCACGCGGCGATCTGCTCGTGAATCAGCCGGGGATCACTAATAATTTTCCCGACTCCCTAATTTGCTACCTTAATGACTCGACATGATATGCAAATGGCAGGGCGAGCATTCGAGCGTTATAAGGCACGAACGACACGGCCGCGGCCGGCCGAACTGCTGTACATTTTCGGTTCGGTTCCTCGGCCTTCTATACACGGTGACGCAAACGTACGTCGCTCCTCTTCCAATCATTTTTCGCGACGCGAATTTTTCTACCAAATACACTATAAAAATCTGCGCAGTTGACTGTACTAGTTAAACTTTTCGGTGGAATCAAAAACACATTGACTACCAACCAGAAATTGTTTCCAGTTGAAGGTTTTACCATCAAAGGATTTAGCGTCGAGCGTACCGGTCTCCAAGGAACGATTACAATTCTGGATGTAGGGAAATTAGAACGGGACCCAGGGGTCCTTGAACGCGGAGGAGCGGAAGAGCAGAATTGTTTTTTTCTTTCACGAGCTAGGAGCGAATAATTGTTGGAGGAAGAGGAAGAGTCAACGAGCCGTAGAAGTCGAGGTCACCATGTTCGGACGCTGGCCGGTAATAAAATCGTTAATAAGAATCACGCGACTCGATAATGCGTTGGGTGATCGAGGTACGCTGATTTTTCAGCGCTTAAACGCCCACGCTGGCACGATGTCGCCTCCTGTTATCGCATAAAAATCGAGCATGGTTGCTCGGCCCGATGCCGAGGAGGGTGGCTGGTATAGCAGCGATCGAAAGCGAATTTCCTCGTGGAAGTGGTTTTTCCCCCGGTGTTCTCACGATACTTTACGAGGCTCATCTAGATACGGCGTATGCATGAGCACCCTTCCGCGGTAAACGATCGGCATAACTTTTAATTAGTTGACCAGCCCTCGGCGCTCGATAAGAGTGCTCTCGCGAGAGTACGCGGCCGGGGCAAAAGGAGCGCGAGGAAAACAGCAGTTCCTAATTAAAATGCAGCGGAGAGCCCGTGGTAGCCGCGAGCCGCGATATGAGCCCCTCGTAGCGATCTTCGCGAAGCTCGAAGATCGTCGGTGCACCGCGATCGTTTCGTCGTTGGGATCTGGGTCATCGGTCGCTTAAAAGCTGCTCGGACCTTGTTGCGACATGACGTTGCAGTTGCTGCGTTGCGTGCGCGCCCGCGTGGCGAACGCTTATGCAAATCGTTCTCGCCAAGTTTTCGTCTCATTGTGGACCGGACGGATGTCCATTTCACGGCTCGCCGGGGTAACGGTTCCTACGCGGGCGTTTTAAGGACTTGCCCAAACAGAAGCAACGACACGAGCCTCATTTGTCCTGCAAATAAACTAGTCCTTCCTCTCGACGTTCGTTTATTTAACGGAGGTTATTAATCTCCTCGAGATTAATCGCCAGCGGTCCGCAGAATCGACCGGGTTACGTAAACGTAATCGCTCGAATTATTGCCATCATTCCGCGTCGTAATTATTCACATCCGAACGGTGTATCGCCGTGGAAAATCTAATCGAAGACTCGCGGTCTGGTAACGGACCCGCAGAAACGGGGGAAAAAGAAAAGGAACGCGTGCACACGAGAACGGTCCGGCGTCCACAGGCGCGTACAGGTGTCCACAATCATAGGTAAAAGTGTCACCGGTCGGTTCCTCGGGTCGCGGAGCTGTTTTATTCATTTATTCCGCGCACACCGGGCTGTCCTTCTTGAAAGATTCATTCAACATTCCCGACATTTTTGCATGGTAGAACCGGAGCCGCGTTCGCGACTCATCCCCGATCGATACAGTAAGTCGACACATTTCCTGTCGCCTCGAGCCATCATTGCGATTTGACGCGACGCGATCCGTTGCACACGACAATGCACGCGCTTTTAAAAATACAATAGATAGTAATAGACGCGACTGTAGCAAAATGGTTATGTCGAGGGGTTAGTCATCCCGGGGACGTCTTCATTTTCTCTCGAAAGTCGTCGATCGTGGCGTCGGCATATTTCTGCAGGGGTTCCCGATTAGAGAAAAAGGGCCCGAGCGGGGCCAAGGGTCCGGTTTTTAAGGGTTATTGTTTTATTCGGTTGTCAGGGCCGGCCGTCGGGCTCGTTTATTTGTCTAAAGCTCGCGCCGAGGGACGAAAAGTCGGGCGTACCGATAAAAATGACAAATTAACGGCCGGGCCGGGCGACATTTTTATCGGAATACTCCTGTCGCGGCCGGGCGAAGGAATAAGCGTGTGGCGACGATAAATCGAGTATCGTATCGGCGCACTTCCACGAGCTGACAGGAGGAACCCGTTCGGACGATGTTTTATCGGTAACCGCGTTCCTCTTCTTATCTCTAAACCGCTGCTTCCCTTTCCTCGCCTATTCCTCTTCTCGTCCTCGCCGATTTCGACGGGCGAACTTCTTCCTCCGAGGCCGGGCTTAACGAGCCTCCAGAGCCGAAACAGAACGGACATCTTGTTCCACGATATGGAAGCCTTCGGATTCCGTAATATCCCCGTCGAAATAATCGTCTCTCGTATCGGCGCGCGTTCGAAGCGATCGATCACTTTTCACGCTTCTTTCGAGTCGTTTGAGCGAACACCGTTAGACTCCGTTTCGTAATTTATCTAAGCCGATGGTACCTTGCCCTCGTCCTTTGTCTGCGAACAGCATCCGCGACGATCGGGAGCCAAGGTCGAGTGAATCATCCGCTGTCATTAACGATCTATAAAATTGCTGACGTCGCGCTTACACCTCGCGAACATTCCTTCTCGATCGTTTTATCGATTTCGGCCTCCGGGGCCTTGGGAGAAAGAGTTCCACGACGCACGTCGGCGAAGATAATTCTCATTGGCTTGCACAAACATCTTCCTATGATCCGGCGAGACCTAAAACAAAATATTGATATGTAATTGCTATTTCAAAAAAGTTAATTCGCTAAATTCTAAAGATCCATTTATCTAGATCCCTAAATAATAGTATCTCCGCCAAGTAGTCAATTGTTCGTTCCCACGGCGAGAGGCAGTGCGAGAGAACCGACTGTATCGTCGACGGCAAAACAAAAAGCGCGTGTCTTGCGAGAAAGGGGTCAATACACCAGTTGTGGGCGTGAAATGCGTATTGTGAGTAGGGTTATCCTTGACCCAGAGGGAAACCGGGTTCCGTGACCGAAATCATCGATCGACGGAGGTCGGCTCGTTGGTATTTCACGGACGGGATCGTGTCTAATCGATGCGACATATTCCCTCGGATGATTACGCGCGCGCGACGAAAATTCTTAACGGACCGCCCTCTGCCTTCCGGTCAGCGATCGCAGAACGGATCGACGGCGTCGGAGAGCATTCCGTCGTTGGTAACATCGGCAACAGAAACGCAAATTGACCGTCCCGATACATCCGATTAAAGTAACGGGGAGATCACGCCCGCGGGGACGCGAAGCCTCAACGGGGAAAAAGAAACGCCACCTGCGCTCGAAACGATGCACCGTTTACGAGCCCGTCTCGCGGATCAAATCGTTCCAGGCTAATTGCAAGCGTAAAAAAGTCGACATGTCTTTTTACTGTTAGGTGTCGGGCGCATTCGTGGTTGCTTTTTGCTCGATCATCGAGCGATTACTCTCTCCGTCGAAGTATTTCTGTCCGGCAATTGGAATCTAGTTGCTCAACGACATCATTACGTTTTATGGGACAGTAATTCATTTGATGCAATATAAAGTAACTCGTTATCGCTACTCAGTCGCAGTGAATCATTTCAGATGACGTTGGAAGAACAATAAAAGAAGAATGAGCGCAAAGGAAAGTGTATTATCTATGCTCTCCGCAAAGTGCTCTGTTACATTTTTTAATTGCTTTTGTTATTCCTCGTCCGTCCGCTCGCGAGCGTTACAAGCAACGACGGAAGCGCGCGATGACTTTTGGCCCCTCGCTGTTTTCGTTCCGCGAACAAGGTGTAACGGGACCATTTTTAAGGTCGCAAGTATTGTAAACACGGTCCGCGGACACGGGGGAGTTCCCGGCTCGTTGCAAAGAGGCGAAGATCGTGATTTCCCCGAGGCGTCCGGGCTTGAAAAATTCATAAATTCGAAGATCGATCGAGTTCGCAATAAAATGCTATCGTATTGTACATTCGATTCGGTATAGCGTGTGCAAGCTAATTTTGCGGTGTTCGAGTGAGGGGCGGGCCGCGATTCGACGATTTAAGGTGTACGGTCGTGGAATCTGCATATTCAAAGCATCGGTGACGTCAGAAGGATGCTCGGAACCCGGTTATTCGAATACCGGCACAGGGAACGTCGAATCCGCAGGTCGTTCGCTCGAGGAATCCATAGTTGGAACGGAAAAAGTTGACCGACACCATAACTAATGCCGAGACAATTCGTTCTCGGCCTACGACGATTCCCTAACTCGTTCTCTATGACGCGTTTCGCTAGATAACAGTTCTTTTGAGTTATGAGAGACCTGTCAGAATTCTTCCTCCGCTTTCGGTTCGACACCAAAATCCTTGCTGATCATGCAGAGATAAACAAATTAATTTAAGGACAAGCTACACGGCGTGATAGTCGAAGGATCAATGGCTCTTCGTTGCAAAATGTACAGGGTGTCCTCAAAAGAGACGAACAAACTTCGCTATCGTATCCTGCACCCCTTATGAACAAGGAGAAGAAATATAAGGGTTTCCAGGGTTGCGACATTAACGGTAGTACCCAGAACAACGTTTATACAATCTTTTCTTATCGTTAGGGGTTGCAGAATGCGACACCGAAGTTCGTTCACTTATTTCGGAGACACCGTGTGAGCAATTTGGCATTGGAATGAGATAAAATTCGACAGGACTCTCTAGCTCTTAAAATTATTGTTGATACGTTCTAGCCTTTGCTGGACTCGCTCGAACGACAATCGATCAAGCCTACACCGTCGGTATCTCGAATATGCAAATCGCGAAATCTTCGTCAACACCTTGTCGCCGATGGAAAGGATCTTTTACCGAATTTCTGGAATATTTATAGGAGGTCGAACTCCGTTTAAACGGTCGTTACAGAGCATATATCACGGTATCGTCTCGATCTACAGTCCGCTAGTCCTCGCGATACACGAAAAATTGGCCGGGCGACACATGTACGCGCAATGTCGGACACGGCGCTCGCGGTTGATCGCTCAATCACGGGGGGCCCCATGGACGCGCGTCCATCGGAAACTCGATGTCCTAGTAATCGTCGGTGGTATACACGGGTTCCTGCACCGGCGGCCGATAAATCTGTCGAAAGGTCGTCCGGCGAAAACGCTAACGGTAAAATTGGCTGACGTACCTCGCGACGCTCCGTGGCAATAAAAACGTACAAGTGTGTAAATTCGGACGGATTTATGCCAACGAGTGATACTGTTATCGCGTCGCATCTTGTTCGCGAGGAATTCCGCCGACCGCGTGTACGCGAGGGACTGTTAACGTCTGGAATTACGTTCATTATGTTAATAAAGCCGGATTATGGTAATCCTGTTAATACGCGCCGACCGAAAATGTACGAGACCGGCGACGGTTCCGCTGGAGCGATCTCTATCGCGAAATCCGATATCGACTTGCTCCCCGGCGAGCCATTAAAGGTTATACAAATTAATTAAAAATGTTCCTCGGGGTCTAGCAAAGAATTTATGGTTTAACGAGGACCGCTTCCAGCGGTCGTATCGGCGTGTGCTACAACGGACGGAGGGGCAATTGGGCGAGCAGAAATTGAAAGCATAAACCTGTCTGCCCATTAATTGCCTACTCCACTCGAAGTAGTTTAATACGCTATCCCGGGATTGACAACTTGTCTGCCTAGAAATTCCAGTTCTCCGGCGCGTCGCTCGGTCGTTTCGCTACCGAAAATTACAAGACTCGTCGATGTGACGGCAATTAATTCGCCATCGCTGCGATCCCCGTCCTCGTCCATTTCTCCGCCCGACTAATTAAGCTTAGAGTCTGCTTAATCATCCTTAAAAGCAGTACGACTCGCGAAGAGGTGCAGCTCACGCGGCTCGTTCCGCAAAGTTTGGCGAAGCATTTAGAATGGCCCGGCCTACCGAGAACGATTCCGGGATTCCCCGAAGAAAAACGCATCGATAACGGTGCTCCGGGGTATAATGCGGCAAGGTAATAAACAAATGCACGGTGGCGTGCAAATTAAACGGCGATGCGCGTCCCCCGCGCCATTACTCGCTGGCATAACGTTACTTCAGGATTCTTGGCTCCTCGCGGGGCCTCTCTCGTGCGATACAACATCGAACAAGAGTTCCTAGCTACGTCGAACACTTTCGCAGGAATCCAATGGTCTCGCGACGGGCCATCATGATTTTCCGTCCATGACCGGTTCGCGGAACAGTGGGATTCGATGCCGATTTTTGCGGCCGACGGAGTTCTGTTATGCAGACGGAGAACCGGAATGAGAGGACCCCGATCGCGGAATCGCATCTGGTCGCGACTACTTTTCTCAATTTCAGGCGATCTCGCTGTGGGTCACCGGTCTCCAGGACCAATAAGGAAATTCACAGGATCTTGAACCCGTGCCGCTGCGATCTCACGGATTTTATGTCCGGGATACAGTTAACCGGCGGACTCTTCTCCGCGCGGACCTTCGGTGACGTTTCTGGGCCCGATTCCCTTCTTTCGGGCCCCCTCTCTCGCTCCTCCGCGTTTCTTGGCTTGACGGACCGCATTGGAAAATACCCGCCGAGTATCTAGGTCTTCTATGATAACGTTTAAAACTAGACCTACCGAGATGTTTCAGCATTTTAGATGTTTGAATTCCAGCGTATATTATAATAAAAATAGTGGAATGTCTAAATACAATCACTCTTGTCATTTTTATTATATAATACGCGTCAATTCAAACGAATGGCAACGGATCCTTCACCCTTGCATATTTCAGTCAAGTAAAGCCACTCCTCTGTGGCAATGAATATTAACCAACGCGCGTAATAAAGATATCTCATAATTAATACTGCCGCTTCTACCGATGAAGCCAACGGGAACCTCGTCGGATAGCGATAAATTTGCTCCGGCGTCTAGCAATTTGCCAAGAGTCCTTATTTTCGGCTTCGAAAACACGTATGCCTGGTTCGTTTCGGGTGTCATCGGTAGCTCGGGCATGGTTTATGCCATCTTGATCCCGTGGCGCAACGATTCACTAAACGCTCGCTAATTACGCGTCCGTGGAAGAGTAACAACTGGAGGAAGGCCATAATGTGACGATCGTTGACAAACCGGCAGGCGCCACGAGACGTAGTAGATGGTAGATAAAGTGGAGGAGACGTGACATCTGACTGATCGGTGGAATGCTAATTTTCTGAGACCTTGGCCCAGAGGAGAGACTTCGTAGCGACGAAGCGGTGTGGGGCCGGTTTTCTAGCCGTGGTGATCGATCGATCGGTCCCCCGTTCTTGAACTTGATCCCAGATCGCTTCGCGCTCTTCGCCGCGACCGAAAGTCAATAAATATGCCGGCTTACGTGGGCAGCAGGAATTTATTCGCTGGCGCGAGAGGGTCGTTAACCAAGTAAAATCTTCGGCTCCAGCCCGACGGAGGAACGACGGAGGAGCGACGGAGGGGGCGACAGGATCGACGACTGATCCGCCTTGAAAAATAATCGGACAAGCTGTAATGTCCCCGCTAAACGCTGTTCCCATCTTACACAATATGCTTCGGTGATCTGCACCTCCACGGATCCCGCGTTTCCGCTTTGCGACACCCGCCCGGATACTTTACACCTCGGATAACAATTCCGGGAATGCAGTTTTGCGGGATGACCCCGAGTTCACGCGCAGAAACCATCCTTTTTGTCCGGAGAAGTCTTCGCAGCACCCGATGTTGTCGTACGAATGCATCTAAACGCTTTTACCTGTAAAAATTTTTTTAAGATTAAATATGCATTTTGTTATGAGTGAACTGCGGATTTTATGCACTTGCTATATAAGTGACTAGACGAAACTAGACCTCCATGTCCTAGTTTTAACTTACTGGAGTTATTAAAGCAATATTCTTGTTCTTTGTTTTTTATAAATATTTCAAAAGACCGTTCAGTTGAAAAAGGAGAAATATCCATAGTCTATACACTTGGGCGATGTTGAACATCGCAGCCAAATGCTCGAAGCAAATACAGATGTTATCTCAATTGCCTGCGACGGGTGTACATCAGAAAAGTACGAGAGGAATCGAGTAAAGCGCGAAGACAATGCCCAGCACGCGGAGCCGGCCTCACAGGAATTCCCAGGCTCTCGTCAGCGCGCGCCTCGAGCGTTGTCCCTTCATTTAACAGCAAGAATCTAATTTCATCATGCGCCGAGCATCGTCGAAAGTGTCCCGGGTTTTTCTGTCTCCAGGATGCGTTAGCCGCCGGAAGAATTCGCGGCGGCCGCGCAGGATTAACATTTTCGTCGATCGCCGAATCGCTGGGATCGTTCGCCGGTGCATTTCCCCGGGATTCCCGGGAGTGCAAGGTCGCTGAACACGCGAAAGAGTCGCGCGCGTGTCCTGGAATTCTTGGTTCATAATATTCGTAACGGAACCGCCTGGCGGCACTTAAGAGGCAGCTCGGAGAGTTTTGTCCAAGGCGGCGAGGATCGCCGAAAAACGTTGACAGCGAAGAGCGAGAGAGGACGAGAGGGCGTTTTATCAGAGGAGGATCAGCGTCCGTGAATCACGGACTTCCTGCTCGGTCTTCCAAAGAGAAAGAAACCTGTTGCCCGAATCCTCCTGTGATCCTCTTCAACGTGGCGAAACCCTCGATCCTGGATGTTCGTGTCTCCGTTCAGGAAGCTTTCGAACTTCCTCGTGTTACGGTACCGCTGCGCCTTCTATAGTATTCTTTCGGCCATATCGGACCCTGCAATCGTGAAATCGTCACGCAATGGGAAGAAATCCTCGTGAAACCAGACCTGACCCAGACCCGTTCAACCTCTGCACCAGCGGACGGCTAGGGATGAAGGAGACCCGAGAGTAAATTGCCGGAGAATAATTGTTCTCCGGCTTTTGAATTCCAGGTTCGCGGATCTCTTGTGCCTCATCCTTCTCCAAAACGAATGATCTTACAACTGAAACAATTAAAACAATGAATATAACCGAAACGTTCGCCAGTTAAATTTTCGGAGCTCGTCTATTACGCATTCACTGTTCTCGCTGTTCTTTCTTTCTGTAACGACGCAGAGAGCCATTCGAAAATTTCTTAATCGTTCCGCCGATATCTCCGCCACGAATTACCATATAATCGCGTCGCTATTAAGGATTGTTGTTCGAGCTTGTTGTTTTTTTGTGGATTATTTATAGATCGTCGATTCTAACGGACAGTCGGACAGCAAAGCTGTTTCTGCTGTCTACGTTAATTCGCAGATAATGGTCCAGCAATACCGGAAGTGGTTCGGATTCGCTTGCGAAAAATTACGTAAAACCGACGGGATCGCGTGACGAAAGACGAGGATCTTTTTTTTCGTGAGATAAAGAGAGTGAGAGGGAGAGAGAGAGAGTAAGAGATTTAAATTTACCCTGTTCTGTGATTCATCCGCGTTCATTATTCGTCTGTTTTTTTGTCTTTGTTAGACTTGTTAAACCGTGGCGTTTCCGGCGGACGATTAACGTCCTCGGATCTCTGGCTTGCGCACGAATACGATCCTTCTGATTCGGATCTACGAGGCGGGAGAGCTCGTTAGTTGGCAAAACGGAGAGCCGAAGGAAAAGGTCTCGTTCTTAACCATTCGTTTGGTTTGCCATTCTCAACAATGCGATTTTCTTATTGTTCAATTAAAACGATCGCGTATCAACCTAACATAACATAACCTTGACTGAAAAAAGTATAAGATTTCATTGAAATATGAAAAAATTGAACGCTATTAAAATTAGCTGTTGAATGAAATAATTAAATGAAAAAGATGTAGACCGTTAGTAGCCATCGATGACCCCATGTTTGACCAGTGTTTCACCAGTGAACAACCTCCGTGTGGATCCATGGCTGCGTTACAATTTAATTTGAAACGGAGAACTTATGCTAAGAATGTCGATCACTGATTGTTATTCAGGAAGCTCCCTTCCACTGAAAATAAATGATAAATTTATTATTCTTAGTTACAGAGAACTTCTGACATAATTAATTTCGAAAGTGATATTACTTGCGTATTCTTTTATTTAATAGAACTTCCTGATAACTGCTTCGAACAAAATCATGAATATTTCCATTTTACCATTGGGATAGATGTTTGGCAATTTCGTCCATAGGTGCCACCAGCAGTTAGCTATATGGTAAATTCATTATAATTCTTCTTTAGCTCATAAACAAAAATTGATAATTTCGTAAAAAAGGAAATACGATTATTCGAGCCTTGAGGCTTGTTTTATAGTTGTCTAATTTCAAAAATTAATATATTTCTACTATAAAAAAGACTCCAAAGTTTGACACGATGGCGCCATCTACTGTGGTGGCTTTTGAACTAACCATCATCAAAGCGCCTTGTAATACTTACAAGCTATTTTAGCCTGTAAAAATTTACTTGGTTAATAGTGCAACGTTTATGTTTTTCTTTCTTGTTAGTTTTAGGTTTTTTACCCTTCTATATGTTAGTAATTTTCAGCTTCTTTTCTGCTGATCTGTGATTGGTCAGCAATCCATCTGTTTACTGACCAATCCACTAGTGCAATTCTGACAGATTTCACCGTTTCCGGTCAGGTGTCGCTGTAGTCGGTTTGTTTTGCCTCGCTTGACCCCTCTATGTATTTCTTCTTGTTCATGGTAGAGAGTTTAGAGGCAAGTTTTAACTTCCCATACCTCATCTTTTTAAAACTCTCTTAAATTAGTTTCAAATATTGTTCCTCGCTTGCACCTCACTACTCCGCCGTCGGATTACACCGTAATAATCACATTTATTGATAGGTCGACATCTGGTTTGTTTGGCGTATTAGGAGAACATGATATGCACCTGAGTTCATTTTGTAAAATTTACCAAATTTCAGTAGTGCAACTCAGTCACAAGTCAGGCGAAGAAATTTAAGAAACCTCTTCGCATGTTGTCCTGATACAATTAGCAAGTAGTTTAAGTCAATGGAAAGTCGGACATTGAAATTTTTTCCTTGCTGTGAAAAGTATTGCGTTTAAAGTGAGGAATGTAAAAGAGACAATAAGAGAATTCAGAGGAGGAGAAGAGAAGTATTTCAGAAACAGTTTCAGTAGGAGGGTGTGGCTGTTTGACAAGTTAATGTAGGGATGGCAGAAGAGAAGGAGAGCAGTTGCCCTTCGGAAAAGGTATGTTTGATGGTTACTAGCAGTGGACTGTGGAACGCTATTATGGACTGATAAAAGGGCATGGGAGTTTGGGAAGAAGTTGCGAGATGGCAAAGAGAGCGAATGGCCGAGGCAATGTCTGATAAAAATAGAGATAAGGGCGAAGGATGGTATAAAACTATGAGAAGATGGAATATACAAGTTGGGAAAAAAACACAGAAATTGATATAGCAAATATTCCTTATTTTCTATTAAGAAAATACGTGAAGCGCCATTGCACGGCGGAACGCTGAAACTATTAGCAAAATTATCAGCAATCGATTTTGGCTAACAGTTTCAGCATTTTGCCACTTGCTAATTGGCGCTGTATGGATCCAGTATCGACTATATTACCAGCAATGCTATGTATTCTTTAACGCAATGGATAATTTAGCAGTGCGACGAGTTTCAACTACCATCTATACTGTTTATAGCGAACTAATAAATCTCGGCCTAATTTAATACCTCATTATTTATTTAAAAACGTTCAAAGTTTTTTAATTTACGCCTTTTAATGTACCAGACACGAAATTAATTTTCTTGAAATAAACGATGCATCTTTTTCAAGGTCAAGAAGTCTATACCATTTGCGTCATAATTCCAGCAATCTGACGAATGGAAACACAGATTGGCTCTGTACTGGCATTAGGACATGTTCATTGAGCAATCAAGACTCGTCGACGAGCATGTATTATTCTTGCAAGTACAGCAAGCACATGGTATGATACGTGACCGTGAAAAGTGAATTGTCTGGCATTAATTGTACAATGTTAAGAAAAAGTGGACTATTATCGAGGCAGCTGCGTCTTCTCACGAGGACGTTTCACGATGATGCGGCGGTTGTTATCGGAACCACGCAGAATCACAGTTCGAAGGAGTATCAGGTTAGATCGCCTGAATTATTACCATTCGTTTCTCCATATTGCTTCTTTCCCCGATTCTCTTCCAAATTTTCTTACATCATTCTCAACAAACAGAAAAAAACGTCACCATATCAGCCGGCTTATGACCACTATTATCTCAACTTGCGTGATAAGCCCGGATTGTTATTGATTTAGTTTTCGAAGCGGTCACGCGATCGCGCTTTTTAGATATTCCGTAACGCGCATGCTCGTAGATCCATAACTTCGAAAGGATTTACGAATCGACAACACAAGCTACTATTCCGTATAATGAATTTTATATATCATTTCTTTACTAAAGACCTATCGATTTCAGGAAAAGTATATACAAATGGAAAGCCTCGTGAAGCAGCTGAAACAGAAAGTGGAGAAGATAGTAGAAGGTGGAGGAGAGAAAGCGAGAGAAAGGCACAGGAAAAGTGGAAAACTATTGCCACGTGAACGAATCGATACTTTGCTAGATAAAACGTCGCCGTTCCTCGAGTTTTCCCAATTGGCTGGCTACGAATTGTACGAGAAGGAGGAAGTGCCTGCAGGTGGTATTATCACTGGCATCGGAAGAGTATCCGGGTAGACATCCCTGCTCTTGTTTTTAACCCTTGCAGTACGGGGGTTGAGCGTTTATAGTTAAAGTATAATTATTTGTTAGGAACGAGTGCGTGATCATCGCCAACGATCCGACAGTAAAAGGCGGCACCTACTACCCTATCACGGTCAAGAAACAATTGAGGGCGCAGGAGATAGCGGATGAAAACAATTTGCCTTGCATATATCTAGTGGACAGCGGAGGTGCTAATTTACCTAGACAAGCCGGCGTCTTCCCTGACAAATGGCACTTTGGCAGAAGCTTTTACAATCAGGCGACCATGAGCGCGAAAGGGATCGCGCAGATCGCTGTTGTCATGGGCAGCTGCACCGCAGGTATAGTTTTGGACAAAGCGATCAAAGACCGTAGAACTTGAACTGCGGTCATGTCTTGTTCAATGCTCTATCACTGTTGCTATAATTCACAGGCGGCGCGTACGTGCCCTCGATGGCCGACGAGAACATAATCGTGGCCAATCAGGGAACCGTCTTCTTAGCAGGGCCACCTTTGGTCAAAGCTGCCACGGGCGAAGACGTCACCGCGGAGGATCTTGGCGGCGCATTAGTCCATTGCCGGTAAAGCAAATTTTCTAAAATTGTCCCTCAGCTTTTAAACAAAAATGCAACAATTAGCAACTTTCCTAGTTTCATTCCTTTGTCTTCTAAGTTTATTATCTGTGCTCAGGAAATCGGGCGTGATAGACCACTACGCGATAGACGATCAACACGCTCTTTATCTCACCCGGCAGATTGTCGGTGATTTGAACCGACAAATACCGATGCATGTGAACGTAAGCAAAAAGATTGATGTCCCTGTTCACGCGGTCGACGAGATGTATGGCATCGTTGGCACCGATTTGAAGAAACCGTTCGATATAAAAGAAGTGATCGCTAGGATCGTGGACGGGTCAAAGTTCCGCGAATTCAAGGCGCAGTACGGAGAGACGCTTGTCACGGGATTTGCCAGGATCTATGGCTACCCTGTAGGAATTGTGGCGAATAACGGAGTGCTGTTTTCCGAGAGTGCTCTCAAGGGCGCGCATTTCGTGCAGCTTTGCGCCCAGAGGAAGATTCCTCTTATTTTCCTGCAGAACATCACAGGTCAGCAGATAAGCATTATATTAAAGAATTCGTCGACTGATTGATCTAAGACTAATTTATAAAACTGTAGGGTTCATGGTGGGCAAGGAGGCCGAGGCTGGAGGTATTGCGAAGAACGGAGCGAAAATGGTAACCGCTGTCGCGTGCGCCCAAGTGCCAAAGATCACGGTGTTGGTTGGGGGAGCGTATGGTGCAGGGTACTACGGTGAGATCGTTTTCTATAACGTTCTGTCTGCTTATTAACCCTTTGCCTTCCCACTCGAGGGAAAAGGGTTAATATGAAATCATTTTTGGCAGGAATGTGTGGTCGATCAAGCTCGCCGAGGTTCCTCTACATGTGGCCAAACGCTAAGATCTGCGTGATGGGTGGGGAACAGGCTGCCGGGGTGATAGCTCAGATCACGAAGCAGCAGCGGCAAAGAGAAGGAAAAGAGGTAAGGATCTAGCGAGCCACGAGGCTGAAATCGATCTAAAGCATGGCGTGAATTCAACAGCTGACCGCGGAAGAAGAAGAGAAGATTAAAAGGCCAATCATAAATACGTTCGAGCGGGAGAGCAGTCCGTACTACTCGAGCGCCAGGTGACTTTCGGACATGCATGTATAGAACTGTTCGAGGACGTATAATTATGTACTGATATTTTTAGATTATGGGACGACGGTGTGATCGATCCTGTGGACACCAGACTGGTCCTGGGTCTCAGCTTGTCGGCAGCATTGAACGCTCCCATTCCCGACACCAAGTTCGGGATATTCCGGATGTAGATCGTCAAACGCGAAACCGATCACTATCGGTCGTCAGCTCAATATATAGTTATAAGCGAAAGAAGTACATATATATATTTTTTATACGGGGTCGTCATGTATACATGAGTGTTAAAGAAATCCAAGTATATGCGTATTTTTGTATGTTTCGACGCGCGTTTTCATTAGCCTTCTTCTTTGCTCCTCGCCCCGGCACGGAGCAAGGAACAACAGGTGAGCTCGGATACGACGTGTTCGTCCGGCCCCCTCTTCGTTAATAGCTATTTTACACTAGCGGCGTTCCGTTATAGTTACGCTCGGATATTGTAGCAACGATTAAGTACCTCTGTGATTGCCTACGTTAGCTCGAAGACGCGCCGCGATGTTACAGCTGGTCGCGCGACTAGGTCGTCGGCATTCTCCGCTCGCAAAGGCCGATTTTCTTGCCGGCGTCGCGGCTCGCGGCCGCCGCTATTGTCAATGGGTCGTTCGGTCGCGTACACCTGAGAGGAATAGTCCCACGGGAAGGAAGACGAGAATCGGGGGGGATAAGGGGGAAGGGCGTGGTGAACGAAAATCCGACGGTCGCAGAGCGGAGAAATACCTTGAGCACGTTCCTCTCGAACCCAGAATCAAAGCATCGCGATCGTTCGTCGTACAGTTGACTCCCGCGAGGAGTCGATCTCCAATCGAGACACCGTTCTACGTATGAAGGAAAAGAATTATGCTAAAAGTCCGGCTGGATCGCCGGTCCGTTTCCTCGACGATTCGCCCGAACCGGGTAAGGTTCGCTCTCTATTTACAATCAGCGATCGTTCGTCGTCCCTGAAGTCGTTCCTTCCGAGCTTTACAACAGCTTGCAGAGGGACAGAAGGGCGACGACTAGACCCAGGGCTATCGTTCGACACGACGAGCCGCTGGCCTCCGTCTTGGTGACCTTATACTCGAACTGCTCGTTCACCTCTTGCGCTATGAACGCGCGCTCCTCCGTCCTGATCGTGGTCGGCGCGGCCTGCTCTCTGACCTCCTCGGCGATCACCGCGCGGGCTTTCGTTCGGTTCTTGCCCTTCCTGATGTACAGCTCCGACAGAGCTGCGAACAAGACAGTAGTCAGCATCGAATCAAGACGTTACAATTGGCTAAAGTGCCTACCTTTGTCGACAATGGCATCCTCCTCGAAGTCCACCTTGATGAACGTGGACATGGTCACCTCGAAGATCTTGTTGTTGTCGTTGCTCGAGGCTTCTATGGCTCTTCTCTTCCGGCCGAAACCCACCTGGCCGTTGATGCACTCGATCTACGGTCGTCGAACCAGTTAATTAAGTCCCGACGACGTCGACCCGCGGATTTGCCCGCCGACTTACCCCTTGGCACTTGTCCAGGCAGACGTTCACGGTCCCGCGGAACTGCACGTAAGTGCTTTCCGGGAACTTGAAGGCTCGGAATTTCGCTGTCAGGAAGTCACCGTCCACCGTGTTGAAGTTTTCGAACAGGTACGGGTCCACGGAACAGCTGGCGACAACAGAAATCTCGTGAAGCGACCGTACGAAGGTAATTTTTACGCGATCCGATAATTACCCGTTGATGATGATCGTTTCCTCCTGCGATTTAGTGTCGGTGACCAGCATGTAGCTGACCAGGAGCCCGTAAACGGGCGCCGAGTGCTTGTCCAGATAGATCTCCATCTGCAGAGGCGTGCCGGGACTGACGTTCAGCTCGCCGGTGACCAGAGTGCCGCCTTGCCGAACTCCCACCCCGAGGATCGGCATGGGAGCGGACTCGGAGATCTCGTCCCTGATCTCGACCATGCTGCGTTCCCAGAAACAAACGACAACAGATTCAATTTCCGCTCGCAATTGCGCGTTCCGCGGCCGCGGATTCCACCGGGCAGCTGGCGTCGGCAAAAAGCAACGGCACCGCGGGACCATGATCTACATGTTTCCGTCGGAACAGTTAGGAGAAAATTAACCTATTTACCGGCCGCAAAAACCACCGGGAAACGAACCGCGGGGTCAGGGTGGTTTCCCAGAGTCATCGAGTCCTCGTCAACCTAAATTGCGTTTCTTCTTTTGCAGAATCATCCGCCGCCGTTTCGGCCGCGATCGAACGGCATCGGCTCGCGAGTACGGTACTCACCGGGACCCGCGGTGGACAGCCAGCCGGGTGAAAAAAAATAGGAGAACGAGCCGGTCGAAAGCATCGTCGACGATTGCTCGAACGGTCTCCGCCTGGCCGACGCCACGGATCGAGCGGATCGCGGCGAAGAATTTTCCGGAGGATCTATCGCCCTGGCCCGTTGCGCGCGTCGATCCCTAATCACAAGGGGGGGACGAGCATGCGATTCCGCGGAGTTCGTGGAAGCAGAAACAGTTATCAAGATCGGGAGAGAATTTTCTCGCGGTGCGTGGCACGCGACCCCGGTGATCGGCCTCCGCCGGAGATACCGCGTGATAATTCAACAATAAAGATTTTACGGCTTCCTGGTGCGCCGGGGAGGAGAGAGAGGGAGCGAGACAGGCGACACCGACGCTCCGGTGGAATCCACGTGGAAACAGCGATCGCCGAGCTACGATCGATTAGTGCCAATAAATTAGCTTAACCGCGGAACAGGAACGTTGAAAAAATTCTCTCTCTCTCTCTCTCTCTCTCTCCGTTTCTCTTGCTCGCGGACTCGCGAGCCACGCGGAGCGTGTCCTCGCGCTGGAAGAATGTCGCCAGGACGAGGCAGAGTTTCGTCGACGGGAAGCAGGAAGAGAGATCCACGCGGCTGACAGCCGTCCACTCGTTCTGCCGAGTTAAAATTACATTACGAGTTTCCCCGGCAGCTGTCCGCGGCCGGCCGGTATGCAAATACCCGTCCGGTGTCGTTCGTAAATCACAATTTGGCAGCGTTCCCTAGCGACGAAGAGTTCAAGGGTTTCGCCGGATCGCCGTGTCGTTGGAGCCGATTTTTCCCGACGGCCGGGTACAGCTAGGATTATGATCCTGCGTGGGACGCGCGTGTCCGCCGAGTGCCCATCGATCAGCCGGCGACGGAGGACCGATTCAACGCTGGTACACGCGTCATCTGCTCGGCATCCACCGAATATTACTCGGAATTACGATCCGTCCGAGGAGGGACGAGCAAAAAGACACGTCACCTCTGTGTGCGCGCGCGCGCGCGCGGCTTCGTCGAGGGAACCTCCTGGATGACTCGAGCCTCGGATCGAACGGCCGCGGTAGAAAAGGCCGAAGGACTCGGTAACGCGACGCGATCCGGGCTAAAATTACATTTCAGGTTTTCCAGCACCTGCTCCACCGCCGTATAACGCTCGACAAATAAATGGATCGCCGCATCATGAATCAAGGTGATCGCCGCCGCGCCGGCCGATCGCCGGAGCAAAAAAGCCGCGCCATGAAACTATTTCGCGGATCGAGCCGGAGCCGCCTGCCTAGCGCAGCCATGGGCGACGAGCGCCCCTGCGCCGCGCACCTGCGTTGCTCTCGATTTCAAGGCTGTGCCCCTCGGGATCCCGTCTACCTCTGGTCTAGCTAAAGGCTTATCTTCGAGAACCTTTCAGTCGTTTCGCGAGGCAAACGATTAAATAATCTGCATCCATAAATGCTCTGCAATTTGCATCGATTTTATGCGATCGGTACTTGAGATCGTTTACGATTTTTGAAGCAATTTTGTGGTAAACCTGGTTGAACATTAAGACCCGGGACACCCTGTACATCGTGCTCCGATCCCTGAATATAGGTTCGCTGGAAAACGCGATCTAGCCGACCCAGAAAATTCAAGGCAACTCGCTCGTTCCCGAGTCACAGTTGGCTGAAAGGAATCCTCGGATTCGCGCGCGATAGAGAAGATCTTAACTGTTCACGCTCGCACCAGCCGTTTCTTGTCTATCCGAATCTATTAAACGAGCTCGTCCTTGACGCGAAAACGAACGCAACTCGCGTGCAATCGCCGTGCCGCGCCGCGCCGCGCGGCGCAACAGGTGTTTCTCGGTGCTGGTCGCCGGGATCCTCGCCGCGCCGCGACGCGCCACGCTCGCCCCGTTTGCTCGCGTGCCGATCTCGCTCGCGAGAGAGAGCCCGGCGCGCTGTTACCAAGCCGAGAGAGCGAGCCGAGCGGAGCAGAGAGCGCGCGCGCGGCGAAACTGAACTTACTCGGGTTCCTGAAAGCCGGCGGGGAACACGCTGCGCCGCACCGTCGTGTGATTCGACGCGATCGAGATCCCAGGCTTCACCAGGACCTCGGTGATGACACACTTCACGGTGAACGTGTGCTTGCTGGTGTCCGCCGGTTCCTCCACTATTATCCGATGGAAGTACACCTTCTGACCCTGTGTATCATTACCGGCCGTTAAATTAAGCACGCGGGATCAGCGCGTCGACGGCTCGCGGCGATCGATCGATCTCGGGCCCACGCCGCGCGCGATGCTTCGCGTTCGGGTCGTCCAGCGTTTAGCTGCTCGACTTAGGCTCGTCGCGATGCTAATTGATTTCTTTGAACAGGATCGACGCGAACGCAATTTATGCGATCGACTCGAAGACAGCGGTACGCACCGCGGATAAATCGCGATACATCGGCGTGGGCTGGATCGCTCGATCGTTTTAATTGTTCGCGGATGTTAATCGCGCCCCACCGTGACTTTGTTAACGACTTTCGTGATGCCGCAACGCTGTATGTCCTCCTCGCTCAGCGACAACCGGAAGGTGGCGACGCCGTTGCTCAGCCGTGGCTTGCAGGCCTCGTCTGCAAAAGAGGATACGTAGATTTCAGCTCGTGTAAACCGCTCCGGCCGGCCGCTTCCCGTTTATATTTCAAACGGGGCTGGCGGCGTATATATGGATATACCACACGCCCGTACAGAAACACGCGGATCGATCTTTACCTGGAAAGTCCTTCAGCTGCTGCAGATATATGCTCGCCCTCGGACTGCTCCTCACGATGTCGACCTCCATCCACTGCTCGGAGCATCTCACTTTGCTCTGAACTGGAACCAGAGAAAAAAAACCGGAGGAACGGTTCGCTATGAAAAATCCTTCGTTTCGGTCGGTTCTGCGCGCGGAGGACCGCGGCCGACATAACTCCGCCGAACACGGCCGCTCCCGACAAGATACACACACCAGACACACTCCCGACACCAGGAAATTGTAATACCAGTAGCGAAACAGATCATTCGAACCTGTTTGCTTGATAAATCCCGCGATACCCCGCAGATTAGACGGCGCTGGGAGTGATAAAAAAGCACGCGGAAGAAGCGGGCACGGAGAGCGGTTTCGAGAGGTCAGCGCAGGCCGATGCCGCGCGGTTTCCGGTGTTTCGCGCCCTAACGGTAGCCACCGGGATGCTTCCTCCCTTCAAGGACACTCGCGGCCAGCAGAGGAGATACGGAGAGAAAGTTGGCTATGGGAGTCTTTTTCTCTCGGGAGACGCGAACCATTCTCGTTTCGCCTGACCGAGAGAGCCGATAAACCAGAGAATCCATGGGAGTTCCATGGTAATCGGCGAAGTGGTTCGATCGTTCAACCAAACCCCGACGAGATACTTAGCGCCGGACCGCATCCTGTTTCTGCGCCGCGCTAATTGCTCTCGTTTTCCTTACGCGAGAAGCAACGAACTTCCATTAGAGGGGCACGTCCTTGATGCGCGCAATAATCTGCGAGGATCTGATTTGCCCGGGTGCCGGGCCGCGTCGCGATTATCTCTGGGGGATCGGAAACGTCCCGCGGCGGACGTCGAAGAACACGGGGTCGCGCCGTTTTTCGCTAAACGAACTCGATTTCCGTGTAAGCGTAAACTCGGCGCAACGCGGAATCCGGCAACGACGCGCGGCCCGACGACGGGAAAAAGAAGCTGAAGAGGAGGAGGAGAAGAGAGAGAGAGAGAGAACCGGCGGCGGCCTGGCCGCGAACTAACTCGCAGTATACCACGGTAATTGCCCCATAAAGTCGTAAACGTCCCGGCCTTGAAAAGCCAGCAGCCCGACGTCGCGAAAGAGAAAGAGAGAGAGAGAGAGAGAGAGAGAGAGAGAGAGAGAGAGTCGACGTGTATCCGAGTGGGTTGGTCCCCTGTTTATTCGCGGCGCTCGATGATAGATACTTTCACCGTTCGCCGAGTAATGTCCGGCCTGCGCGCCGCGCCGCGCCGCGCACACCGAAACCACCGGTTCGCATTATCGCGATCCCGCGGAAAGATCCCAGCCTCTCCTCCTATCCCCGTATCCTCCGGAGAATTGAATTCCGAGGGGCTGGGCCCCGCGCCGCGAGATCCACCGCCGGCTAATTCGATCGATACCGCGGTGCCCGCGATCGCTGGATCGTGATCGTCGCTCGCCGAGACGCGCCGTCTCTTCTACGCTCCGCATCCAGCTTTGGCAAGCCCCGTTCGGGTTCCAGAGATTCTCGTGTAATTACCAGACCGCGGATCTGTACGCGGAATAAAAATTGTGCCGGTCGATTGCAAGAGACGCGGACTCTTTCTTTCTTTGTCGACTTTAACGCATTCGGCATCGGGAAACGAGAATTCTCGTTTTAGTATTCTAATTTTCAAACCCTTGCACTATGATATCCTTTAGGACAATAGGAAATTTAATAATTTCCTTCGTGGAAGAAAAGCGTTAATGTTTCGCGATTGCCTTCATTTACTTTCATTTTCATGGCGGAAGATTCAATTTTTGTTTCGATTTCATAGAAATGATTGACAGTCGTATTCATTAAATTATGCAAGAAATGTTTGTCAGGAGTCTGACTCGTTATTATAGTGCAAGAGGTTAAGAGGATCTTGTATGATTTCTCGCAGAAGCCGAGTTCCTGAGTCGATCAACGACACGACCACGCGACGGCGAGCAGCCCGGAGATCTGGGATAGGATTTCAAGTGAAGCGGAAGGTATTTAATACGATTTTCTCGAGGTGAGAGAAAGAGAGAGAGAGAGGGAGAGAGCTCGTTGCGCGAGGCGATCGCGTCCTCCGAAGATCGAGCCCGTTTCGTTGGCCGGCGTCCATCAGCGCGGGGCAACGCGTAAATTACGCGAACGTGCTGCGTGTCGCTTTCAAATAGCCCCGGGGGTCCGACGCGGTCTTTTCCATTAGCGAGTTTAAACGCTTTCCGAGGTAGCACCACCACCTGTGCGGCTCTCGGATCTCTCCGCGTAAGGTCCGTGACCTCAAACCTCTCCCCGGCCACCACCACCTCCTCCTCCTCCTCCTCCTCATCCTCCTCCAAGCCTCCCATTCCTTTCTTTCGCTCCTTTTTTCATTTTCGACATCCGCTACGTTTTTACCTCCGAGTCCCTTCTGCTCCGGCCTCCGGCTACAGATACAGAGATCCCATCCCGGCCGCGGCCCTGCTCGTCCACGAGATCCTCTCCTCTCTCCCTCTCTCTCTCTCTTACTCTTTATATCCCTCTATCTCTATTCTTCTTTATATTTCTCTTTCTCTATTGCTCTTTATATATATATCTCTCTCTATTGCTCTCTATATCTCTCTTTCTCCATTTCTCTTTATCTCTCCCTCCGTCTCTCTCTCTCTATCTCTCTTTCCCTATTCTTATCTCTCCGCTCCTCCCATCCCGTTACCGCTCTTTGTGTTTTGATCAGCGGCGTCGTACGAAGCCGCCGCGAGAGATCCCGCACCTCCTCGCGTCGTCGTCGTCCACCTCCTCCCTTCTGTCTCTTCTGTTCCTCTCTTCTTCTGCTCCTTTTTCTCGCCTTCTTTCGCCGTGGCCGACGACGACGAGACGCGACGCGACGGTGTGTCCCTCCCTCCCCCCCCCCCCCCCCCCTTCTTGCTTGCGCACCGTCATTTATTTACCCCGCTGTCAGGCCCCGCGGACGACTTCCTGTTTCGGTTTTTCATGCCCGTACACGGGCCGACCCGGGCCCTCGCCAATCGCTGACAACCCTTTTTACCCTTCTTTTTTTTCTTCTCTTTCTTTCTCTCCCGCCGGGGACCATTGTCTCCGCAATTTATGCCCGCGATAGCCATCCCGGCTTTCGTCGGACAGGCCACGCGTTTCGACTGCTCCGGGGGACCCGTGAAACTTCCTCCTCCGAGCAGTTTTTTTCCGCGAGCTCCCCCGCGGTCGCTCTTTTCATTATTCCCCGTCCTCCGTCCTTTGATTATATCATGGGAACGGGAGAAGAGTCCTTGCCCTTCGTTTTATTGTTTTCTGGGAGATTTTTCTACGGGTTTTGTAGCGTGTGAGATTTGAAGATTTCTGAAGCGTTGAGAGGGTTGATCGGAAGGGTTGAAAGGATTCGACATTGAAAGGATTAGATTTATCTTCTAGAATTTCTTCTATGTTTATATAAAAATAAATTCTTCTATTATCAAAGTCTAGAAACGAAAGTAGATAAAGACAATAAAAGAAATGAAAATTATCTGGTCCTATCAAGGAAAATATTAAGCACAAGTCACAGTGCAAGGGTTAATAAAATGACGTCTTTAAGACATCCAGTGTTCATTGGGTTGCGGAAAAGTAACTTTAAAAAGCTAAATTTTCTTCGACTATCTTGCGCTCTCATCAGAGAAATCTATCGGTCGCGAAGGATGAAGATATTTGGACCAGCGGCGACCTTCTCTCAGCTGGTCCCCGGCCGGCAATTACCCGGCGCTTTCCGTTTCGATCGAGCCGACTTTCCTCGCGGTTTGCGGCATCCATTCTATCCGGAGTAATTAAAGGTTGGCATCGTAGAGGATTCCACGTCCGCCGGCTACCGGCACTCGCGCCGCGACGATCCCCGGTTTCCGCGACCGTTTCGCCGCGGACGTCGACGCTCCTCGCGCTTCTCGCCGACCCCACGAACCCGACCTATAACCCCGACTCGGCTTTCGTCGTGGTTTTTCAGTTTCTGGCCGCACGCGACCGCGCGGAATGAGAGAACGGATCGGTTTCACTGTCGATCCACGGCCCCTCGGCTTCCGGCTGCCGTCTCTCTCTCTCTACCGCGGCGAACGCTGGCTCTTTTCGCCGACTGTCTCGTAAAGTTGCAGGGAACGAGGAAGAATAGATGGAAATTGCGGGAACATAAGATCGCCGGGATCACAATAATTTGAGGCCATTACCGGCCGGGTGTTAAGAACGCAGAGAGAGAAAGAGGGAGAGAAAGAGAGAGAGAGAGAGAGAGTGGGGGCCGCGTAATTATGCGATCACGCGCTTCGCGGTTCGAGGAAACTGCCTCCGTTCGGGATCCGAGGATGCTTGCGAGCCGATCATCGCCGGGATTAAGTATTAGCTTGGAAACTATGAAACGGGCGTTTTTGTTTAGTCTATTCACAGCTGCGACGCCCGTTTCATAGTTTCCAACCTTCTCGTGAAAAATCTAAAATTTGGAGAAATGTCGATATTAAGTTGGAAACTATGAAACGGGCGTTATTGCTTATTCTGTGCACAGCTGCGGCGCCCGTTTCATAGTTTCCAACCTTGTGAAAAATCTAAGATTTGGTGAAATGTCTATATTAGCTTGGAAACTATGAAACGGGCGTTATTGCTTATTCTGTGCACAGCCGCGACGCCCGTTTCATAGTTTCCAACTTTCTCGTGAAAAATCTAAAATTTGGAGAAAAGTCTATATTAGCTTGGAAACTATGAAACGGGCGTTATTGCTTATTCTGTGCACAGCCGCGACGCCCGTTTCATAGTTTCCAACCTGATATCGACATTTCACCAAATTTCAGATTTCTTGGAAACTATGAAACGGGCGTTTTTGCTTATTCTGTGCACAGCCGCGACGCCCGTTTCATAGTTTCAAACCTAACGCTTGGGAAACAAATTCGCGCCACGGACCAAACATAAAACTTCGCGCGATCGAACGCGATCTTCGATCATCGCGGATGAATCGACGAGCTGTTCGCCGACGCAGCGGACGTCTCCCTCGCGGAGAAACCGTTCGGTTGCAAGAAACTTTTACAGCGTAGTTACAATACGGTTCGGACGGACGGGCGATGGGGCCTGTTGCGAGCGCACAAGCGCCGGGAGGCGTTTCTTTCGGCGGAGGCATGTAAAAGGTGATCGACCGCGAGAAGAAGCGAGGAGGATAGGCGTGGATAATGAAACGGAGACGGTGGAATAGGTTAAACCGGCTGGGACAATGTAACGTGCGAAAAGAGGTATGAAAATGTGGAAGGGAAACGCGTGAACAGTTACGGCTGCGAGAGGTTGACGAACACCGTCGATTAGCGAGGACGGAATGCGAAAAAGAGGGAGTGGCGGATTTTGATCCGAGTTCTCGCGATCGAACGCATTGATTGCTTGCTCGCTATACGTTCTGACGTTTCGCAACTGAAATAATTAAGCCGTCGTTTTGTACAGAAGTCGGAAAAGTAAGACCCCATCCATCTTCTTCTGTATCCCGCGTTCGATCGTTCCGGAACATCGATCGTCCAATTACATGGCTTAATTGATCGGCCGATAGATTGAACGCAAGCCGGAGACAAGGTGCAATGTCCTGTCGCGCGTAGGTGTCGGCAGATCCACGGATTCCTGATAAAACACTGCCAGAATTTTTCAACGTTCGACTGGATCATTGAGGAACTTGGAAGCAACGCTTGCCAGGTCCATTGCTCCTCGATTTGTCAGATTAACATTGCACTTTAGAATCTTAATCCTCTCGCCGAGATTTAGCGTATCTGACACTTTATACAGGCCACTTTAATCGTTCGAACGTCACGCGTCTTTGCTGATTTCCTGTCGAAAAATGCCAAGCGACGTGCTCGTCTTATTCTCCGAATAAAAATGCCAAGAAGCGCTGTTGCGCTGTTTTCCGCTTTATATGGTAAGCTGTAATTTTGTTAAATATTTGACTGAAATTAAAATTCGTTCTTTTATCAGCTGTCTAACTGCAACAGCGACGTATTAACCCCTTGCCGTACTTTAACGAGTCAGACTCGCGAAGGAGATTTATAATAATAAGCAGTTAAAATTTTATTCTCTCATCAGCAATATTTAAACATTCGTATAGATGTAAGGATGCAATAAATATAAAATTCCTTTTCCTTTTAAGAAATTAGCGCGATCGAAAAAATCCTAGTCATAGCAATTGTAAAGAAACTGGTACGGCAAGGGGTTAACAATCGATATTACAAAATTACGAGACTGTAGAAGCATCCAACAACAATCACGATCGCGTTTCGTTACCAAGGGCCCTGCGCCTAGCAGTCTGCGTCCGCAGTCGAATTTCTGCTCGTCGAACGGTCCCGTCCGGCCCCGTTTTCCCCGTAAGGCCCCGGCGTGGGACGCGGAAGGGTGGAAATCCGGTGCGTGGACGGCTCGATTAGCATTCTATCCGTGATCAGACCGTTCTGGCGTTAACTGTAAAACGAGCGCGGCCGCGTCGTGCGTCGCTCGTCGCGTCGAACAGTTAATCCCGTGGCGGTCTCGTATCGGGGCGAGAGGCGAAACGCGAACTTCTGGAGCCGGCAATTAAGCCGGGCCGATAAACACGGGATCGAGCAAAACCTGGAGCAGGAAGCTCGGAACGTGGGCGTGCCACCTCCCGGTTCTCTCGCGGCGTTATCATCCCGGCCGTCGATGAGCAACGGCCCGCGTGAGAAATCGATCTCTCTCTCTATTTATCTCTCTCTCTCTCTCTCTCTCTCTCTCTCTCGGCGGTAATTAAAAACGAACGAGCCTGGCCCCGTTTCTGAGCGGCGCGGCGCGGCGCGCCTCCGTTCCGCGGCGACGACAAATCGCTCGACTTACGGGCAAAGCGTAATAACGATCATTATCGCGATTTCCGTTGCCTCTAACGGGCTGATCGAGTCCGCGGGGGTGCCGGCGCCCTGCTGATCCGGGGCCCGGATCGAAGACGCGCTCGTGATCGCGCCGCCAGTGCCCGATCGCGAAATCTCCGGCCAATTTCAAACGGATAGAGAGAGTAAGAGAGAGAAAGAGAGAGAACTCGCGGCGCCTTCGATTTCAAAGAAACCTCGACGTGTTAACTTCGCTCGCCGAACCTACCCTTTAGCCTTTAACTGCAAGTGTTGCTCCAAGAGTGTCGTGTCCCGCAACGCGAGCCCCGGCAATTTGTAATGGAAAAGAGGCGAAAGCTGTTTATCGTTACACGTTACGCAACATCGGCTCGCAATTAAGAACCGCGGTTTTAATCGTCGTCGTTTCCCGGCGACTCGGCCACGGCCACACAACGCGAGACTAAGGCGACGGAGGAGGCCGGGGTCGGTCGCGCGCGCTAATTAAACGGCTGCGTTTTCGCAGTCGCGCGAATAAATCCGCGGCTCGCGCGGACTCGCCTGCGGCGGCCTCCGCTAATTCAAACGTCGCGCTCCCCACATAATTCAATTACTCCTCGTCCCTGTCGCTGCGCGATCCGCGCGGCGCGAGCTTGAGTTATTCCCGCTTGAACAATGTAACAGGTGAGCGCGAGGAATCCGACGGGATTTCCACCTGGGAATAATCGCGCGGAGGCGCTCGGCGAGGTCTCGTCGTTTAGGCTCGTCGAGATCCTCGCGAAGCGACATCGCGGCGGATTCCGCTTGCGATTCCGGTGCCGCGCGCGCGCGCGCGGATCAGAATTCCACGGAAACGGCGGCGGCGGCGCCGCGTTAACATCTGCGCGCGGATCTGAAATCTCCGCGGAGCCCTAACGAGCGTCAGGTGCCCGTGCGCGGCCGGTCTCGATCCAGGTGGGCAACAACGCACACCGGCAATCGAAGGATCTCTGGATCTCGCGGTCTCGTCCCCGGGGTGGATCCTCCGCTCTGAATGGAACATTGCCGGCCGCGATCTGGTATCGTCTCGCATGGCTGCGAGCGGCCACGGCCGACATGTAACAGCGGCAGCCCGGCTACACGACTGCGTAACAGGATCGAAAGTTCGTAATCGACGCGAGAAGGCAGATCGGCCGCGAGAGAGTGATAAAAGAGGAGCGGCCTGGGACTCGGTAACGGTGATTCTCATTCCGGTTCCTTTGGCAGCGGCGCGGCTTCGAGCGTACGACCGAGCGCCGATCCGCGCCGCGCCGCGGTCCGATTACAACGAGTGCCGGCGGTAAATCACTGATCATCGGCCGATCATTAGCGGCCGCGATTCCGCGGATAGAGGCACGGACCCGCCGAGTACAGCGCGGCTGAAAGCTTCCAGCGGACGCGTACAACGCCCCGGTATCGGGGCCGTATCTTCCTGATTCGATAATCTTATCCGTTCGCTCCCGAGGAGGAGGAGGAGGTACAAGCCTGCTCTCCGGGCTCCCAGGAATCATTCACGTGGCCGCGGCGAGCTCGGGCTCGCTCTGCTGCATATTCCAGCAAATTCCCGGAAAAATCGGGGGGGACGAGCGCGCCGCCGTTTCTTGCCGACCTTGGTTCCAAGTAGGAAAATTTATTCAATGTTGCTCGCTCGTCGAATAGGAAAAAATTGGAGGAAAAATGGCGGGATGTAGTCGTCACTATAGAAGCTATTAGATCATAGCCACTAGATTAAATCGATTCTCTTTACGATCACTAAACTCTGGATTTTTGTGCGATAAGTAGATACTAAATTGATTTAATTAATAAATGTTCCCCTGGGCTTGGATAGAATACCTGGCGAACAATAATCCGAAATAATCTAAATAATCTAAGTAGAAAAATTGACGAGCCGAATCAGGAAGCGAGGGTGTCGAAGAAATGCATCGTCGCGAGATCCGCAGCCAATGGAATGCGGCGGAGGAGGAGGAGGAGGACCCGAGATAGAGGAACAGTGAGGCGAGGAGGATGATCGGGAGGGCGGGCGAATCGGTTGTCCGGCGGGTCGCGGCCAGTCACGAAACGCAACCGGCACAAAGAGCAAGGTGCATCGCCGCCGCGTCGAATGCAGAATGAATAATTTATCGGGATCCGTGCGCGAATTATGCGAGGCATCCCGGCGACTACCGTTACGCCGCGAAACATTTTCGGTAATCGCGGGATCCGATTAAATCGTGGCGTTATCCAAACAACCTGGCGACTTTGAACGTCGCGGCGCATTAAACGTTCGCACGCGTCGTTACGCGGCCCGCAGTTTTTCTTCGGTCCGCATTCCGCGGACGTAAGCAACGCGTCGCGTTAAATTTTTTCGCCACGGCGCGGTTCCTGCCCGGCATTCGGCGGCGATGCGAGAAGCGCGTCCTCCCGTCGGCGGCGGCGGCTTCTCTTTAATTGCGCGTAACGGGACCGACGGAAGTGGGGGAGGGAGCGCCCCGAATCCGTGGCTTCGTTGTTCGCGAAAACGCGGGCCCCCGCGCGAATATCAAAGCCGATCGAAACTTCAGCCGATTCAACGATCTCTGCGCGCCGGCCGGAGCCGCGCGGCGTTCCGCTCGCTCGGGAAACAACAAACGCGGTCCGCCGACCGTGTAGCCGCAATTTATTTGGATCGCCGATGATTTTGTTAGCCGCTTGCTCCGCCTTCTCGCTTAGATAATACGCGAACGGTAATTGCCGGCTTTGGACGGCCGGCAATGGTCTCGGAAAATTGAACACGAATTCCTTGGAACTGGTCAGACCAATTCGGAGATCGCACCTTCGATTTCGTGTTGGATCTGTGAGCAGCTTGCTTGCTTTGCGATAATTATGCGCCGCGAGATGTGTTCTTTAATATATACATGTATGTACAAGGTCTCGCGACTCTCACGATCCATCGACTTAAAACTGCGAAGAAAGACGGACAGAAAAGACCGCGACGAGGGTTTCCTCGATCGAATAGGCGTCGACGAACCGCGCGGCAAAAAACGCAACGACACCGGCCGTAAATTAACGGCAATGAAACGCGCGGTTAACGAAACGACCGTGTCGCGGCGACCGATCGTCTCGCGTCTCTTCGGCATCGCGCCCGGCGACGATTCCCGCCGGGAACGACTATAACGGTCGTTCGCGGATTCTCGGGCCGATGGCCGAACAATCGTAATCGAACCGCGAGCGAAACGGTCGCGAATCGTCGCGGCGCGCGAGCGCGCGTCACGCGTTTCAGCGGCGAAACATCGCGCGACGCTTTGGCACGATCTCTCTCGAAGATCCACGGCGATCGACGATCGAGGATCGCGACCGCAACGCCGCGACGGAAGCTTCGACGGACGCGTCCTCGGCCCGACTATTTTTTTTCCCACGCGGCATCCTTTGTGTTTAATAAAAACCACGAGGAGGACAATCGGTGTAAAAGCGGCGTTTTATTAAGAGACGCGGAGTCGCGCGAGGGCCGTAACTCTCCTCGGCGAAATCCGGGAGCTCGTCTCTCCTCCTCTCCTCCCTCGGCCGAGGAGGCGTCCGAGAATCGCCGTGGAGAGGACGGGACTCGAGGAAACAATTAAATGCGGTGATCAGATAAGCCGCGCGCGAGTATCCTCTGGAAAATGTATTCCGTGCTCGGGTCGCGGAGCCACCGCGCGAAGTCGGGGGGATAATAAAGCGTTGCCGGAAGTCGGCCGGAGATAGATCCAGCCCGATTCGATATCTCGACGACAGTGCGGGGAGGCATCCCTTTGAGACGCGCGCGGCCGGATTATCGTCCCGCGAATAATTTCCTCGTAAATTATCCGCCGGGGGCCCTTCACGGTCTAGTTTTCGTTGCGTTGCGCGGCCGACGCGCGCAATTTATGGCGAAATTGCGATTATCAGGCAAGTTATTGCCACGGCAAGCTACTCCCCTTCGTTGATCCTGTTTGTTCTTCCCCCGCGAGATCGAGATAGGAAATTGCTAGCCCGTTGCGGACGACGATTTTTAAAGCAACCGAAATGTTTTCCTTCTTAAACCGAGGTGCGTATCAAAGGGTTAAATGATGGGAAAACGTATCCTGATCATTTTTAATCCAATCTACCGTATTTTTACTAACTCAAATACCCTCTATAATCGCGTAGATCTTTTTTATGGATCTTTAGTATCTTTCAAAAGACAATCAGGAATGATTATAAATTAGAGCTATTTTTCTTCAAAGAGCACTGTAAGACCTTCGTCGATCTTCTCGGTTTTATTCGAGGCGTCAAAGTTGCGACGCGGCCTCGGGGCGCAATTAACAGCTGTCACCTTCGTTAGTCGCGTCTGCGAAGCTCGGATGGCTGGTTCGCGACGGAAACTCGTCCGATCGATTCGTTAACGTTTCCTCGATTGTAACGGCGACCACACGATCGAGAGCACGCTTTGTGGTCTGCTCGTTTGCGTGGAACGGGCACCCGTTGTCGCGGAAACGGGAAACGAGCCAGGGACGACCGTTCGAGAACGTGCAGGAAACGCTGTTACGTGGCGTGTACGACAAGCGTCGCGACAACCGTCGCATTCCCCGGGCCGCGCGAAACGGAGCCGCGGTTTTTCGCCGCGTCGCATCCACTCCGAATGCCAGATCTCTCCAAGCTGAACTAAAAGAGGCCTGGACCTCGACGAAGCATGCGTCGCGCTGTTATGCGGTATCCTAAACATTTACCCCCAAACATTTACGATTAGGCTGACCTGTGTGTCACTTTTGCCAAAACACTGCGTCACCCAAAAGCATGGGTCATGCTTTACCCCCTTTTTAACCTAGAAACTGCATCGGGTCTAGGTGACCAAAGTCCGGCGACTCCTATTGTGCTAGGGTATAAA
The DNA here is from genome assembly GCF_028453695.1 of Augochlora pura. Taxonomy (NCBI): domain Eukaryota; kingdom Metazoa; phylum Arthropoda; class Insecta; order Hymenoptera; family Halictidae; genus Augochlora; species Augochlora pura. The sequence goes on along the minus strand of NC_135775.1, from coordinate 25,762,564 downwards.
AGTGCATGCTTCGCCATGCTCGAGGCTCAGTTTGACAATTCCGCGTGATCTTTATAATAAAGTTCTTCGTAAAACCCCGTTTGTGGCTTATTCCAATAAAAAACTCTAACCGTCCAGCAGGGAAAACTATAGAGACCCGAGAGATCCCTTTCCTTCCCCTCGCGGCATAACAGTGCGAACAGAAAATCAAATAACATGGAAACGGGAAACAGATAAGATAGTAGTCACCTGCGGAGCAGCGGTCCGTTTTACGGAAATCGCATGTCGGCAAACAAAAGACAGTTACAAAGTTGTATCGGCGCATCCTCTGATAGGACGTAGTACTCCTTCAGCATACTGCTCTTTCACCCACGGCCCGTGGGATTCAGCGGGCGAAGGACGAGCCGCGTGTACGCATTCCATTGGTGTGTTACACCCGGCGATGTTTCTCTGGAAGAGGAGGGTGGAGATCGCGACCGATAGACGAATTTTGAATTGCAGACGAAGAATCGAGCGGAAGCGGGAGCCAGCGGTGTCTCGGGACTGTGGAATTGCGGTTGGCGAAGGCAGCCGTCAATGGAAACGGTCTCCGTAATGAATTAGGGATGACTGGGGATTTTTCAGGGGCCGAGCACGGTGGAACGGCCGACGATCATGCGACCGGGACGCTCGATGACGAAGCACGCGCGCCGGACCGGTGATCGACCGGTCATGATCGATCGTGAAAACGAGCGGCGAGAGCCGACGCGGCTTCTGAAAAAGCTGGCGAGGAATCGTAAAAATTGCTCGGTAACAGCAAGGGGCGTTCTATGTCGTCTTAAGACGTTCTATGGTGTCCCGGGATCGAGGCTCGAACGAAGCGCTTTGGTCGAGTCGAATCGGTCCATCGACGTAGTCGGTATGCTGGTGTACGTGAGATCAACTGGAAATTTCGTCCCACGTGCCTAAATCCGGCACGTGGGAGTCCACGAAGCTAGACTACCAAACTCGGCTCCAACGCCTTTCAGTTTCCTCGAGTTCAGTTAACTCGAAATCTCGGCTACTCTCGCCCACCTTCGGGCAGGCTTGACAAAAGTCTATCGACGACCAGGAATGCCCTAAGAGGGAAACCGTGTTCCTGGGAAAAAATCAAGGATAGACGGCTGTCGAGGGGAAAAATGAGGATCGCGGAGACGGCGAGAGACCAGTTCGGTTTACCTCGAACCCGGGGAGGAGGCGCGTTATTTACGTGTCAATCGACGCGTACGGTCGTCGACGGACCGAGGCAAGAAGACAGCTCGCCGCCTAAAACGGAGGCGCGGTACCGGTGGGCGATTTTTACCGCGGGATACATCCTCGAGCCGGGGGACAGCTTATACGGCATCGTGCGGCTGGAATTCGCCCGTGGGTGCTCCCGCGTCTGTTCCTCGTCTCCGCGCGCGCACTGGAACGCGTGCCCACGCAGAGGGCCCGACGACCGGCGCGCGGCGCGGCGACGGTGACACGCCGAGTGGTCCGACCGGTATCCGCCATATTTGGCTTTGGGAACAGTCCTGTGAACTACAGAGACGCAGAAATCCAGCGGCGGGCATCGGGAAGGGGGTCGCGGCGGCGGCGGCGGCGAGGCTGTCGACGGCAAGGATAACGCTCCCCACGGCAGGACATCTCGATGCCTCGCGCACCTTAATATCGCCCGAGGTTATTATTCTCCGCGTCAGCGAGTCGCCTTTCATCGGCGGCTCGGACATGTTTTGGCAAGCCGATCGAGACGCCGCGCGAGATCCTCCGTCGACGACTCCTTCGATCCTTTTTTGCGCACCGCGAGTGAACGATCTATACCGCAATGTTTGCCATCGCGAGATGACGCGCGTATTCGCGAGAGACAGCCAGCGCGGAACAGCTGCTCCGGAGGCTATAGAAGGAACGATGACGCGCGAGCACGGAATATTCGGCATCGGTTGAGAGCATCCAACCGCCATTGTTCGTTCGACGGGGAACGCAAACTAGGCGAGGGAACGGGACGGTTCTATTAACGCGTTTAAAGAACAATCCGCCACGGTGGGGGGGACACGCATGATTCGCCGTTTAATAAGCTGCCCCCTGTCTTCGGGGCTTTAACGACCTGTTTTTATCGCGGAGCGTTTCCACGGTGGATAGACTTTACGAGGGAATAACTTAGGCAACGTGGCGCGGATCGTTAAACAGGCGACGAAGAATGGACGGCCGCGTCCACGGCGGGACGATGCTTGGCCGCTCGCACGGAAACTTCTGTGTCAGGGATCGCGACCTCCCGGCGACAATTTTCTACAGATGACACGGCGACTCTTATGGTATATTGCCCCATCAACGCCGACGAACGTTCTCTCCCTCCTCCCGTGCCGTTGTCGCCGGTCCGCGCCGCGGGGCTAGAAAAACGCGTCGTGGATCATCGAACGAGACCCAGTTACCTCGTCCGGAAAAAGTGGGGAAAGACCAGATCTACGAGCGCATCTGGATCGATCGGTCTGGAAAAAAGTCGATCCGTTACGTAAGACGCCCGCGGGGGACGCCGTAATCCCTGTCTTTATCATCCGTTCGAACGCCTCGCGAGATTTATTAATCGCGCCGCGGAGAGATCTACGTCTAAGAAACCCGATTGATATCGTTTTCGCGAGCGGCTTCGACGGTGCGTGATCGATCGACCGGTTCCCGAGCGGATCGAGAAATTCTCCGCGAATTTGCTCGATTCGATAACGCGAACACCACAGTCTTCGACTCTGTTGCCGTCGTCGCGTCGCTCCGAGTCTCTCTCTCTCTCTCTCGCTCTCTCTCTGCATACAAATGGTCGCGGTAATTCCGATCGTTGGATCGACGAGTTTGATGCGCGGATGATAGTAATCGCAGGCGATGGAAGAGATCCGGGGAACCTCGGACCTCCCAGGCAAGGGTGGCGTCTCAATTTCACCGCGGAACGACGGGACAAGGATCGTTGGAGATTTTTCAAGGATTTAACGATCCCCGCGCGCATCTCTATTTTGCGCTCCGTGTATCCTCGGAGCTCTCGGCCGACTTCGCGGGCACGCAATTACATTCTCCCCGTTGGCCGGCTTTGCTCGGCGGTCCCGAGCAAAAATCAATGAAAATGGGGTCCGCCGGATAGGTCTGGGTTGGGTTTGCTGAAAACCGGAGTGCGCTCGCGCTCTTTTTTTCGCGTTTTCTCCTGCTTGCTCTCCTCTCGCCGATGTCCAACGTCCGCGCAGATTGGCAACCGGTTTTCCTATGGCCTCTCCCAGTCGATTCCTCACTCCCACTCTCACTCCCACCATCCGATTCCCATTCCTGCGGACACTCTCGCATTCTCCGCGCGTCCCCCGCGTCCTCCTTGCCCAGGGCCGAGCGCGACGCGCGTCCCCGCCGACCCCTCCGGGTCCATATCTCCGTCCACCCGGTCGTCATCGTCCTTTTTCTCTCGCCGCAGAACCGTCGGAGCTTTGCCCGAAACGGGCGACTTCTTTCGGGGTCGATCGTTCATCTCGGGGTCCGGCGTCGGATCGGCTACGACACTGGCCGGACACCCACTCGATTCACTTTTCCGCGAGCGCTTGGTTTGCATACGAGAGTGGTCGGCGAGGCGGTGCCTTGCAATTAAATGCCCGGCGACCTCCGCTCCGCGCCGCTCCGCGCCGCTCCGCGCCGCTCCGCGCCGAGAAAGCTGCGCGGCTCGGTGACGCATCGGCGTTCCTGCCGTTCGCGCAAAACCAGCTGGAAAGCCAGAGCCGCGGCGCACTGGACTTAATAAATCGAGAATCGCTCCTTCCGCCTTCGATTGTCCGGAATTATCGGACAGACCGTTGTTCGAGTCGTCGGACGGTCTCACGCGAATCCCGGCCGCCGATTTTTTTCCCCGAGCGGGAACACACGATCGCGACGGCGCGCCGGGTAGAACCGTAAATCTCCGGGGCGGCGACACCGAGACTCGCGACGCCGAAATGATAGCGAGTTAATAACGCCTCTGGGTTGGCGCGGAGCGTCACGCGAGCTACCACTGGTCGTTCGTTCGTTCGTTCGTTGGTTCGCTCGCTCGCTCGTCGTAATCTGCGCGCGGCAGCGGCGAGAAGACGCGCGTGCACGCCGGTTGCGGGGCCTCCGGCACCGCGGCTACGTCACTGACCGACCCTTGCTACTCTCGTTATTCCTCATTCCTGGCCACGTGTTTCTGCGGATCGCGAAACGCACGAGATACGAGCGCCTCCCGGCGCGGCGGGGCCCTTCTCCCGCGCGAGAATATTATTGTTCCACCTCGTCTTATTGTTACTACGGTCGGATCCATTATCGCTGGCTCGTTTCCTCTTAATTGCCTCGAATTTCTCCCGGCGCGGCTCGCCGCCGGCGTCAACGCCGAGGCCGCGACTCCCCGATTTTCCATACATCTGTTTCCACCGCGTCTCTCTCTCTCTCTCGCTCCCTCTCTTTTGTATCGTCGCGTCCGTTGCGCGTCATAATTGCACGCGTAACCGTACGCGATACGCGGCCGATGCAACGCTTGTCCATTCCGATCCGCCGGAACGATACGATACGAAACAGATGGACGCGCAGCAGCTGCGCATTCCCGATATTTCTCGTTAATTGCTCCTGTAATTGTGCGCCGCCGTATTATCATTCTTTCGCCGCGGCCGGGAGATTGTTTCGAAACGGACCCAGGAAGTATAACTCTTAATTGCATCGCTGGAGACCCAGCGGGAGGAGCCGAGACTAAGCGAGGAGCAAACCGTGGAGCGGTTGAGTGCCCCGGCGAAACAAGAGCGAGAGTGTCGAGAAATTTTTTTCACGTTTTAATCGACCAGTTTTCTCGCAAGGGTCGACGTCCTCCTCGCTTTCGGCGCGTTCTCGATTCGATAGGGGAGGAAGCGGAAGGGCGCGGATCCGTCGAAACCGCGAGGATTATCGGCGCTTCCATCTCGCCGCGGAGAGGATCCGCTTCCATCTCCGCCGCCTGGCCGGTTCATTTTAATCGGGCGGCTCGATTTATTCCGTGATTGGACGCGTTTCTTGCGTCGCGCTCGATCCCCGGCTTTTTCATTTCCCCCGGCGCGGCCCGGCCCGCGATGTCGAACACGAAGGGCAAGTCGGAGAGCGAAATCCATCGCGAATCGACGCGATGCTCCACGGCCGTAACACCGTTGTTGCTCGCACCCCGGCGGCCTTTCAAGTTTTGTTCGTCGTCGTCGTCGTTCTCGTCGTCGTCCGATCGGCTGAAATCGTCCGGCGATGCCTGGCATCTTTATCGAAGCCAGCAGCCGACTGTCCGCAGCTCCACCCCCCTTTTTAGCCGGCTCTCACGACCAGGCGGAGGATGTGCTCGATCACGAATACGCGTACGGAGCGGTGCGCACGACGCCGGTGCAGCGCGCTGTATTCCCCACCCACCAGGGGAGGGGGGAGGGAAAATAAAAGTACCGGAGTCGGCTCTATAATTCCAGCACTTAGACCGTCCTAACAGTTACCTTCCCGTAGGTTCCGTAAGCGGTGCCCGGGGAATACGAAACACACGCGCGGCAACGAGAGTGAACAAGTTAGCTCGAATTTCACCTTCTCTTTCCACGATTCTCTCCCTGCCCACGTGCAAGGAATCCGAACCGAGAGCGGTGGAATGCCGCGGCGGATCCCGACACGAAAACCAGCACCGCCTCTGGCGGCTCCGACCAGCCAAGGATCCGCGGGGAAACCGTTTTCGGACCCGGCCGCCTCGTTCCCGGGTCCTCTTCCCCCCCTGCGCCGAGACGCGAGGGTTCCTTGCCCCGCGGGACGCTCCGCGACTCGTTCCAGGAGCAACAAGGAGTAAACGACAACGGGGGTTCGCGGTGCTCCGCAGACTGCCCGAGGGCCGAGGATGCGAGACCCGATGTCGTTCGAGAAGGAAACGGCTCTCGATCTTTCATCGATGGTGACAGACGATCGTATATCTCGCACTGTGTCCGCCGAGTGGGCGGAGTCGGTCCGCGGTGGGCGTGGCCTCGGTGCTCTCGATTTCCATGGAGCACGGACGGGGAGCAATTTATTGCCGCGGTCGACTTTTACCCTGTCCTGCGCGCAGATTCGCGAAACACAGTTGAATCGGTCTAGTTTTCCTTAAATTTTTTTATGAATCGGGATATTTTAGCAACGTAACGCTTCTCGTAAAACGAGAATTCTCGTTCTCCGATGCGAATGTGTTGATTATTAAAGGAAACGATTTAAGTGAATGTGTATATGTCCAATACGCTAAGAAAAGAATAAATGTAGCTAATACTATGTACAGCTATACCAAAAATATATATATAGTGAGAAAATGGTAATTCAGTTACGAGAAGCTATATTTGCGCAAAATCCAGCCGTACTTTCTTAACCTCTTGTTAAAGTTAATTTCCGAAATTTCTGAGCAATCGAAGGCTACGATCGCGACTGTACCGAACGTACAGATCTATTATCGACCGAATTTCAATGGGATCGCGGGGGTCCAGCCGTCGTCACCCCCCGTGAATCCCTCCCTCGATTACACGGCCCGCGTTCGGCCGGATAATCAATTTCACCGCGAGTTCTCATCGTCGGCGTTCCGAGGAACGAGCGAGGAGGATCGATCGTGCTCGATCCCCGCCGTTGGATCGTGCCCATTAAGCCCCGCCGAGGAATTAACTGGAAAAAGCGAGTCGCGGCGAGGAAGCAATAAGGAACAATATGTCTTCCGCACGATTCCAGAAAAACGAAGCCTCGGCTGGATCAAAGCGATCCCCGCGGAGATCCGTCGTCTCGTCTCGATCTTTTCCTCCCACCGTTAACGACGCGACCGACTCGTGACTAATTGAAGCTGGCGCAGGATCACGCTACCATTTTCGTCGCTCTCCGAAAACCAGCGTCGCCTTGTTCGGAGCAGGGTGACGCAATGGCGGCGCGAACACCGAACAACAACGGGAGATCCACGGTGATCTCGTGTGATTCATCTCGACGACGTTATTGTTCGCGATCGAATTGCGCCGGTCGCAAGGCCTTTCGCGCGCGGTATTATTAGACTCCTTACGCAATCCCTCCTTTTCCGTTTTCGAAAGCGCCGCGCAACGATTCTCCTCCGCGACTCGCCTCGCCATCGGGTGGCTCCCGTGCACGCCGGAGCACAGAGATATCCGGATATACCGTTCGATCGGATTCGGTGCGAAGATCCTGCGACGACGGCGTGTCGTCGGACGTGTTGTTTATTCGTGCTCGCGTAGTTCCGTCAACCCGGCAACAAAGGAGCCCGCAATTACCCTAAGCGTCGTCGCGGCGGAGAACGACGGCCGGCCGTTCCCCTGCGGTTCGCACGATTTCCCGGGTCGGGACGGCAGGCCGGGATTCCGGGAAACGGGTGGAACGCGAGATCCGTGAGATCGGGAAGCGTCGCGGCGAGTTCTGGACGAGCGAGCGGGTCTCTGTCGGCCTTGGGAGTGAGCCGATCCGTGGGCACGTGACGCTTGGGGAATACACGAAACACGGGGCAGGACGGTTTCCGCAGCGATCGCGAGGAATCGCGCGGAAACACCTGGCAACACCCGGAAACACCTGGTCGTAGGAGCAGCAACTCACCGTTCGCGCGAGCAGCGCCGAGCACACATATCCAGCAGAGCAGCAGCAACAGCGGCAGCGGTCTCCGATAGGATCCAGGCTCCATGACCGATGAACTCGATCGCGGTCACACGACTGCGCGGGGTGAACCGAGAATAAAAAAGAGGAGAAGGATTAGAAGGGGGGAGGGAGGAGGGAGGAGGAGCGGAGTTTTCGGTCTAGCCGCAGAGCAGTCTCATTTAGACGGGTCGAACTGGCGGCGCCCTACGAGGACCAGCCCGCGACGATCGCCGTCGCCCTCGTATCGGTAATCGCGGTCGAGCCGGACGGAACTCGCGACGGCTCCTGCGCTGTCGTTCGATGCGACGCGTTGCGTCCCGCGCGCGCGACACCAAACACCCGACGTGAATCCGACGGTGGGGACAAGGAGCGGAGAGCGGTGTGGCGCGAGCGTACCGAGCCGATGATGTTCCCCGTGCGAGAACCAGAGAGACACTGACGGGCCCCGGCCGCTGGCGGGAGAGTTCGAACCATACACCGACACACACCGGACCCACGGAGCCACGGGGCCGGACGTCGACGCGGAACGGGGCAATATCTTTTTAACGGCGCGCACGTGAGCGCCTCTGCGAACCTCCTGTTCTACCGCAGCGCCAGCCCCGCTTCGGGTCCCCCCTCGCTTGTTCGACGGTTCCTCTCTCGCGTCCCTTTTTTTTCAGCAATTTCGAGGGCGCATAGGAACGTTTAGCCAGCTCGTAAATCTGGCCCTGCGAAACGAAACGATCCCCGATCGTTCTCGCGTTCGTAAGCGGTAACAATTTATTCGCGACGCACGAGACGCCTGCACGGAGGGCTCGCTTACACGCGGAAACAATGCGCGGAAACAATGACTAATGACGGACGCGGCGCGAACTATGTGTAAACTGTTCCATATAAAATCATAGTAATTAATTCGATTCCGAGGCGCAGCACGGAACGCGCACGGTTGCGCGTAAATGGCTCTCCGGGGGGATAAGGAAATCCTTTGACTACGGGGGAATCTCCTGCTACAATAAAATTTCTACGAATCGAGGGCGGCGAGCATAGGGAAGTGCAAGCAGCAATTACGTGACTGCGATGTTAGAAAGTATTACAATTGGTTTATTCTAGTTTTACCAGTCCCGCGTTGCGTCAAGTGGAACCCGTAAAAATTGCCGAGCAGTCCAGACACGCGATTCGGACATTGTAACAATGTCCGGATTGAACAATCCGAAAGGTGCGCTCGCGGATCACGCTTTGCTCGCTTTCAACGGATCGTGAGAGTTTAGAAATTCCGACGGTCGGTGGGAGGATCGAGCAGTCTCGGCCTGATTGCTTAATGGATCGATCGCGGCGCGAAGATCGATGGGATGACCGTTCGAGAGGGGGTCCTCGGATGCTCCGGTATTAACGAGCCGCCGGTTTAGGCCCCCTATGGCCAGGCCAATATTTCCACTCCAATTTACGGCGGCCGTGGAATCGGATACCGGAGCCGATCATTCCCAGGATCTTTTATCCTGGCGGTACGAAGAAGAGGGAGACGATATTACGTGGGCGTCCGGATTCGCGAGGAGTACAGAGAGAAAGAGAGAGGGGAGGGAAAGGTCGGCGTGAGTCAGAGTCCAAAGTGGACTGTGCAAACGCGTTCGGCAAACCCGGAGAACTGGTCGTCGCGTTGTCTGTTTACCAGGTGAAATCTTCCCTTGGAGATCTACCGGCGCGGCGGAGAGTCACTCTTTTGCTTCTATTTATAGCTTTCCGGTGCGCGTCGCCGCCGCGGACGAGCCTCGAACCGGAATAAATAATTGGAAATCAATGGGTACGGGCCGACGCGGCGCGGCGCGGCGAGCCAGAGGAGACGGATGATTTACGGCTGTTGGCGATCGATCGATAATTAATTGTTGCATTATCCGTGGTGGAGCCGGGTCAACGAAACCACGGCGAGGCAACGCGAGGCAGAGCGAGGCGAGGTTCGTGTCAGAAGTGGGGGCCTCGCATAAATTTATTCGACCGATGGCTGAACAGCCTTGGGGCCTTATGGTCCGACCAGGCCCAGACAAACGGATGTCTGCAGCCTTAACGCAGCCAGGCGTCCTCTTCGTGGCCGTTCGTGAACGCTCGTGCACGCTCGTGCACGCCTGTACGGTACCCGGACGAGAGACACGGCTCCGTCGGGGCCCTCCAGGTGAAAGTGTCCAGGGATTTCGTAACGAGCCACCGATACCGATTACGTTTGCGACGAGAAATCGTTTCGCCTGGTAACGACCGACGCGGTTAGAGGCTAATTGGACTGCTTCCCTCCGCGGCTGCCTCGCAAATATTCGATAATTAAAGCGATCGCACGGAACAACGTTTCCGGCAACGCGTTATCCGATGGATCCACGCCTATCTCGCGACCGGATCGCGACTAATACCTCGCGCAGCCAGGATGGATCCCTGTCTGGCCCAATCTGGAACCCTCGGCCGATTTACTTGTCAATTAGGCCGCTATTGTGCCACGTCCGCGTCTTAAATCCTTTCCCCGGACGATCCGAAGGAAATCTCTTCGTTCGATTCCCCCGGCATCGGGACGGGATCCATTAATTGCCTCGTTCGCTCTACAATTAGCCCGACGATAAACCGTGAGTCGACTCTGTAATTTCGCCACTCTGGATTTGCCTTTTTCCCGGCGCTCATTTCCAATTCCGAAGCCATAGGTGCAGGAGCTCGCCCGGCAAGAAGAAAAATAAACTGAAAGAGCGGCTAAGGGAATCGGCCGATTAGGATTCGCGCGGGAGTGGGATCCGTCTAGTGCTCGATTGTTTTTTCCGTTTGTGTCGGGGCGATAACGATCGCGTACGCCGCTCGTTTACCGATCCAGAGTCCCGTTAATCGCCGACGACTCGTCTCGAGATCCTCGTCGAGACGGCCGAGACGTTCCCAGAAGCCGAGGCTGTTTTTCGAACAACGCACGGCGTGTGGACCGATCGCCGAATTCGGAGATCGGCGCGGATCGTTTTGCGGAAGCGACAACTTCCACGGGGCTCCGGTCTCATTAGAACGTCTCCCCCCTGGGCCGTTCCTCTTCCCCAAGGATAACCGTGGATGCTAATTATAAGCCGCGGCATAATGAAATCATCTGAGGTGCGCGCGCCTCGCGAGTCCGCTGACTTCCTTGAGAACTTTTTCAGCCGGGCCTCGAGAGAAACACCTTTATTAACGGCAGGACAACAAGCTACCCGGGAATTAGGCTCGTGGGATTAGTCGTGTCGAGTGATTACAACAAATTGTCCGTTAATCGTCGCGTCCTAACGATTCGAAATCGTTCCGGCTCCCTCCAACTCTCCGATCCTACCGATCACCATAGATTTATTCTCTGTTGGGAAGCTTTGAATATCCTTCGAGTTATAATTTTCACTTTAGAAATGATCGCTGTGAATACAATGATCTCAATTGCTTTTCCACGATGATAGACAAATCTAGATGTCGACGGGCTCTTTAGCACCCATTGTGGTTCTCTTTGGTGTAGCCAAAATGGCGTCTTTGTAACCGTGATATCGTTGCAGGAGAAAGGATAAAATCTCGGGCCGCGAGGTATAGTTGCCAGCAATCTTGTTTGCTATAAAACCTTCTAGGAGTGTCTAAAGATCTGTTATCACGGAGCCATATTTAGTCTCTTCCTCATCTCGGGTCTCTCGAGTCCCATAGTATTATCTAGCTGCGTGGCTCGCCTTTCTAAGCAGCTGAGCTGATTCAACTCTCTCTCTCTCTCTCTTTCGACCGGACAGGATAGTCAAACGGTCTGAAAGACCAAGTCCAAGAGCTAGAGGACATATATTTTTACAAAAATAAATACACGACGTTCAACGCCCTCGCTGTTCCTACTGGTATCCATACAGCCTATGTACAAGCCACGATCCCCGCTCGGCGACCATCGATTAGGATCGCTGTTTCACGGTGAATCGTGGGACACACGAAACTCGACGTATTCGCATGGCGCCCCATTGAAACGGAGCTTGTTTCTTCCCCGGTCACGCAAGAATGCCAAAGGACAGGGTGATTAGAATCAGAGACATGCTAACCGTGAGCCTAGTCGACGAGTCGAACGCGCTCTGGGTTAAGATCTGACATTGCGAGCTTCGGAAGTGCTTCACGTTCCCTTCGGAGTCCCTAGCTAGAACGCAGAGCTCGTACTTTGTCCTGGTGCCCTGCAGGTCCTGGATCTTGAAGGACCGCTCGCTGTAGACCAGGTCCTTTTCGATGGCCGATTTGCTGCTTCCGGTCTCGCGGACCACCACGTAGAAATCGCCGATGTCCTCTCGCGAAGTCACGTACCAGGTTGCCTTCCAGCTCTTGTCGTCTTCATTACTGAAAATTTTAAGAGTCAGCAAAGAGTTTTCTCAAGATAGACCTAGACTTGTCGAAAGTATGCTAATCAAAGAATATTCTAAGCACTTATAGAGCCTGTTAATACGCACTATTCGATGTCCCGGTATTTTACATCGGGCGTGATGTCATATTCAGGGTACTCTTTCACCTCCCCGTCGCCGCAGCCCATCAGATCCTCGGTGATCTCAGAAATGGTTTTACCGATTAGGAAGTTCGGACTCTGGCAGGTGACGTTGGTCCACTCTTCTGGGATTTCCGTGTGGGTGTTCAGCCACCTCTTGAGGGGCCTGGCGTAGCAGTCGCATTGCAGAGGATTCCCTGTAAATCGGACATTATCATACGGATCGTTTTAACATACTCATCGTAATCTGATCAGCAGTACCGGAATATTCCAATTTAGTCCCGTTCTTTATGATCTTCATATACGCGTCGTCGAACACTCCTATCTCGTTGGATCTCACGTCGAGCACCTTCAAATTAGGCAGCGGCAGGATCTTCTCCAAGGGCATATGACTCAGATGATTATGACTCAGATACAGATTAGTCAGATTCGCAGGTGGGTCGAAGATGTTGGGCTCGGACGAGATGTCGTTGATATCGTTGTAAGAGAGATCCAGCGTCTGGATCGCGGTGAGATTCCCGATCACGTCTACGATACGAAAACAGTTCCATTAAAGTCGCTGATCCAATTATCCGCGAGCACTCTCGGCTCGTTACGCTTACATCTTCTTATATCGTTGATGTTGTTGTGACTGATGTTGAGGATCTGAACCTTCTTGGCTCCTCTGGTTAGCTCGAACGTCAAGACCGGCATTGTGTTGTACGAGAGATCTATCTCCTTTAGCCTGTAAGGGATCCAAGGATCGTGGGGGAAGGTTTTCTTGGTGACGAAGGAGATCTTGTTGTGACTGAGATTGACCCTCTCGAGGGACAAGCAGTCGTCCAGGAGACCGTGGGTCCTGTTGTCCAGGCTCTCGAGCTTGTTGTGCGAAAGATCGAGCGTTCTCAGAGACACGAGACCTTGGAAAGCTCCGTTCGGAATGCGCTCGAGCCTGTTGCCTGTCAGATTCAACGTGAGCAGCTGCAGCAAACCCTCGAACGCACGAACGCTCACGTTTCGAATCTGATTGCTGGCAAGATTCAGCTCGAACACGATCGGCAAGCGTCCGAACGCCGATTTTCCCAGCTCCGTTAACTGATTGTCCTGAAATTGATAACCACGCTTAGCACATCGATCTCCGACATAACTCGAAAGCTTTCCGTTAGCATCTACCACCTGCAGATGAAGATATTGCAGACTGTTCAGCGTGCTGAGCGCCTCCCACGGCGGTTTCGTGACGTTGTTCGATTGCAGATTGAGGGACCGCAAGGTGAGCAGGTTCTCGAAGCTACCGTACTTCAGATTGTCCCCCAACCGATTCTTCGAGAGGTCCAGAGACAGAAGAGCGTTCATCGAAGGCCAAACGTCGGTGGTCGGTATCTCCTCCAGCCAATTCTCCGAGAAGTCCAAACTCGCCAGGGAAATCGGCAGCTGGAAGATCTTTGTTAGGCGGTTGTTCTTCACCGTCAATGTCCTGGGGGAATCCGTAGATCGCGATTGTTAATGTGTACAGATTACTTGGATCGAGAGTTTTCATTGATTCCGTCGATCACCTGCAGCTCGGCAGCCTGGTCAAGCTGCCTCTGGCGACGTCGTTCAACTGATTGTAGCTCATGTCCAGGTCCAGAAGCGTCGGCAGCGGCCCAAACATGGACGGTTTGATCTTTTCCAACGAGTTGTGCGACAGGTTTAAGAACCGAAGGCTGAACAGGGTCTGGAAGATCGCGTTGTGGATCTCCGACAGGTTGTTGTACGATAGATCGATCGTGTGCAGCTCGTACAGCTTCGGGAACGTCTGCCGCGGCACCGAGTGGATCAGATTGTGAGAGACGTTCAGAACCTTCAAGCCTGTCATGTTGTGCAGCGGCACCTGTGCAACGATCAGCATCCCTCGCTTACAAATTTCTTAGTCACCGGAGACTCGACGAGTCCTCGCGATTGAAACGATACCTGGTTCAGAGAGGTGAACTGATTGTAACTCAGCTGCAGCTCGGTGGCATAAGTCGAGCTATCGAAAGAGTACTTGGAGATGTTCTCCAGCTTGTTGTGGCTCATGTCCAAGACGGTCAGGTTCACGCAGTTCTCGAACGCTCCGGGTTCTATCTTCGAGATCTCGTTGTGCGATAGATTGACCTTTGCTAGATAAAGATCTTTGAACGATAGTTTCTCGATCACTGTGACAAAGTTCTCCGAGACGTCCAGCAACTGGAAGTTCGAAAAATTAGGGATCGATGCACGATGATAAATTCTACGAGCAAATAGATCGTACCTCGGCGAATTGTAGCTGATTAAACATCTGAAAGTCGATCTTTTTGATGAAGTTCCTAGCTAAGTCGATGGTCCCTATCCTGGTGACCGGGCCGAAGGTTCCCCTACCCACGTCGTCGATCTGATTGTCGCTCAGGAACAGTCTGGCCAAGAAACGCATCCCACGGAATGTGTTCGAGTCGAGCTTCCTGATCTTATTGTGGCTCAGGTTGAGCACTTTGAGGAGAGAGTTCCTCGCGAACGTTCCCCTGGCGATCAGGAAAACCAAAGTGAGACGACACGAGGAATGGCGATTCTTTGAAGGAGCTACGATATATACCTCTTTAGATCGGAAATCGCGTTATGAGACATATTGCACCAGCCCATCTTGGTCAAGTCGGCCAAATGAGAGCTGTCCAGTTTGTTGATCAAGTTATGGGACAGATCGACGTACTCGGTGTCCCTCAACCCCTTGAACTGATTCCGCTTGAGCTCCTTGATCTCGTTGCCGTGCAGATCCAGCCTCTTCAGCTTCTTCAGAGGCGTCAATGCTTCCACAGGCAGCGAGGTCAGACTACCTGCGGGAAGTAGAAAAAGAGAAATAGAAAGTCTGGAGAAAAACCGCCACGATTTCCATTGGTGAAAATCAGTACCGTTACTAATCTCCAATTTCTCGATCTTTGCGGCCGCCGCGCTCTCGGCGAACGCGTCGACGGGCAAGGTAGACATCCGATGGCCGGCGATGTTGAGCAGACTGAGATTGCCCAGGATCTGCAACGCTTCTCGAGGGAATTTCTCCAGGGTGCTGTTCACGATGTAGAGCTCCTGGAGCGTCCTGTTCACGCCGAGAAAGCTGTGCTCCTCGATGAGCCTCAGCGAGGTGTCGATGAACTTCAGCACTCGGACGTCCAGCGGATAGAGAGCCGGTCCGTAGAAGCGACCTTTTCAATCGATTACGTTATCAGAGTTGACTCGCGAACCCCGGCGCAGCGTACGCTCTCGAGCCCGAACGGACTCACCTATGTTACATTTGTACAGGACGAGCTCCTCGATGGGCATTCCCTCGTTGCCCAGGTTCGAGAAGGCCAGGCTCAGGCTGGCCAGGTTCGTGTTCTCGCAGCGAACGTAGAGGCCCCGGTCGCTGCCTCTCAGGCAGACGCACGGGTAAATGTACTTGGTCTCCCTGGGACACCTGAACCGTGGCCCGGGCGGGACGTACACTCCCATGGCGGGCAGGACCGCGGCCCACAGCAGCAACGGGAAAAGTAGTATCATCTGCGCGACAGACACAATGGAGGTCGCAGAGCTCCTGTTTAAACGTCTCGCGCCGTTCGGCGGGCGCGCGCGCGCGCGCTCGCGCGAGATTGTTGACCCGCGATGAAAAACAGGCAACGGTAATTACTCCGTGCGGTATAAATTTGATTAGTCACCGGTCCTGTTGTAATCGCGCCATTTTGCGCGAAACGTGAGAAAGTTGGGTTTTCTGCGGTGGCGCGCTCGCCGATCCGCGCCGCGATAACGCGCCTATAGGGCAATTAAAATTTTCCCCGATTCGAAACGAGATTCCCGGGATCGATCGGGTCGCGATTTCCTCGCCTGGGAACCGTGACCGGGCTCTTACGAAACCCGAGAGGATCGAGAGAACGATTTTCGGTGTCGACGTTCCACGCGCGAGACATTGGGGACAGTTCGAGGGACGTTACCGAGCTGCTCCGTGGAACTCGGGGGCCAATAGACCACGCCCACTCGGCACGGGCCACGCCTACGCGACAGAGACGTCGAGGCGCGGTACATATCTCTCGATCCGTAGAACCGGGGCGGCTCGGCTACCCCCGCGCGGTCGCTCGCACCGGAGATGAGACGGGAATTTCGTGGGCGCGTCGCCGACGGCGAGGCGCGACTAATTCGTTCGCGGACCGACGACCATCGTCCGAGACGACCGGACGAGATGCCAAGGGACGCACCGCACCGCGGTAGAGACAAAGAAAGTCATAAAGAGACGAATGACCTCGTTGCAGCCGCTTCCTCGGGCCACGAACACGTCCGCGAGGTATCGCGTGCTGCCGCGCTCGCAGAAGCTATCCCGCGCGTATCTCTTCACCGAGAGAGGCGCGATCCCGGCTGACAATTCCACCCGCGAGGTCGCCGCGATGCAAGATAAATCGGCGGCCCGTTCGCCGACCGAACAATTACCTCGATTGAGTATCGTACGAGGTGTGTGACCCGATGGGCTCGAGTTCCGACGAGATCGGCCCGCCGCGATGCGATCGTCGCGCGATGATCGGCCCGCGATGATTCCCGATAGATAGACCGGGCTGAATCGAAGCGGAGGAACGAGCGAGACTGTACTGTTGACGCCGCTCCGGCGGGCGGCCGTTCTGCCGGCGGCCTGACGGAAAGTGAAACGAACGGCTCTCGCGATTCTCGCTCGAATGCAAATACTTTCCTCGGGATTAGCGGGTTCCACGCGGCGCGCGCGCGGCTGAGCCATGGAAACGGGCCCGGGACTGTTGCGTGTCTGCCTCGATTTGCCTAAACGAAACCGTTCGCCGTGCTCGGAAACGAGAGAGAGCTGTAATTGGAATATCAAAGCCCGGGATAATTGCGGCGCGGTTCGAACCGCTCCGCCGAAGGGAAAACGCGAAACGGTGGCTCGATGCGCGGCGGCCGGCTGTTAGCCGTCGACGCCCGTCGATCGGTCGCCACGCTGTCTCAATCGGTTTTACGACGGCGATGCGCGACCGACCGGCACCGTCCAACCCCCGACAACGAAAGTATCGCTCGTCGATCGTCGGTCCACTTTCCCGACGCGATTCCCTTGCCGTTGCCCGAACGCGCCAAGCGATCGTTTTGCCTACCGGCTTCGAGGTTTCTCCGGGAATCACGGCGTCGCGTGATACTAAAAATAGAGCCGTAACTCTTCGGGAGATCTTCATCGTTTCTTAGGCAAGAGTGGAGGCTGGTTAATAGTGTGGCCAGACTGCACGGTGCTTGCTCCAGAGCGATTAACACGAGATTACCGAGTCACGAAGCGGCAATAAATTCAAAATCTCCGTGGTAGACGATTTTTATCGCGTTTCTTCTACGAATATGGAACTTTTCGCGGTCTAGAAACGTCGCAGAGTTTGCGGCGGACCGTTAGGATCGTGGGCAAGGCGGAGGCAGAGAGGAGGAGGACTTGCTTGGGGCAGAGCGTGGGCCAGCGGCGACCATGATTAAGAGTCTCTGGAGATTCTCTCTCTCGGTTCGAGGATCGGTGATGCGCGAAGGCGATCGCCGAGCGGCGGCCTTGAGGAGACGCGGTTTAAACGGGTCGATGAGTCGAGAATCGTGACGAGAGAAGAGAAAGAGAGATGGAGAGAGAGAGAGAGAGAGAGAGAGAGAGGCGATCGGAGGAGCGCGGACAGGGGACGGCTACCGATTTGGCAGCGACGCGGTCGAGCGTCCGACGAAATTGCCGAGGCCCAGTGACCTGCGACTAGAATCGCCGCGCGGCTTATTACCGTCTCCAGTAATCTAGTAATTCAGCGAGCGAGAAGGCAAAGAGAAAAGCGCGCCGGTGATCTAGTTTCGCCCGCGGTGTTTATGCAACCCGTAACATAAGCGCGGCACGACAGCCGGGCATAAACACGTCGCTTAGGCGTGCCGCGCGAGGCCGATCCGTTTCCTAGGAAGCTTCGCAGGAATTTTTTGAGCGCCCGATTGCGCAATTTGCTCGGCAAACAAATGTGCTGGAAAGCGATTACAGAAAACTGAAAAGGAAGCTCCTGCTGTAACGCCGATGCAACCAGCCGGACGGTTTCCTCGTGGAAACGGCTCCGACCCGCGCCGATATCGCACGCGGAACAGAAACACTCCTTTCACTTGTTCGCCGGTCGACCTTAGGAGCCCGCGACAGGCAATGAACCGAATCCCCTGCGGGCCCTGTCCGCCGCGTAAAAACCGCGAAAAAAAGAGCGGACCTGCACCGGTTCCGTTGACGTAACGCAGCATTTGACGCCCGGTATTTCTCGTTTGATATCGGCGGCGACCACGCGTCGGAGAAATCCTGGTCGAAAGTAAATCGTTCGGCCCCCTCGGATCGACGATCGGAGAAGGCGCGAAGAGATCCCCGCGGGAATAATTGCGATTCGCGAGAGAAAGAGAGAGAGAGAGAGAGACCCCGTGAGAAAGCCGGTTTCCGTTCCGCGATCGCGGAAGGAATAATTGATGCGCGAAGAAAATACAATAAAACGCGCTCCACTTTCCGCGCGGCAATTAACGTTATTAGAAGAGCGAAGCGCGGCAGGGGAAAGCTCGAACGATCTAGAATAATGTCAATTGTTGGCTCAGACCCGAGTCCCGTTCAATTCTAACTATCCGCGGCCCGAGAGGGGAGAAGAAAAATTGCGAGATCGCGATTGTGCTCCCTACGGTTTCTTTTCCCCGTGCGTCAACCGAGCCCAAGGATATTTTCGTTTCACTCGGCGGCCTTCGGACGCCCTGCCCCGCGGGTGTTGCAGTTTTAGGAAAAATGCGCGCGGCTATTTCTGGCTAGCGAATCGACTCCGATCGGGTTTCACGAAACCGATTTGCATCGATCGCCGTGCGACCCTCTCCCGCTCGAGCCGTCCGAGAGTCCGACGCTTTTCGCCCGCGTTTACAAATTACGCATTACACGGCGCGATGCGTTCGAATAAATTCAGCTCAATTAAGATCGCGGGCAACTCCGCCGCGCGCATGTAAATCATTCGATTTTGCATGAAAGCCTACGGCCGAACCGCAAAGCGACTTTCTATGGAATCGGTGTCGTCGCGCAGATTCTTTATCGCCGTGGGATTTTTCAAATTTCCACGTTGCATTGTAGTTTTCCGTCGAACCGGGAACGTTTAGAAAGAGAAAGGGAGCCGAGGCGACTCGAGAACGGCCGATAAAGCGCGATAAAATCGAAGAAACATCGATCACGGCCGGAGAATCCTAAGCGCGGCGTCTTATCCACGCATTGAAATCACCACTCGGCGGAGCACGTGTTCGGTGACGCACGATATAAACTCGTTCCCTGTTCCAATTCCTCTCGGGATCGTCGCGCGGAGAGACCTCGACGAGTTATCGTGGAGTACGATTCCGGTTTGCGATACGGGACGGAAAAGCTGGAAGCTCGATTAGCGGAACCGTGACAGCTGGGAGATGAAACGGGGAACGAGAACGCGACGGAGATCGTCTCGCGGAATACCTTGTTGCACTTAGGCCACGGAGCGGTCCCGAATGCGCGATGACAGTCTTTGGTTTTACGGACGACCTTCGTCCACCCGGGTCACATATTCGTCCGTGGTTGCACCAGTTCTCCGTGTTTTCCGTGGTCTCGCGCGCCGGCAACGACGACAGAGAAGAGGAGAAGAGGAGAAGAAGAACGCGCAGCACGAGAACGTTTCACCGCATCTCCCGGCTTCAAGACATTCTGCCAAGTGGTTCCTGGATGAGGCTGCCGTGAAAACTGAGCCGCTGCTCGCGGCTAGAGAGAAAGGCGGACCCGAGCGTGGCCTCCCTCATTGGCAGTTGATACGCGCTGTCCTTTCGTGGACACGCGGCTCTCGAACTCGGAGCCGGGAACATTTCTGCGGGACTGAGACGTTAAAGTCGCGCTTCATTGGCCCCGGCTCCCCAGGGCCGTAACCAAACGGCACGATTTATCCTCGGGGATAATTGGGTCGAGACGTCTCCTTCACCGCGCTCCGTCCAGCCTCCGTCGAGCCATCGCGGTCGTCGATTTCATTTTTTTTCATCTTCCAACGGGACTTTCCAGCATTTTCGAGCTGCCATACGGAAACGCACTTCTCCGAGAAGAAAGTTACCTGGCGGACGCTATTGGTTCGCCAGGTGAAAGTCAGAGTTACCTGGCCGGTTCGTCAGCCAGTGACATCTATCGGCACCTTGACACAATGGTACCCGAGAGTACGATCGATGATATAGTCGGCGAATGGATCCAGACCGGTGGTTCGATCGTTTTATCAACGACCGATGGGCCAGGGATGATCGACTATATTCTTCGAGGGCGTATCATCTCGAAATAAAATTCTTCAGAGTGTGTGTTTCAAAGTGTGAAACAATTTCCAAGATCCGCGTCTCACGAAGCAACCGGATGCGCCGGTTAGACATCGTTTAGATCTCAACGAGGAATTACACGGTCATTAAGGCCGATAACTTCCCGGAGCAGCGCGGTTTACGAACCGACACTGTCAGTTGGATCGCTGCCGGATCAGCCGAGCACAGAGCCGTTCTACAGGATCTGACTCTCGCGATCTCGGAAGATGGGCGATAACATCGCTATGCTGGTCAAGTGGATTCTTCTGCTCCGTAAGTGAAAACTGTGGTAGTCTTATTGGAAGCGTCTCTCAACGGTTGCTTCGCAGGAACGTCGATCGCAGTCGTTGCATTACCATCCCGGGGCTACGTGGTAAAGAATATTCTTATTAATATTAATAACGTTATATTGTTAACCTGTTAGCTGCGTATGACGTGTATACACTTCATAACAAAATGCTAATTTTATCTCTTATAATAAATATACTTCTCCTACGATTTATGTCAAAATGCTTATAGTAATATATTCGTAATTTTCGCACGCTTTAGGATAATTCTATGACAATTACCAAGAAAACTACGCTCAGTATAATTGATAAAAGGTATAACAAAATTTATCTTCTAACTATAAATACGCAGCTAAGTGGTTAAGATCGAAGCTGTAAAAGCTGTACTTGCTTGCAACATATTTCGATTTGTTAAGGATCGACAACGATTGGAGACGTACGAGGAGTTGTCGGAGGAGTCTCTTGATCGCGATCTCTTCCGCAATCTGACGTTCCGATTCTCCTGCGAAGGCAAACCGATCGGCTTGTACGCCGATCCGGACTACGACTGTCGGATCTTCCATGTCTGCGATCACGAGGAGGAAGGAATCCCGGTGATTTGTCCGAATAATACGATGTTCGATCAAAGGGAGAGAATTTGTTCCGACGAAGGGCCGATCGACTGTGAACACGCTGACGAATGGTACCGCAATCTCTTCGATCGCAGTTTACAGCTAATTTTTTATTACACTGTTTAAAGAACAATGTACGTTATTTCAGGTTCTATCTGAACGAGCTGCCATACTCTATAGAAGTACCGGAGGAAAATGGCACGAGGGTGGACGAGAGAGAGGAGATACCCTCCGTGCTGCCTCTCCTGCTATCGTGACACGCGTCAAGTACCATTAGCCGCCTCTGTACTCTAAAGGGACGAATAAAGAAACCAGTTTGCTGGGTTCGAACCGCGCGGCGAATTAATAGCCCGTCGTGTATCGGCGCTTGTTAACACGATTCTCGCGGGAATAAAACCAGCCTCGCTCTTTGTTTTACTCTCCTCGAACACGCCAACGATTTAACTACCCAATAAACATATTAACGCGCCGATCGCCCTCGCGAGCATGTTTCCTCTCCGCGTTCGTAAATGAATTCTCGAATCGCCATTTCCGTAAATCACTTGGATCTCGACGACACTCTCGGGCTCTGAATGGGTTCAACGCACGATCCCGCGATGCCGGCATCGTCGTTTCAACGACGTCCGGTCCGTAAAAACCGGAGCCGATCGCGGGACGAGAGTAATCTCGGTTTTATCCGAGCCCTGACCTTCGCGAGCCCTGCGGGTCCTCGAGGCCCGTCGGTTTCCGATTGCTGCGGGCCCCAGAATTCAATGTGGGCCCACTCTTCTCCTCCGGTGGTTCTTTCTCTTACACACACTGCCAACCGTACGAGCCCCGGCAATTACGCCGCCCGGCATCTCGGGAGATCCTTATCTAGCGCAGTAAAGGTACAAAGGAATTGTTCGTGGCGTAGGGAGAACGAGGGTGCGTGGATTCCCAGACGTTTATTTTTCGTAAACGTAGAACCAGCGCGCAGTTCTTACAAGCTAAGTGTTTTATAATGTGCCGAGCCCGCGGCCGGGCCCGGTTTGCATGATTGAGCGGATCGAGTATATATAGAGATCGATAAAGTGAGAATAGCGTAATGATGAAACAGCTTAGTAACCCGTCACCCGCGTCGCGAAACCCCAGAGGAACGAACGAAGTGAACAGGACCCGAGCGGTTCGTTCCTAATTAGTAATCGAGTGTCTGTGGTCCGTGCTTCTAACTAGAGATGTCTACGATGCCGCTCGCAGCTATCTGTTCTGCCATAGGCTAAAAAAACATGGTACTTCTATCGTTCTAATTTAACGCAATCTTCTTGCTTCCTTGCGCATGCTTCGTAGAATAGTTTCTCGGAATAGCCGAAGAGATAGTTGCGAGCGGCGAAGAGGATGGGAGACAATGGCAGCGGCGACGGCCGTCGGCCACGTTCGGAAGAAAATTAAAGCTAGCCCAATAAACGTTCGCTGTTTAACATCAGCCTGACGGAAACGGTCGACGGACTGCGGAACGATCTACAGTCTCCTCTTAATCCTAGAAAGACCAACTACGATCCTACGGGAGCGCTATAACCCTAGAACCCTGGCGTCGTGGAGAAACGCGTCCGGTGGGTGCCCAAGAAGCGAACGCGTGTCCCCGGATGCTCGATACCACCCATTCCTTATCCCTAGAGGCTGCAGGCTGCGCAGTCGGCAGGTCGAATTTCAACGACGTCGAACGCTGGATCCCTCTACGGTGTACTCTAATGCTGATCGTCTCAGTTACGAGGCTTACAGTCCGCGATAATGAGAATTAGAGGGCCAGGTGATGCCCGGCCCGACCTTATGGTTATCGTAAACGTATTTGATCTGAGGGTGCGTGTTCGCCCCGAAGAAGGAGTCGCGGATCATCCCGATTATCGCCGAGCCCATCGCCATGTTGCTGATCATGCCAGCCATCGAGGCGGCCGCCTTCGCGTGGGCCACCGCCGTCTGCAGCAAGAACGAGAAGATCAAGCCCAGCCCGGGCATCATCTGCATCATCTTGTTCTTCATAGCTCTGCCGAGGTGCACGATGGAGCTGGTCATCTTCTTCGGCAGGAATTCCTCGTCCAGCCTGGGCAGCTTCACCATGAGCACCGACTTCTTGTCCTTCTCCAGCCGATCGTCCGCGATCTTGTTGTCCTCGATCTCCTCCAGCCTCTCCTCGACCAGTTCCTTCAGATGCTTGCTCGAATGCTTGTCCAGGAAGGACTTGAAGAAGTTTTTCGCTCTCTTCTGTCTTTGCCTTTGCTCTTGGTCCCTGGAGGCTTCTTTTTCGAGGTTGTACGTTTCCTGGTTTATCTGGCTGCCCAAAGAGAGAATGTCCACCTCCTTGTTCTCTTCCGGCGGATTCTCCTCCAGGTTTCTCAGTTTATGGTTGAAGGTCTGCAACTTGTGAGCGAGTCTGCCGTGCAGCCTCGGACCGAACAGGACTTCGAACGCGTTGTACGCGTCTTCGAGGCCGAAGAATTTGCCGTCTTCGCCTTCCGGCTCCGTTTCGTTCGCCTTGATCTTGTCCAGGAACATCGTGATGATCTCGTCGTCGTTCATCGACCTCATGATGTCGACGTACTCCTCGGTATCCTTCAAAAACTGGATCTCGCCCTCTCTGGAGATGTCGATGCTCTTCTCCTTCTTCTCCTTGTCCCTCCTCGGCTTCTCGGACTCGGGCCGCTGATCCAAAACCTCCTCCATGATGTCGCTGATGATCGTCAGGATGCTGGGTAAGTTCTTGTTGTCTTTGAGCTTGGCGCCTCTGCCCTCCCTGAAGCCGGAGAAGCTGATACCGAGCTCGCCGTTCCCGTAGCCCTTGACCTTCAGGAAGCCCAGGTTCGTCTGGAACTTCTCCTCGACGACCTGCTTGTACCAGTCGAGCAGGTACTGCTCGATCGAGTCCTTCCTCTGCAGCATCTCCTTCTCGAAATCATCGGTCGACATCCCGAAGAACTCCTGCACCTGGTTCTCCGTGGTGATGCCGCGGCCGAGGAACCCGAGGACGGGGAATTGGTTGACGATCAAGGGCCACACGAAGATGCCGACGCACCTGATGAAGCTGAGACCGGTGATGCAGTTGACCACCTGCTGAGCGATGCCTCTGCCCTGCACGGGGTCCACGTCCTCCACGATCTTGATGATCTCGTACTGATCGGCCGACAAGGCGCTCCTAACCGTGACGTTCAACGTGTCTGCGAAGTAGCTCGTCGGCTTCGAGCTCGATTTGCCGCGCGACTCCGCGTTCTCCCGCATTTTGATCAGAAGCTGAAGGTACTCGGACTCCGAGGTGTTGGGGAACGCTGCGGACGATTCCCAGGTGTCGGGTGTCTCGACGGTCTCGTAGTAGGTCTTCGTCACGTCCACGCTCCGGCGTTCTCTGCTCCTCGCTGCCGACTCCTCCGTGGCCGCTGCCAGCTGAACGATGTCGGCAAGCTGGACCCGATCCTTCGAGATGTCTACGAAGATGCCAGGCGGCTGGCCTGCGTACCCGGGTACAGCTCCCTCGTTATCTGCAAACAGAACCAGGTCAGAGATCACCCGGACTACCTAGCTGAACGTCGTACCAACGATGGATTCACCTACTGACGGCGTAAACGCTGGCGATCCTTGGATAGGAATCAGCTGGTCTCCCGTGGTCACTTGCGGCGATTGTCCAGAGAACTGCAGGGTTAGTGCTGGCTGAGGAATGGCTTGCGGAAGTCCGACGGGAAGCTCGGAGAAACCTGGAATAGGCCGAATGTTGGAGGGTAAGTCTGACGGAGGAGGAAAAGGGCTGACGGATATCGGGCGACTCTCCGGCGATTTGAAGATCTCGTAGAAGTCTACCACGAAGCCTGGGCGATTCCGTTGCACGGCCGGCCACGTGATGTTCTGCGTGCAGCCAACGAAGTCGTATTCCTTGGTACATTTCTCTATTCTGGCGATGTACGTCGCCCTCTCTTCCGCCGGGATGCCCAGCTTCGCGAGCTTGACGATGTTCTGCTGGCGTCTGGTCAGGTGTGACAGAGACGGGTTGCTCTCGTCCAAGAATGCTCGCTTGAGATTAGAGTCCCTGTTCAAAGCGTCCACCAGGATTCTCTCTATCCTCTCCTCGACCTTCTCCAACGCCAATCCCTCGAGCTTCAGGTTCTCCTGAGTGGGCAGAGCTTCTATGTTGGAACCCTGTGATTTTTCCGTGAGGAACAGCCTGATCCTAGGTATGCTCTGATAGCCGCCAAAGTTCGGGAAGCTCGGCAGCCAGGGATAAGTCTGCGCGATCGTCGGCCAGGTGACATCTCTGACGCACTGCAGGAACACCTTGTCGCTCAGGCAGGATCTCAGCCTGTCGAGGTAACTGGCCCGAGCGGTGACGGGCAACAGGTTTTCAGCGATGCTCAGGATGTTGACCTGCTGCTCGGACAGGCTCTTCTGAAAGTCCTGGGACCTGGCTGGAGCTGAAGGAGCCGGAAGGTTCGGGAGAGAGAGCTGCACGGCCTTCAGGATGTTGAGGATCACCGTTTCGGGTAGCTCGTTGAAGATAGGGACGAATCTCGTGTCGGTGATGGTCACTTTCGTGTCCCCGTGCTGGCCAGTTTTCACGTCCGTCTCTGATAGAGGAGGAGCATCCGTGTTGGAGCTGGGTTCCGTTATGTTCTGCTTGGTGCTGTCACCGGGGGAAGGTCCGCTGCTGGGGGGATTCGTTATGCTGCCGAAATTGGGGAAGCTGGGCAGCCAAGGGAAGTAGCCGGACAAGGTCGGCCAGATCACGTCCCTGGTGCAGACCAGGAAGTTGTTCACGCGGAGGCAAGAGATCAACTTGTTTGAAAAATCGTTGCGAATGCTCTCCGGAAGAAGGCCGTCCACGATGTTCACGATGTTCACCTGTTGCTCGTTCAGCAGGTTGATGAACTGCTGGCTCTTGATGGTCGAAGGAGGACCAGTGCCACGGTTCAGGTTCAACGACTGCAACTGCACCGAACGAACGATGTTGAGGATCACGGTCTCGGGATGCTCGGTGAATATAGGGACGAACCTGGTCCCGGTCACGCTGATCACCGGGACATTCTGCTGCACCTTGTTCCTGGACTCTTCGTCTTGAAAACGGTTCGTAATCACCTTCTCGCCTTCCCCTTCGGAGAAGACGCGCTCCTGCAGCTTTTCTGTAGGATTTGCGGACGGTTCCTTGGACTCTGGTGCCGCCTGAGCAACGCTGATCGGTTCTTTGCTCTCCAACGATGGGAACGCTGGCAGATTGGTGACGTACCTGGTCAGCGTGGGCCATATCACGTACCTGGCGCAGTCGATGAAGTTGTCGCTCCTTTGGAGGTACACGATCACCTCGGTCACCAGACCCGGTCTAGCGATCGAAGGTATCAGGGACTCCGATACCCGCAGAATGTCGAGCTGTGGTCTCGTGAACTTGGTGAACATGACCACGTTTCCGGTGAGAACGAACGGCGTGATGTCCGGGCTCCTGCCGATGGAGTTTTGAACATCCAGCAGCATATTCAAGATCTTCGACTCCAACTCGTTGGACGACTGTAGGGTGTCCGCCGGTCGTTCTTTCAGCAGCACGTACGCCGGCGGTTCCGGCTGCTCCGAGGAGCCACCGAAAGGCCAGTAGGACCCCAGATCCGGGACACTCGGCAGTGAAGGGATGTAGTCGACGATGTTCGACCATCCTGGAACCTGGAAGTCGGGCAAGATGCCAGAGATGTCCGGGAAATTTGGTATGAACTGTCTGACGGTGGGCCAAGTGGAGTACTTGATGCAGGCCAGGTAATTGAACTCCTTCATGCACTCGACGGTTTTCTGGACGAACTGCGAGCGATAAGCGACTGGGATCAGTTGCTCGGCCATGCTGATGGAAAGCAATTGGTCTTGAGGTATCAGAGCGATGTAAGAGTCCGCGGACTGGTCTATGAAGGACGGCGAGGCCGATAGGCGTGGCTGCTCCTTCAGAGTGTTCTGGAGAACCTGGATAATGGTAGCCTCGGGCTTCGGCCTTTTAGATCGCGTGGCGTCGGCATCGACCACTTCCGGCAGCTCGCCGACGTCTCCTCCGTCCATGATGGGGAACGGAACGATCGGGTACTGCGGATACTGGGGGTACTGAGGGTATTGCGGGTACTGCGGATACAGGTCGTAGACAGGATACCAGTTCTGATAGTCGGGGAACGCCGGCAGTGCCGGGAAGTACTGCTTGATCATGGGCCAGGCGAAGTACTTAATGCAGCTGAAGTACTCGAATCTGCGCACGCAGGAGAACATCCTGTTGGAGTATTCCTGGCGCAGCGCCTGCGGCAGCAGCTTCTCCGCCATCAGCAGGATGTGCAGCTGATCCGACGAGAGCAGGTCCTTCAGCGTCTCGTTCTTCGGGTCGACGTACGACACCAGGGTCTGATCGATGGGATACGTCTCCAGAGCATCCTGCAGGATGTTGTACACGACGGACTCCGGCGTGATCAGCTTGACACGGTGGATGCTCTGGGCCCTGCCCGACTTCTGTTTGTTCCCCTGAAACAAGTCAAACACATTGATCTCGATTGGTATCGCCCCGTAGTCCGGGAGATAGTTCGCCAGGACCGGCCACACGAAGATCCTTATGCAGTTGATAGCGCTGAGACCGCGGATGCACTCCACCACGTTGGTCGCGAACGATTGACGCTCCCTGACCTCCAGCAACTGCTCCGCACACCTGAGTATCCGCAGCTGCACGTCCGTCAGTCCGAGATCCTTCGTATTGCCCAAGTAGGAAGCGCTCGAAGGCTCTATCTTCTTCGAGGACAGGACCTGCTCCAACGCGTTCAGTATCTGGTTCTCGGTGAACTTGGGTAACTCGGGAAGCAGCTCGGCGGCCTGCTCCCTCAGCCGGAACACGGACGTCTTGTCCCTTATCTGATTCTGAAGCGCTACCGCTCGATCCTTCCACTTCTTGTAGGGCGTAAAAATCCCTAGGACTTGTCTAGATTGAAATGGGTTAGTAACCTTTACCTTGGTCTCCTGTTCCAGTCGGACGTTCTCCTGCGCGATCACTGCCTCGTCCAGTCCAGCCTGTCGCTTGGAGGTCAGGACCTTGGCCTCGTCCAGGTTGTCCACCTTTTGAGCGTCCAACGCGTCGTCGCGGATCGAGATCAGCTTCTTGATCTGGCCTTCTACGATCGACTGCTGCTCCCCGTCCGGTATCTTCTTCTCTTCGGCGCTCAGGTAGACGGTGGAGCTCTTGCGTCTCGATTTGCTCTGAGCATCGTCCAGGAACCTGTGTCCTCTGTTCTTGTTGGCCTCGTCTTCGATCTCCACGTTCTCTTTCTCCGGGTCGGCATCGATCAGTCCCGACTTGCGGGAAGGGCTTGGCGAGTTTTCTTCTGGCACCCCGGTGTTCAGGAACGCCTCGGAAGGATCTACCAACTTCGGGCCAGCTTGGACCCAGTCCTCCGCGCGTTCCCCGAAACCTACCAGCTGGCGAGCACCGGCATCGTTGATCGCAACGTCGGAAACGTTCTCCTGATAAGGCACGGCTCCGTCGGCGTCCACCTGACCGTCGAACCTGCGGATCCCCTCGTCCTTGGGATTCTCTATCCGCTCCACGGGGATCCCCGCCTTGTCGCGCACCTCCGACTTGAGAGCGACGTCGTTCCGCCTCCTCTTCTTGGCCACGGCGGCATCCTCGTCTTGCTGCTTCAGGATCTCGCTGCCCGGGTCCCCGAGCTCGGCGTTCGTTTCTTGGCCGACCTTCCTTGTCTCCTGGTTCTCAAGGAGGTCGATCTTCCGGATGTCCACCGCGGCGTTCCTTCCCGACGACCGATCAGCGAGCTGCTCGGCATCGTCCTTGCCAGCTTGCAGCGGGGGGTCCCCAGCCTCCGGCTGCGAAACCTTGCCTTGGAGACTCCCCGTTTCCGCAGACTCGATCTTCTCATCTTTAACAGCATCGGTCCGGTCCACGGCGAGCTTCTCCGGAACTAGATCGGCCGCGTCGCTGCTCTTGATCGAAGCTAGGCTCGCGGTGGGCTCACTCTCGACTGCCGAAAGCTTGACCCCGGGCTCCAGAAGCGGGGCGGCTCGTTCATCGCGGGTGACGCTGCGCGCTCCGCCACCGTCGACGACGAACAGCAGCAACAGAAGACAGAGGCAGGACCGAAGGACCAGGCTGAGGAAGGTACTCGTAGGCTGTGGGCGTCGCGAGTTGAGTGCTCTCATGGTCGCGGTCGAGAGGCGAATGTCTCGGCCACTTCTGAGCCGGTCTATGGTCAGCCATGTCGGAGAGGTATGGTAATACACATACCATCGCCCGACGAAGGTGCCCGTGAGAGCGCACGCACAGGTTCAGCCAACGAGACGCGGGGAACCGCGAGACTGTGTGGATAGGGCGACGGAGGAGCCGGGCATTTCCATTTTTACGCTGCCGTCCGCTCCGTCCCCCCCTCGACGTGCCTCCGCAGGGTTGCCGGAGAGGATCGGGTTCACGGTCTAACGGGTGTAGATGCATTTAGCTCCGAGTATCCTACGGTCAACCCATCGGGAACGGAGAGATTCGTGGAACATCTTCGCGGCGGTCCCTCCGCGCGCAGCACCCATCCTCGTTTTATTCTCCGCTCTCGGCTAATGACAGTTTCTTGCCACGGCCGCGAATTAGATCCTGTCCTCCGGAGAACGATTTGAATAATCGAAACGATGCCACAGGCCGGCTACCATCTCTTCCACCGATGCCTCCCTTCGCGGCCGTACGCCGTAACGAGCCAATTAACCTTGGAGATGCTCGGAAAATAACCCGGCACGCCTCGTTCGCGCGAGATCTCGGCTGGCTATTCGAACCACCCGGTCGTTTGTGTTCCGTTCTTTGGTACCACGTTGTGTGTGTCCCTCCTCGGGAGCCTATTCAGCCGGCAGCCGTCTTCTCTAGGGTCGACATACATCGCCTGGGACGCGATCGCCGCGGAAAAACTAGTCCCCCGAGTCTCAGAGTACCTGCGGCTGGACGCCGTTATAGGTACAGAGAATCAGGGTTCCAACGATTTTCGCGATCGGTCAATCGACTGCGTTCTCCTTGCACGGCCTGGCCATCCTCGCGACGCGACAGGAAGCCTAGTTCGTGCGCTACCATTAGAGAAGCCGTTGAACTCTTGGCGAACGGACACTATGGTGAACGGACCAAAAGAGAATGTGTCTGTTACAGTAGCAGCTGGTGTACGCCAGCGTGGCGAATATTTCAACGACGACCGGATAAGTTCAAGTTCTCGTCGATCATCTAGGTTAACCCTCGCGGAACGAACGCGGTTCAATAGAAACTCAGTTCTTTCGCCTGCGTACAATTTTTTTCCTGCGAGATTCTTTCGAGGGTCAGAAACGGTGACCTCTCCGTAGTTCGTTTTGCGAGGGTTAACGACCGTCGACGGGGCGAGGATCGCAGGGCCCCGATTAAAAATTCCGCGGAACCCTGAAGCGACTCCTGCGGCGATCGCGATTTTCTCAGCAATTCCTCGGCCGAACCATTAAAGCGTTCCCCGCGTTTTGTACTCTCGTTGCAGATGAAAAGGGAGCAAGAAGGCGGCGCACGGGGGAGACGGGCGGGAGAAGAGGCCAGCCGCGGAGATGCAGCACGAACAAAGTGCAGGCAGGCCGAGATTCAGGTTCGACTTCGACGCGGCTGGTTCTGGCGCAAAGGGGTTGTATTTTTAGTCCTTGAGGGAATATCGAGACTAGAGGGACGGGCCAGGGAGCAGGAGAGGTGCACGCCGGCCGGGGTAAAGAATTTTTACGACTCGCATTATTTTCCAAGATGGCCACGTTCGTTCGTTCGTTGTTCGCTTCCTTCCCCTCGTGCTCCCTCTTCGTTCGCCGGCTTCACCGAGCAAGAGCCGACGCGGTAAACCTGTACCGCGTTTCTTCCTTTTATCCGGTATGCGGTAGGCTGTCTCTTAAGCTGCGCTCACAACGGCCCGGACGGATTCCGACGACCATAACAACCACCATCGAAAGTGCGTTCCCGACAGGTTTACGCGTTCATCCGCGTCGATGTTGCGCTCTCGGTTTCGACGGGAGCCAAGCAAATTTCGTTCCCCACGATCGAAACCGATCTTCTCTTTGTTCGCAGTTTGGCCGGGGAAATCCGTCAACTATTTAGAGAACGGCGCGTTAAGAGGTCAGCCGGCTATATCGACTCGCTGGAAATCCCATTAGCTGGCGCAATTACATCGAGATTACAAACCGGTAGCATTAACCGCGGCGTGAACGCGGCTCGCTTCTAATTAACCCAGGATCGTTGGCCAACCGAATGGACGTTTAACCCAAAAACCACACGATCTATTACTTCGCGCTCTTGATCTTTCGACGCGGCCGCGGCGCAACTACTCGCAGAGAGAATCGTGGCGCGACGCGTTACACGCTCCGGGCAATCCTTCGATTCCGGGACGACGACCGTGACAGTGATACCGAAAGTGGGACGCGGTGCAATCGGCCGGTGCACGAAACAATTGCCCCGAATCATTTCGCGTACGTTCGCATTCTACGTTCTGCGAGTGGTATAGCGTGTAACGATGGCTCTGCACCAGGCATCGACCGAGATAAAACTAAGCTAACGTTGTTTCTACGAACGCGATCGCTTCGCTCGCTCTCGCTAAGAACCGTGTTCCATGGACATTCGCTCGCTAATGAAGAAACGTATTTGGCCGAGCGGTATGTTTTTCAACGGCGGGATGGGCGGTAATTCGAGGCCGGAAACGGGTCTTGGGATTGGTAAGCGGTCGCGCGAAAATGCCCGCGTGCCTGGAAAGGCAGCCAGGCGATTATCGGGCCGGCATGGGCCGCGTGCGGCGCGGCGCGCCGCGGCGTGTTCGCGGCGGTCGGCGCGCGAGTAACGTGCTCCATGGGCTGTGATCGAAAAGTGTTTCAAGCGTTGTGTTCCCGTCCCGCTGACGAAATTCCCGGGGAGCAGCAGTGAATTCGAAGCGGCGCGCCGCGCGCAGATCTACCGCGCACGCGTCTCTTCGAAGGCGATCGTCTTTTCAGTTGGAACGGCCGCTCGGCCGCTCGTCCGAATCATACGGCGACTCGTGCGGGCTCGATTAACACGTCTCGCGAATACCGCGGTCCCACCTGCCGAAATCCACGAGATACGTCCGAGTGAACAGAAGCCTCGCGCATCCACGCCAACCCGTTCGCCGAGTGCACCGGGCCCCGGCTCTGTCGATCAACACGGTCACGTGACCGCGTGGCAACCGGTTCGATAATGCGGCCGATTGGCTGGACGATCGCGTGCCTGCTGCTCGCGGCAGGTTTTTCAAAATGCGCCAGCGCCGAGACCGCTGAGCTGGACCACGGCCAAGTCGAAGCCACCAAGCTTTTGCCGATTTCCAAGGACAACGTCGACCCCGACGTTCAAGTGGTCAAGGAGTTCTTGGATGGGCTGATCGATGGCGGGAGTGACCAAGGTGAGTAAACAACGGCTGGCCGATGTTTATCTTCGACGCCTGTCTCGCGGATCTCGTCGATGACTGCGGATCTTTCTGCAAAGTAATAATTCCTTGTATTAATTCTCTTTCACCATTTTTAAAGTCATCAATTCTTTCCATTGTTCCTTATTCAACCTATTAATTTCTGTCATGATAATATCTCTCTCGACGCAGATTTAATTTCAATTGATACAGGACCACTAAAGTCAGAATTATTTGCAGTCATTTTACGAAACATAGAAACACACTTCGTGGGCTACGACTTTCTAATTTGGAATGATCCAGCGCGCCGCGGATTTTTTGTCGGCGATTAACGATTTTGTAATTGCATAGGGAGCAGCCAGGCGAGAACGTTCGGATTGAAGCGCATACAATTCATGCTAATGCCGATGGTGTACAAAATGGGTGTGATGATGACCATGCTGACAGTGTTGACGGTGATCTCGTTGAAAGGATTGCTAATCGGTAAGCACGAATTATGGGCTATTGTTCCCTTGCACGGAAACATAACGGTGCGGGAGTTTGGTGTGCGCGCGAGGTGCATACCGAATCAGGAGACATCGTCCTATTTATCGATAATGTGCCGCCATGATTCACGGGGCTAGCTTTGGACGCGTTTCGCCGAATTTTACCGGTGGACCCACTTTCCTTTTTTTGATTAGTATTGATACCGTCGCGTGCACTCGGCTGTGAACCCCTTTTGATAAACGCTGGCCTGCGGAATGCCAATTATTATCTTCCTACAAGCTCGGCGGAATGGAAAGGTTCTTAGGGTCATCTACTATTATTATATTAGTATATTATTATTCAAATTGCAGAGATTTATCTATTATAAGTAGCTTTGGACCTCTTCTGATCCATGAACCATTAATAATTCATTTATAAGTTGTCTATTTTATATATGCGTTACATGCCGTAAATACTATTTTTATAAATTAATATAATATCGCTCGTAAGGTAACGACCTGTAATTTACAGCACAGGAAACAATTCGCAATCGCCTGGCATTCTTTACTCTAGTTTAAGGTATCATTACACTACGCAGCGTGAACTGACACTAATTTGGTTGCAGGTGTGACCCTCCTGGTGCTAAAGCTCGGCACGATAATAGCGAAGGTATCATCCGGTTGGCAGCAGAACGCGTCGCAGCAGCCGATCCACGTGCACGTGCACAACTCTGCGCCGATGGCTCACCATCAGGCGTACAACGGATGGATGCCACACAGCGGTCCAGACAGCGACGAACATTATTATTACAGAGGATAATAATATGTCGTTTCGTTCTTTCCACGGATGAGAAACTGTTCCACCGACGACGACCACAAACGGAACCAGGCTATCGCGCATCCTGGTAGTTATTTTTCTTTATCGGCCATTTTTTCCATTCGGAATGGGCAGCGTCGGGCTGGCCGCTGCGGTTTTCTATCCAACCAACGTGCACCGGAGACGATCTAGGAGATCGGAAACACGTGGATCGTGGACTTTCTCGCAATCCGGAAGCATTTCTCGCGAACCAAAGGAACTGTACAACTCGTGACCACGAGTCTAGACCGATTTTATTTAACCGACGTCGACAACGTCGTCCGCGGGACTTGGTACAACCCCCCGAGCCAAGTGCACGGATCCTATTGGGATCGTTGGATCGATGCGTAGAACCAAATTTTTAGATTAAGTCGACTTAGTTCGATCCCTTCGTTTCGCAAGCGCTGCGGACCCGCTCGCTTTCGATTGCTAGTATTATTTTTCTACGTGGGAGTACTTCCGTCGAGCGTCTTGGGAACGAAAGGGCTAAGAGACAACCGTATACCTCAATTTTACTAGTAGCTCGTAAGCATCATTACCGCCTTATATTTATGAATCGATGTATACCGTCGTCGAAAGTTATTTATTAAAACCATTGTCAATCGCCACTCTCCGTTGTCCTGTCAAGACTTTCAGCTGACCCAGACTTTCAGAATCAGTCGAAATCGAGAGCAGAATTTCCCTGCGAGAAGCTCGCGGAATCCGAGCTCGAGGAGAATTCGGAAACCGGAGGCAGAAAGTGGAGAATCGGGTGTTTGACTTTTCGGAGCTTCGGAGGAGGCTCGCGGGAGTTCGAATTGAATTTTCCGCGGTTCATGGTCCGCTGGCGGCGCGGGAGCCCGGCAGCCAACCGCCGTGTGCACATTCTAGACTGCGGCACGAATTGAATCGACAGACTGCACACTGCACAGACCCAGATTCCTGGCTTAGTGGGGTACGCTTAGAGCAAAAAAGGAAAAATCTTTGCTCTCCGCTCCGCAGATCGGTCAGTAGTCTCAAGCGCAGCGATCGGCGAGCTTCTTCCTGTCCGTCCATCAAATATTCCATAGAATAAGCCCTTGATCGCGCGACGCCGTTATCGACGCACCGTTCGACTCGTCGACGATCGCGTCCTCGGAATACCGCGAATCAGTGATACCGGAAGTGGAGAGGCGGAAGCGACGAGTGCATGGAATTACTCTAGGCGAGCGAACCCGTCGGTAACGGTCTCTGGTATTCAGATTTTGCGCTCGATAGCCGAGGGAAATCGATTTAATAGCGATGGGAAACGCGGCGCGAGATCCAGACGTTCCTCGGCTCTGATCCATCGATCTGCACCCTTCGGACCCTCGAGTCCATTGATCTCGGATCGTAGGTTTATCGAACTCGACGCTATGAACGGACCGGAAACGCTGGCGTGGTGGCTCTGCTTCGCGATCGCGGTCAACAAACTCATCGCGGCCGATCAGGATGCGAAGGACCTCGCGGACTCGAACGAGACCCTGCAATTCGATATATCCGAAGGGATCAAGTTCCAGTTCGCGAACAACGAGACCACTGTCGTCGTACGAATGTCTGCTCTGCTGGCAGGTGAGAATGTCGAGCATGATCGAGACGCTCCAGTTTAGTCAATAGCGTTCAGAGTCTCTTCTTTCAGACGACGACAGCGAACAAAGGGCCGCCTCGGGAAGACTGAAGTTCAAAGGAATTTTGAACAGGATCGGATCCACCATGATGATGGTCCCTCTTATTATGCAGGTGCGACGCTGCTCTCGATTTAACAAAATGCCGCCGGCTCTCGGAGCGATTAATTAATAAACTGCGGATTATTTTGTGCAACGAAGACATTACGTGGTTATGTCACTCTTGGCGTATTAAGATCGTTAGGAACAATATTTATTCAGCACAAAGATCGGCAGTTTATTAATTATTACATCTTGGTACTCAGTTCGCCGAAAATAGATCGCCGGTATTTATGAAGTAGGAAGTAGCAACTGGGTCATTTTAATTGGTCCGATAATTCTAGTGTTAGCGCGGCCGCTGCCAAACGCTGCCCAGTGTAACGAGCGCCGTGATTCCAAAGAGAAAGTCAAATCGATTAATAGTGCACGGCGTTAGCTCTAGCAATTATCGACCATACTTTGTTAGAATTTCGTGTGCGTGATAGAATTAACGTTATGGCGAACTCGCAGAGATCCGCGGTACAATTGCTATGTCAGCGAACGCGTTTTAACGGACGTCTATTAATTTACAGATAATGTCGTTGCCGGGCACCCTCGCCTCGATAAAGTTCAGCCTGCTGCGGAGCATCGTCGTGGGTAAGCTGGCGATGCTGATCATCCTATACAACGCGTTGAAGAACTCGCAAAGGTCGGAGGTGGTCGTGGTCCATAAACCCGAATACCACGAGCACTATTATCACAGTTATCATCAACCGGAAGACGACGACGAGGGTTGGCTAGGCAGATGAAAACGACGTCACCCGGAAACCGTCACTCAACGAACCGATCATCGGCCCTGCCTCTCGTTCGATCGGCCGCGAAGCGAGCTGTTACTTGATTCGTGCACCCGATTTTTGTACGATTTGTAACTCTGCCACGGAAATATACGGTTGATCAACAGTGTTACGATGCTCCACGTAATAATCGACGAAACGAAGCGATATGGTTCCCAAGAGCGACGCTACACGCGGAGATCAACGCCTAGACGCTCGGTGACCCACTTAGGGACCCGTGTAACGGCATTTCGGTCCAGATTCTGCGGCGATCGTCGACGTGCCGGTTTCCCTTTTTCTCAGCCGTTCGATTCAACGTCGAAATCGAAATCTGTATAATGCGGAGTCGATTTCGTTGGACCGTCCGCTCCCGGTCGATTAAGGGACCCGCGGGATCCCCGTTCACGGCGGCCGGGAAACTGCGAACTTTTCGCCGCGTAATTGCGCGCTCGAACGGAAAGAAAAGGAAATACGTGAATCGTTGGCTTTCGAGGAAACGACGCAGACGAGCGCGCGATCGTTACTGGCGATTTGGATCGACGTTAGGAACACGAAAGAGAGAGAAGTCCGCCGGCAATGGCTTGTTGTCCGAGGCCTCGATATTCGCGATGCGTTTACGTGCCAGAAACCCACCTACCGCCTGTACATTGTATACCGCGTTAGTATGCCGACCGCCATCGATCCTGTATCGACAGCTCTCCCCGTGACGACTGGTATCGTCGTACCGTTTTCTAAACTATAAAATGTACGATGCATGCCGCATACCCGGCGAATCGAGCCTAATCTTTGTATGCCTTAGATCGCGAAGGCCGGACGACGTGCAACTATTCCGCTTTTACAGAAATCGATTGATCGCCCGCCTTTCCAATTAACAACAACAAGGCCTCGGTAACATTATTCTTCTCGATCATCCGATAGCACATTGTTGAATCGTATTGTTAACGATATTAATCGACGGCGTTTAATAATTCTGTCGGACGAGCGGGATCCCTTCACCGGGATACATCTGCTATTCAGAAATAACGCGCTGACCTTATGGACGCCGCCGATTCCCCTGTCAGATTATCACAGACTTTAAACGAACTGCTCGTCGATGTATTACGAGACCCTGAGAAAAATCGCTGGGACACGGTGCATCTAATAACTCGGGTAATTACGATTGACAGCTGAATAGCGAATCTTTGTAACGATGGCGACGCTTTCATGTATAAAGAATTTGAAGAGACGATGATCGAATTGTTTCCGTGCCTCTCCCTCTGCCTACGAGCGATAAAATGCTTTAACCAGTTAGCTGCGTCGAAATATTTTTATTGTAAGATGTAAAATTGCCATTTCCTTGTGACGTTGGATGCAAATTTATCAATTTAAATGCAGTATATTTTCTATTAAAGACCCATCTTGGAAGCGATAAAGGATTGTGTCGACGCGATAGGCGATCGCATCCTCGGATCGATTTTGTCGAGAGATTCGCAGGACACTTTAGCGCGTTTATGTTTCGTCGTCGCTCGTGTACCGCCTGTACGCGGTCACGGAGATCATTTTAAACGAGAGGCCCTCGAAGCGGGTCCGAACGAACGACCCGGGACTTTACGACGCCGTGAACGAGCCCTCGGCTGGCCCACCGCGAGGATCCGCGATTTACGACTGTTCCGCGTCTTTGTGCAATTATTTGAAGCCGCGTGAAAGCGAACGTCGCCGATCCTCGTCCGGCCTCACTGAAGAATTTTTCCGCGAAGCAGATTCCACGGTTTCCTCTTCTCCGGCGACGAGAGAATCTTCTCTCCCTCGAGAAAAGATTTTTCCCGTTCCGTTGCGTCACCGTTCGACGATCGATGATCGGATCCTCCTCTTCGTTTAGTACCGCGATCCTCAGGCCGCTGTAAACACCTGCAACAATCCCAAGAAACGTTCTGCAAAATGCTCGACAAGGCGTTGCTGTGGACTCTCTGCTATTTCTCATTGCAAAATTTCGCGATTGGGGCCGACAATGACGCCGACGAGCGCCCGTACGAGTTTTCTTTCAACATCACCGACTTTCAGCATCGGTTCGAGAAGAAAGGTGAGATTCGAGGACACTGTTACTTTCCTCTCGTCTTGACAATGGTGATCCTGCTGCGTACCAGCCGCGTTAACGATCGATTGTTTTATGAGACGCCGACGGAATCGTCACCGGGGAATTCGGCTTCATAACGGCGGACGGTGTGTACCACGAGACTGCGTATGCCACCGATAAGAACGACAATTTCATCATCACTCGGATGAGGAACAGAAAGATCACCTCCCGTGAGTCGTTAAATTATCTGCCTCTTGTATGGTAATAAGTTCGAACGTCGGTGTTACCGTTTTTAAGTGAAGGATGCGCTGGAGATATTCAAAGACAGGCCGGAAGCTGCGAGGAAGCTGGTGGAGGCTGTCGCAAAGTCCTGCGGAGGATGCAAGATCCCTGAGATAGGGGATAACGCGATCGGCGGCGTGCAATCTCCTGCGCAATTGGGTCCTCTTCTGGCGAAGATGTCCAAAAGTCAGGCTGGAGCCGCGACACCTGGTACAAAATATTTCAATTAATTAAAATTATTATCGCCAACATTTCGGTGATTGATTAATCCAACAGGTGCACCGCAAACGAAAGAGAAAACGTTGAAGGAAAGGAACAGAATCCCGGAGGATCCCAAGGACTCTTCGAACTCGCGACGAGGGAAGACCCTGAACGTCGACGGATCGGAGAGGAACAGGTCGAATGGTGTTAGCGAATTCCCGGGGAAAGAAACGGGCGACGTTTTCTATCGCTTCAACTACAGCATCTCTTCGCACGATCACCAGGAAGACGGGTTCAGGGACGGCGCGAAGGACGGCAGCTATCGCGTACAAAGTGAAAATGGTGTCGACACACGGGTGAAGTATCTGTCGAACGAATTCGGCCATCAGCCGAACATTTCGTTCGTTCCCGGAGCGAACGGGACGGAGGAGAGCCGGCTCAAGGGTTACTCCTTCCTGTGGTACTGGTCTTGAGAGATCTATGGGCCAATTAAACGATCCATGTAGTCACGACCGATTTCCAATAAAGGATGAATCCAGCTATCGATCAAAACGGATCGTCTTCGGCAGTCCCGATCCTTATCGCCGTTCCATTCCGACGATTTTAAGCGCGCGGTAGAGACTCGGTGAACTTTTCGTAATTGTGTCGGGCTTTGACGAGTTTTCTCTGTCTTTGATCGTATTGATAGGGAGCGTGGAATGCGCGCGCGGTCGTCGTGACACGTTTTCGGTGCTCCTCGCTCTAACGTCGGTCGACCACAGCGAGCGAAACTCGTTCCGCGAGGATCTAGTTTGGCCGGTCAAAAGGCACGGCAATTTTTGGAAATCCGCGACTCGGGAGAGATTGGAGTAACTCGCGATACAGCGTAAATATTAATCGAGCCACCGTAAAGCAACCACTCGGGGTTATTCTTCGCTCAGAAGGCGGCAGCCTGTCCGTCGAGCTACAGCGAAGTTCGACGAGCCAGCTCGGATCTCCTCGACCGTGAAATTTTCATTGTCAATTACGCCCGTGTGCTCGGACGTCGGACAACTGTTCTCAACGCCGTAGGCGCATCGAGCAACCGTTTCGGAATCGAACGAAAAAAAACTGAAATAAATATCTGATCTGTTTCCGGCGAGAGTGGAGTAACATGGTTACGGTAATCGTTACGCGAGAAGCTGCGCCGATAAATTTCGCGAGAGCGAACTCGGCGTTCGATTAAAAAGAGAATCGATGACGTAGAGCCGGCTGAAAAAAAGAAAAAGATGCTTGTTATTTTCGATCCCGCGGCAGTTTCGAAAGTACCGATTTCACTACGATTCCGGAGCCCCTCAGCCCCCCTCTCCCTCCTCCGCCCCTCGTTCCTTAAATAACGATAAAGATGCCCGGAATTAGGTTGTATTAGCATCCCGTCGTAGTTCGAAGCGGAATTTCTGTCGCCGGTCCACGTACGTGACCGCCACGCGTGCCAAGTTACACGCGCGCGCGCGCTCGATCCTAAATCCATTATTTCTTTTTTTCCCTCTTTCGGCGTGAATCGCGGGCAGAGATGCCTCGGACGCGCCATAAAAAATTCATTCAGACCGTGGACGCCTGAACGGATTTTCGATCGTTCAGCGATTCGTCGCGCGTCTCGCAATTAGCGGCGAAACTTGGTCAATTACGGTAGGCGACCTACGAATAGGAGATCGATCGAAATGCGGAGATCGTTTGCTAGGAAAAAACGAACACGGCCCCGTTAGGAGCACGAATTGCTCGTTAACGATCATATTTCTAGCGAATCTGTCCGATCCTCGAAAAGGGACACCCGGATTACCGCGAGGAATCTACGTTCTCGACTGCGAGGGACTCTCCTTCTACGGAAGCGGACCGGACGCGATTATGCTAATCGATCGGCATCGATTCTTGGAGCAATTTTTACTGTTCATTGTTTTAACAATTGTTTTATAATCTCTTTAATGCGCCTCTTTTATCTTGGAAAACGTCGTGTCGAATCAATCACGAAGCCGTTGAGAAGTTAACCCCTTGATCTCTAGGCTATATTAAGCCTAAATTAATAGTAATTGTTCTGGCCAATAATATTTCTAATTTATATTATTTGCTGAGTTTTATGCATATTTGAGCCCTGGGACTCATAAAAGAATTAACAGTTATTTAAGTAAAATTATTTTGCAACGAAATTATTTTACCAATGCACCAGGGTGCAAAGGGTTAAACAATCACCTCTGGCAGTTCAACAGCAACGGGAATGCATGGTAATAATTTGTTTATGATGGACCACCGAAGCGTGAAATCTTTTCTCTAAAAATTCATCGATTATGCCGGGTTAATCGGGTCAGAATATTAAGCAGACCTTACCTTGACGGTGGGCCAGGTATTTTTGGAAGGCCGTGGATCCTCCCTGAGTGCAGAGGTGTCCGCTAGAATTCCTTTGGCCATTCGCGGGGACCGTTTGGGCCCGGCTTGCGTACGAGTCGAATGGCGGCCAGAATTCCTTAAGGTGCCCACGAAAAGCGGCGGCAGTGGGGGATGCCGGTGCTCGCCTGAAACAGGACCAGAGCTTGATTGGCGGAAGTCCAGGAGGAAGGGGTTAGACTCTTATATATGATCGGACACGCGCCTCCGCAACACCACTTTGTGCCCGTGACACACGCGGTCCAAGGATAGGAAAAAAAAGCCGGAAGCCGGGGGAACCAGAGAGGAAAGGAACCGAGTCAAGGGTGGAGAACGAGGAAGTCGAGACTGGTGCGTTTTGCGTGGTGACAGTGCGTCCTTGGAGCATCCAATCATCGTCCGACCGATTATCCGACGACCATGAGGATAACTGTGACCGTCTTGCTGGCCCTCGGCCTGGCCCTCTGCGCGACCTGTGAACCGATCCAGAAGAGAGAGGACAACGACAGTGCCTTCGACTGCGTGTTCCAGGAGAACACTGTCGATTGCTTGAGGACCAGGCTGGCGAGGGATCTCGATCAGACGGAGATCCAGATGACCGGCAAGCTGAGCGAGCCGCCGCTCAGCGCGGTCATGGAGCAGACCGGTAATTTCGTGGCCGAAGTCGTCGACAGCATTCAAAATCCGGAGGAAGAGGAGCTCGAGGGCCAAGCCGGCGAACAAGGTGAGGAATTTACTTAGTACTGATTTAGGTGAGAGATTCCATGAACCGCGACAGCTGATCGTGCGCTGGGTAAATCGACCGCGGGAATGGGTTTTCTAGTCCAAGACACGTGGGAGGCCCGTTCGATCTATCCTCGAATCTCCTCTCTGACGGAGCTTGAAAATATACCTACTTTTGCCGGCCTAGAGTCTTGTCATCGGAACCGGTCACATGGTCTCCAATAGAGTTACGGATTTCTTTGAGAATCGGTCGAAAAGTTGCTAGTTTCCTTCGTTCGGTGAATGCGGGGTTTTACTTGAAATTCCAAGGCTTCGAAACAATCGTTGCACCGCTCGCTGCCAAGTTTACGGATACCACGCGAACGACTTCTACCGAATCGTTAATTAAACGCGCGTCGCGTAGGTTATCAGCATTTACGATCTCGCGGAAAACGCGAACCGCATCCGAACAGAACGCGCCGGCCGATGAATGAAGCGGCCAGCGTCGGCGTAGTACTCGCGAGGACTCGTTTTTATGAATGAGCCGCGGGACCCGACGTCCACGGGAATTACGCGAGTAACGCGGAGGCGGAAAGGAACAGTGGCGCGGCGCGGTTCTGTCGGCCGAACAAATAAGTGAACCGGCACGACTGTGTTTGAACACAACCCGGATGGGTTTGCATAGGCGACAATTAACGTAGTCGCATGGGCATCGGCGAAGCGGTTCTCACGGGTGAAGAAATGCGTGTCTTTAGGTCACCGGCGGATCGTTCGAATTTCAAGAATCCGATATGTCACCGACATTGTTCTCCAAACCTGGACTGTGTATGCAGGCGGTTTAATGCCCGCCACGGCTCGGGCAAATCGCGACGGTAATAACGGTACCGCGAGGCTCGTTATCGTCGCTATCTTGCCGAGCAAACCGCCAGAAAATTGAACAATTCCCGTGGCAGGCGACCCGGCTGGCGCGCGCGGCCGATCGTTTATGATGCGTCGCTGAAACCACCGAAACGGTGCGCGCCCGGCCGTTGTTCCGGATATCAGGGTCGCGGACGATACTTATCAAGAACAATCGTGACTCATTTTTAAGAAAGCCGAGCCGAAAGAAGTCATCGGGCGGCGAATTTCTGGGTCACCGGACGGAATCAGCTGCGGGCTGGGATCGCACGCGTGCGCGTGGATACGACAAACGCCGTAGAGAGGGGTCGTAGAGAGATCTAGTCGCGTTGGATTCGGGTGAAATCGTCTCGCTGCCCGTGGATTTCGGGATTCCAAGAAATACGAGGCATCGGGAAACGCTTCGCTTTCGTCTTGATTAATTAAACGCGATTCGAATCTCGCGCCGTTCGCACGCGTGGCGACGCTCGTGGGAACATTGCCAAGTTGTCTGTGAAGCGCCAAACAGTAGAGGGAACTGCCGAGCGGTTCGCCAGAACAGAGTTATCATCCGCGGATAATAACTCTGAAGCAAGAAGAGAGTTCGATGAAAGAGGCGCCACGAGTCGATCGATGGCGGTATTTTTGAATTATTTATAACTAACGAGTAAAAATTGCAGTATTTAATCCAAGGATATTCTCTCATTTTTAACATGACATTTTCCTTGACAGAAGGCTTCCCTTAATAATAAATCAATTCTAAATAAAAATTAAAAACTGCTGTAACTCTAATACGAGATTCTCTAATTTGATAAATCGAGGATAAGCGAGAGATCTAAACTATGAATTTTCTCTTTCAGTCGAGGGCCGCAAGAAGAAGTTCGGCAAAAAGAAGCAGAAACAGCTTCAGAAACTACTAGCCTTAGCAATGGTGTTGAAAGCGAAGCTCAGCCTGATATTCCAGATCATCGGCACCCACTTCCAATGGAAGGCGGTCACCT
Organism: Augochlora pura; assembly: GCF_028453695.1. Lineage (NCBI taxonomy): Eukaryota > Metazoa > Arthropoda > Insecta > Hymenoptera > Halictidae > Augochlora > Augochlora pura. Next base: position 25,718,690 of record NC_135775.1, on the reverse strand, counting down.
TCTCCTTCCTCACCCTCGTCATTAACTTGGTGAAATTCTGGATGGATTTGAAGAACAAGCAGCCGCCGAAAGTGATTTACTACGAGCACGCGCAACACCAGCACCACTACGAGCACGACGACCACGATCACGGCTACTGGGGAAGATCCTCGAACGACTCTCCCCAGGATCTCGCTTACTCTGCCCACGTTCCCCAAAAATAATCGACGACGTCCCCCTCCGACAACAGCGTCGGAAAGAGAGGCGGCCGAGCCGCACCTCTTGCTCAGGTTTTTAGTTAATTGCCGACCGCGTCGACGCAGCTATTTCCAACGAACTATTATTTATTTGTTATATTATTTATGTCGCCCTCGTCGTACGCGACCCGTTCTCGTGTACCAAAGTCCACTTTGCGTACCTGTTGTTTCTCCGCGCATCCTCCCACGCTGCAATCCTGCCAAAACTTATTTATTTATTTGTTTCTTGTTGTTGTAATTTAATCGTTAACTTAATCGCCTGTAAGGACCGTACAAGTAATAAATTATTTTGATAATAGACCATCCCGATTTTTCTCCCTCGAAACAGTGTTTAATTTTAAGGAAATGACTCGGGTTGAGTTAGGGGTCTTGCAGTTTTAGCTATTTCCGTATTCCGATCGCTTGGAGAACTTATTGTTGCTATGTATAATTATTCAATTTAGATATTTCAACGGTTCGTGCGCATAGGTTTGAATAGATCCGAAGCAGCGATGATCTTTTTAGATTATGTTCGTTGGTGGCCGCCACAGTGCGCCGCCGCGAAAGTCTGCCGAACCAATCGCCGCGACCTTCTTCCTCCGTGGATCATGTGGACCAGAGCCCGAAGCGATCGCCACGTTTGTATTCCTCGTGGACGGTGCGAAACGAACATGCGAATGGAATCTCCAACGAGCGCCGATACTTTCGGGCTGTTCACCTCGTCGGGAACGCGATCGACCGATAAACACCGAAGATCGCCGCGTTGATCGCTCTCCCACGTTCCTCGCGCCCGTTTTCCCTCGATCCATGGAAATCCCTGGGCAATAATTTTCGTCCACCTGTCAACCAACGGCGGCGATCTCCTCGCTGACGCGACGAAACTGGCAAGAGACCAGTCGATTCCTTTCCGACCCTCGAAATGATTGGTTAAGTGTTTATATTTGGGAAGTTTTGCAATTTTCCGATTATATTAGAATATTTCCATTCTTTTGTTGTAGTTTTTGAGAGGAAATTTCGATTCTTCTTACTTGATAAATATGAATTTAATTATGCCGGAAATCAGCCAAAGGCACAGTAGTTTTTCACTTCGCGGTATCTGATTGGCTTCGCTATTGTAATCACCATTTTGTCTCTTGAAATAATTTACGGTAAAATTTCTGACCGGTCTAATATGTATATTGAAAACGGTACCCCGGAATTTTGGAAAGAGAATTCGGAGGAAGGTTCGCCGTGGAGAACGAAGAAGCCGAATGAATCTGCGGCTCGGACAGAAGGAGGCCGCAGGTGGAAGTCGATTATTACCGATGCTCGTGGTGACGCGAGCGAGTATATCACGATGGCGATTTTTCGTGAGACCCATGGTCAATGACCAGGAGACGCAGGGAAAGGTTTCGTAACCCCGCGGTGGAACTGTTAAGTATTCACCGGTCGACGAGCCGGCGCGGGCCGGCCTTAAAAGCCGGGAGACGACGGCGAGCCTTGTGCCCTCGGCCGGTCGAAGCCTCGTTTTCGTGGCTGGGATTGGACCGGGGCCAACCGGACCACCGTGTCCCGCCGTGTCAAGATCATCGGAATTCGTGGGAAGAGAGCCCGCCGAAATATCCTTCCGCCGCGGGAGCGTGCCGCGGCCGTTTACAGAGTTTGATCGCGCCGGTGGCCGCGCACAGCTTTTTTTCCCCGATCGGCTAACGAATTACAATCACTCCGCGTGGGGTTTATTTCGATTCCAGAACGATTTGCATCCGACCTTCGCAGCCGAGCACGTCCTCGGGTTATTCATAGAGAGGACTCTCGCGCCTCGCCCGATACCTTTCAGGAATCCTCGTTGCTTCTCGACGGAAGAAACGCAGAAACTTAAGGGCATATTAATGCCCCTTTGTCTCGCGCCGGGAATGAATCGTCTTCGATCGGCGTCCTCCTCTTAGTGGAGGAGGAGGAAGAAGAATTGCCTAGGCCACCTGGCCAGGGCAGCCCCGGTTGAATGGCGGCCCGGCTACGATCGGTGAATGATCAAGTAATAAAGGTCGAGGAGTCGAGACCGGGCAGGGCGGTGGAATTCGTGGTGGGTGCAGACCGTATCATTCGGCACATCGGAATCGGGGGAATTTGCATCGGGCCTTCGAGGATGATGTGGACGTCTGGATGGTCATTGGCAGACCAAACGTGATGAACTTACTAATATCTCGCTACCGAGAATCGGCCATTCATACAATATTCAAGATCCTTACGGCGCAGCCCGCTATATAACACCCTTCCGCGGAACGAATCATCAGTCTTCTCAGGACCCTCGACCGCGGAACTCTCTTTCCGAATATAACCCCAGCCTCAGCCGAGACCTCTTGCCAGGATTCCAAGAATCGGTCGAACGCGTCTTCGGAAAATGACGATTCCTAGATCGCTCCTGATTATCACCTTCGCGGGCCTCTGCGCCTTCGTCTGCGGGCTCCCGCAGCCACCCAAGTCTAGGCGACCAACTCCGGAGTTCAAGGTTTGTCACACCTTCCGTGGAAGACGACGAACAAATTCTGTGGATATAATTATTAAAAATTGTGACACGTGGCGGTATATCTCGAGAATTAGTAGCTTGTCTTCGACGACGGTCTTATCGTGTTTCGTACGATGCTTAGATAAATAGAGTAAACGTAACCGTGTACGCTCAGTGACGCTGATAAGGAACGTGTTAATGATAAAACTATCGAGCCCTGATCTAATTTATATCGTCCTATAACAATGGAAAATTTTTTATTTAGCCAAACGTAGCAGGATTTCTAGTGTAACGTATGTCAAGAAAACAGTAATTCTGCTGTTAATAGAACTCTGGGAAATTTTAGAACAAGACCGGCGGTTTGGAGCTGCCGGACAACGCGACGCTGATCAGAGAGAACATCGTGGACAACTTCTCCTGCCAGGACCGAATCTACGGCTACTACGCGGACATGGAGAACGACTGCCAGGTATTTCACGTTTGCCTGCCCCAGGCCAGGGGCTCGACCAGGTGGAGCTTCATCTGTCCTGCGGAGACCGTGTTCAATCAGGTGAGACGATTACCTAGAACCGAGCCGGACGTTGGAAAACTAATTCTCACTTGCCCTGGAAAATTCTTACGCTATCGTTTCGATTAGGCGACGTTCGTGTGCACGCGAACGGAGAACTCGATACCGTGCGAGGAGTCCGAGAGCTTCTACAGTTTGAACGAGGCGATCGGCAAGGAAGCGGACGAGGAAGAGAACGACGTGGACCAGTCGACCAAGGAATCGGACGCGGTCGAGCCGATCCCAAGCAAGCCGCCGTCCAGAACGTCGAGGATTCTGAACAGGAACAAATCGTCGCGACGCCAGTGACGCGTGAACATTTTCCAATTAAGATGGTTCTCGATTTAGACTGTGCACCGCGACAGACACCGCGGGTTATCGGAACGAATCGAATCTGCTTGCCTGAAACCACGATCGAGAGCGTCGGCTCGCCTAATTATTTAAGTATCGATTTAAGTACCGTTTTAGCGTGGGAACGAGTGTCTGCGGCGGAGTGCGCGGGGATTCGCGAGTGTAAAAAAGAAAAAAAACAGTGCAATATATTTGTAAATTTAATGTTACGGAGATCGATGTGCTTGGAGCGTTGCAATAAATGGGTTAATGTGTCCGTAAAAAAATTTATTGTACGTAGCGTGTGTCGATACAGCTCGCTAATACTGACAATTGGATCACTATGGTAATAAGTAAGCGGCCTTAGGGCGCGAACAGAGCGGTTACACAAGTGGTCCCAAGCGTGTGGAACCGGTGCGGGAGAACACGGTGCTTTCTGCATCGATTTTATCAAAGCGACTTAACGACTAAATCAAACGGTTCGGTAGCGGTTACGGTGGCGCGGCGAGCTCGTCGGATCGACGTCTCCCAAACCCAAACTTTATTTACAACGACAACAACTGATATGTATCGATATTGGTTCTTTCGGTGACTTAACGATACGACGGAAATAAATAAGAAACGAGCGAAACGGTGCACGACATTGTACAAGTCGTCGTTCGGGACAGAGGAGAAGGATAAAGATAAAGAGAGTACACGCGCACGCGCACACACACACACACAAAGCTGGCTAGAGATAAATCCAATCTGATTTTCCTTTCGTTTTTTTCTTTTTGCAAAACGAACGACCTTCCGTTCGTGAAATCGCGAAAGTCGCCGAGAAATAGACGGCGGTCATCGGCTCCTTCCCCCTACTTGGTATCTTTGGATAACTAGCCATTATGTCGTGGATAGGCAGTGCCTATGCCCCCTTTAAATGCCGATAAAATAATTAACAACCAACGATCGACCAAACTCAACCCCTAACTCTGCCGACACACGATCTCACGGCAAGCCTCTTTCGAAACAGAAACATCGTTTTCTTTTTCTTTTCTTTTTTCTTTTAGGTACGTACGCGCCTACGACTCGAGACGCGAGAACTGATTTCGTGCCTGGTCGAACCGCGACGGGGTCGCCTAAGCGATCGGTCGCCTAAACTAACAACACTCAAACATCGAACAACGTAACAGAAATAGTATATGTCAGATATCAACGATTTCCCGCGTTTATTTCCGTAGTGTATGCTATTCCGCTTTATACAGGTGCAAACTTCTATTTACAGTTACGAGCGATTCAGAGATCGCCCCTTGCACCTTCGTGCAGCAGACGTCTTACGATCTGCCGTCTCTTTACAAGAATGATTGGCCATCGAGTGGACAACTTGATAATTTTATTTCTAACCCTCGAGCCCACTGGAACGTCGACGGTAAACTAACTTAAGTCTAGAATTATGCTTTGTACATATCTAAATCGTCTCTCGCGAATTGTACCCTGTGTGATCCTCGAGGAGGGTCTCCCCCATCGACAGAGAAATGGATCCCGATCTATGGACTCAGGCCTCGGAGTCCATGGCAAGATCGGCCTCCATCTCTTCGGGGCTCCTCAAATCGATCGCGAACCTCTTCTTCGCGGTGTTCCCGGCCATTTCTGCCATCTTGTCCTGCGCCTTCACCGTCCTCGAGTAGATCTCGAAGGCGGTGGCCAGCGCGTAGGTCAACTGTCTCGCGTGGTGCTTCGACTCGCAGACGAAGCCGTGGCACTCGAACGGCGAGACCCGGCGGAAGTTCTCCGTCTCCCTGACCACGATCATGGAGAAGACCCTGGTGTAGACGAGGTCCTGGACACCGTACGAGATCGTCTCGATCGCGTACATTCTGGTGACGTTGCCCTCCGGCTTCCTCTTCTCCAGCGGCAGCAGAGCTACGCCGTCCTGCGAGACGACCAGCTTGATCAGGGGCAGCATGGTGTTGGTCGGTAAGGCCTTCGCGGCGGCCACCATGTTATCGACTGGCCTCCTCGTGTGCTTGATGCCCCAGAGGCCCCTCGCGTCATGCGAGCCCAAATACTTCACCTGAAAAGGGCTCCCCTTTAGTCTCCCACGCCCGCCTTCGCTCAGGTAGATATAATTAAGCCTATGCGGGGGCCTTGGGCCCTCCGTTCGCAGCACGGCGAAGGGCACCTCAGTCGGCTCGCCGAGCGGAGGACGAGAAAAATTGGAGAAAGTTTCGCAGAGAAATTAGGAAACTTTGGACCCATTATCGAGGACCTGTTCGTGGATAGTATTGTAGAGATTGTTAAAGGAAAGGTGGAATTTGTAGGGGACTGTGCGGCGAGGTTTCGTAGGTAACTTCGTGGAAGCACGGGGTCCATTGTCGCAGTCAAAAGGATGCTGGGTTGCTCCGAGAGAGATTATGGGCGAGAGAGGGTCGACCGCGCGAGCCTGGGGCCTTTAAACTGGCTAGCGGGAACAGGTAAAAGGTAAACAACGAAACGTATACCTGAAACACCTGAGGCAGGTCCGTGGAGCCCTCGAAAACGTTGTTGTCGATGGATAGCCGGGACAGCCTCGACACAAGGTCCTTCTTTTTGTCGGCGGTCGACACGGGGCTCTTCTCTTTCTTCATCTCTGCGTCCTCGCCTCTCTGTGGTAGAAACGTTTTCGTCCGATGTGTAGTTCTCTCTCTCTCGCGCGCGCGCTCGCGCTAGTTTATCGGTGCCGAACGAAGCGAGAGCCGCGGATCGTCCCGAAACGACGAAGACAGCGTCGAATTGCGTCGAGCGGATCGAAATCGCGGAACCACGTCGATCGTTTGAGAACCACGATCACGGTTAAATGGAACAAATGGGTCTCAAGGCCGGTGGATCGGTACTCACTGGACTGTTATCTAACTGGCTGGCTCTCCGCGTCTGTCCGGGCTTCACTTTCAGGTGATACTCGACCACGTTCGGTATGTTCGGCGGGTTGGAAACGACTGAGGAAGCCGGAGAGGACGAAGAGGCGGTCGCTGCCCGCTCAGGGACGGCGTTTCCGGCCTCGGTCGCCCCGGATAACGGCGCTGTCATCACCAACGATCCAGACCCACCAACGATCTCTCCCGCCTAACGAATTTCAAAATTTACCCCTCTTTCGCACTGGCCGTTGACCAGGCCCGCCACCGACCAACCACCGTGCCGCTTTTTGTCCGTCGATTTCCCATCTTTCTCTATTGTTTACCGGTCACACTCGTGACCCTATACAAAGCCGGCAACAGGAACCGATTGTTCCACGGCGTTAAATATCGAATTTCCCGGGAGCGATACGAGATCCTCTTCGCATGGCAGAGACAATATTCTCTTGAATTTCGTGCGAGAAAGGTGTTCCGATATTTTAAGTAACTGTTTGGAAGACTTCTTTTATTCGAATCCTTTTTTCGATTACAGACTGCCAAGTGTAATCACGATTACTGATTTAATCTAGTTGCGATTACTGATTTAATCTAGTCACGATTACTGATTTAATCTAGCTACGATTACTGATTTAATCTAGTTACGATCGATTGGCCGATGATTACGATTGCTACGATTACTTTCTTTCCAAAAGAGGTGTGTCGAGATTTTTGAGATTAATGGGAATTTCTGGTAGACCGTCGTAAGGAACGCACCTGTACGGTACAGAGCCTGTGCTCGACCGTGTCGCATCGTTTGACGTTTCTCAGGGCAGCGTCGTCCCTCTTGGTGAACCCGAAGTCCTCGTCCTCCATCGCCGTCCCCCGTCAGCCCTCGTATCTCTGTCGCAAATAGAATCAATCCTTGTTATCGCGAACGGAGATCACCTGCCCTCGTAATAACCCAAGGACAACGTCGAACAGACATTCGCGGGGAAGAAGGAGTGAAATTTATTCGTTGGAATTCCAGGGTGGAGCGAGCGAAACGACCGAGAAATTGCTGCGCCGCAACCGGCTGGCTCTCGCCGGGCCCGAAGGAGAGAGAGAGAGAGAGGGAGAGAGAGAGAGGGCCCCGGAGAAGGGTAACGGGGGAAGATTCACCCCTCGCGCGCGTCATTATCGTCATCGTAGGCTGCGTCCCGAAAACGCGTTCAACCACGGAATTAAAAACGGGCTTAACGTCTCGGGCTTGAAACGGAAAACAGCTGTCGCGCGGCACACGGCTCCGAAACACCGTTTCGAGGTGCAGCAGCGTGGCACGCGTTGCACCTTGCGCGCCGCGCTCGATCGTTTTCTTTCGCTCTCTTTCCGTCTGGCCTTCGACGAACCGTCTCGTCTCTCGCGGCGAGCAGCCGATCGGACTACGATTCTCGAACCGCGTTCGGTCGACGGGATCCGTAAACCAACGCCGACGCGCCACCCGAACAATTTTCCAATCGTTTGGATCGGATCCAGGTGTCCTCGTTTCCTCTAAATCGTGCCCCGGTCGACGGATAACAGCGCGCTCGAAGTCGGACAGACACGCGCCGCGCTCGCGCGAGAATGTCAATGCGCGAGGCAACGGAGATAAGCGGTGTTCGGTGTAACAGTTACAGAACGATCTTAACACACAATCCGTTTGCTCGACGGAGTCCGAGATCGGATCTAACAGGCGCCGGAGATGCAACCGCATTGTGCAGAAATGACAAAACAGCTGTTTAGCGTTATAGGCCGCGCTTGTGAGAACGGAGACGCGTTAAACGCGGGATAACAGCCGCGATTAAGACCGAATAACAATTATTCCGAGCGATCTAGCTCCCGAGTAAACGCCGGTTAACACGTCGACCGCCGTAAGTCACCGGTGACTGGCGCTGCACTTTCCATTCGGTCCGTGTAAGGCGCCGGTGACTGACGGTGTACGATTTAAAACATTATATTCATCTATTTGAACGAACTTTACACAATTTGGAGACCGTAAAGAATGCATCGAAATATTGCTCGTTAGCAAAATAAATGAATATTTAGGTAGCAATAATTTACATACTAACGTACAGCATACTCTTTTTAAAAAAGACATATAAAATACGTATTAAAAAGATATTGTTGTTAAAGTTACGCGGGGACAGAATAAACTACAGTTCCGCCGATCGGCCACGGTGAACAGGTTAATCGAACGAGACGGATGCGAGGAGCGCGCGTAAAACACGATGCTATCGGTCGGGCGGAGCGTACACCGGGGGGCTCGGCTGTGAAACGGGCCGGAAATGAGTCAGGTGACCGATAGTCAGGTGGAAAAAGGGATTCGTTAATGTATTCCGGCCGTTGGTCAGGTGTGGGCATTCTGTTGTTCCGAGGGCCGCTGCCGGTGAATCTCCGTGCGCAGTTACCGTTTCGGAAATGCGCGCCGAGCTCTAGTGCTCGCGAGAAGCGACGCAGAAATTCAAGAACGAAGGTCGAAACCAGGGCTCTCTCCTCTCTCTGTCTTTGCCTCTCTCTCTCTCTCCCTCGACGACAACATTCGTGAAATATTACTCCGACTTCCCTCCCCCGTCGCTGTTCGCCCCGCGCGCGCGTAACCCGATAACGAAAAGGAGAAAGAGAAAACGGAGGCAGCGAATCAACGGGAAAGCATCGATCGGATATCGAAGCGATATCGAACCCGCGCAGGGGCGGCGCCGCGCCGCGATGAAAGTCGCGCCACGGATTTCGCGGACACCGTGTAGAACGGCGGCGTCCGTACACCTGTCGTCCAATTACACCCGCGTACAATGCTAGAACTTTGTTAACGCGCGTGTCCACGTACCGGGTGCTCGGCAAGTGGCCTTCGTTTCCGCGGCGAATTTCGGCGTCGTGCCGGATGACTGGTCGCGATTCCACGAGAGGATGACCGTGTCCGAAAAGAAGAAGACCGAGGCGCGTCGCGGCGGTAACGGTATCGTTCCAGGATGAAATGGAGCAATAGACAGTCACTGCTCGTTATTACGGTTTTCCAAGATTTCCGTTACGCCTCGCGATATCGGACTTCGTTCCGACGCCAAGCGACGCGACGCGACGCGGGCAAAACTGATCGCGCGATCCTCCTCCGTTCCGTTTACGCGCGTTTTTGCCGCGTCGGCGATCTCCTTTCGAGCAAACTGGCAATTAAATCAGCCCGACCGCCCGGGGTCGTTCGATAAAGCAATTTAGTCGATTTAGATTCTGCTATTCCTTTTAACCCTTTATAGAGTTCTCTATTGATCGAATGTACGAATAGCGAACAGAAGCGATCGCGATCTTCCTCGTTTCGTTCACAGATCTCCTGCATCAACGATTAAAGACACAGCTGAATCGATTTTAACATTTTCGAGCATTTATAGTAGCCATGACAGAAAGTATTCAAGTCTCTATAATTTATCTTAAAAACTGAATTCTTCAATTAGTTTTAATAATAATGGTTCACAACTACCTCGAAATTTAGAATTTAGATGCAACGCTGGCAGCTCTGAGAACAAATAGAACAGCACTCGAGGATTAATACGTGGCAGGTAGATTTCCAACTCGACGATCGAGCAGACACGGGCCGTTCGTTTTCCGCGCGTCGTTCGAACAGGAGGCCCGTCGAACGAAGCGGCGATTAAATAAATTTAGCGGGGGACAGCACAATAACGTATTTCCAGCCGTAGTTTGATGAACGATAGAAACTGTGCACGGGAAGCGGGAGAACAAGAGCGATTCCCTTTTCGTTTCGAGCTCACGGGAGGGTAACAACGATACCGGAAGCGGCGGTGTCTGACCGGAAACAGTTACACTGGTGTCACGATCGAGCCGCAGCGACGCTTGTCTCCCGTCGCCGGCGCCGGTTTAAAACTGTGCCAGGCAGCGCGCGACGCCGCGCTTCCACGGCGCTCTTTCAAACCGTCGTCGTCGGGTTCGCAGACGAGGCGACGTAATTAATTAATAAGAGCGCGAACGAACGACCACGATTCCCCGATGACCGAATCGCTGCAACGTAAATGAGATAATCCAGTCGGCGTTTCCCTGCCGCCGGTTCCCACGGTGTCGCGATACCTCGTCGCCGATGTAAAACGCGGAAGGAGGAACTTTCCGGGATCGAAGAAAACCAGACCGCATTCTCCAGGCGTAACAACGATGCCCCGTTTCCATCCGAAGCGTCGGCCAGAGCATTGTTCGCTTTTATCTTCGTGGCGAACGCCTCGCGAGATAACGAGATTTTATTGGCCGCGATACGATTCCCGCGGCGGCCGAGACAGACAGGTGATAAACAAGAGGTCGAGAGGAGGATGCCGCGGCGAACGGTAGCGAGAAACAGTTGCGATAACTGGTGCAACGACACCTCGGGAAACGCAGATAATTACGTGCCGAGGGGACTTTGGATATTGTACATGCTGAAGTTGAACGTCTATCTGGTCCACATCGTCAAACTACTTTGAGCTTTCTAAAAATTCTCAAGAATTATTATTCACGAAGAAAATAATTGCAAAGTTATTACGATAAAGTACATCGCGCTCGAATTAAATTCCTCTGGACGTAATATTTAATTCGACACTGAACATACCGTGGTATTACGAGAAACACGGGACGGAATTTACTGAATAATATGTTCAATAAATTCCGATGGAAGCGGCTTCGCGACTTCGATGACGGAGAAAACTGTGAAAACCGGTCATTTGGCTATCGGTGAAAGGTTCGGTGTTAAGAGCGCCGACGGTTATACGGGACAGGTAAATGGAGGTGTTAAGTTTACCTGGACGATGGCTGCAGCAACGGCAATTGGCATGACGCGCGTTCGCGGCGCCTCGGCCACAGGTGCAATCCCCGGTGATCTCGATGCAGAATGCAGCTGCGGCACGCGTACTCTGCTACGTGTCCCCGGTATCCGGAAACATGCCCGTGGATCGTCGCGACTCGCGGTGCCTACGGTGGATCGTTCCGCGCTCGATCGACCGCGAAACCGTTCTGAGGATGGTCCCGATCTCTAGGATCGGCTAGCGATCGACAGGCTTCGCCAGCCGGCGCGCTGTCGCGGGTACGCGCGACTGAAAATCTGGGACAGGCCGCGCGACTCGGCTCGACTTGCTGTCCGCTGATAATAGGAGCCGCGGAACTGCCACCATAAGCCTGCTGCCACGACGCACGCGTGCGTACTGATCGCATCCCGATCCGACACTCTATCATATCGATCAACGAGCCGCTCGTCCCCGCGCGCGCGCCGAGAATCGAAATCGGAACGCTTTCGATGGGCGAATGTCCATGCCAGAGATCGATAACAATCGATCCGAAAGCCCTTTTTACGATCCCGATCAATAGAGCCGTTCGCCTTATCACTGACGACAGGTATGAATCAACCGAACGATAACGACTCTATACACGCCACGAAAGTGCTGATCCCAATATTTAGAACGGATTAGTCGTCGATTCGGGGAACTCCGCGAGACAAAGAGGTATCGAGTGGCAACAAACTGCGGACGCTCGACGAACGAAAGTATTCGTTGGTAAATTCTTGCGAATCGTTTCTGGACTTAATTATTTAAGAGAGAATTTTCTTTAAAGAAACAGAGATTTTAAATATCGTTAGAGAATAGAATTTGATTCGGACTTAAATTGCGAATAATATTCACACTGCGATGCTCGATTAAATAAATCCTGTGGTAGGATAATGCATGGAATCTAGGACTATGCATGCAGAGCCAGTCTTCTCGATCTGTCCCCTAAACGCCAGTTGCCACGGAAACTGTTATTACCGGCTGTGCCGATTTCCAGCGGTCTCTCAGCCAAGCCTCGCAATTATCCAACGATTCCTCTTTCGATCGGGAAGAGATGTTACGACAGTCGGCGGTTCGCTCGATTGTGCGTAGCGACGTTTCGTCGGCCTCCAGCCAAAAATCTGCCTCGTCGGCGAGAGAATCAGCCGTCCGCGCTGTTGCGCAACAAGGATGCGATCGGACGCCTCGCAATCGGTGAAAATTTCGAGACGAAATCGTCGTGCGCGCCGTGCTCCGCGCCGATTCGCGATCGATAAAGGAGACAAAGCCGAGGGAAAATCAACCCGAAACAATAATTCGCCTCGTATTTATACGTTCGTCTGGCTGTGCCGGGCGAAACCAGACGCGCTTCCTAGGATTCGTTATAATTGATGTTCTATCGCTTACGTAACCCTGGACAGAATCAAATCCGATGCCGCGGCGCGCGGCGTCGTTCGCTGGCTGCCGTCCGTTGCGCAACCGAGATAACGTTTGATCGCGGCGGACGCCTCGCGGATAAAAATCGAGGGTATAAATTAAAGTAATTGGGGAATCGACGGAAGCGACGCCGGATCGATAAGCCGCCATGGGAGAGACTCATGGGAGATCGATCGATCCGCGGTTGTAATTAACGCTAGTTCCACTCGGACGAAATTTGGAATAAAAAACTGTGCTACGAATTAATGATTTCATTCTGCGATACAGAATTGAAAATACGTCATACTGTATTAGTAATAAGTATAATAAGACTGATAAGATTAATAAGACTAATAAAAATAATAAAAATATATTTATTTATGAGCTAGAGAGAGAGAGAATTGGAGCTGGATCATTCGCCGATCATCTCGTCCCCGTTCCCAGCCGGTTATCAGCGGCTCCGTTCTGTAATCGGCGATGAGACGGACAGTGCTCGAATTCCCGGGAGCGTAGCGAAACATTTAATCGGCCGGGGGGACGTCGGGGGGGGGGGGGGGCGGCGTGAAACGTGAGAAAGACTTTCGTGCATCGCTTTTGTACGACGACAGGAAAGATGCCTCGGAAGTCGACTCGTTATGAAATTACGAAAGCTTATGGCGGCTCCGAGCATCGCGCCGACCGTGTGAAGATTCGGCACGCGGAGGAGGCAGCCCGTCGTCGTGACGAAAGTGTCCATTAAAACGAATGGTCTCTTTCGGGCCTCGGGGTTTTTCGCGCGCGGCGCTTACAGAAGAACCATAAGCGAATGAGAAGACCGCGAAATCTATTCATCGAGGTGGTATCGCGCGCGCGCGCAGCAACCGCGGCGCTTTTGCGCTCGCGTAACAACTCGAAACGGGGACATTAGGATACACCGTGTGATAAGCAACAGACTCGAAGCCTGTATCGCGTCGAATTTCATGGAGAGGGAGGGGGGGGAGGAGAGACTTTCTAACGCGACCATAATATTCCTAATAACGGGTTTCTTAACAAGAAGAAGAGTTTTTCCTCTCCATCAACGTCGCGCCGGTTTTCTTCGTCGGCATCAGGACGGGGAGGGGTGGGGGAAGGGACGACGTCGCACGCAAACGCGCCTCTTCCCACGAATGTTACACGGATTTTGTAATCGTACTGATATGTAATCAACGATAATTGAATTCAGAACACCTACGCTTAGCTTATCTGTCTTCTGCCGCGCTGTTTCTCATCCGCGTCTCTCGGCGCGGCATCATCTCACGCGCCGCGAACGATTTATACGCGCGAGAACTTTGTCAAAACGCGCGCGGGTAGAGAATGAATGGGAGAACCGGCCGGTCGGAAAATCTCCTAGACGCGTTGTTATCTAATTCGCGGCAGTTGTTCCGCGAACACGCGATCCGGTTTGTATTTACACGGCGACGGGATTCGGAAAACCGTCTCGGCTCGCCGATCATCGCCGACTAATTGGCGCTCGACGCGCCTCGCAAAATTGACGGTCTGCCGGAAGACACGGGGGGGGGCACCGAGAACCGTATGCAAATTGAGAACCGACCGATATCCCGCGACAGATTCCCGTTTCACGGCCGACTCTCGATCCAGCCCCGCCCGGGACTCTCTCTCTCGATTCATTTCGATCCGCTGGTGTTCGTTTAATTGTTTAAGAACAACAAGAACGTTCGTCGCAATTAAGCTGGCGGATCTTCTTGAAAATCTTGACGGATAAGCGGTAATGAGCGGCTAGGTATGTTAATTCCAAGCGAAGAACCTTGGATATTCATTACAGGATGACGCTGACTGATTTCGGGGCTCGTGACGAGCGTTTTCCGCTCGGGGAACGGTCTCACGAAAATAAAAATGAAGAAGCCTCGACTACGATCAGATGGTCGGGCATGCGTCTATCTCCGAGCATCGTCCTCGGGAAAGACGGGCGTGTGCGCAATTAATCTACGTAATGGCGAAAGGTATCGAGTTTTTGGCGAATTGGGGAAGGACCGGGACCGGTTGTTCGCAGGAAACGCTTGCGAAACGGGAGAGCGGGATTCTCCCTTTGGTCCTTGCCGCGCGCGCGCGCGCGATCGTTTTCACGGTTGCCGAAGCACAGGCGTTGCGCAAAACCTTCGGCCGACGTCCACTTACCGGTGAAAAAATAACGAGATTAGTAGGTCAGAACAGTCGGACCCGCTTCCTGTTATCATCCTGTCCGGCTGCAGGACTTTCGAGGACGACGACGAGACTTCGCCGAGGAAGGAGAGCGCCGCAACCTTGTGCCTGCTGTTTTAGCAATTCCGGATCCTTTGGGCACGATGCTTTGTATACGAAAGCCTAGATGCACTGAGTTCATTTAATCTAAGGCTGATTAATAAATGGATGCAGGAGATTTCAATCTTTCAGGTCGAGCCCTTCGATGAGATTAATCCCTAAGTACGGACATCCAACATATGCATCGCATATTATATTTAATATATCCCTTGACATTTATTTTGGGAAGAATATATTTTACTAAGTAGCTATCACAAATACGAAATTATGCGCTTAAGGTTCGGACCCAATTAAGGGAAGAGAACCAAGATATTAAAATCTCATATTTAATAAAATTAAAATTGAGATGTAAATTGCCAATATTTGCGAAAAAAATACGACTGTCTCGGATGTACAAGTATAATTATCCATCAATTGGCGAAACGATTCGAGGAGGCGAATGTAGGGCCAAGGGCTAAATCCGGTGGGAAACGCGGAGGCCGAGGGTTGGTAGCGAAAGCTGGGCCGGGACGGTTCCCGGCGGCTCCGCGTAGAAAACGTCGCAACCCTGGTTCAAGTACGATCGTTACGACTGTTTTCACGGGTGTAAGAGCACGAAGGGAATTGCGTAAGAGAAGAATCTGCGGCATCGCAGAAGTGGATCCCTCCCCTACCTCCCTGGGATCTTCTCTTTCTCCGTTCGTCCGGTGTGGGAGCCCCGGCAAAGAGGGGCTCTCAAGAACCCCCCCTAGGTGTTGCTCGATCTCTAAAGCCATATATATACCACCACTTCGTGGTAGCATCCTACGAGAAAGAAACATTGCCGGTAACACCGTGGAGACCGAAACTTTGTGCAGGCGGTAGGTCCATCGAGCAAGGACCGGTCAGTGCGTCGCGTCGTGAACCGCGAACGAACCATAACACGACTCGAACGGAGATAAATGTACACCACGCGGAAGGATACTACGGATTAAGGTGTTCGGATTTCTCGACGACAAGGTGAGTCCTTTCTGGCCACCCCCGGCCGGCATTCGTGGAAACGATCTTCGAGATAGCCGGTAGGATCTCTCGAATCGCCGGCCAAGAATCTCTTCGCCGATTATCGAGGATCCTCTATTTGCTCGTATCTTTTTTTCTTCTGCTTTTAGATGATTTCGCGGTATCAAATTCTGTGCGCGATCCTGGCATACGGCGCGGTCTTGCTGTACCAGGCGATGGCGGTAAGTAGAATAACGCGCCGGGGAAACCGGGAGGGCGGGCGGGAAGTCCGATCGAAAAAAAGTCGAGCGGTTGCGCAACAACCAACCAGCCGAGGTATCGTTTCGCGAGCACAATGCCTTTTACGAAACCCGCCGTTGAATCAAAGCACGAAATTATTATATACGCGGCGTTTTCTCACGTGCAACAATGACAGAGGTAGGGCCGGTATCAGGCCGCGTCATCTTCGCCAGATGGCAGCGTGAAGTAATTCATTAATTAACCCCTGTTGCGTGAACGACGTGCTTTCTCGCGCGCGCGCGCTCGCGCTCGCGCCCGAGCAGTCCGCTCCGTTAGACAGACTCGTTCGTCGGAACAACGACGACCAGCTAGGAATTTCCCTCGTTCTTCCGGCCCCCGTGCTCGGTCGCGGGTCTCTGTGTTCTCGCGGCGAACAAGAAAAAAAAAGGATCTACGCGCGTCCTGAAATTGCGAAACCGCGGCTAATTCGTCTTCGCGGCGTTGTACGCGTTGCCAATAACGCCCATTGTCCGCGATCCCATCATTTCCATTTTCACCGGAAACGGTGTGACCGTGAACGCGCCGACACCGAACGGAACACGGAGCCGAATTTTCAATGCCGCCGCATCCTACGCCACCGGCCAGAAATATCAAAATGATTAATTAATCCGGAGATCGTAATCACGGTTTTAA
Source organism: Augochlora pura (assembly GCF_028453695.1). NCBI lineage: Eukaryota > Metazoa > Arthropoda > Insecta > Hymenoptera > Halictidae > Augochlora > Augochlora pura. The sequence continues at coordinate 25,701,906 of NC_135775.1, read as the reverse complement.
CATTCACGGTGCGCGGCTCTGGAAATTCTAAGCCTGGCCGGAGATCGACGCAATCGAGATCCACCAGCAAGGCGATCCTCCGCTACGTCCAATCGTCCCGATCCGTTCTCTGTTACGAAATCTCGTAGATCCGAGTTTTCCGAATATTCTAATCGTTTCTCGAGCAGCCTACGATCTGCCCAATTTTTCACATAAAATTTCTAGAGATTTAAGGACGAAGACGTGTCCGCGAGAGGAACCCTGACCTAGCCGAATCGCCGGTTCTTCTCCGGATCGTTCTCAACCAAGCGTCGAAATCATCGTCGGAAGGGTGGAGGCCGTGTTCTGCGGTTACCCGCGCGCGCGCGCACGCACACACACACACGCCCATCGCGCCGAACGAGAGAGATCGAATACAAAGGCACGGAGATGCGCATCCGCTTGCCGGGAACAATGTAACCCGACTTCCGGTCAGACACCGGCACGGCACGTGCACGCACTGGACTGGCTCGATCCGGCGTTTCGCGTGTCGCAACGGCCTCCTTTTTTCCTCTCATCTCAGCCGATAGCCAATTGCGAAAAAGATCCCGCGAATAGATCTCTGGGCCCACGATCGAGGCGATCTAGAGGTTCGCCGGGCCTCGTCCCTTGGATCATTAACCGCTGCTCCGCAGGGCTCGCTCCCTCCAAGAACCCTTTATTTCGCCCGCCGGAAGTGCATCTGTTTATCACTTGCATCGGCGCAGGCTCGACCTCCGCAAGAAAGCTCGAGACCCTTCAGACCCCATTGAATTCTAAGGCTCGGAAGCACTCGCCTCGAGAGAAAAAGCCACGCTGAATTCACCGTTTGACGCTATTTTCTTCGTTTTATTAGCCTCCTTTGAAAGGGTCGGTTTATAAATTCGTGCTGTTCTAATTTCGATCTCAGTTCGCCGCATAATAGTTGTCTAACAGTTATTCTCAGGCTACGGATTTTTGCGCAAACTAAAACCACGGCATAGGTTTTAAAATAATTAGTCTCTTCGTTACGAATTCAAGCGTACAGCAAATATGCGAGCTATCAAATTCTATACTATTCTCTGTTTAACACGTTCGCTGCGAACTACCGGCAACAAACTAAGCGTGAGAAGCGTGGCAGCGAAGGTGTTAATTGGCAGAGGTGGTTTGTCGAACAGAGTGTCGAAAGAATGGTCGGAACAGCGTTCTCTGTTCGACGAAGTAAAATCGTCGACGACGGGAGCGTCGAAGAAAAGTCAGAGCTCATCAAACGAACATGATTTAACGGACAGCCGACGCAACGGAATGCGCAATGCGCGTTAACGTCGAGAGAGGAAGCGCGCGAATCGGCGGCGTGCATCCTCGCTCGGTCCACATTCCATTGTGAACGACGATACGTGACGAAAGTCCCTCGGCGTTTCGACAGAGAGGCTCGCGGTGCAAACGGTGCTCCCGTTAATTGCATCTCGCGCCGGGATCGCCTTTGTTCCGACGGAAACCGAGAGATGCAACACCGCGTCTCGCGCAACCCGTACACCTCGTTTGAATTTCAAACAGCGAAACCGCGAACCCTCTCCTCGGCCAAATAATTAATGTTAATTAAGATCGTAATCCGCCGCGGCTGTCTTACGGATCGATGTTGACGCACGTTGCAGCAAGTGGACGGCTACACACCTGGCGTGGACTACCCGATCTACGATACAGTACCCTTCGGCCTCACGTTTACCTGCGGAGGCAAGCTGCCCGGATACTATGCCGATCCCGAAGCTAGATGTCAGGTGAATCAGCGCCTTACATTCGCGTGCAGACTTATCAACAATTTGCAAAATTTCTTTCCAAGGAATCTGCAAACACTTTACAGTGGATAAGAAGATTCACTGAAAGATATTTACAGGTTCTTTAGAAAAGAATTTTGCAAATTATTTGCAAGGTCTTTAGAAAAGAATTATGCAAATTATTTTACCGTGGTCGCGCAAGTCGTCGATTTATTTGGTTCGAATCTGAATTTTCGAAGGTGTGTAATCGCAGTGTATTTTCAGGTTTGGCACTGGTGTCTGCCGAACGGACGCATGTTCAGCTTCCTCTGTCCAAACGGAACCGTTTTCAGCCAGTCGGCCCGCGTCTGCGATTGGTGGTTCAAGGTACATTACAGATCCCGCGATTGAAACTCGTCGACGAGCTTTGGCTGATTTCTGTGTTATCGTAGGTCGATTGCAACGACTCGCCGAGGCTGTACGGGATCAACGACGACCTGTACAGGGACGTGAACGGGAACAAGATCTAACGACGACCGTGCTCCTGTGAACGGATTAAAACGCGGGCGAACGATGCGACGATTCTGTACAGTCTCCACTATTGTTAGGGGAAGAAGGACGAAGGAACGAGATAACTAACGAACGAACGAAAGGAAGGAAGACGAGATTCGTCCAGCGAGTTGTGAGTTCCTAGCTTGCCGGCGGAGGAAGCGCGCGCGCGCGCGCACACACGAGCGAACAAGAAAAACAGGCCGCTGCAGTACTCTCGGACGCTAATTTCCACGCGATGGCAACCGACTGTCCCGAAAAGCTGTTCGAACTTGTTAAATGTATACACTTTCAGCCCCGACCGCAAAAACCACACCATATTACTGTCCGTTTCCCGCCCCCCATAGAACCGTGAACAAATATTCTCTATCGCACACAATTCGCTCCGACAGATCGATCCGCAAGATAGCTCTTATAACAAACTACGATTATTCAATAAAACGAACAACTGATGCATCAATCGCCTGGCTGCCAAATCGAGCGACACGGGGCCCGGACACCGTGACCACCTCCATCAGGCTTTAATCCGAGCCGATCCGATCCGATCCGATCCCAGCTAATCCCGGCCTTTTTGTTCCCGGCAAAAGCGGAGACCGGTGCAACGATCTCGAATGGGAAAAACGTAGACCGATCTCGAGCAAAAGTCGAAATCGCGGCTAACAATTTCTTGGCATGATTGGACAATAGAAAGTGAGTGGCCGTCGCTAGCCGGCCGATTCGTCCGCGGCCTTTTCCCCGTTGAACCGCGACAGGCGGCCCCCGAACGGCGACGGTGCTACGGTTCTCCGTCTCGGTGATACGCTTTCGGCATGCTTGTCTCGTTCGCGTTTTGCTCATTCATCCGCGACACGAAGTTTGAAAGGTGTCCCCCCGGAGACCGCGCATCCGTAATTACTATACGCGGCGCGGAATTTTCGATCGCCGTTACGTAAAACGATAGAAATTTTGGCGCGCCCACTTACGAAACGGCTCTTCCGCGTTCGGAAAGACGTTTTCGAACGGCAAGGCCAAAGTCATCGGGTGCCAAGCCGTTATTCCGATGACGTGCCCGACGTGGACGACGACGCGACCACGCGATGCAAATAAGAAAACGATCGCGTCGCGTCGCGTTCGCCGCGCGCAGTTCCGTCAGATCCAAGCGATTAACTGTTTAGAACGCACCCAGCCGGCCTGCCATTATCCTCGTCACCGGGCTATTGTTGAGCCGGAGACGTTGCAAATGGTCCGAGCGGTTATTAAAATTTGCATGCACCTCTTCGACTCGCGCGTTGTTATTCCGCGGGCGTGGAAAACAAAGCGACGGGGCGCTCCTTCGTCGAAGGACCTCGTCGTCGCAAATACCACGAATCCTACGCCCCGTTCGCGAATTCTTCGCAGTCTCTTTACAAAGATCAGCAGGCGTGTCGATATCGGAGATGCGCGACTTTTAGGAGAACAAAGGATCCCGTTGTGCCATCGTTTCGTTGACCCGTTGCGATTCACTCGGACGGCTGTTCAAGAAAATGGGCGCTCCGGGTCCGATCCAACATTTGACATCGTGACAAGCTGTTTGGTACGAGGCCGAACAGCTAGGAGCAAGTCCCTTCCAAGGACGAGGGGTCCTGCTCCGGTGCATTCCTAACATCACCGAGAATAAAGCGGATACCTCTGTTCTCGGTACGAAATCCCGATGGAACCTCCTCCGTAGCATTCCTCGAGAGGAATAACTCGAGAGTTATTATAAGAGACACCGTCGTAGATCACGTCCCTGCGAGTGGCATCGAGGGGGTTGCAGAACTAAAAAGGTCCCGTCCGACTGCAGTCTCGCGCGCACGAGAAAATAGAGGAGCTGGAGGCAGAGCCTCCGGGTCTTCAGGAAGAAAGGCTTCGAAGGAGCAGCTTACCTGCCGGTGCGCTCCTTCTTTTGGTTTCGAAAGTCGCGCGGGATTCACCGATAGATCCTTTTAAAGCCGGCAAAGGACAGACCCGTTTAAAATCCCGGATCGGAGTCGCGCGCGACGCTCTATTCGGTATCAACAACTCAATTCGCTCGACCGAGGCGGCGCGGCGGCGGCGGCGGCGGCGACCCTGAAGCTAATTTATTGAAAAGCCGATCGGCTCCCGGCGAGAGTCGATCACTTTTTCAAGCACGACGCCGTACGGTTGCGAAAGGATCGTCGCGCAAGCGTCACGGGAAACCGAACTTCCTATTTCTAAACAACCAGGCACGACGACCATCGGCCGGCAAGAGGGCGACGGTCGAAAAGCGGCGAAAGAGCGAGAGAGAAAGAATGAGAGAGAGAGAAAGAGGGAGGTAACGAGGCGCTCGCGATTCTTATCGATTAATAGGATCCCCATTTGCGACGCACGCTCGCGGGTCGCGCCGCTTTTGTCCTCGCCGATGTCCTTTGTCAGCGACGCGGCGCGTTCCACTTTCACTCGGTTTCTTCGATCAAGATCTTTCGAAAACTTTCAACGAACCCCCCGGGTGGAGTTCGATGATGGGGTACGGTCGAAAAAAGGATTCCACCGGCCGAGGAATCCCCTGAAGGCGGCGCGAGACCTTTCGATCGCTCCGGATCCACCCTTTGTCTCTCGGCCGCGCCAGATCCTTTCGCGGGGCGGCGCGGCGAGGGCGGAACCAAAAAATCCTGGTAAAAGTAAGGACAACGACGGTGCCCGCGGAAAACGGCCTTCTAACGGCTCTACGTGCGACCGAGTCAAGTTTGAAAGGCGAAGCGTAGGACGGTGAATTCGATTCGATTCGATTCGATTCGAGCGGCGAGTCGCGGAGTCGATCAGGTGGCGACGCAGGTGCCACTCGGCTCTGCTCGGCTCTCGCCTTTCCCTTCCCTCGCGCCGATCCGGGCCCCGGCAGACCCCGGGGCCCGGCTGTGCCCCCCCGAGAGAGAGAGAGGGAGAGGGAGAGAGTGATCGACGCCAATGCGGGGCCCGTTGCTGCGCCCATGGGCCTCGGAACCCCCTCCTCGACCTTATCCTCGGTCGTAGAAAGCTCGACCAGACGACGCTGGCCGGAGCACAACGCTCCTGCTGCTGGCTTTTCCACTTCCATCGCGCAGTCTTCTTGCCGGACCGGACGCGGTCTTTCGCGGTGGTACCACACGAAAATCCCGATTTCAAAGACGTTGCGTGAAACCGCCCCTGTTCGATCCAGTCCCAGCCGATTGAGACAGTGTTTCGCCTGCGGTGCGAGAATTTCCGAGAATTTCCGAGAATTTCCGAGAATTTTGTATTTCGAGTGCGCCTCGATGTGAGGACGGTGCTTTCATGAGGGATTAAAAGAAGAACTTATCAACGGAGCCGAGAGACAGGTCTGTGCTTTTCTATCGTAACCCGCGCCTTGCGCTCGCCTAATCGTCAGTGCGATCGTATCGCGAAACGTTCCGCGAAGAAGATCGAGACCGTTGGTCCAAGCAAAAGCGATTATCCGCGACGTGTCGCGGCAAGATCGATCGTCGATCTCGATCGTCGGTCCGATTAGCCTGCGCCTGGTGCGCGAGAACTCGCGCGACGATCGTGGCGAAAGTGGCTGGGCGCCGTTGCTCGGGGCGAGACCGAATGAAATTCGGATTACCTAAACGCCGGTAATCATAGTGTTTCGCGGACGGCGAAGAAGCTCTCGGCTCGAGACTGGAATCCGCTGGCGGAATGTCAGCGTTTTCTTGCGACAATCCCTCCGCCACGTGAGCCAGAGGAGCGCGATCAGCGATCGTGATCGCGTTCGTGATCGCGAGCGGCCGTGCCCACGCCTCGCGGCTAGTGAAACCGCTCGGGCTCTCCGCTTCTGGCCGATACAGTCGAAAAAAGAGCAGATTGGAAGCGTAACGCAACGCTCTGGTATTTAGACGCGCGAAATTTTCGTAAGAAGAGAAAACAGCGAGACCGCGACCGCTGTTGCCAGCCGTCGAAACGCTTTTCTCCCGGGTTTCGCGACGCTGTTTCACTCGGGATCGAGGCGGCCGAGAACCGGCGGCGGCGGCGACGGCGGCTCGATCGATTTCAAAGCCGTCGGGGACCGACGGACCCGGGGAGGAGAAAGATCGAGCAGGACGATAGATCTCTCGAGGAGGTCGTGAAAGGACGATCGAGAGCCGCGCAGGACTTTCGCCGGGCGTCGCATCCTCCTCGATGTTCCGGCGACACGTTTTTTTTACACCTCCGGATACGACAACGAAAGCGAACTGGTTCTATCCTCGAATTCGTCGGGCCCGCTTTCCACTCGTTCCCTTTTCCACGCCGTCGACGGGACGGAGACGGAATGGCCGGAGGAAAAAAAAAAGAAAAGAAAAAAAGGAGTAAAGGAGCGCGACTCCTACGCCCGGCGCGGCGTGTGCCCGCCGATATTTAATGAGGTGAAAGGAAAAAAATATCGGCGGTAGGTTTGCACAGCAAGGCACAAGCTCGCTCGTATCGCTCGCTCGCTCGCGTTTTCGCGTTTTCGCGGCGATCGCCGGAAGAGAGGCCGAGGCTGCCCCGGGACTCGTCGGATCTCTCCGAATCGCGAACTTCCACGAGGGGAGCCGAATCGCCTCTAACGAGCGGCAGGAGTTTCGTTTTAGGAAACGGTCGTTGCACGTTGCACGTGCCGAGACCGCGACGGCGCGACTCGCCGCGCACGCAATCGGGAGCGAGCGAGCTAGCGCGTGCGCGCGCGCGAGCCACGCACCAGGAAAACCGCTCGCAGTTTTTCCGAGCGTGCGTTCCCGTCCACCTAACAGCTGTACTCGGCAAGCACAAGGAAATGAAATCCTCGGGGCGCATCCTGCGAGATCATCGACGGAGATATACTCGCGCGGCGATACCCGTCACGACTCGATTCCGTTCTCACGCACTCGATCGCTCGAAACGCGCCATAAACGCGATTTATGCTTCCCGTCGCGCACTCTATTGTCGAGCACCGCTGTTCCCGCATCGCCCGGCTTACGAAAGCGGCGGCGAGAAGCGAGAGCAACGGATCCGATAATCGTCCTACGCGTCGGATAGTTCCTGCACGGATTTTTATCCTGGAACCATGGAGATTAACGCAACGCTCGTAGGACAGACCAGTCCGACGATCGATCGCCAACGTTTTCCGTAACCTCGACAGTGCGACCAACAGCGCTCTCTCTCTCTCTCTCTCCCTTTCTCTCTGCTTCTCTCGATCCGTTCCTTTCGTTCTCTCCTTCCTCCTTATCGCATTCTAACGCGTCCACGTTCACTTTCGATCGACGGATTCCGCGGCCGATTGTATGTACACGGGCTTGAAAGTGAATTTAATTCGCCGGCTGCCCGTTAGACACGCCTAGTCGCCCTAATTACTCGACCAGGGCCACGAAATCGCGGCTCGGAAAGAAAGCAATTCGCGACCGACCGGTCTCTGGCATCGAGCATGCACCTCGTTCCAACGAGTCTCGGTTCTCTCGGATTTTTCCTTCCGATGGCCTGAATTATATCATTCCCTCCTTTCGCTGTTATATTCACACTAGAGGCACTTACTACAAGAATGTTCGGACAACACCTGGGCTTTAATTGCGTCCGTTCTTTGTAATTACTAGAGCGTAAATAGTACAAACGTGGCGGCTAAATTAAACGCAATGAAATGTTTGTCGGCGTTTGTGCTACATTAAAATACTTGCACGACGTGTAAACGCCGAAGTTTACGCCGTTGCATCGAAGGGAGAAGGATGGAGAAACGATCGAGGTAGAAGAAAATCGATCGGGAGAGATAAGCGCGCGGTCGCATCGATTACCGTAATGCTCGTTCGAGTAATTGTATGGCAGCGAAATCGAACTGGACGTATTCCGAGCGAGCGGTATCGCGCACGTCGACGACGATTTTGTCAAATACGTTTCGATAAACAATATCGGCTCGGCCTGGCGGCGTCACGTTACGACACGAGAACGCGCTCGTTCGCCTACCCGCTCGCTCGCGAACGCTCGCGGACGCTTGCTCTGCTTTCTCCCGCTCTACGCCGCCGGAAAAATAAACGAGCGACTTCGCCGTAATCGCGCCGCCGGAATAGGCTTAATGGACGATCGCGATTCGCTGCGAAAACCGAGCGAATTTCTGCCTCTGCCCGAACCCGGACCGGATTCCGATCGGGTGAATAAAACGGCGACGAGCGCACGCGCGCGCGCGCGCCGGACAGATAATTGCGCGTAATGGCCGCAAAGTCTTCGACGGATGTGTAATTGGATAGCCGTGAGCGAAGAGACGCGTTTCGTCACGCGGCCGACGTCGCTCGAATTCATCCTACGCATGCCTGCCGAAAGGTTAGCGAATCCCAGCCGGCGCATGATTCAGAGACACGGCCAATTTGCTCGAGGATGACCCCTTCGATCGCGGCAGAGAAATAATTGGCAAAACGATGGAGGACGGAGACAAAGACTACATGCGAGGAGATAGGCTCTCCGATTCGTATCTTGGAAGATCATTGCCGGAGATTAACTTGTAGAAGATACAAAGCGGAAAAAGTAATGGCTAGATCCGAGGTGAACGATAAGTGATCGGATACTGCCGCTGGGAATATGCACGAGCTGGAAAAAAAAGCGGCGGATTAGCAGCGATAATGCTCGAACGTTAAAAATGAACGCTCGTAGAAACCCGTTGAGAAAACGATGAAGTAATAAGAGCTGCCATGAATCTTGCCTTACGGTGGATTTAACGCCGTAAATATTTCGTGGATCTGTTCGGCACAGGCGCAGGCTTCCAGCCGGTTGACGTAAATTATACCGCAGTTTAGCAACCAGGTGTTGTTATTCCATTTGCATGCGGCGTACACTCGATCCGCAATTTCAGTTTGCGCTGCACCGTTAGGATTCTTGGACAGGTTTTAAAACGACTCGCTGCACCCTGCGCGCCGGCGCATCCTGGACCGTGTTTACATGCAATAATTACGGCCTAAAGAAGACGCGCCAATAACGTTAGACTCGCGCCGCGGTTCCACGGTGTTTCCTCTTAAGAGCATGGCAATCGAAGGGTTCCACATTGTACCGCGGTTGTCGGAGGTCGCGCAGCCACGTCGGTGCTCCTTTTAAAGAGTCCCCGATCGAAGAGGAATATGCATACTCGGGCCTCGTCAGCGTCCCCGACGAGCCGAGAAATTTATCGTTGTCTCTTGTGTCACGATTCCTCGGACAACGGTGTTTCGAAACGGTTTCCTCTCGAAAATCACGTGGCCGATCCGTGCGATCTATCGATACCCGAATCTACGTGGAAGCGACAACATGCCCGAGGTATGCGATGCCACCAGGAAATAAATAGTCGGACGGGGAATCACGGTGAGAGAGCGGCGTCGCGTTCCGAAGCCTTTTCTCGCCTTGGGATAAAGCGAAATTTGAGCATCGCTTTCGAAACGGAGCACGAAGTGTGTCAGGCTGTTCTACGAGACACGCGTGAATATTGCGCGATTGTCCGCTTTCGATGACGCTCGGCTTATTATCGAATTTCGAGGGAACGCTGCACGGGGAGATCGAGGTGTTGTTACCACCGTGTAATCTGCAAGACGGAACGTCGTTGCGCAATCCGCTCGGACGTATCGCAATCATCTTCGAGATAATTGCGCGGAGGACAGGCAGGGAAGACGGAGGAGATGGAGAGCGAGACGGTGTGTTCGGTGGCGGAGAGAATGATCGACGACTCTAGGATTTTCAGCCGCGGGCGATAGCTGTTCGGTTGTTCGGTAATCGCTCGATGAACCGTGGTCCGATTGTCCGTGTAATTCACGGGACGCGGCCGTAATTTCTAAAGCGGCAGGAAGCCGCGCGAAAATATCTCTTGTACGACCCAGCATCAGCCTCGTTATGCTCTCTCGGGGAACGATTGTTGCTCCGCTCGCTGCCGTCGCGTCGGAAGAGAGAGGCCAGAGGCGCTGCGACTTCACGACACATTAATTGCGCTAATTATACAGGGCGGTCTCCACCTACCACTCTTCGTTCTCTCTCAAGGAAGAAATTCGTGGAAGACCGCGGTTCGGTTTCCTGTTCCTCGGGGATTTCCCGTCGTGGCTCGCCTTCGGCACGGCGATCCCATCGCCTCGCGAAGTCCCGTCCACCGCGGCCGTAACCAAGAAGCACCATCGGTAGACCAATTCTCGAACACCGCTCTGTAATTTGCTCTACTTATCACTCTTCCCATATTATCGCTCTGGAAAGAGCTCCGGCCGCTTTCCTCCATTCTGTTACAATTGCGATCATTTGACTTTCCCGAAATCTCTCACCGTAGAGAACGGAAGGAAAACCGATGTCTTAATTGGCGACAATCTTCTACCAGACCGCGTGTCCTCCTCGCATGGAAAATTTAAGGTCGATGCACCCGATGGAGATCTTCGTCGTCGCGAACCTGTTGCCTGCGGAACTGCATTTGTCGCGAATTCTTTCAGCGTTGCAATCTTTTAAATAATTCTCCTTTGCTCGGCGAATAACGAAAAAGAAACGGATAAAAGTTAAAGAGGATCCGCCGGTTTCCGGATCGACGCGAGTTACGGTCGCGATAAAAATTTAAAAAGACGAGTCGTTTTTTTTGAAAAGCCGCCGAAGCTGGAATCCCCCGAACGATCGTAAATGTCGGCTCGCCGTGCACTTTACGAATCAGCGCTCGCCGCGGGGGGAAAGGCGTAAGGTCCGTTTATTATAAGGGTAATTAGCAGCGCGGTTACCTCGACGACGCGACCGTCGCGCAAAACTCGTAAAATCGGTGCCGAACAAGACGGGATCCGTCGAAACTCGCCGGTCCGGGGGCCGGTAACACGTCGCCGGCTTGCACAATGTGCCGACAAGACGACGCGAACGCCGGTTTACGGTCGAATAAATTTAATTCGCCCGCTGGAGAGTGAAATCATTTATTCCCGAAGCCGGTTCTCGCCGGCGTCGAAACGCGAAACGCGAAACCCGCCTCTCTACGCGGGCTCTCTCTCTCTCTCTCCGAGCGTCGGCCGATCGGCACCGCAAAAATTCGGGACTCGCCGATTGAACGGTGCCCCGGGATTCCTGGTTGAACGAACCGGGGCCCGGACGGTCCGCGGAAATTTTAGAAATCCGGCAGCGCGATGATCGCGTTCCGTCGCTCCGGGAACGATTACCGGTCGATCGGCCGGCGATTACGCAAGCCGATCGCTCTTACCGAACGATCGCGGCACGACGCTCGATCCTGGAAGCGTGCGTTTCAGCTTGTAACCCGAGCGCGAGGTAATCGTGCTCGTAAAACTCGGATAAATCGCCGGAGCGCGGTTTCAAAACGTTATAACGAGCTATCTGTTCCGCCACGGCTTCCGGTCGCCGCCGATGGAACCGGCGATATTTCATTTCGGAAAGTATCGGACGTATCCTCGCAACGATCGCGCGTATCCTCGCCGGGATCGCCTCGGCCAGGCTCTCGCCGGTGGCCGATCCGGATAATTCCGGCGCCTTGACACGAAAAGCCAACGAGCATTAAGCCGCGCCTTCGTCGACGATGCTCGATTTTTCCCGTCTCCCCGGTGGCCCGACGTCGGCTCCCGAGGACTCGCTCCTCCGTGAGGCCCGGTTCCACGGTGACACGCCGCGAAATCGGCGCGATCGATCCGGCTTCGTGGCTCAATTTCGACGGGTTACGACAGACCGGTCGAACACCTGAGCAAATTCGATCGCAACACGGCCGAGAGCTCGTTCCATATTCTACGAACGAGCGCGGCGGCGGCGGCGGCGGGCACGTTCGCCTGCACAATCGAACACTTTCTACATACAAAGTGGCGATTCCCTCTGTTAGACGACGCAAAATACCGGCGTGGCAAAGGAAAACCGCGCTCGCGGTCTAACGTCACCGTCCTTTCGAACGGTCTCGCGACCGGTCACTGTAAACACTATGCTAATCGTTCGAACCTGTTTTATTAACAATTTAGCGTCAACGGGCGGGAACCGCGGCGCTATCTGCGAAAAACGATCGGGAGAATGTCAGGGCTCTGAAGCAGAAAAATACCGCATTCTTTGGATCAGCTTTCTGTGTTGTAACGCGCGCGCTCCGCACAATATGTAGCACGTTTTATTACGTTCGAATCGGATACTATGTCGGAAGTATTGTTACGATCTCGTTGAAGTTTTGTGGAAAAATTCTACCATCATTTGCTCCGTTAATTCTAAATGGATAGATAGATAAATAAATAAATAATTATTTCGATTTTCTTGTTATCTAATATCTCAGAATGCATGGAACATTGTTACGCGGAATGCTGGCGATGCGCAGCGAAACATAGTGGCGTTCGTAACTATGGATCACAGCCCCGTTACAAAACCACCGGCTTCAATTAATTTTGTTTCGAATAAAACACAGCATAGAAAGTACGCGGGCGGAATGGTTATGTAAATAGCACCTACATGCGCTTGCATACGGGGTCTCTCTCTCTCTCTCTCCGCTAGTACAATATCAAGAGACCATCACGGTTTACGTAATATCGATGAAATATCACCTGGTTTCATGCAGTCGGCAGTGTCCCAATAACCGATGCCACGCGGTAGCGCATCCGCGGCTACGTCTGACCAGATACGTCTCGATCTACTGTGCGGCCTGCGAACCGAATGGCAACGCGTTTCCCCCCCCCGAAACGGGTTACGACGATCAACACGGGTCCCACGAATTTCTGCGTTACGACGGCGATCGCTCGGATGAGACACTTTCTAGCCGCGCGACGCCGCGATCCGTGCACCGGCGAACAAGGTACGCGAACTCTTTCGTTATTAACAACAAACCCGCGACTGGAAACTTCAATCTCTTTCCGGCCGTTTCTCGCACCGCCTCGCCTTTCTACAGAAATCTCGTCAAATTTTATTGAAATATCAAATCGCCGCGAAGCACGGAAATGTTTATTACGAAAACCGCTCTTGCGAGAAATTGCCGCGCCGTCTCTTTCATCGTGATCCATTTCCGCGGGATCCGCGACGCCGAAGGAAATTATGATAAAACTGTTTCACCTAGTCTCGGAGAGACTTTGTCAGAGAGCTTATTCGACGACGATAATGCGCTAAGAATTCTTTACTCGTTCTGTGACGAGACTGATTCTCCATGGTTTTTTACTCGCGTAATGATGGAGGTAATGTTTCTTGACCAGCAATTGTTCAACAAAAATATCTAGGCAATCGCACTGTATTTGATTCAATATTACGCGACATGTGGATTATAAAATTCTATAAACCGAATGATTAATCGTGCAAACCGCGCAGAAACCGAATGCACCAGTTAATGGAACTTGCAGAATAAAAACAGTAATTAATCGTCTTATCCGTGAAAAAATCTCGAAGAAAATGGATCGCGTAGTTCGGTAATAGTCGCCGCCTGGCATCAGTATTCCAGAATCGAGCATTAATTGTCCAGTGCCTTGACCTCGCGGCGATTCGTTGCGTGTCGCGGAAACAGCGTCGATCACGCCGCCTCGGTACGAGCCGCGATCGAAACGATGCCAATAAGGTTACCTAACGATCATCTGAATCCGCGGGATTGGCCTCGGGAAATTCTACTCCCGCGAGAAAGTAAATGGCCTCGCTGGGAAAAACGTTTCTGCAGAATGTCCGAACGAGCCGGCCAGGAATCCGCCTTTGCGCACGCCTTGCCCCGACCAACACGCTGTCCCTGTCGCGCAGCTGATAAAGCCCAAGCCGTCCGACTCTTGTCAGCCCGATTCCCCTCTCGGACACACAGACGGATTCGCTTTTCCGGTGAACGCTCGTTCCATTTCTTCGATCTTTCCGCGGTCTCGCGCAAGCCGAACCGCAATAGGAGCGACGCGCATGGAGCGATTCTCACGCCCTCGTTCGAACTAATTATGTTTCCCGTGGAAAACCGAGTCGCAGAGCGCGAAACCTCTTGCGCCAATCACCCGATTATTCTGGGGGGCCTGCATCCATAAAAAAGCGAGCAGCCTGCGCAAGTGAAATTCCAGCAAATTTTAATCCAACAACGAACCTGCCCTATTTTCCCGTATTTCTGCTTTTCGAAGAAATGAAGACGACGTCGATGAGATCGCAACATACGAGCTAAAAACGTTCTAGCTATGACAACGTTGCATAGCTGCTTGCTCGAAAGGATCCGCGATCCCGCTGCAGGGCTTCGTTGCATCCAGAGCGGAGAACGGTCTAAAGAAATTCCGAGAGGGCCTGGAAGGTGGAAGACTCGACAACGACATTGTTTGACAAACGCCAACAGTGCTCCCGCCGTGCAGGATGCGCGGCTTCGATCGGAACGCGCGCCGCGCGTGTTTTTAGAACCGAGACCGCCGCGAGGGACGCGAGACCTCGGATGATTTCTACGCGGCGAAGATTGATAAATAATCGTGCCCATCGCGGCGATTTTCCGGATAATGGAACGCGCGTCGGTCGGCGTTCGAACGGCGAACATAAGGAAATGAAAGCCGGCCCGAGCGGCGGCCTGTTCAGCTTTTGAAGGCTATCGGGTTTTGCAACCACGCCTCCGTGCATTGTCGATCTGAAAAATCGCGAGTGCCGCGCGACGACGGAAAAACAAGGGTGAGCTGTACGCGACGGAGCGATTTCCCTCGCCTCCGATCGACTCGAAGGAATTTCTCGACGGAAGAGCGTGGGGCTCCGGGGATCGCGAGGACGTTCCGGGAACGTCGGACGAAAGCGTACCGCGATTCGCGGAAACCGGGGAAACGGGGCCGAGAAAGAACTCGTCGATCGCGATGCGACGCGACGGAGCCGCGGTCGTGGTCGAATCGGGTCGATCGGAGTCGATTCGACTCGGGCAACTGGTCGTGCCAGCCTCGTCGCCGTTTCCGGTGACCTTTAGCGGCCGCGGGATGACCGTTACGTGTGTCGTAACGTAACGTAATTTACCGTAAGGCAAGCGATTGCGAGTGTCGCGTTCCGCCGCCCGATAAACTCGGAATAATCCTCGGAAGGATCGAGGAAACGGTACACCCGGATCGCGCGAGCGCGCGCGCGCGCGGTCGTTTATTTCGCAGCCGTACAGCCGCATAATTCGCGGAATGCAACCGCCGCGCGATTTCCGGACCGCGGAGACGCGCCAGAATTTCCCAGGTGCTGGTACGAACGGGGCAGGTTCTCACCCGCGAAGCGACACGATGGAAAGCAACAAAACGAAACTTGTGTAACCGAGCGGAGATTTTCCATCTCCCCGAGAGCGGTCCTCCCACCAGCAGCCGCCATCTTTTTCCTGCCGCTTTTACGGGAACGATAACGAGCCGTCTTGCGAACTGGAGCGCGATAGACCGCTTAATTAATGCGAAAATCCAGCGCGCCGCGGTCGAAAGCGATCGAGTGGTCTAGATTTTTCGAGCGGAAGCTCTCGCTAGAAAAATCGTCTCGTCTCGCGGCTCGGGAAGTTCGAAGAAGTTTATCGCGGTGCGGCACAGGTGTGTTCTCGAGAGAGGTGTACGGCCCCCCGGGGGCCTGCGGGGAAATCTCTAGCGGAGTAGTCAAAATCGTGAGCCGGCAAGGTCGCTTTCACCAGATTCTCTTTCGTCGAGGATCGCGAGAGATCGAACGTCGAAGGCCGTCGGGTAGGTTCGTCGGAACGCGAGCGGCTCGAATATATGTATTCCTCGGCCGTGGCGGTGTTTGCTCAAGCGGAGGTTGGATCGAGGCGGTGTGTCGGGCTTCGTCTTCTCGGAGACGGTTTCGCCGAGGATTCTCTCCCGTTGGTTTTCATAATTAATAGAAGCGACTGCCGGTGACGACAAAGTCACACCCGGCATTACGTGATCGTGCATTTATATAACACCCACATTATCCTTGCATTATATGGTTAGCAGTGGTGACAGCACAGAGAAAGTTCCTATCCGTTCCCATATGCTCGAGTGGCTGTACGGTCTACGACGCCCGGGACTACGTGTCTCGATTATGCTCGCCACAACTCAATATACCCGGCCTCCCGACGACGAATCCGACGAGCAAATTTCGCGCGCACCGCGAGCACGCCGCAAGATCAGGAAAATTCGATTAATCGAAAGTCTTTCACGTTTGTTGCAGTTGCGCCAACATGCGGGAGAAAAGGTGGCTTCTGCTCGCTCTGTACGGTAAGTTGTTACCTCGCGCGGGCATCGGTGCGCTGATACGAATCGGACCAGCGCGGCGGTAGTTGTGTTTCTGGAATTTCATCCTTTCGAGATCTAAGTTATTCGTACGAGTGCGTCACGGTCTTCTTAAAAAAGAAACAAGTTTCCTGTATTCCGAACGAATCCGCGCAGAAAATGGAAGCCGTGAATACCGAAACGAGTTCGCTTTTCAAACGCTATATTAGCGTTCCGCGCGCTCAACATTCATTTTATACGATTTACGAGAACATTGATAATGGAGAAACGGAGCACAGCGCGGTGAAAAAGGAGACGAATTTCTCTGGAAATTATCGGTCGACGGACTCGCGGTGATTCGGAACGCGGTCGCTTCGATTATCGTTCACAATTGGCAATTACCTCGGCCGTTAATGGGTTCGGTTCCGTTGGTCCTCGCGGACTCCGTCGATAAGGTGGCCGATGGAGAGTCCTCGGACGGCTTTCTACCCGAGTAAAAGTCCTGGCTCGAGCAGCTCGGAGCTGCGCGGCGCCGTCGCGATAAACCGCGCCGCGCGACTCCCTTGTATTTTTGGACTTTCCATATCCGGAGAAGGAATGCCGAAGACAGGTTGACCTTCCACCCGAGTGCGTTTGCATCGGTGCGCTCAAGGTTCGTTCACACCGATCGGTTTCGGACGGATCCTGCGTGCAGCCTGGAACAGCCGCGTTTCGTATTCAGGACGCGCCGGGGGACGCGTGACGCGCGAAACGGCTTTACGGCGAAGACGGGCGGGCGAAGGAAGAAGAGGAGAGACGGGACCGGCCGGGAATACCAACGAGACACCACGGTTCCTTTGTCCTACGGGAGGCGGTTACCGAAACTACGCTCGATCGGGTAAACAAGCTGCTGCTGTCCGGACAGTTGAAACTCGTTCGGACAGCGGGAGCTCGATCGCGCAATACCCGTGTGTCCAGCGGAACGCTTTGAGTCCACGTAACCCGGCGTTAACATTTAAAGCGGATCCTGACATTTTCAGCCGTTCGACGGCTCCGCGTCGAACGCCGCTCTGTGCCCGTGCAGAGACAGTCGCGAGGCCTTCGAAAACTCGTTTGAAAGCTACTTACAGAACGAATCGGTAGCCGCCGCGTCCACCGCCTCCCGGGGACCACAAAAATACCCGGCCACCGTGCCGACAGCTACTCCCGAACGCTCCTGACCTTCGCGATCCCTGTCCCCCGATCCCCAAACGGATCCAACCGATCCGACGCGAGCCAGGGCCGGCCCATTAATGCAGTCCTTTGAACCGAGCCTCGCCCCGGCGCGCGAGAAATTGCAATCCTTGTCTCCTTCCGTTTCTCATTTCGTCGAAAAAAAAGCTCTTTCGCGACCGACGATCGCGGTACCGATACATACGAAATTCTTCATTAACGTTAACTCTTTCCCGGGCCCGGCGTCCATTACCATCGGACACGGAAACCTGCGAAATATAAACTCGGGTCTCCGGTCAGACCGCTTCGACAGATACCACGCATTTCAGATATTTTAAACTGTCGCGAGCTAAGTGCACGTATACGATTTAAACTAATTGCATTAAAAAGGGAGCAGCTTTACATTTCGACTGCTCGTTTCTGCCACGAATGCACAAAGTCCGTAATCCGACTGTTACTCGCTGCCTCGCATCTCGAGCTCCTGCGAGCATCCCTCGACGGCGCGACTAAACATTACTTCCACGGCAACGCGATTACAAAGGCAAGAATAGCGCCGATCCTCTCGGTGCCCCAGAATCGGCAACTCGATCCGACGAGTACGCCCATTACCGCGATCCGAGCACTCGGTAACGTTGTCACGCCCTTTTTATCGAAAATGTCAAGACGTTCCCATTCGAGTGGGAAAATCGGGCGTAGACAATCGTCGGGGAGCGATACGGGATCGAGGTGAGGCAACGATTTGTTTATAACCCTAAGCGCGCGGGGGCCCGTTGTGTGTGTGTGTGTTCTCTCGACACGAGTTTCGTCACGAAAATCCGTTGCGCCGTTACGTTTCCCGGCCACGGCGGGGCGTGCCCACGCGAGCGTTTCCCACAAACGGAATGCGAGCAGCGTTCCCATAATTCCTTTTTATGCAACGCGGTCGACGGGTGCTCGTTGGCCGATCCCGTTACGAATGCGTTTTTCAGCGACAGGGGGGAGGGGGGACACCCACTCTCGGCAGGGCGACGCGTCGCGACGCGCTCGACCAATTCCAGTAGCCGATTAATAAACACGACCGTCGGTCATCTCTCTCTGCTCGTGGAAATCGGCCGAGGACGAAGAAAACGGTAGACCGGGCAAATTAATAACGTAGGGCGCCGCGGGAGTGATTTATCGGTACCGGTTTTTTTTTTTTCGCCGATGCGCCAAATTAACGAAGCACCGGAGGCGTTTCACCCCGGGGACACACGCCGGCCGTTCCCTAGAAAGCTGGAAACGGCGAAAGTATTTCGACGACCGCCGTCGTCCTCTGGTTCGATCCATTCCCGTCGATCCGTCGACCTTGAACCGGTTCGGATTAATTAGGCGCAGCTCGCGGGCAAAGGAGTCAGTCGTAACGGAACGGCGATCGGCAGGCGATAACGATCCGCGGATAGAACGGTCTACCGAGAATAATAGCATCGACGACGGCCGACGCATAGATCAACGAAAGCCGCCGCGAGAGAGAGAAATGATCGATGGACAGCCTTGATCCCGTTGAAAACAATTACCCAACCGAACGGACGAACGCGTTCACCTGCGCCGCGAAAAATTGCAACACGCTCGCGGCTCTTCTCGCGCGTCGATTTCGCAACGGCGACGCTTCTTCGCGATTTACGCAAGCCGGGGAGAGCTCTTTGATTGTTTTTCTCGGCGGCGCGACGCAGACCGTTCCAGTATTCAAACGAATCGAACCTGTCCGACGCGGAGACCGCGTCCGCCTTCTCGAGACCCGCCTCGAAGAAGCGCGCGTCCACCGAAGCGGATAGATCGATGGATCGCCGGTGATCCTCGACGCGGTTTGCGCGACCGGTTTCTGAATGTTTCCTCCGAATTCCAGGACTCGTTCTGGCCAATGTAGTTTCGGCGGCGCTCAAGGGTACCAGGCCGAAATTCAAGATCGCGACCACCTCCACGACAACAACCACCGAGGAGAGCCCAGCCCACGAGAACGAGAACGAGGATGCCGAGGTGAGTCCGCTGGAAGGCAGCGTTCTCCGAACTATCGGGGAACCAGGGATAATATTGATGCAGCAATCGAGTCTGTCGGGGCTCCTGGATTTCGTTATGCTCGCGGAGTAAATTATAGTTTGGGAAACGCTGATCCCGACTCTGTTCGCTGTTGCCTCGCCGCGGCGTGGAGATGGTCGGCAGCGATATCTCGCGAATAGCATCATCGATTGCATTATTTACGTGTACCGGAATAGAACATGCAGATCGTTTATCTTCGATGATGCAAATCGTGCCGACCGCAGTCACGATGCCCAGCGTGTACGCGGGACTGTTCGCCAGGTGCATCTTCCACTCGCGAGCGCGGTCTCTCTCTCTCTCTATCTTCGCCCCATGTTCCGGAATGTCTTTCAATCATCCCGGCGTCGTTCTATAATTGGACCACGGTGACGCGAGATCAATTAACTCGTCTCTAGTCTCATCGTCTCCCGGCTGCTCGCGAGCTAGACAGGTTCACCTTCGCGATGGTACGTGACATCATCGAAAGCGCGCCGGCGGCTTTTCGCGACGAGTCCGCGATGCGTTAAATGGCCACTGTTCGCAAGACACGGCGCGGCGCGATTAGCTCTCGCCGGGAATGATTCCGTTAATTTGTTGCAGCCGACCGCGACCACCACGCCGTCGACCACCGAGGCGAACGCGACCACCGGCCACGTTCTCACCGGCATCCCTCAGATCGACTACATCTGGGACCCCAATCTACCCCGCGAGCTGAACGGGTACAATCTCAGCGATTACCCGTTCTACAACAGCATACCCGAGGACATCGACTTCAAATGCGACGGTCTACACGACGGATTCTACGCCAGCGTTCCTCACAAATGTCAGGTGAGCATGTCTCGTAATTCCACTTAACGCGACACCGATACTAAGCGCGACCGACAGGCTATTATTAGCGATGCAAAAGGAAAGCCTATCATCGATTCATTACGACCACTCGTCCTCGCCTTTTGCGGCGAATTAGCGGAAAAGGTTTGCGGCCTGCCTAACGCGAAAGATGGCCGAACGAAACCTCAAACTCTGCGGCTGCTACGAATCTCGCCGCATCGAAGACGCGTCTTTGATCGCGTCAGGTTACGGAACGTTCGGCCTTTTCCCCCCGAGTCTCGGGGGTCCCAAGGGTCCCAAGAAATTCAAGGATACGACACTGCACCCAGCGGTTCGCCTTCCATCTTTCTGTTTTATTATTCGGAACGGGGACCGCCTCCGTAATTGTGCAAAGATTATTCGCTGCCGGTCCGAAGGACCTCGCCGGACCAAACAAAAATCCGTGGCGTGAGCCGCGTTGAAAATTGCGGGACGAAGGACAGGCGAATGTGTGTGTGGGACCGCAACAGGCTGTTCTGGGTGAGACGCGAATACGTTCGCGATCGGGAACGGGCCTTTTTTGACCCGATGCGAGTAGGGTCCAACGATCTAGATATCGTAACTGTTCTCGCGGAATCATCCTCGCCCACTGCGATCATCCTGCCCACTCTGCAGCATTGACTCGATAAACACGAGACGCTAATGTACAACCGCTTCGAGAAATGATATTCAGAATCTTCGATCTATATAGGAAGCCTCTTGATTCCAGATTAATTTGCTTAATTTAATGTATTTAATGTACGAGAAAATCCATTGGCATTACAGGGTCATTAACGAAGACCTGCCGAATTACGTACATTAAATTAAACACGCTTAATTACACGCGTGAAATTAAATTAAAATGCCCAGCTCTGGTACCTTTCGAAACCCGAGCGACTCGTTCGCACGCAATGATCCTGCACAGTGTCGAGTCTCCTGGCAAGGCTCCAGAGAAAACTAAAATTCTGACGGTAGAAAGGAGAAAGATCGAGCCGCTGCAACCATTTTTTGCCGACAACGCAGAGAGGAGCCGGAGGACGAGGATCGTTCCGAGCGGAGTGAACCGGGCTCGTTATCCTGAAAGCAGAAAACGCCGGGATCGATCGCCGGGCCGGGAGTAAAAGCGGGCATTGTGACCGCTCCAGTGAAAAGGAAAGTCAGTGTCATCTGGCTGGAGAAAGATTTTCTGACAAGGTGTGTCGTCCACTCGCGTAATGAACGGATGTCAACGATCCGTGACGCGACGCGCCTCCCTTCCCAGCCCGGTCGCGATCGCGATCGCGTTCGCGGCAGCAGACGAAACGTGCGACGGCCTTTCAGATTTCTACCGCGATGCCCCGTGACTACGGAAAAGCCGTGAACGAAAGCGAGTCCTCCGGCGGAGATGCGGATGCAAAAAATCGCAACGCTCTAGAGCGGCGGATCGTTTCACTTAGGCTAGCTGGATCGTGTCACGAGAACGGGGCGTAAACCGCGCGAGAAACTCTCGGTATGCTCGAGAACCGTAGATCCACGAGGGTCTCCCTATTGGATAGGTTAAACCGGCCAATTAACGCTGCCACGCTGCCACTTTGTTCTCTTAGCAATTTAATTAAAATTTCTTAAGGCGAAAATAAATCTCAAAGTTCCTTTTGATCGATACCAATTTTTCTAGATCGAAGTAATTTTCGCGACGTTTAAGATGTTTCATTTCAACAGGTAATAGATCTGGTAAAGGTAAAGTTAATTGTGTTTGGAAGTAAAGCAAAGGTAATTGGTCAGGCCACGGTAACAGGCTCTGCTACCCTACGCGGCGGACAAAGGAGCCTCCCGGAGTAGCCACGAGGGGCCTCGGAGCAATCCGAAGAGGAGCTTCGCGGTCCGATACGCTTCCCGTCCCTGACCGTTCCGAGATTCGCGCTCCGCGATCCCGCGATTGTGAAAGCGATTGCACGCCGTGTACCCCCTTTCCATCGTTCCTTATCGATTGTCTTGGCCGGGCTACCAAGCGAACGGCCCATTGTCATGCAAATGTTTCCAACTCCCGACTTCCTTTCCTCGAACGAGCCGGATACCGATCGGGAAAGAACGCGCGAGTTCCGCGCGACTTCAAGAAACGTTCCGACCGGCGATCCGGCGATCAACGGGCTCCCGGGACCCTGTAAAATCGTCGATCGCCGCCGATCTCCGGTGTTTGACATTTAACGAGGCGGCGACGTTACGCAATCCGTCATCGCGAAACCGCTCGACCGGCCACGCCGCGCCGCGCCGCGCCGCGATGCTTGCCGACCAGAGTTCCGAGTCGTTTTAGGGAGAGCGCATTTTAGCTATGCAAATACGCAACGTGGCTGGTGCATCGAGCAATCCGGAAGAGGAGACACGGACTTTCCAAAGAAGCGCGGCGAACGAGGGAAACTAGAGTCGCGCGCCGATGGACAAATTACTCGACACAGAAAAGAGGATTGCCTGTGTCGAGCGGTCCTTTGACTCGCGAAGAGTTGGCATAGTCGGGGCAACCCTGCTTCGAGACGTCCGCCGCTTGACTCGATATTAATCGCGAACGGTGACTCCGTTGCTTCTTTCATATGCCGGAGAAAGTTCTATTTACCGGAGCTCGTGTTTCTCGCAATTGCTTTAGAAAATATGACGTGCGAGGATCCGGCTGATCGAGAAAAAATGGCGAGGAATACGCCGTGCGACGCGCGCAGAAGGAAGAATGTGTCTCGGCGGCCGCGGCCGCACCGAGCGCCGATTGATACGTCGAGACTCGTTTTCGAGAAACGAAGCCGAGCGTCGAGCGAGTCGGCGAGGACGTGCTCTGAATGATTCGAGATGATTCCTGCAGATAATCCGGTGTGGCGATACGTGTCTGACAATCGCGGATCTCCTTACAGAGACAAGTCACTCGTGCACTCCACATTGCGCGATGCACATTCGTGCGCCTCGAAGCAATTACCTGCGCGCACGTAGCTTCGGTGTGAAAGCTGCAGCCGCCGTCTAGCAACATCTGCGAAAAGTGTGTTAACACTGTCGCTGGTGGCGGCCCAGTCTTCGATCTCTAGGCGCCCGCACCGATGTCCCCAAATTTCCATTTCCTCCAAAAAAACCTACCCCTTTTGTCTCACTCAACCGAAATCGACGTTTCCGTCGCGTTCGATTAAGTCAGCCACCGCTTTCAATGGCGTATCCAAGACTGACCGGTGTCTGTTTTTCTCAAGGTGTATCATCACTGCCTGTTCGGCACGAGATACGACTTCCTCTGCGCGAACTTCACGGCCTTCGACCAGAAAACGTTCATCTGCCACTTCGTCTCCGAGGTGGACTGCGCTAACTCGAAGAAGTACTGGCACAGGAACGACGCCCTGTACAAGGCCGCGACGACCTCCACGACGTCCACGACGTCCACGTCGACGACCACGACGCCGGCGCCGGTGACGGCCGCCGGACGCTCCTCGTCCAGAGACAGAGACCTTCCGAGAAGGAGGAGACCGTTCAGAAGACGACCGGCCTACGACTACTACGACGAGGAGTATTACGACGACGATTACAGTCGACCGAGGGGCTACGGCAGAGACGACTACGATTACGAGGACAGAAAGTACAGGAGGGACCGAGACCGCGAGTTCCGGGATCGGGACAGAGACCGGGATCGTGACTTCAGGGACAGGGATGCGCCGAGAACGAGGGAGGGGACCGTCAGGGACGACCGAGATCGAGATACCAGTGCCAGGGACAGATATCCGAGCAGAAACAATAGGAGAGATCCGAGCAGAACGAGGGACCCCCTCGAGGAAGACACCAGGGTCAGGCCGAGGGACCCCGACCAAGGATCAAGGTCCCGGGAAGTCGATGACACCGAGTTGGAGGATCGACGGACCGAGGATCGTCGCTACTCCGACAAGAGGTAGCTCTCCGATTAATAACTCGATTCGTTTTTTAATCGGTCTTGTACTCACTGTAGCCTGTTAACAGATACAGAGACGAGTACGACGACAAGGAAGCTGCGTCTACTTCGGCAGCCACTGTGGCCAGCGCCGATGGCCTGGTGAAACCGGCAGTGCACGTGGCTTCGGTCTATGCCCGGCCCAGAGCTCCGCCTAAGATCAGGAGACCCGTGCCGCTCTCCGAGCAAGACAAATATGCTTACAAGGCCCCCGCTGTTCAATCGACAGGTAATCCGTCGGGTACAATAGACACACGCACACGTGGGTCTGCTGGCTATCGCGTCTCTCGTGCCAACTATTTCTACCGTTTACTTACTTTGTGCCTCTATTTGTTGAACGCAGAAGAGCCAAGGAGGCGAGTTCCGGACACCGAAGACGATTACTACGAGGACGACGAGGACTTCAGACCGATTCGAAGACCGATGAGGAGAAGGCCGTCTTACCGGGACAGGGACAGGGACTTTTACGACACCAGGGACAGGGATAGGGACCGGGAAAGAGACCGACCCTTCAGGTAGGGTGACGTACGTACACAACACTGATACAATTATATTCGTCTGTGGTGATTAATCAGACTACACGGTATCGTGGCGACCGATATCGCCAGAAACTCACGTAACACCCGTTCCTAACTGCGCGACAGAAACGTACTCACACCGTGCCGTTTTGTCGGTACCCCATACAGAACCATCGAAGCCCCTTGTCCCCCTCGATCGATGGTACAACGAAGTATCGTTGCAGGCCACGTTACCGGGACGAGGAGGACGATCCGCGACCCAGGAAGCACCCCGATCGCTCGAGAGATCGCTACTACGATCGAGACAGAGATCGAGGAGCCGACCGCGGCAGGGATCGATCCCTGGATCGCGGGAAGGATCGTCCGACGGAGAGACCTCTGGATCGCGACAGGGGACGGCCGCAGGATGCGGAGAAGCAGGAGAGACCGTTCTCCGCGCGACCCGCGGACAGGGACCGAGAGGAGCGTCCTAGATCTGGCTCGAGATCGAAGGATCTGCAGGATCCCACGGAACCTCCGGCCAGAAGAGGCGGCAGCTACGAGAGACCAACGACAACCGCGGCGACTACCACCTGTCTGCCGGAGCAGCTGGTCCACAAGGTAGAGACCGCCGACTCGAAGGAGCCGGACAGGTCCGAGAGAACTTCGGAGAGACCTTCTCAGAGGCCGACTCAAGGCACGACGACTAGAGCACCGTTGGACGACGAGGAACCCCACAGGTCTGGTCAGCAGGACTATCAGGAGCGGGACCAGGAGGACAGACGGGATCATGGCCAATACCAGGCATCGGCCGACGAGTACTCGCAAGAGTACTACGACGAACCCGACGATCCTCCTGTCCCTTCGCCGAGGACCGCGGTACGCATAGTGAAGCGACCGTTCCTGCCTTCCAGAGGCGGAAACGCGAACCCCAGGGGCTTGTCCCCGGTCGGTTCGAAGGCCACCACACCTAGAAGGGAGGAGGACAGACCGACGGAAAGGCCCAAGAGTTATTACGGGCAAGAGGAGAGCCAGGATCGTTCCCAAGAGCATAATCAACAGTCGAAGCCGCGACAGGAGGAGAAGGAGACGTACGACGCGTACAAGACGGTACTGAACAGCCAGGAGAGAGACCACAGGCCGGAAGAGTACGACACCTCGCTCGCTAGACCCGCCGTTCGAAGACCAGCCGACAGACAGAGGGAGGAGGAGACGCAGAAGACCACGGACGAGTTCGCTAGGGGACAGAAGCACCATCAGGAGGACCGACAGAGTTACGAGGAGGGGATATCTAAATGGTCCAGCGACGATTACCCCGGTGCCCAAAATAGCGAGGCTACGACTCGGAATAAGGGGAGGGTGAACGAGAACTCGAACGTTTACACTCCCGCGGCTAAGAACGAGGAGGCCCAACAGCATCCGACCGGACCAGGGAATTTCAGGGTGAAGCAGAGGTTGAACGAGGTCACCCACCGGCTGCAGGATATCCCGGAGAGCGAGTACGATGTCACCCTGAACGACGCTCTCACTCCTACCTTGAACCAGGAAGCTAACCTGCCGAGCGGATTCGTCCTGCCTCTTCACAGGCAGCAGATCGGCAGGGACGCGATCCTCCAGCCCTCCGAGAACAACTACAAGGTCTCCAGACCCGTGAACCAGCAGCAGCAGCAGCAGCAGCAGCAGAAGCCCTTCGTGCCCAGTCCACAATTTCTGCCGGCTGTCTCCAGCAACGACAGGCTCAGGACCGTCTACTACAGGCCTGCGGAGACCATCCAGCTCGGCAGTACTCAATACAGACCGCAGAGGGGACCCTGGCAGGATTACACCGGCTACTGAGAGGGTTCGCGTCCGTTTACATTAAATAGCTGCCGAGCTGTAACGCGGAATCGGCTCGATCTGGTAACTCGGACGAGTTCGTCGGTTCCCGAGGGATCGGTTGGATCGATCCGATCGGATCGATCCACTTCAGGCGAGGGTTTGTCAGTTTGTTCCTCGGTCGGCCTTTTTTCGATGTCTTTCACGCGGGGCTCCGGGACAACGGGGATCGCGCTTCGTTGCTCCGGATCTTCGGTAGAAAAAGAAAAAAAAATATATTTAAAAAAAAAAAATGAAAAGAGTATAACAAAGTAATCGAATAATCCCGACGACGACGTCGATCGGCGTCGAACGCGACAATGTGATCGAGGGTACTCTAAAAACGAAGCAACGCCAATCGTGTCTCTCGCGCGTCTCTCCCGACTCCGGCAAATCGGAAGAGTCGAGGAGCGTCCGCAGAAAGTTTAGTCGAATTCGTTCATTCGTAATCTGCGATACGGTAAAGTGATCCGATTTCTGTTTGTCCTCTGTAAATATTCGCACGGTTACGTCCAATTCTACGGATTACGTTTTCTCTTAAATTATTCACGGACACGTGTAACACGGTTCTCCGCGATAGCACATTCGTCGTCCCGATTTCCTTCCTTTCGATATTAGTAGCGAGTAAAGCGTTCTCGAGTATACAGAATGTCTTTGTAAATTATATCAAACTGTGACGTACGATATTAAAAAACTGACAAAATAGTCGTGTGTGCACTCGTGACTCTCCCCTCTTCCACAATCCCACGCGCAGGCGGGTCTGGACAGTGTGTTCTGGCGACGCAACAGGAACGCCGATCGTTTGTTATTTTCTTTATTCGTCGATTCCATATTTATCGATATTCGTATATGTACAAATTCTTCGTTGCGGTCGGTCTCGACCTATCGGTGACGCGGTTATACGATTTTTCGCGGTTCTTGCGAGCGCCGGAACAAGTGTTTTCGTTGTCGGACAGACAGACGCGGCACAATTTTCGCCAAGATTTGTAACGCGTGCTTGTCGAAAATGAGCCGAAGAAGCTTGGATCTTCGCAGCGGATCTCGTTTAACCCTAACAGATTATGCACATCACTGGGATTTAGTCGATGATAGACGTCAGTCGTAAAATAACGTAAAATATTACAATCGCAGTATAAAATTCGCATCGAAACGGATACATGCTTAGTGATATGTTAATTTCGTTAATGAATCGTTCGAATAACTGTGACCATCGTCAATGGTGAAATCTGTGAAGACAAGAGCTATCGAGCTGGTCGCGCGCCGTTCAAGTTCGTCACTGCGATCTAGAAAAATACGGTATCTCGTTGTCTGGCTCGAAAGGGCAGCCTACTGAATCCGGGATCGATCTCGAGCACCGATTACAATCGCTATGTTTAAACTCCTAGTGCGATAAAGTACTGTACAAAAATGATAGAGTACAAGAATAGGTTAAATATCTAACGCATATATATGCAGATATATATACATATGTCGATGCATATTCGTGTATATATATATATGTATACATATGGATTTGTATAAATCTCGCACATGCACGGCTCGATAATCTTTTGCGGGCGGGACGACAGTTCCCCGCCCGAATTCGGCTTACGAATATAAATATAGACAATGCAATCTCTTGTTTCGGTAATCACGTTTAACTCGAATTATAGACTATAGGAGAGAGAGAAAGATTGGCTGGCAAGAATACGCGGCCCCGGAGCCGGGGCTGGGTTATTTACAGAATCCCTTATATTACAAGACGACATCGAGCACGGTTACAAGTGCAATCTTCTTTTGGTGTGGGTGCAGCTGCTTCTAAACGCCATGCCATTCCCGGGAATCGTCGGATCGACTTCGTCCAAGATCGGACTTAGGCGATTGCACAGTTTAGACCGCCTCGTCGACTAATTAGACTAAGATTTTAGAGTATTTCACGCATCTCGAGATGTAAAACTCGGTAAAAATAGCTGGAATCTAGCAGAACCGTCGATGATCTAAAACTTAAAGCTGCGACGTTTCGAGCAGTAATCGTTTAAACGAAAGGAGCGAAGACTGCGGATTTTATGGAATCATTACAAGAAGAAATAAATCGAATACATTTAAACAGTTTGAAAAACACTGTCACATTATTCTGAATTTATTGCAGCGGAGCGAACGAAATTTTTAATGTCCCATAAAAATCCGCAGTCTGTTAACAAGACCGGTCTCAAAACCGTGCAACCGTACGATTCGATTTCCCATGCCGCAGGAATCTGCCGTTGCCATTTCCGACGGACGATTCCCGGGTCGAGAGCGGCCGACGGTAGAATTTCGGTCCTGGAATCCTTGATCTTTGGTCATGTGACGTCAATGTACCGTTTCAACGTTCGTAGAAGGCGAGGAAAGTTTTGCGCACGCGATGACCCGCGGATATTCCCGCCGCTCTCGTGATTCGGCGTTTCGAAGGAATTGATTAGCATGCCATTAAAAAAATATGTGCCCGCTGACGCGGCCGCGGAATATCCGCGACGAGCCTCGGCGACGCCTTCCTCGACCACCGGAGTTACAATAGACGGCACACGGACAATTTTCTGTTCGGTACCTCGGTAATTTAGAGCAGAGTTATTTCTTTTTCCTCGGCGTGGGTGATCCGGCGCCGCGATCACCGCGTCTCTATACAACGGGCTTTTGGCGAACGCCATTAAAATTTACTGACCAGCTTCTTAATATTAACGTCGTAGAAAATTATGATTTCCCGCGGGCTCCTGATGAGCCACCGAATAAACGCAGTCGGTTGTGTCCCCCGTGTCCCCTTTACAATTCATTCGCCGTGGAACGACGAGAGCAGCGATCGTGTAAGTAGTAGCACCTTTATGCGTGGGAATAATCGATGCGGTAAAAAAAAACAATGTCTACGGTTTGTCGGTTGATAAAAAAAAATCGATCGGATCACGAAGAATAAGAAGATCGCACAAAAACACGTCTACTTACACTAACACCTCTTTACAATGTAGCCTCTTAATTCAGTTCGACGATGTATCCCCTTGTACGTACCTTCTATCTAAACTCCTGCTCGATATGTACACAAAGTTACACAACATTGTTCCCTAAGCGCGGGCAAGCTTCGAGGAGACTTTCACACGGGTGCGCAACGTGTCCTGTGGAATATAATTAGCGTCATCGACGGGGTTTCCCATTATTGCGATCACGGCTACCCGAGTGCTCCCGTTTCGATGCGGTTAGGGCCACGGTTCCGTCGCCGAAGTCTACGCAAACCTGCCGAATTTCGAAACGAACCCGATGCAATTCTCCAAGCAACTCCCATCGCGCAGGCTGCGTAGACTTTTGCAACTGTTTCTTGGCGAGCGTCGCAAGCGTCCAGTGGACAAAGTTCGGACAGCATTTTCAAATCGTCTGCAGCAATTAATAGCCAATTAGCTGCGACGAGTACCCTAAATTCGTGCCGGTCTCTGTCACGCTAGACTCGAGCGACGTCCACCGAGAGATCTTGTGGAGGAGCAGTCGGGTAGCTAAGCTTGTTAGATGTTAGTTTGTTTTCCACGGAAAATTAGTTGTGGTAGAAACGAGTTAGAGAGATCAGCGAAAGAACCGCGACGCGAGCTGTCTCAAAGCCTGCCGCTGTAAAGTCCGGTGAAACCGAGCGTCGCCCGGCGTTGCAACCCGGTGCAGATTTGTATCGCGGGCGCATCGACGGTACGTCGATGGTACGCCGCTTACCCTATCGGCGGGTCGTCGTCGTCGTCGTCGTCCCTCGTGACTAGGATATCGCCGTGACGGTTCGGACGGAGCAGTCGGAATCGTTGCAGCCATTTGTATCGCCTCGCCCCGAGATACAGCAGAACCCCGACTACTATGAGGAAGGTCGGTATTAACAAACCGGCGGCTACAGAACCACCTAGAAAGAGATTCACAAGAGGAATAGCCTGCGTGTGTGCGTGTGCGTGTGGCGTGACTAGGCGCTCAGCTGTTCGCCTCTCTATCCTATCAACGCCGGCCGCGAGCATCGCCGTTAACAAACGCAACGCGACCGGACACTTATCGGCCCGAGAAAATGCTCAGGGGAGAACGAATCAATTTATCTATCGTGGAAAATTCTCCGAGGCGGCTGAGGCACCGTGCCTGCCTGCGTTCATTGCGCGTTAGACGAGCGTCAAGTGGCCCGGGGGAGATCGTAAGCCCGCACTGGGTGATTGTCTCCAGCGAAAACGAGAGCAACGAAACCGTATCAATGATGGATAGCGTCGCTCGATCGTTAGTCGGATTTTATGCGTTCGTGGGAAAAATTAATCGATCAGATATATACGCGAGTCGAGTCGTAAATCATTTACGATGCAGCTGGGTTCCTACGTCTTTCAATTCATAAATATCCGCAATTGCAATCTTGTCTAACTTTATAGGACTTTCTGTTAGGATTCTGAGACGGGCTTGATGGGGTCTCTAGGATGACCTTGCAATTTTACTTGGTTCCCATTACTAGGACCGTGGACTCGGAGGATACAGTCGGACGAGGATAAGAATGACTGGAGGAACTTGGAAGTCCAGTTTCCTGGCGATCTCCGAGGGGGGAACGTTCCGAGATAGCATCTCTGCCGCGGGATATCCAAGGATCTTCTGTCGACTCTATTTACCTGCCGCAGGCTCCGGTTGAGCGGAGTTCGCGTCAGCGGCCGAGAGCGTTTTGTCCTGAAGACACCGGCCATCTCGTTGCACGTACTTCCTCAGGCACTCGCAGAACCCGGTCTCCTCCGGCGACTTCTGCACGCATCTCTCGTAGGTGCCGCATTGCTCTTTCAACAGGTTCGGCCGACACTGTCGAGCCGCGCCACCATCTGAAAGCGTGTTGTCGTTGCAAAATCGCGAGCATCGTAACATTCGATCGGCCTTAAAAAGTATCGGGATTGAGTCACAAGCATAGAAATCGATGGTTAGACAACGTGTAACAATATTTAAACAATTTTTTCATTCAGCGTCCTTCTAAATTATGTTGACGGATACGGACGGCTCTCTAGCGTTTTGAAATGCTACAGACGAACTCTGGTTGCGTTATTCCAATTGCAAACAGTCTTTACGATTATAGGAAGCTGGAAGACTAAAATTAACCCTAACATCTAATCCGTGCAAGAGGATCGGCAACTGCTTGTGAGTCATCCCGACGGCTCCACTCTCTGCCAGTGAATTCTGCACGGATTCTAGTCGATTCCGGCTAGAGGTTAATTAGGTGCTAAGGCAGCACAAGTTCGGTTATGGCCGCCGCCGTCGCGTTCCTCGCGTTCACAGTTACGGGTGTTCGCAGCGTGTCGCTTGTAAATTATGCGAGCCCCGAGCATGCCCGTGCGAAGCACACAGAACTTATTTATGTTGCAACCTAAAAGATACGGGTGCGTGGGTAACGGTGAGGACGGTCGGACACAGCCGGACAGCTCTCGAGACGCGCGATAACGCCGTTCGTAAGCGTGCCGGGAGCCGGGAGCGATTGCCGCGTATACAAAGGAAACAAAGAGGCCGTTCAATCTTCCCATTCTCCGCTCCGTCGATCGTTATCGTTATCGATCGATACGGGGCCGCTCGTCCCCTCCCCCCCGACGCGCAATTGCTCCCGCGATTTCGAATTCCTCGCGATCTCCTGCCCGTTATCGGGCTCGCCGACGGCCGACGAGGTTTTTTTCGGCCGCAGAGACGGCCGGACAAAGGCGTCTCGGGCGCAGACCGGTGTTTTCGCGAGCGTATCAAGCCCGCTCGCGCCGAGATTGGCTGAATCAGTTAATTGAGACGAATTAATTTTATCAGACAGAATACAGGGGTTAACTACGCAGATTCAGCCAAGCAAATTAGGGGAGCATTAATCCGATAAACAACCGGCGCGATCGCCGCGACACAGTCTTCTTTCTCTATCTTTCTCTCTCTCTCTCGCTGTTCGTCGAAAGAATTTCGCGACGATACGACCCTCCGGCTGGCCGCCGCCCGTCGATCGCATTGTTCGAGGCTCGAGACGCGTCGAAACAAAGTTCAACGAGATCGTTATCTCGTTCGCGATGCCATTGATCCGATAAACCGAAGAAAGTCTCGCTCGGCGCCAATTGCTCGCGGAATCGTACGATTCGCGCGAAACTTCTCTCCTCGTTCCAACGACGAAACGAACCGCGCGGCGCGATGACGCGGACACGAGAGCGTGACGAGGGAGCTAAACCGCGCGAACAATTAACTCGAGTTCAAAATTCTAATAACGTCGCTTGCGCAACAGCGATCAATTCGCGGCGGTCGGCGACGCGGGCCGATGAACTTCCGCGCGATAACGTTCGGGATTTCGCAGATCGATCTCGCACAATGGATCTTTTGATTCGCTCGGTCCCGCGAGACTCCGTCCGTCCGTTCCTCTGCCGGCGACCGCTCCCGCTCGCTAACGAGACCGGATCCCGGCCGAAAGAAATTATGTAACGACGTCGTCCGCGGGTAGAAACGTTCGGTCGCGGCTCGGCCGCCGAAATTACGCAACCGAGAGAAATGGGATACAATGTTCGCGCACGCGTGACTGTTCCGGCGCGTAGAGTTACGGGAACGATAGACGGAATCGTGGGAATTATTTTTATTTTAATTCGCGGATCAGCGATGACCGAGCTCCGCGGGTATTCGCGATAATGTTGTTTCGCGACTTATCGCGACTTTGTCATGCCGACTAGCGTTTACGTGACACGGTTATCGCCGAGACACGAATAAAACGAGTACGTGTTGCTTCGCTATCGCGTTGAGTCATCTCGTTAATTGCGAGCAAAACTGTTCGGTATCCTGGCCGATCCGGCGAGCAAACAGCAGCGAGCCCGCTGCGCGCTTTCTCGTCGGGCAACGCCGAATCGTAATCTCTTTTTTCGCCGATTGCGAAAAGAATGCAATTGCCTAATATTTTTTCGCGAGAGAGAGAGAGAGAGAGAGAAATAGAGAGCGACGTTTTTCGCTTCTCACGCCTCGTCGATGAAAGATCGTCCCGAGAACTATTCCCCCCCCGCGCGCGCGTAATCGTAATTCACCGTGCAACACGCGATTCGCAATTTATTGTAATTTGTTCGACCGGTTTTGTACGTTCCACCTTCTCTCTTTTTCCTCGTCGTTCATTAGCCATTATTGAACAAGATTTATGGATTGGATATCAAGCATCTCCGTGGATTTCCTTGGGCTTTTTACACGGCCGACCGCCGCCCGATCGATCGGGCTTTGTCGTTTGATCGACGACCGATCTCTCCCGTGCGTCGTCCCATCCAACGCTGTAAAAAAATCGTATTATCATTTACCGATGTCGTCGACGGAATCCCGGTGCACGGCGAGATCATATCGCGACCGCGGAAACAGTAGCTGCCCGCGTCCGTCTGCGCGTCTCTTTCGCTTTGATTTTTTTCTTTTTCCACGTTAATTGGCCGATGAGTATCTTTTTCCACAAATAGCGGAGTTCGCTGAAAACGATCGCTCGACGCAGGAAACCGCAAGAGCGAGAGATAAGTACCAAATATTTTGAGAGATAAGTTATCGCCGACGTTTCGAAACTCTCGCGAAAAACGCCGGTCGCCTTCGTTTACCCTCTTCTGTTCGGCGCCTCTCTCTCTCTCTCTCTCTCTCTCTCTCTCTCTCTCTCTCTCTCTCTCTATCTATCTCTCTTTCTCTACTCTCCCGTTTTTCTTTTCCGCGATTGAAAGAAACCGTTGCATCGCGATCTCGCTCGGTTTCCCGTTTCGATCGACGATCGTTCCCTTGCCGTCGAGATGCATCTCCTCGCATCGCGGCCGTCCCCGCGGTGTCCCGCCGACCCGATTATCAGCTGTTTCCTTTGCGAACGATTCCATCCACACACTCGTGGGATCCGCTTTCACAGATTGAACGATTAATTCTACTTCTGGCGTCGGCCATTGATAATTCCGGTGCCGGCGACGGCTTCTTTCAACCGTCCGTGTGCCCAACCGCGTCGTCTCGGTGATTCAAACTCACCGGGTTTTCCATCGAATAATCGCCGCACGGATTCTCAGCGAGCGCAACGTCCTTCTCTCGGTGCAACTCTTGTGCACCGGAGTCTAACGAGATCCGATCTGACCGCTGGACCGACGATCATCATACGTTCGCGACGAACACGATCGGTGAGAACTTCGTCCGATGGAGATCGCTCGGATAGAATGCGCATGGGAGAACATTTTTATCCGATCTCATCTGGAGCAATTAGGCGTCGTGCCGTGTTAAAACATGAGAATCGCGTGACGTTGTACGACGGTGTTTCAATTTAGTTTTCTGGGCTAGCGTTACATGCGTACTTTTTATACATTTTCCAAGAGGGTTCTTCTTCTTACTGCTCGCAAATGAATAATAAATAGTAGCAATGATAACGAGAATTTACCGATTGCATTTTCAGTGTGTCACTCGTATCGTGCTACATTATGCACGACCTTGTTACCATAGTCTTAGCCGAGTCATCGCGCCATATTTTACTGCACCGGATACTCCGAAAATGTACATTCGCAGAAGCGTCCCCGATTCATCGATCGCATCCGCAATGATCGGAATCGACGTGCGAATCTCGGCGCATTCCGTGCAACCCTGTTGCTCAAGCATCGTGCGCAGGGTGCTGCTCCTTCGAGATGCGCTCGATGTAAACACGAACCGGTTGCATCCAGTTCGGTGTTCGGTAATCTAGCGCGTCTAGCAATAAACAGGAGTCCTGGGATCCGCGAAATCGAGGCGATCCGCGACACGAAGCGGCGATCTTAAATCCTCCGGCGATGATCGAATGGGAATCGAACGAACGGCGTTCGCGTGAAATCGAAGGAACGCGTGTAGGAGGAACGTGGGGTATACGTGAAACGCCTCGCATCGGCGACGTAGTACCGAGAAACGGTGGACCGGAGGGGACTTAATTTCTGGACCAAAAGAAGACCGAGAAGAGAGGAGACACGCGACGAGTTCGAGAGCGGGAGCGACCGGGTGAGAAAGAGAAAGGCGGAATGAGCGAAAGAGGGACGGAGCGATGGGTGAAAGAGGGAGGAAGGGAGACGGGAGGAAAGAAAAGGAGCGAGAGCCACGAGTCGAGGAGTGTGGCGAGGGGGAAGGGGCGGCGAAAAAGCGGAAGAAGACTATTGTGGCCTTAGCAGGGGTGACCCCAAATGGTTCGAACGAGCAATTTCGGAGCTCGGGCTGGTGCGGAGAATTTACTGGCGAGAGAGTGAGAGAGAGAGAGAAAGAGAGAGTGAGTGAGGAACAGACGAACCCGAATCGTCGGGCGCTTACCTGCTGAAGTGAATGGCGCTAGAAAAAGAACCGTCACGATGAGGTAGCAGAACACACCGGCTCGAACGTCTCGCATTTTCCCGACTGACTTTCCGTCTTCCTTCGTTTCCTTCCTTCGTTCACGTGCTGGGTATCGGTCAAGGTACAGTTCACGATCACATAATAAACTGTTTTCTCGGCGCCGATCCGTTCGCGGCGAGGGAGCTGCTCTGTTTGCCACTTACTCGGCTCGGCTCGGCGTTCGCGCCGCCTAGCCTCTCCTCGGGGGCCCGACGGAGAAAAAGAAGAAGCACGTATGCTCGGCCGCGGTTTGATCCTATGCGAACGGGGGAAGAACCTGGACAACAATGTGCGCGTCTCTCCCGGCGGCAACGCGTGCTCGTCCCGTGAAGCTTGGCGGGCGAATCGCGGGGCTGGATGATCAACAGGCGACCGTGAACCGGCTCATCGCCGATCGGCCCGGCCGTCACCACTTTTGACAGATAAATGCTAGGCCGCGCCGTCGAACGCGTTCAATCATCTGTTATTAAACGACCATTTGCTATTATCGAAACCAATTGGCCAGGTCGACCGCTCGAAACAACGCCACCGACGACCATCGATCCATCGAGATATCTCGAGAACGCGCGGCGCTTGCGCGCCCCCAATGCCGCCAACATTCGATCCTCTATCCGGCGAAAAACTTGCTTTTCCGAATTTGGTAACAAAATTATAACATAAAATATTTATTTCACTCGCGAAAATAACTTTAGAGACCTTAGTTCGAATCTTCCGTATCTTTGGCGAACAAATTTATGGTACAAATATCTAGTACTTCTCGACGATGCGATTCGTTTGCTTGGTTTGGCCAGAGAAATAATTCTACCTCGAAATGAATAAAACACCAAACTTTATAGATACCTTTTCGAAAGCTAATAGATAATGATTGAGAAACCGTACCGACTCGAAAACATATGCACGTAAATTCATAGCAATGCAGCGACGTGAAAGTCACAAATTGTTCAGGACAATGCGACAACGTCTTTCGAAGCTGAAGAATATCGAAGAAGCTATTGCGTTCAGAAAAGAACGATTAGTTTAAGGATGTTTAGAGTGAGAAGGGGAACTTGGCAACGGACTCGGAAGGGTCCTTTTATCGGAGGGCCATTCCACCCCGCAGTTTTGCCCGGGTTTTCGGCAGGGTGTCCCCGGGGTCGTCGGTGGTTTTATTTTTGGAGCAAGTCTCCGTGCCGGTAGTTGGTCTGCTACCTGGCAGATCACGCTAGCAGCTGTCTGGCGGAAATCGATTGCTATACAGGGTATTTTTAAAAAGCGGGATCCCCACTCGGTCGCGTAAGTTTTCCCGAAAAGTGCTTCGGGGACTCGTTTCGACTTCCTCCGCGACTTCCTGCTCGGCGCCGGGTTTTCCGTGTGAAAACGGGACGGCGCGGGATCGTCGGTGTCCGGTTACAGGTCCTTGGCAAGTAAACGAACGCGGCACGTGTCATGGCGAATAGCGGTGCGATAAACGAAAGTCGCGAGGCCTGAGCGGTTCGCAGCGTATAATCGGTGTGCCGCTGATCAATTAGAATCGCCGCGATGATGGAGGAGACGGTGCTGAGCCTCAAGTGGCAGAGCTTCTCGTCCCATTTGGCGGTTTCCCTGGACACATGCTACGAGAAGCAACAGTTTGTAGACCTTTCGCTCGTGTGCAAAGACGGGACGATCATAAAGTGTCACAAGATGGTGTTGGCCAACGCGAGCACGTTCTTCCGGCGATTGCTGGTCGCCAACGACCATCCGCACCCGATGATCATTTTGCACGACATCGAGGCCGACGACCTGAAGACGATCGTCAACTTCATGTACTGCGGTGAGATACAAGTGGTTCAGAGTGAGGTTAGACGATTGTTGAAGCTCGCCGAAATCCTGGAGGTCACCGGCCTCAAGCAGATACAGACCAAGGTGCTCGGCGGCGAGACCTACAACAACTCGTCCCACGAGCCGACCAGGAAGACCGCCACGGTGACGAGATCGAAGAACGAGGAGACCAAAGGACTGCTTGTCAAAACTGTACCAGAACCGGAGCCTGGCCCCTCTAGGTCTCAAATTAAGAATTGCCCTACCACCAGGTCTATTTCCGCCTTACAGAAATCTGCGATCAAAGCCCAGGAAGTTGGCAAGAAGAGCGAAGAGACTATGAATTTATTGAGTCAACGGTTGGAGACCGGTAAGTCTGGAATCAGTATTTTGGAAGCTCACGATATGCCTAGCACCAGCAGGGGCATCCCCAATCAACCCCCTCAGAAGAGAAAGGAGCCCTCTGGTCCTGTTATTAGCTGGCCTAGGATACTGTCAGAGATCTCCAAGGATTACCCTCTGCTGAAAAAGCATTGCATCATGGATGAGGTTGAGATCACTGCTGGGAAACCTCCTCCGGTTCAACTAGACCCTGTCAGGCACGAACCTCTGGACAGGAGGAAACAGGGGATAGGTACAGAGGCTATTCAAACGATGAACTGCGCGGTATACATAAAAGATGAGTTAGATATATGTCACGAGCTGGAGGAAGACGAAGACATGGACCCTCTGGAGGTAGAAGAGTTGGAGAATGAAAGAACTGACGATATACCAGGTCACTCTAGAAGGTTCTCTTACACGAACATCGATCAGATCTATAACACTGGCTCCCTCCCAGAATTCCCACCTAGAAAGGGGTCGAACGGTTAACATAGAAAGTAATATGCGACCAAAAAAAATTAACAAGAACCACGCGTTGGAGGACAATGCTTATACAGAATAAGAATTGCTTTCTTGGTTGCAAATCTGTTCTGCAAGGATATAAACGTGTACATGTTAAGCGTAATCTACCACCTTGTTCGTTACTTTGTTACACAGTCCTGTTTCATTTCTAATAAACCAGTTCAACCTGAATACATTATATATCAGTTTATCCCGACTAACAAACAATTCACCGTCGTGCTAGTAGTATTGTACAGATCTCTTTCTACCACTACACACAATTGTAAACACTATACCACACGTCTCTATGGAAACCTGTACCGATTCCGCTTTTCGTACGTGAATCGACGCACC
Organism: Augochlora pura; assembly: GCF_028453695.1. Lineage (NCBI taxonomy): Eukaryota > Metazoa > Arthropoda > Insecta > Hymenoptera > Halictidae > Augochlora > Augochlora pura. Next base: position 25,662,974 of record NC_135775.1, on the reverse strand, counting down.
GCTAATATTTTACGTCGATGCTACGAGACACGCACAAGCTCACGCGATGGAGGACAAATTAATAGAGGAACAGAAATTATTGGACGATTCGTCGTCGGTTGATAAACGAGTAACGGAGGAGGAGTTCCAGAATTTTATGCATCGCGTTACCGAAGTCGGTGAGTATAGTAATCTCTTTCCAGCACTTGAACACGGTTCTTTATAGTTTTTGTAATGTTTAAGAGAAAATCGTGAAGAAGCTGGCATCGGACGATCCCGAGGAACAAAAATACGGCCAGATCCTGGCGGACGAAATTTTGGAACGAAAATACGAGACTGTTATTTCCGAAGACTGCGAGCTCAGAGTCAAATCGAACCGCACAGTGATCAATAAGTATGCGAAAGATGAAGCCAAGAACAGAGAACAAATGTCGCAAGGTATTTAATTAATTTTCTAATTTCTCAGGCTTCAATTACTGTAAAAATCAGCTATAAAATGTCGTGTTGCTTGGAAATTTATAATTTAATCGTTGGTTCGATTTTACACAGAAGCGTTTATGAGGAGCGTGGAGAAAGACGCGAAGGAAAGATCAGAGAACCGAAAGATAAGGAACGAGAGGGCGGAGACGTTCAAGAGGATCGGAAACGGGGCGTTTAAAGTAGGAAATTACGAGAAGGCTGTGACTTATTACTCGAAAGCGATAGAACAGCGAAAGGATTCGTCCGTATTGTGGAACAACAGAGCTCTAGCTTACATGAACTTAGGATTGTACAAGAAAGCTTTGTCGGACTGCGAGTGGGCCTTAAAAGTTCACGACGCCAATATAAAAGCTCTGTTGAACATCGCGAAGTGCTACAAGCATCTCGAAGACGAGGTCAGCTACAGAGAATATATACGATTAGCCAGAGAGAGAAATCCACGCTTCAACAAATTTATTGACGGTATTATTCCACGTTCATTAACACTCGAAACATTTCTATCGTAATCGGATTGTACACGGTGGCTCGTTGTTGCAGAGTTCGAGGAGAACATGGACACTGGCATCGATCAGCAGGACTGATCCGACGTGCGAACGGCTTTGGACGTGTTTCATGCGATCGAACAGAAATATTTCCCAAGTACTCTGTATATTCGATTTTGTAACGATCTGAAATGCATTTAACCGATATCAAGACGAGCTCAGTTTTGTCGCGTAACCCTCCTTGATCTCCGACAGAGATCTAGGCTCGTGAAGGAAAACCGTGCACTCGATGCCCTGGAAATAATTGCAGCTCCGGTTAATCTGTCTTTTTCGAACTCAAAATATGTATATCGATCTGTACCTGCATGCGTGCTGCTCTGACGAAACCTTCGTTCGCAGACACGGTGATACTTTTCATGTTCTCGCCAGTGGCGAAAACCAATCGAGACCTGTCCTTAATTTTCCCACCCAAGCTCAGTCTTTCCATGATCCTGCCCGAAGGTAGATCGACTACGATCCGAACCCTGCTCAACAATTCCTTCGCCCTGGCAGACTCTTTCGGACCGCCGATCACGTCTATGATGTTCATGAAATTTTCGTAGGCAGTCTGACAGACGATCAGCTCTTTGCCTCTGAATAATTCCTCTAGAATCGGTTTTATCGGGAGCTTCCGTTCCATCTCGGCTTGCTGGGTGAGCAAAGGCTCCCGGTAAACGAAATGATCGTACCCGTTCGTCATGTTCGTTACGTAAGCCAATAACGTCGATACGTCCAGATTAAGTATATTTATTTCTTTGGCGAGAGAGGAGGTATTTAAAGTCGCCAGATCTGAGTCATCCTTACATTCGCCTAAAGGCTCCCCCAGAGGATCCTGCATGATCTCAGTGGAAAATTTGTCATCTGTTTCTGTATTGTAATAAATGAGAGGATGAGTATTTCACCTTGGTGTATAATTTTTTATTAGAACAGAATTACCTTGTACGCTTGTGCTTTTATCATCACAGTTTATTCGATTCCCTTCTACAACAACCCCCACACGCTCCAAATGAGCAGCTAAAGGTACTTCTATGCCGTAAGCAAAATGAAACACCACGTCTGGTGGCCTGTACAAATGTGGATAACACTTGGCGCATTGCAAGTAGCAGTTTGCTTGATCCAACACAGATTTCTGCCCATATTCCCCGTTGCCCATAGAGATAAGAGTAAGAGCTTTGGCATTCCTGGCAATTACTTTAACCCAGGATGCACCTCCGTTGCAGACTATGTCAACCTCTAGCCTGGATTTCTGGTATTTGAACGGCTTCATCACATTTGTGGGCTCGCTTGCACAGAACAACCGTGCCCCGATAGCATTCAGATGTATCAGATTGGTGCTCTGTAGGTGTTCCTTCTTTACATTCCCTGTAGACTGTACCTTCAAGAGAACAGGACACAGTTATCATTCTGTTGCCATTAATACAGACACGTGTGAAACGTTAACCCATATGGTGTCCAGTCACAATGTTTTGACCACACATGAGAGCTTGCCACGCTTTTCACAGAGAGACACCGTGACGAGGAGAAATTTCGTCGTAGCGAAAAAACGAACGTACCTTTTCCAAAAAACGAATCTCCTGCTGAAACTTTCGAATAAGCTTCTCGACCCCATCGATCTTGCCAACGAGTTTCAGACGATCTATGGTGGCTCTGCCGCTGTAGATTTTTTCCTCGAGGCATTTCAACAGCTCGGCCCTGTCCTCCATCGTTCACGCGCGAACGACACCCGGGCGATTCGCCATGGGAGATCCCGTTTTCCCTCGACTATCCGAATAATTTCGGATAGACCACGGCCGACGAGCGTAGTGTCAGCCGCCATCTTGCATCTCGGTTCAATATCGCGTAATGTCGTCGGGTCGCTTGTCAAACTCGCCTATTAACCTCTCCGACTTTTCTATTTCGTCGTATTATTGACAGTCACGGGCGACGCGTGAATGGTAACGGCACCGGGCCCCAGCGAGACGTGCGAGCCGCGAAACGACACCCGCGAAAACTGTTCGCGCGTGCGAGAGAGCCGAAAACGAGGACCGTTATCGTGTCGTAATTATCACGCACTGTCAACATACCTCTGACAATAACAGAGAACGCCGCTGGACACAAGCCGGAAAATGTCCAGCGCGAAAATCATCGAGAATCCAGAAATACCCGGTGAGTCTGGCCCCCTTCCCCACACCCTTTCGATCCCGTTCATTGATTCACGTTGTTAGGACGGAGTCCCCGGCCCCTCGATTATCTCTCCTACCGCGAAACGAAATATCTTTGTCCTTCCCGTTGCATCGAACAAACGACGGACAATACGTCGAGGAGTCCTCGCGTTATTTAATCCCGTTCGAAGAGGTTCGGATCCGAGCGGTTCGCGAGGAGAACGAAGTACCTCCCACGTAGTCGCGATGGGTCTCCCATCGGCCGGATGCGACTTGTGGCATGTCTACGTGAACCAATTATCGAAACAATTACTTACTGACAGAACCGACTATTCGTGACCATAGTCGGCTCCGCTCGGGACGCCCTGGAGACGTCTTCCCGGCCAGCCCGTGCATTCGCCGTCGAATACTCGTCGAATCCACGGCCGCCGAAATCAGCTGACTTCTTAAAATATCGAAGTGCATCGGTCACGTGCATGCCACTGCAAAGACAGCGTGCCGTTCCCCGCCCGCCTTTCCCGCGTCCCGATTAAACCCGCCGGCAATCCGTGTCCCCCTTCGTCGGTTAATTAATCGCTCGATTAGATAAACGAATCGACCAATTTGACGTCGAATCCGATCGAAGCGAAACGAAAGTGATTGTTAAATTTAAATATTCGTGCGTAACGGAAGTGTCCGGAAATTTGAATTCGGATAACGCGAATTTCGAACGCGCGAAACCTTCGCATCGATTGATTAAGTTTGTTCGTCGCGCATCGATACCGTTATCGGCGAAGTTAATCCGTGCTCGTTAAAAAACCACCGAGTATCGCATCGATTACGATTATGGGAACCTTTCGTGTAGATTGGAAATCCGCTGCGCGCATATAATCGGCGAATCATCGGTTTCACCGGTTAGCAGAGATCTTCCGCTCCGTGTGCGCTGTAAATGCTCGAACGTCTGCGGTATAATTAGCCCAATCGATTTCGCCGGATTCGCGTAATGTTAATTTCTCTTCGAATCCGCTCGATAAGTTTCTCTGTTTATCTCGATCGCGGGGCCGCTGCCGCCGAAGTGCACGGTGCAGTCGACGGCACGGCGCATAGTCGATAAGTAGCGATGGGATCGTACCGCGGGCGATATCGGAAACCCCGTTGCCTCAAAATCACGCGAAGATAGTAACAGTCGTAGATCGAGGGCTCGATTATCAACGGACTCGACCGCTGTTATTAAAAATTCTAGATATCGTATCGCGATTTCTATTTCCGGTTTCGCAATCGTTCGAATCCTAAATTGCAACTTGGTGCTCGCAATAAGAAAGCACAAGTCAGCCGGCTTGAGTGGTTGGTACGTCTAGCGCACAGAGAATAATTAAGAATTTCCAGCGAGTCACCGCTACCGCGCGGGGCAGCCGGCATGAAAAATAGCGGCAGAACGGTTGGCAAACAGTTTGCAATTTTGTTGCGGACGCGAGCAATAAAAAGGGAGGCGGAACATGATCTCGGCGCTATCGATGAGCCCGCCGCGGCCCGTAGGATGTATCTTCCGTGTTGCCGTTAAAAATGGCGCGCATTACGGAAAGGGTCGCCCCGAAATTAGGGAAATCAGTATTAGCGCGGTGGGCAATTAAATCGGAACCGAAGGGCAAATTGCGTCGATACGCATCTCGTCTTGCCGATATTTACGCCGGCACTTTATCGCCGCCCGTTTCCGATATTTTATCTGGTATGCATTTTCATGCATAGCTCGGGGCGTGCTTAAACTGTCCGTGGTTTTTATCGCCGTCATAAATCGGCCGCGTAACGCATCAGGCTCGCCATTCATCTTTTCCCGGCATCGGGGATGCACGACTCTCTTCTCAAATCTCGGTACCTATTATTATTATTATCATCGCCGTATCATCGCTATTATCATTCATTTCGAACCGCAGACCGACCGGCCAGAGATCGACGCCGAAAATCGGCGAGCGCGCGCGCCTTGTACCGTCGTGAATTCCGGGGATCGCGAACAATGATCTTTACGATCTATCGTTTCGAGACTCGTAACTCTTTCCTAGCCGGAGATAGCAACCGATCGATAGGAAATATCGGCCGGATCGTAAACCATTCAATTTCCAACGTCCCCCCCTGGAAAGGGTGTAGATCGCGGGCGTCGATTTTTTTCCGGGTTTCGTTCTCGTTTTCTCGGGAAAATTGCCTATCCCGGTTCTCAGAATCGCTCTGCTCGGTCCAGGATTAGAATGCTTCCTGCCGCCGCCCCCGCCGCCGCCACCGCCGGTCGCGTCGCCGAAGAGCAACAATGTACAGAGCCCCGGCGAGCAACCGCAGCCGGAAGCGATCAAAACGGAAACAGCGACCAGCACCTGTCCGAGCGAGGCGCCGGCTATCACGGTGCCGGCCTCCGTCGCGCCGTTCCCGAACCTTCCGGTGCCAGCGCCGTACATGATGCACCCCGCGATGCAACCGCAGACACCTGGACAGCCGGCCGCGCCGTGGTGGATCCCCACTGACGCGGACACCACGGACCTGTACGCCCGATGGTACGACACGACCTACAAAGCTGCCGCCGCGGCCGCGGCCGCCGCTGCCGCCGTCGCGGCGGCCGCACCTGCGGTCCAGTTCGGCAAGTCGAAGACCAAACACCACAAACGCAAGAACGAGTTCATCGATCCCGCCCAGGACGCAGGTAATCCGAATATGCAGAATACCGCCGCGCACCGGCCAGCGTGTTCGCTTTCGAAGCTTAAAGATCGCCGTTTCTTTTTCCCGGTCGATCGAGCGCGCTCGAGAATACCCGAGTCGTTGCATTTGGGACCTAAACAGCGCCCACACCGCGCTCGCTGCATCTCGCGTCTCTCGCTCGCCGGCGGTTGTGCATCGAATTATCGTTGAGCAATCGGAATCCAGATAGCTATGGCAGCTGTTAGCTAATTAAAGATTGATTTATGTTTTCGATTTCGCAGAGAAAGTCGCGAGCGCCCAGAGGGAACTGTCAGCGCTAATGAAACCGCTGAATTGCGATCTCTGCAACGCAGTCGTAAGCCTCGATCACTTTATTCGATAAAATTCGCGGGCGTAGACCCTCCGTAGTGTCCGCGGGATGGGCGCCCCGAATCACCGAGCTTCTTATCGTTTCCAGATGAACTCGACGCTGCAGGCGAAGCTGCACTACGACGGCAAGCCGCACCAGAAGAAGGTGTCCATTTTCTTGAACCAGAGCGTGAAGAAGCAGAAGACGGAGGACGGCCAGGTGACGAGCACGACCAACGACTGGCAGAACTATTGCGACGTAAGCGATACCCTTCTTACTCTAAACTAGAATCCGACTGAAACTATTCGTCTGATCTCGTCGCTGTGTCTCGCAGATCTGCAAGGCGTGGTTCACGTCGCAGATGGACGCGGCGCAGCACTACGTCGGCAAAAAGCACATAAGGGCGGCGAGCGGAGGACGTCGTGCGAGGTACAGAGTCTCCGTACCCTATTGGGAGCCGAGAAGATGGCAGATCGTGGACAGATGCATAGAACTTAAGTACTATGTTAAAGCGTTTCGAGGGGGTCAAAGACGGAGGTAGCCCAGGTTGTCTGCCCGCGTTGTCTTTCGCCCCTGTCGACTGCCAACTTTTCAGCTCCCAATAGCGCTTGTCTGCAATTATAGTTAGCAGTGTCGAGCCAGATCGTCACACCAGAGCGTTCACTTCTGCAGGCCGTCGAAGAAGTCGCAAAGTCAAAATCAGTACAATCAAATAGATCCTACCGGACGATACAGTATAGGAACCGGCTTCCAACCCGAAGTCCCACCTCCTGCGGCCACGCAACCAGTCGTGCCGGACGGTACGGCGGCACTACCCACGCCTGGCACGGCCGCCCTGTTCACACCACCGCCATATCCGACGCCTTTGCGTTGCGATTTGTGCGGAGTCTCGGCTAATCGCCAAGACCAGCTAGAGACGCATAAGCGGGGTGCCAGACACCTGCGAATGCTCAGGTTGAACGGGCTACCTGTTCCCGAACCCAGTAAGTAGCACCGCAGCAATTGCGTCATCGGACACGAGACCGTGGGAATTAATCTTGCTACCTTCGCATCTTTTAGCTACCGAGAACGAGACCACCCCCACGACACCTGGGCCCATAGACTACTCTATTTGTCGGACACCGTCGGGTAAGGACGCGCTGCGAACGATTGCCGAGTGCCCGAGGCTCGAATTTGGACCGAAATGGGTTCTAGTTTCGGTCCAGTTTACGATTCGGTTAATCAACGTAGAGTCTAGATCGGATGTGTAGACCATGCGGCTCCCAAAGGTCCGAGATCTAGAGCTAAACGCGCAGCCGCAAATTGATCTCAGTGACTAAGACTCGGGCAACGACTGTCCATGGTCCAAGCTCTGTGATGGAGCCAGATTTTTAGGGGATTACCGAACGGATCGGAAGGCTGATGAACGATCGATCTCTTTTTCAGGCCAGTACTACTGCGCGCCGTGCAACCTGTCCCTAAACTCGGAGAGCATGTTCGCCCAGCACGTGGAGAGCAAGAAACACAAAAACCAGTCGAACCCGAAATCGCCGTCGAACGCCGCGGTGGTGTCGAAGAAAGCGAGATTCAAGAAGAAATAAGACCAGGGGAAGGACGAGAAGGTGGAGGGCGAGAAGGCTCGTGTGCTAAATCTCACCATCGCCAGACCATCGTGTTCACCGAGCTATTGTGTCTCATTACCACGGTTACGCGGACGCATTGTCGTCGCGTCGAAGCGACGCGCAACGGTCTATTTGGAGAAACGAAATAAACCTCTTGTTCGATACGAACGCGTATGAATTTGTCCGATGCTCTCGCCTCGAATCCAGCGGGAACGAGAAGGTGATCGACCTCCGAGACGACGCCCGCAACCGGCGGGGATTATGAATTACTGCGAAGATAGATGCGATCGTCGCGCGACTGATGGGAAAGATAAATCTGTTAGGCCCTTGAGGAGCGTATTTAAATTAAATGTCGATTAACTCTAAATTCGATTTGCAGTAAATCGAACGGTTATTTCGACGGTAGCTCGTTAAACGTCTGCTCGGCGGCTGCGCGACTAATTGGCCACATTTATTCAATTACGAAACCATTAGCTCTCTGGTGCGGTATGAAAAGATGGCGCGGAGAAGGAAAAGGAAGACGGCGGTTCGTCCTGGTTCCGCTAGAAGGACTCATCAGCGAAGTTATCTAGCGGGGTCCTGTCTTTAACGCGGCGACATCATCGATTGGACGGAATATAGAAAAATCGGATCAGGTGGTTGCGGAAAGGTGCGCCGTCGGTAGCCGTCGCAGCTCGAGAACGTTTCAGACCGCGTCTCGGTTTGTCGCACACCTAAGCGTTCGGGGGCTCGCGTTATAATACTCGATTTCGCGAAATCGTACACGGTCGCGTATACGAGCACGCGTTTATCGCGTCCACGTGAAATTTATGCGTCGTTCACTCTCGGCCTTCCGCTGAATTTATGGCCCGGCGAACGCGCGCCGCGCCGCGCCACGCCGTGGCATTCTGTGGCTCTCCTCTATTAATTACCTTCTAAGACACCTATCACGGATCAACCGTTTTCAGCCCGTTTTTACTGTCACTTCCCGCGCGATGAATATATCTTTTGACAGCGGCGGCCAAATAAAAATGTCGTTGTAAAGCATGAATCAACCTTGGGGGCCGAAGGGAACTACGGTTCACGGATACTGCCAAAAACGGCAGCACGGGACCCGGTCATCCTCGAAGAGGAGTTTGGACACCGCGGCGAGCTTCCCTCGTATCTTGGAATTAAAGAATTAGTCGTCGTTAGGACCGAACGGAATTCTCCGTAAAAAACTTCAAGAGCAACTCGAGGGGCTATTAAAAGAGGACCGGGAGAGGTCTAGGTGGTCATAGAGGCCTCGTGTCCAGAAAATTCCTACGGAATAGTGGCGTTCAACCCCCTAGCCCCCTACCCCCCTTGTTCCACCGTGTCTGCATTCCGCCGATTTTCTAACAAACTCGCGCCGCGGCAATTTAGCGGGCCAACTATTTTCTTCGGCCGGTTTCTTTTTTAGCTTTCCGTTGCCGGTCGCCTGAACTCCCGCTAGCCCGGCAGCGGGCTAGAGATTAGGATCGTCCTCGCCACGGACTTGTAGATCGTTGGTTTATACCTGCGCTTCGGATTTTTATGACCCCTGGTTCCACGTTTAACGTGTCCCCTTCTTTTTATTCCTCGCGGCGTCTGCTCTCCTCCTCCTCCACCTCCACCTCGAGCTTCTCTCTCCTCCACGACATCACCGAAATCCTTTTTCCATCTTCCCGGTCTCGCTCTCTTCCAATCCCTCTCTCCTAGCTCTCGTTTACGTTGTACACGCATACCTACGCGATACTATTCCTTTCCGCTGTTGCTTTTTACGCCCGGCGATCGCCCGAGGACTGTTCATTTTGCGCAACATTAACCGGAAAAGGTGAGTACCACTTGCGCCGGGACGAGAAGATGCCTAGGCAATGGAACGCGCCGCTCTGATTGGCTATTTGCCCCGCATCTACTACCCACCGCGCAAAGAAACGTTTAATCGGACTTGGGCCAACATCTGGTATAAATATTGCTCGCGCAACAACCGTGAAAAATATTTTAATTGATCACCGCGTTAATGCGTGCCTCGTTATACTTTATTTCTCGTTATGCTTTATTAAGAAATAAGCTTAGAAATGAAAATAAATGAATACAAAGAATTGATGTGTCTCATTCGATAAATGTATAGCTCATTACGCCCGAAAACAAAGAAAAGTCGCGGGATTCGGTCACGCAACAGTAACCGCCTCTACGAGAAGTCTATCGCCTCTAACACAATGTCTTCGGTTTCCTGCAAAGCGTGAACTAAACGTGAGAACGTTTTCGGAGATTAGTGGCCGGGTAAACGAAGAGAGCGGGAGACAAAGCGCGAGGAGCGACGAAAGAGAACGGTCTAGCAGAACACGACGACCAAAGTAAGGGAGATCGATTCGTCACGCGGCCAGGTGTAATGCGCGTAAAAACTGACTAATCACCGCGCATCCGCTCCGAAATTCGGTGGAATTCCTCCGGATGACTCGGGGGAATTTCTGAGAACCTTTTCCACGCAAAGCGAGCCCACGGTGGCGAGCTAACCAGGGACAGGCCTACGTGGTTACGTCGGTAGAGCCGGCCACCATGACCGCACGGTGAAACGAAGCAGATCATCCGGATCGTGATCGATACGCGCCGCGGTTCGAATTAGCTCGGCCACGAAAATTCAGATCGACGCGATTCCGCGGGAGCTCTTAACTAGTTGCGGAACGAGCAGTACGTGGCCGATGCTCGAGCTCGTCCACCCCTTTGCCTCCTCGACGTCGTTCACGTGCAGAAGCGTATAATAAATTTCTCTGCGGCGAAGTAAATAACCGGTAGGAACGTATAAAAGCGCACGTCGACATGTAATGCTTACGAGCGGCGGTTATGAAGTTATTCGCGCAGAAATCCTCTTCCGCGGTCGCGTGGATCCACTTTATTAGCGGAACGTATCGATCGGCGTATCGTCTCGCACAGTGGCCACGCTCCGCAGCTATAAGATACCGATCGATCGTGTATAAGCCGGCGTGGTTGTGTTTTGCCGTCTGCTTTCCTCCCGGGAAAAACTCCCGTGCAACAACCGTCGGCGGCGATCGTTTTATAGTTCCGCGTGTTCAGTTATTCAAAACACGCGCCGGTAGCGACGATGTAAGAATGCCCCGCAGCGAACGCCGCTAATTAAATGTTCTATTTAACAATTCCCCCAAGAATCGGACTAGCTCAAAGCGGAAAGAGACCGCCCCGGTCTCTCGAATGGTCCTCCCTCTTTATCATCATTTCTCTCTCAGTCCCTCCCTCGTGCTCGTCGCTGGCCGCGAATTTTTCTTTTCGCGCGCGAACCTTCATTCCTAATTCCGCTAACGAACGGCTAACCGAGTTAGCGCGAGGAACGGTACCACCGTCGAGCAAGAGCAGCCGCTCCTTTGTCTCGCCGAATCCATTGTTCCACCTGAGTGTATGAATTGGTAAAAAACAGCCTCCGGGTGGCGGGCCGGCCGAGCGAAACAACAAGGATCGCTTCTCTCTGTCCCGTTGGCCAGCCCTCGGACAAATTCGTACAATTATTTCTCGATTAGGAGAGATCGGACCTGGAACCCGGGTGGCTAACCGGCTAGCACCGAGAGACATCCACCGCGTTACGGGGGGGCCCGGCGAACGGACCGAGAAAAGTGGGCGCGAGCATCGCCGGCCCGTTTAATCGCGGAAATTTCGCGGCAGCCCGCTTTAATAAGATGTTTTTGCGAATTTCGCCGGTGAGGCGTGGAAAAAGTGTAACAGTCGGTCGATGGTGGTGGTGGTTGCGGGGCGCGGCGGGGACCGGGGTCGGGACCAAGAGACGAATAAAACAAGAAGGGAATAAAAAGCGATTGGGGGGGTCGGGGGACGCATCTCGGTGGGGCTGACCTTGCAGGTCTTCACGGGCCACCAATGTAGACCGACAAGAAAATAGAAAATCGTGCTCCGCTTCTAAATGCGGGCGGTGTGATGTCATGCGGAAATAGCCATCCGTCCGACTATGCTTATATAGCTGCCGCCGCGCCGCGCGACAGAGAAAGGGGAACCAAGTCCGAGACCAACCTTTGGGGATCTTGATCGCTCGACCGATTACCTCGTTACCGGGCTTCCAAAGAGCCGATAGATCGACGACGCCGACGCAAAAATCTTTTGCGCCTCGCTTTCGAAACGGAATCGGGACAACTGCGACGTGCACGCCGGCATTTGCGTTCTTCTTTTGGTTTTTTTCGTTTGTTGTCAATCGATCGGTTTTTGTTCGAACAGTGTCCTCGAATGCAGCTCAAGTTACCGGAATCGTTCGTACCGGCACACCGTGCTGCGTTTATATTTTCATCGTAAAGTGACCTTCTGTTCGTAAAGCAGTGTAAACAAGCTGCGTCGCAAACTGACCTGCGAATAGGAGGTTCGAACCTCCTAATATTCGCTCGACCAGCTCGCTTTATATTTTTTAACTAAATTTAGACGTTTTAACACGCCGTACACATTGCCTCGAATAGATATAAAGCGACGACCTTTTCCAATTTTGTCTATCGACAGGCGCAATGTGCGACAGCAGACCGCGATTGTTCTTTAATTTTAAACGGGCCCGTCTGGCGCCGTCGCCGCCGCCAAGGCGACCATCTGGTATCTATAAGATAGACTGCGGTCCCTACGGTGCCGGCGAGATCATCGAAAAACATTATGATTCCGAATACTGGTCCGGTAAAACGTGGCATCCCTTCGGTCAGTTTACGGCTCGGTTTTGTTTAACAACATTCGCGAGGCAACGACTCGCAATTTCGAGAACGAAACTGGTCTCGGTTAACGGCCGGGATTACAGGATGTTCGAGCAGTTACTAGTTAGCGTTTTCCTCGTAAATGAAAAGTAAACGGAAAATATGGAGGGGTAAGAAGAGGCGCGACGGTTCTTGCGAACAGCGTAACGGCGTCATTTTTCTGTCCGGTTAACTGGCCGGGTTGATAATCAGAACCATTTCGTGTTGCAAAGTGCAAACTCGTAATACTAGCGGGACTTATAGTTTAACGAGCATCCAGTTAGCTATCTATTGGTAATTATTTTACTTACGGGTTCGTATTTCTACGTTGCTACGCGCGGCATCGGGAGTTTTGATTCGGTTCTAAACGGTTCCTCGGTTTACCGATGAGCCCTTTAGCTCCGCGAGACCACCAAGAAGTCCTTGATAAAGTGCAATGGACCTTGAAGAGTCTCGACGATTACCCCTGGGGGACTCCATTGGCAAATGAGAATCACTGGAACCCCCCCTGAGGCCCCAGGGTTTCTGGGTACCGAAAGATATTAGGTGGCTGTTTATGCGACATTCGACAGGACTCGTGCCAGCTAAGAATAATCGTTCTTTGAACTATTTCTAGAACGATTCTGCCGAATGATCCTGGCTTCGGCGATCACCTAACCGACGATTCTTCTCCAGCATTCGGAATGCCGTTGTGGAAAGAGAACAATAGAAACAATTCCGTTGCGCTTTCTTGAAAACGTTATCTTCGTCGTGGTAATATAAAAGGACGGAAAATTAATACGGCGCGCGTGTCCGTCTTTCTCAGGTTAAGAAATAACCTAACAACTCGCAGACTAATAGCGCCGATATCGGCTCAACGTTTTACGAAGAAAAAATTCCTGAAGCATGAACATTGTTAATCAGAATCCGGGGAATCGATTGACCAGTTTTTATCTGTAAAACGGTTTGGCGATAAGAGATAACAGTCCGGTGTACCATTGTTATCAACGGCTATTGTTAACATGCAAGTGGCATTAAAAGAAATGAGCGGACGGTAATAAGCCATGCTTGAAAGAATGGATTCGTTGGAAAAGATCATGGCGCGGATACTTTATGGCCTGGAATGGCTGCAGGAAGCACCATGGAAAAAAAGCAACAAGCGACTCACCAGTCGATGTCCGGATGATAGAGTTGCGTTGAATTCGCCTCCGGTTGCCTTTTAATTCCAGTCCCACGATCGATGAGATAAAAATGTTTGCAGGTTCGCGATAACGATTGTTCTGGAACTGGGCTCCCCATCCAACGGCCGCCTTCTTCCCTTTGACGTACCGACACTTTGTCACTCGTCCGATTGTTAACCTGTTAACCGGCCGACGCGCTCCAAGGCGTCGCGCGCACTTTCCCCGCCACACTTTTCCTTTCCTCGTTTATTCAACTAATTGGACCAGCATTTTATTGCATCGCCGTTAATCTAAACTATATACTACCCGCACACGTTGTGCAATACCGTTTCTCACGTTGCTACCACCTGGCCTAAGAGACAACCACGATCGAAAATTAACCTAGTTAACAGGTTAACGTGCTTTCGAACCACGCGTACCGCCTTCGCCGTTAAACAGGAATCGTTTACGATGTCGAATAATTCTCAAACGAGATCATTTACTAGCCGATGAATGAAAAAGACGTTGCAACGGTAAACAGAACACGATACCTGTTTTTATGCGATGGAACGTTCCGAAATAACGAACGAATAGTCGCGAGCGTTCGTCGAAGGTACGCACAACTTACGAATATCTTACCGCAACATTAGTTAACCAGTTGAGATTGTTAAACGAAGAAAAACCTGCAGCACGAAACAGAATCGAACAACCGCCGCGACACCGACCTTTTCTTTGCAAGAAATTACCCATGAATCCATCCGCACCGATCACGTGACCCGCGCCCGACAAATCAAGAATTAGGAAAATTTTCGGCCGATCAGTTGCAATAATTTACCCAGCATGCATGCGATGACCGGTCACGTGACGCAAGGCTCTGAGCGGTTGAAGTCATGTCCGTGTCTCTCGTGAATGTGATTTCTTCGAAACAGGTGGAAAAAGGTAGTAAAGAAGCCAATTCCTGCATCGTGTATGCAACCGGTACATGCATTTAAACGTTTGCGTAGCTATCATCGAGAAATTCGTAGAGAATACTTCACAATCATCGTTCGCATACTTCGAGACCCAGGACAGCCTAGAAACTTCGCAGCCGAAACATGGACATATTGGCGGTAAGTAAAGTTAATCATTCTAGCAGTATGGCTATTTCTATATTGTAATCGTGTATATGGTTCGGTCTGCGCGACAATATTCACACTGACACGCGACTTTAATACGATACGACGAAATGAAAACGAAACTTTCGGATTGTCACGTGATTAAATTAACAAGATTTTACCCAGCGTGCAATCGGCGGCCGATCACGTGACGCAGTGAATTTCACGCTGAAAGCAACGTAGGTGCAACGGAAGAGTTCTACGGTCAGTGTATCGTTCGAAATAGTTGTGGAAAATGAAATTTAAACGTCGTGCGTGCTTCACGACCGGTAGACTCGTTTGAAACGTCGAACGATTCCGCGGCGGTACCGTCGCATGGGAATACGTCGCATTCGAGTTCGCATACTTCGGGGACCGTCGGACAACGTGGAATAGGGACTCGGAGCTGAAAGAAGGTAAGCCGGGAGAACGGAGGGGGGCTCGGGGAGAAGCTCCGAAGAAAACCGGAGCCGATTTCAAACAATATTTCTGCGGCGCAGCCGCCGGCGAAAGTCACCAGAAATTCTCGTTCGGAACATCGGCGAACGAGTATGAGAACGGCCGATGTCACGCCGGCGGCGCGATCGCGCATGCGCGCGGCTTACACTTGACGGGCTCAAAAAATCAATGACCCCGCTCAGTGGTGGCTCGGTGTTAGCGTCATTATTATTTACAGGCGGATAAGTTCCGTGGACCGATCCGCCGCGATCGTCGGCAGGAAAGGATCGAGGAGCTGGTGGTGGCCGAGACCGGCGTGCCGTCGTCCGACGAAAAATCGACGACAGGAGCGGGAGAGCAGGACAGGATCGAGGAAAATGGACGGTGAGGGTGCAGCCCCGGTGGCGGCGCTGGTGTAACACGGCCGAATAGCGGTACGGTGAAACCAGCCGAGCAAGCTGCTCGGCTCGCCTCGGCTCGCCGCTTCAGTTCGTGTCCTCTCGTTGCACACGACGGACGTGTTCGAGCTCGGTGTCGCGCGTCTCGCGTTCTCTGTACCGAGCAAGAGAGACAGACAGACAGACCTGAACGAAGAGAGAACAACAGAGGAGAAGAGGAGAACTATATCTCGGCGAACCTCTCGGTGGTGGTCGAACTAGCCTCTAGCACCACGAGCCGCCTTCTATTCGGTGGTTCCCGCGTGCGCGAAAACGCAGAAACTGTGCCGCGTCGATTCGAACGGCGAAAAGCCAACCGAGTGAAACAGATTGATAAAAAAACGTACCAAAGGGACGCGTGTCTCGCGAAAACGACGCACGAGGTCGTAGTAGTGTTCCCCGGCCGGTCTGCGATCGAGTTTCGTTTCAGTGACTTGTGTACAACGAGAGAGAAAGATAGATAGATAGATAGATAGATAGGCGCAGGCAGAAAGATAGAGCGAGAGAGGTTGAATAGTAGAAAAGTGGTGAACCAAGTGCGGGAATCTGCATCGTGCCTACGATCCACGCCGCGGCGCGATACCGTTCCCGATAATCGAGCGATCGATTCGGAGGAACGCTCTCGGTGAATCTTGTTCGCCGAGAAAGGGACCGACGGTGGGAACGAAACCGAGGGAGAGGAATAAAGAGAGCTACACAGACGAAAGAGAGAAAGCGTGCATAGCCGTCGCAGGCCGCGGTGCACCGTCCTCCGTCCACCTTTCGCGTTGCCGCGAGTGCACGGGATAAAATGGCGCTTGCTTTCCTCCGTGTGCCTCTATCGACCGTGACAAACAATCCGACGACGGATTCGCGTCGACGCCACTCGCCGCGACGTTTTTAAGCGGCTGAACATTTTTCGCGGCACCGTTTTCCCCCCATTTTCACACCGCCTCACCGACCATCCCTCCTACCCTCTCGTCTCCCCCCCCCCCCCCCTCTCGTGTGCTACCCGTTGTTTCCATCGTTTGCTGCCGTTCTTTTTGTCCGCGAATCGAAGCACCGCGACACGCACACAACCACCTACACACGGGACACGCTAGAGAACGGTTCACTAGAACGCGTCCACATACCTGCAACAAACACGTATCCACACATACACACGCGTACACGGAGGACGTGCACGCATACAAACGCGCATTTGGATCGGAGGCAGAACGGTCGAAGAAACAAGAATTTTGTGTGCTTCTCGTCCCCTTCGCGCAGTGGAGTGGAATTTTCGGAGCTGGAAACGCGCATCGAATCGGATTGGAGTTCCAGGAAGGCGGACCAGTTACCAGGACAGGTAAATACACCTACTTTTCAATCGTCTATACCAGCGTTCCTCGTAATGGGTAATTAGAAGCACGCAGCTAGATCGTTAATGGGCGCTACTAAGCGGTAACGAGAGTGGGCGACTCGCTAGCTAGCTATTCATTTATTAATCAAATCTTGGGACTTTTGATAGCCGTTTTGCTTTCACGGCACGGCACGGCGAAATCCAGTTAGTCTTCACGTAGGACGCGCCTAGTTTCCTATATCTTTTATGGGGAATCGTCTCCACCGAACGCGTAATTACACGCACGCAGCTCTCTTGCTAATAGCGCGCGGCTAATCCGTAGAGGGTGGTTGCCACGGTCGAGAGTCAGATTTAGCTACTTTTGATCAATGGTCCTGTACTCGCGATGGTACACGATTCGCCCGGATCTTTTACGGAGAATTGTTTCTCGAACGAGTAATTACACAGCCGCGGCAGCGGACTCTCTCGCTACGTAGCAGGTAATCAAGGGGGGGTAGTTGACTCGCTAGCGAATAAAATCACTCTTCTTTTGATTAACGATCCACGATATACGATGCACCGACGTTTCACAGTCGCGTTCGTTCCAGGATAGTTTCTCGTAAACGTAATTACGTAGACGTAGTTCAGCCGCGGATATTAACCTGGTCACAAATGATTCAGAGTAAATCACCGCTTAATATGTCCGCCCGTGATTCCATCCGTGATTGCACCGAATACATTTCGAACCCGCCGACGTTCAGTCGAGGGGATTTTCTTTCTGTCGGCTATCCTCAAGACGGTATACGCTATACTGTTAGGATCTAGTGGCATTTAATCGACGTGTAATGATACGATGCGTCCAGTTTTCGATGTTTTATAGGGGACTGTTTCTCGAACACATAATTATACGCACGCAGAGAGAGAGAGCTATATAGCGCACCGACGAGTGCCGGGTACGCGCGGGTTAATTAAGAGGGGTTGATTCGCTGGCACGTCTGGCGAATAGCGAACAAAATCTAGCTCCTTGTGATCGACGATTTACGCCGCCGTTTCTCGGGGTTAGATCGCGGTCCGTCGACCCCGGGGCTTATTGTTTACAAGGGGGTAGTTTCTACCGCGCGTATTATTGAGGCTCGGCAGGGTTTTCGCGGCTGCTCGAAAACGCCAACACAAGCTAGTTCACTCCCGGGTATTAACCCTTTAGCTACCACGCGCCACTGCTACGTGGCTCGCTGCTGATTCTGTTTTTTTTTCCTTTCCGCTCGTCTTCTTTTTTTTAAATACGAAACCTCGCCGCGATAGCAACCCCTTTTTCGACGAAGCACCGACACTCGTTATTCTCGTCATCACGTAGGAATGTCTGCCATTTTCATCCTCAAGGTTAGGCGATCTCTACTGACCTGCTAGAAGCACCCTTTGCTCTGCAACCTCTACACCGTTCGAAACTATAGAATCATTATTACGCTCTCGGGCAACGGTCTTCCGTCGGTAATCATAGAAATGAATTGGATTGTATTTGAACGACTTCTATTCATACGTAATACTACTTTAAAGTAGCATTTCGTACCGAGATGTTCCGAAAATAATTTTATACGATTCTGTCTGAAAAGTTCCTGCGATGTGTCGCGCTATTTGAAAAAGTGTATGTGACCTGATTTTATTGGAATAAGCGTTCGATATAAGTCTATTACAGGATAAAGTCAATACGATTCTGACTTACCCGCGATTCAATGTAACGGGATCGTATCGATCAATAATATTTTCAGTAGAATCACATTGCACATACTTTTTAAATAGTGCTGCAAGCAATTCGATATAGGGTCGTGTACAATTAATTTTGAAGCAGACTTCAATCAAAATTGCTATCGAAGTAGCATTGTACGAGAGCCACCGATTTAATGTTCATTTCGGTCTATATTCTTCTCCTCGCAAATGCAACGATGCACTTCTGAAAAAGCAAATCAGCAGTCTCTTGAAAATCAAACTGCACGTTCACGTGTTAAAAGCGATTCCTACGACACTCTATACAACATCATTTAACAATGTTGAAAAGATGATTAACCCATTTCCGTCCCATGTCGGACAATTTACTGATTTGTATCAATGGGAAGAACGCACGGTCGCAATTTAAAACAGTAGGGACATTAGCGTTTCCTGTTTCTTGCAATCGGAACAGATGCAAGCTATTTTGTATTTTGCGGAAACATCAACAATTCATTCGTAACCGATTGTACAGCACGCGAGAATAATACGTGTTTCTCATCGGTGTTGGGCAAAACGGAAAAATCCGCGACGTTGGTCGCGCCGGTGCCAATTTCGGAGTGCAATAACCCTAAGCGGAGTTACTAGCATCGTTAGTGCGTACATCGGCCGCGCATCTGCGGCCGTGACGAAAGGGTTGGCCACGCTCGATGTAATCAAGAGGGATGATAAACCTGCCAGCGAATAACCAAAGCGATTATCGCGGGACCAGTCCCGTGGTAAAAACGAGCTGCTTCGTAATCAACGATTTGCGCCACCGTTGCTCGGTGGCGCTGGCCGACAGGGGGTTATTGTTTACGCGGGGTAGTTTTTACGATCGGTCGGCGAATCGCCGCGGCTCGAGCCGGGTACACACCGACTCGCGCGGGGATCACGATAAATCTCGGCGCAGAGAGGCGAGCCCAGCGACGGAGAAAATGTTCGTTTTCCGTTCGTTATCCGCCGGCTTACGACACCGGAGATATTAACGATCCCAGTGAAAGGCATTGATTCGTCGAACCTCAGACTGCGCCGTGTCAGGAGCGTGGATTCCGTCCGAACAGGTTTGCCGTTTTACCCGCGTTACCTTCCCCGTCCCCGTAACACAACGCTTCTCGCCGTCGAATATTCGCAATCTGCGTTCTTTCTCGTCTCGGCTCCGTTCGGCACCGCTCGCCGCCGCCGCCGCGTGCATGCGAAATCTGCCATTCTTTTTCCCGGCCGTTGAATTTTTGCGAAACGACGCTACGAGCCGCACAACTCCGCCGTTCCTGCACTCTCTTGAGTAACATTCCCAGATCCGACGTCCTCGGCTACTACACTCGTTCCCTCAACCGAACGTGTCCCCGTCCATCCGCGACACTGAATAGAGTAATTAATAGGGATCGGGAGGGTCGTCGGAATTTATCGCTGAAAACCGGCTAAATTGAAACAGAATCGCAGCGGGATCTGCCGGAATCTAGCTGCGTCCACGCGCGGAGTTAACCGGCCTGTTAATAAAATATATTCCGCGAAACGCGATACGCATCGATTACCCACCGCGCGCCTTTTTATTGGATGATAAAGCCGGGCCGCGGGATCAAAGCGCGCGAGAACGGTGATCGACGCGTTTGTCGCCCGTTTCGAAAAACACGGAATTTCCTCTGGCCGGCGAGGACAGAGAGAAGAGAAGGTCTCTCTCTCTCTCTCTCTCTCTCCGCGGGTTTTTGGTTTTCGGCGTCCGCTCGGACCTTGGACGGCTTTTTATTCGGCGTCGATTCCGTAATCGTGCAAATAAATCCGGCCAGGGTTGGGGGGGAGGTCGCGGGCTGTTTGAAAGTCCGGATAACGGACGCGCGGGCACGCTAAGCCGACGCGATGTGTACACAGGTAACGCGTGTGTGCAGAGTCGGTCGAGAGAGCACACACGCGCTTTCGCACGCGCCTAAACGTGCCGAACGCGGTGAACGCGTCGCGGAGCGCGGCGCTCCGCCGTGGCGATTCGCGCCGGTTCTCTCGAGGACTCCGCGGGCCTCCCTCTCCGGCTGACGATCGCCGGCGAAGAACCCCGGTGCCGGCTTGCATACGTGTACTACTCGGAAAATGACAGGCCATCGGCTGAGTGCCGGCGTGTTTGAGCTCGCCTCTTCCCGCAAATATTTTGCACGGGCAAACACTAGCCACGTCGGGATCTAGGCCCTCCTAGAAGACGCGGTGCTCCGGCATTTCCTCCTGGATTGCCGCGCGGATTCCCTTCGGGACGCTTTCCTCGGTCGCAGGGATTCGTTAGCGATCGAGTTGACGAAGGGGAACCCCGCTTTCTCTCCCTCGTGCGATCCCATTGTCGACGGGAACAGGGATATACCTGTAGGAAACGTTTCCTGGCTTCGAAAGGGAATAGTTGATCGGGTCGGCCAGTGGCCAGGACAGGGACAGGGGACGGTTACGGGGCAGGGAATGAATTTTCCGATGGGGCCCCGGTCATCACGAACGCCAGAGTTTCGAGGGAGTCGATCGGTATCGCGGTTGCAGCGTCGTGGCCAGGTAGAATGGTAACTTTACGACAGGCTGGGTTCGGGTGAAAAAGGGCAGCCTGTAGCCCTGGCGCCTTTCTACCTGTTGGCATACAGGTAGCAGCATACAGGTAGCTTCTGGTCCGCAGCTCGCCTAAACTCCCCGGTTCATCGAGTCCTCGGACGTGACGGAAATCGGAGAAATCCTAGTTTTCCGGCCGCCTCGGCGAACGGGAACGACACCCGGTCTAATTAACGATTCGGTAGTCTCGTGAACGCTCGTGGGATTTCGGAGACGAGGGCTGGAGGAGGAGGGCCGCGCGCCGTTGCCTCTCGGCTCGCATAATCTCGAAATGGAGGCTCGCCGTTCGAGCGGAGGAAGGCTGTGGAGTAATTTAATACAGGGATCGATGAGTCTTCGTCGTTAGAGCTTAATTTCATTTTCCAGCGTGCGAGTGCTCGCCGGAGACATTCATAGCGATTAGCCTCGATTCGGAGTTCCGTCTGAAAGCCGCTGATTCCTCGTATAGAATTTCTTGCTCGCCCCGTCTCCGTCTCCACCGTGCCAAGCGTCCTCGTCATTGTTCCTTCCTTCGCATGCTAGCCGCCGAGGAAACGGATCTCCGGCGTTTGTCTCTCGGAGACACTTCTTTCTCCGTCTTTCGCCAGATCTGTCCGATAATCGGCGACACCGTTACACGAGCTCTCTCCCCTCCTCCTCCTCCCCGCCTCTTCTTCGCCGCTTGGTAAATCGTGTTAGAGAAAGAAATGGGTGATAATTGTGTCCGAGCTCGAATCCCGAACGAGCCTGGTGATTTCTTACTCGGTCTCCGTTTCCACCGACATTCGAGCCACGCGGATCGCAATTATTGTTGACTACGCGTTATCCTCTCAATCTTGTTTAATCCGCGTCCATTCGTTTCGCACGATCGCGTCGTATAATATGGTTGTCGCGCATCGTAATTGCGGCGCGTATCGTCGTCGCGGCTGCCCCGTAGAGCGTTTCCAGCTCGCTCCTGACCTAGAATCATTACGCCGTGCAAGTTTAACTTTCGAGATAATGAAATTTCGGCGCGAAGCGTTTTCGGTAGGCGTGGCTTCGCCGCTCTTGCTCGCGACAGTGGCTTGCCTCGGCTCGCGCCGTGGACTCGTCGTTCTCTGGAAGTCGAGTTGGGTGGACAATGAAATTTGGAGCGTTTCCGATAGGCGTGGTTTCGCTTTCGACGGAGCCAGGGCAGTGCCCCAGAGGGCAACGCGCCCTGTCCGGGCGGGTGTAGGCAGGGCGTTCCTCGAGGATAGCAATCTGCTGCCGGTATCGAGAGGATTCGAGCGATTAATTATGATCGGCGGTGTTATTAGAGGCGCGGGTAGAACCGGCGCGGCTCTCGGGCTCGGGTTCGGCGTGGCGCGGCGCGGCGCGGCTTATCGATTGGCGCGCGTGTGTGCACGCGTGTCGGAGTCCCGCCGTTAGATACGCCGCGATTCAGAGACCGTGGCGTTCTGCGCATACTGGCGCGTAATTGCATCGTGAAAGTGTTACAAAGCGATTCACGTCGGCCCTGTGGAAACGCGTCGCTCGATCGACCGGCCTCGCCGCTCCGCTCCTCTCCGCTCCACGCCGCTCGGCTCCGCGGCGCAGCCCAGACCCGTGGAAATAGTGAAAGTAGTGCAACCACCTGGCTCGTCCTTTGAAAACCACTTGTACCCTACCTTCGTACCCACCTTTGCTCTCCCGTGTCAGCGCCGCTGATTTTTCTTTGGCCGGCCCGTGATCGAGTTACGCTCACAAAGCGGATCCAACTCTTTACATCGCCGTGTGCGAGCGGCCCGCGCGGGCTCTCCCCGATCGAGCGCCGTCTGTTGCCTTTTTGTTCTCCGCCATGGGAACTGTTAACGGGAGTGGCGCGGTTTCCCCAAATTCGAGCGGAAACCCCCGGAACGCTGTACAACACCCATCCGTCCCGCGACCCTCGAGACGAACAGCCGCCACGGCGCAACCTTCTGAAACTTTAGGTAACAACGACCCGACGGCGACGGTTCGTCGACAGGTCGATTCGAATCTCGTCCCGTGGACAGGTTCGCTCCCTCTTCCTAATCTCTGCCGAGATCTAGGATCTAGGCTTACCTGGGCCCAGCTCGCACTTACCGGACCCCTCCCCCCCGTGTACACGCTCATCTTCCCGGGATATTATTATACTATTCGCAAGGTCGCGCTTTGACCCGACCCCATCCGACCCGGCACGACCCGCCGCACACCGGAGATACCGAGACAGATACCGGCCCGATAAGATCGCCATTTCCGCGCGCCGTGGAAATTCAATTTGCAGCCGAAAGATCCTCCTCCCCTCCCCACCACCTTCAACGTTTTTCTGAAACTTGTATCTACGCGGCCAGAGCCGGTCTTCTTCTCTCGCGAGCTCTCGCTGTCGCTCGCGCGCACTTGCTCGCAGCAGCAGCAGCAGCAGCAGCTCCTACTCGCGATCGATATCGCATCTGTATTCAAAAGTTTCGATTGGCTCGCGCGGGCGTCGACGGTTGCCCTATTCCCCGTCTATTCACTCGAGCAGATTACAAGCGCAGCCCCGGCGCACGTGTGTAAGCGCCTCTCGCTACCGGAATCCTTAATGAATCCCCGCTGATTTCCATACGCGCGAGAAGATTCGGATCGCGAGGCCCCGCGAAGACGGCCGGGAATTAATAATTCCGCTCGAGGTGAATTAATAAACCGTTGATTACGCTGGCCCGGTGTCGTAACGCGCGCGCCGATAGACTTTCATTTGTCGCCGCGGAACGTATTAGTCGCGATACCATCTTTCGACGTTCGAGCAATACCGTTCGAAATTCCCGTGCGCGGAAAGATGGCTCGTTTTGAGAAGACGTTATCTACCTCTCTCTCTCTCTCTCTCTCCCTGATGCGTATCAAATTTCACTCGGTGCGATGCCCGAGAAAAAGCGCCGTGGGTCGGGGCATTATTAATTCCGTCAGGGAAAAAAACAAACGGCAAAGTACCCGTCGCGCCGCGAGAAACTCTCTTGCGCAATTTCATTTACATAGGGATTTTTATTTCGTTTGCGAGGATCGAGAGGAGAGCCTGCGTGGATCTTTATTGCCCCATGCGACCTGTCGCGTTCTCCACACTCTCGTCTCCTCTCACTCTCTCCCTCCTCTCTTCTGGTCTCGTCCTCTCTAGGGCGACGACTGTGAGAAAATCCGTCGAGGTCCCCGCGAGAACGTGAAACCGAATCGAGCGGGTCGCCGGCTGCCTCGCTCGCGTTTGCCGAAAGAACAAACAGCCGCGATAACAATTAACGAGCTACGAGTGCAACGCGCGTTGCGAGAGCTACGGAGATGGTGCTCTCGCTCGGGTATCGGACGGTCCGAAGGGGTGAAAGGTCTCCCGACCCAGTTATCTAGCAGACGTTCCCAACATAGAAGAGGATTTTATCGGTCGGTTAAATTTAGAGAGACGGACAGGATCGTTGCGAATTTATGAGAAGCTTATCGAGGCCGCTCGACGTTGATCTTTATTCGGGCGGCATCGAAAGTCGTTCGGGGCTCGATTATCGAGTCAACGAATCCCACTTCTGCCCCAATTCCGACCAGGTTTTGCCCGCGGAAAAACTTATCGTCGCCGCCGACGTCCTCGCGCGTAAATTCGTGAACGGCCGACGCGTCCCTATAATTTATTACGGTGTTTATCGACGATAACGGTCTCTGTCCATCGCGCGACACCGAGACCGATTCGAATCTCTTCTCGCTCGATTAAGATCGCGTTCCCCGCCGTTTTCGTCGTCGCCGGTACCGGGGGGTGCATTATCCCCCCGTTGCCTCGGCTCATGAATTTTCCCGGCGCGAGGATAAACGCCGATTCATTGTGTCCACGTGGCTGCGGGACCCGGGGACACGTCGATCGGGCCACGTGTCGCCTTTGATACGCCATCAAAGATGTCGCTCAGACGCCGGATTACCGATCACCCCGGACCCCCCTCCCCCGATCTTCCTTGGAAACTGGGGCCGGTGGATCCTGTTAAATCGGTTTGCTTTAACCCACCCGCGATCCTACGGAATCGTTCCACAAAAGGTCCTCAGGTGATGTTTCACGGAAAATGAATAATGCATCGAATAGGGCGCATTCTTTCCATCCGGATTTATTCGTTGTATTAATAGCTGCTTTCGGAATACATAGACGGAGGAATATCAAGCATTTCACGAATCTCGATTATTCGGACACACGTATTGCCTAGATCCGAATAAATAATAACTGACTGCGGGGTGCGGAGGAAATTTGTCTCTCTGTTCGCTCTGAAAATAGGGACACTTCAATTTGGTATTACATCGAAAATTTTTCTCCCCTGTTTTCATACATTTTCGAAGCCTCTTTCTAAAATTATTAATAGTCATCGCGCAGTTGATCATTGTAATCACTTTTCGAGATCTCCTCGATGATCTTAAATCGATTTTCCAGAAGGAGATTTTGTTTTTTTTTTCTCGTCGCGATGGTCGCGGCTCGGCTGCGACCCGCGCGGAGCGTAGGCCTCGGGGCCAGCTGGTAATTCGGAATTTAAAGTATAATGTTCGCGATGTTCATTGTTTCGGGTGGATGGCTTGGCGCACACGTCGGCGAATCGCGCGGAACAATGCCAGTAATTGCCAGGATTTCGGTCGGCCGCGATTATGCTCCGGTACAGAGAGCTCGCGAGAGCGAGAAAGGAAAGATAGGGAGAACGCGGAGAGAAAGAGTGGAAGCGAGACGAGAGAGAGGAGAGGAGAGAGGAGAGCAGCGCAAGGCAAGGGCAGGCAGGCGGCCGAGTCGGTCGCTCGATGGATTCGAGTTTATTTTCTCGTTGACAGGGCGAGCGTGAATGGAGATTCGCCTTATATTCGGTGCTCGAGTTTCATGGGAATCTGGCCAATGGCCGTGCCCCTCTCCCCGCGCCCCTTTCTTGCACAGGCGTGCAGTTAGCGATGTACATATGGCTGCGTTTTTTCGTTTTCATTCGAGGGACCATTTTTTTGGGAAGTGGGCGTACCTCTTTCCGGTTTTCGGACCATTGTGTTCCGCCCTGTTTGATTCTTCTTCTCCGTCCTGCTGCTCCTCCTCCTCTTCTTTTCCTCTTTTTCCCATCTCCTTCATCGTAGTCGTCCTCCTCGTCGCCGTCGTCTTCTTCTTCTTCTTCTTCTTCTTCTTGGTCTTCTTCGTCGTCTTCTTCTTGCACTCGCCAAGAATGTACCCGAACTGGTATGCGTGGCTGCGTGTGTGCTGCGGGCCCGCGCGGGCGCACGCAACGCTCTCTTTCTCGCTTTCTCCGACTCGTATACTCGCGCGTGTGCCTCTAGAGAAAGAAAGAAAGAGAGAGAGATAGGGGGAGCAGGTCGGTTCCTTATATATATCGGTTTCATCCGCAAACTACATAGTTGGAATAATTGATAATTAATATCTCGATGCCCGCGCGCTCCGCTCCAGTCGTAATTCAGCTCGAGAAGTATCCTAGCGGAAGACGCGAGGAGACACAGTCGAGAGAGCGACGCGTGCTCGCGGTTTCTGCGCGTAACGACCCGCGTCCGCCGTGTAGGATAGCAGAAGCCGTGGCCGAAGGATAGAAGGACAGAGAGGAGAGGGGCATAGAGGCAAAAGGATAAGCGTGTGGCGGCAGGTAACGGTCGAGCACAGTGGGAACGCGGCTTAAGATAGCCTCGGCAATAGCGCTGGCGAGTTGGCGACCGCGGCGAGCAGTGCCGAGGGCCATTAGGAGCTGGACGGAAGCTCCGAGAGAGTCGGGGACCGTCGTTTCGCTCTACGCTCTCTCCGGGTCTCGTCACCTGGGAGTCGGGGCGTCGGGAGAGAGACCCGGCTCTCCGAGATACAACGTAGGAGATTTCGTCGACTACGAGCCGGAGAGCAGCGCGTAGCCCTGCCGCGCTTCTGGTCGGCCAATTTCATTCGAAAAAGCCGTAAAGTACAGGTTAGGTTGGCCCGGTCGAAAGAAAGGCTCGCTCTCGCATTGTGGCTCGAGACAAAGGGACATTTTTTGTGCGCGATCAAAGGAACGACGAAAGAGAGAGGGAGAGAAAGAGGAAAGACCCTTTTACGTGGTCTGTATCGAGCGAGTTCTCTCTACTTGGCTTCGACACGCTCGAATTAATGATTTCCTCATCCGCGAGCATTACTTTTTCCCCCCGCGGGCCTCCCTCCCTCCCGCCTTCCTCCTCCTCCTCATCCTCCTCCTGACACCGCAGCTCCGAGCGTTACACAGTACGCCTAATTATTTTTCCGTGCCTCTGTTCCACGAGGTTCGTCGGTGTACGCTTCAACCGCTCCGCGCGCGGTTTCGAAATCGACGAAAAATATCTGTGCGCCTCCGGACACCGTTGCTGATTATTTGAACAGGGCTTAGAGGAGGAGCGGCAGAAAGCGTAGGAAAAAGTTGGCTCGTTTGCATTGCAAGAGAGAATGGAACGCGGTTTAATTTAATTTATTTATTATAAACGGGTCAAGTCCCATGAGCGCAAGAAAGGCATAAAGGCAGTTAAAGCGTACTATACACCGCTTAATAACTGGACCGCGTTTAATTAATTAGACTAAATTGTACGCGAGAGCTGCACAAGGAAAAAGAATTTATAGACATAATTTGGAGGGCTAGAATTCTCAATGATCTCGATGGGACATGACTATTTTCTAATGACCCACGTTATTAATTATTTCGTAGAGCGTTGTGCTAAGACGCGGTCAGCTAAAAAATTCCGATAAATTGTTCGTCTTCTCTTGGAATAAACGCACGTACAACGCGTCGTTTCGTAGCAGAGAACTGTAGCGTACGTGTTTGACGACGCGAACGTGTCGCGGATAGTTTTGCCGGGCACTGTACGCGCTTGGATGTACCTGTACAGTCGTGGCCAGAGATAAAAATGGTTTCGAGAGGGACGCACCTTCGCGAAAACCGAGGCGATGGCGGATAAGCGAGGCACTCCGCGCCGGCTCGCTCGCGTCATCGGGCGAAACGCGTTTTCAGGAAGAATTCCGCGCGGGAGAAGGGCGCGCGCGGCGCGGCGCGGCTGTCGGCTGGCGGCGTGCCGCGGAGGCAGGGAGAATGAACCGTTAGAACTGGTGCTTCCATGCCTCTCTTTCCTCGCTCTCGCGAACGGTTATCTCGCGGAGAGGATCAAAAGATTCGGGTCGAGGTTAATCTCTAGCTCGTCGTCCAAGGCACCTGCGATTAATTTCGTGCCTTTTCCAACCAATTCCGCGAAATCTTTTTTCTCCTCTCGTCGCGGCCACTCTGTCGCTCACTGGGCCAGCTCCCCGGTGGCAGATTTCATTTTTCCGAAATATTTTAATCGAATCTCCCACTCTGCCGAGCACCGGTGAGAAAGAGAGGAGTAGGAGGAGGAGGAGGAAGAGGAGGAGGAGTTGGGTAGAAGGAGGGAGTTAAAGGATTTACCCTGGCCATTTACCTCGAGGTTCGATCGATTCGACGGCCAGGATAAACGAGCGTATTCGCGCATCCGTTCTTACGGCGACATCCTTTATTTGCACTTCGCCAACAACGAGCGAGATCCGTTGGCTTTCCAATTTCCCGGTTTTTCTCGGGCCGGGAGCCGCGAGAGCTCGTTAGACCGTGCGGCCAAGCCCCGGGTAACTTTGAAAATTCACGGATCGGGCCGCGCGCGCGCGCGCGCACTCGCTCGCTCGCTCGCGCCGTTAATCGGAGAGCCGGGAGAGATGCCATCGAGCAGAAAAACCGAACGATCGGGCGCTTCTCCGGGCGTTGTTTGCTCACGGGATCGGTTCGCCTGCCTTCCCGGCTGCTGCTGCTGCCGCTTGCTACTCCTCCTCCTACCAAGAAAAATCCGGGAAGAATCGAAAGGTAGCTCTCCGCCGTCGGCTCTCCTTTTATTGCAGCCTCGCGGCGGCTCCTCTTCTGCTTGCCGAGCGAACCGAACCGTCTTGTCGTGAATCTTCGAATAAATATTTGACGCGGGAACAGCTGCGACTCTCCGAGATTCTCGGCCGTCCGCGTGACGCATCGCGAGATTTCGATCGTTACGAAATCTTCGAGAGGTGCCGCCTCGTTTTCTTTTTTTCCTCCTCCTTCCCCGGTGCCCCCTTCTCTCCTCCCAGAGGGCAAAAGAGAGAAAGAGAGAGAGGGAGTGAGAGAAGAGAGACCGGGGCCCCGGGGACGAGATTAACGAGGACTCGATACGAATTCGATTCGCCAGGCTCGATTTACGAGGAGCTCGCGCGGCGAACCGCGAGTCGGGGCCCGGCCTGGCTAACTTTTGTTCCCGCGAAACAGCGACCAAATTAATTTCGCCGGAGCACGCGATCATTCGCGCCGTGAAAACTGCATACACGCGAAACCGTCGAAGCAATTTGCAGCTGACCAAGAAGCGGCCGCGCGGAATGAATCCCCGATACATACATAGGCCGTGGCAATTGAAATTACCGGCTTTATTATTGCCCCCGGAGGGTGGGCTTGATCAAATAAAAGTTCCACGGCGGGGAAGGATCTCTTTTCAGCCCGGAGATACCGGCGGACCCCGTTGGAAATCGGGGACCTGTCCGCCGATTTATCTCGCTTTTCGCCGCGTCGATTTCATTACTTTGTTTTCACGGTCGACTCCCTGTAGATCGCCGCCGTGTGCCGTCCTGCCCCGTAATGGAGTTTCGGGTAATGGATCCTACTCGCGCTTCCACCGAACCTTTTACCAGCCGATACCTAGCCCCGGACCATTTCCTTCGAAATTTCACCTTTCTCTGTAGCTGATTTTTTTTTCGTTTTCTCACTTATTTATTCATTTATTGGCGGGTATAAAGCCCCTTGATACGTAGAGTTAGTTATACATCACTTGTGGTTGGAAAATTAAAATTTATTTTCTGTATATATTCTATTTCCAAGTTGAACTTAAAATTAAGATCGCAGTGAACGAGTCGGTCTTATTTGTAAGACGGATTGCTACCGTCGTTTGCGATCGCTTTTCCCGCAAACCAGTTACGATATCCGGCTAAACGATTTCCTTCGAAATTCGTCGCTCTCCTGGAAACGCATCTGGCGCGTCACGAACGCCATAACGACGCACACTGGAATTCTGTAGTAGACCGGGAAACGTGGCGTCAGAATCGGTCAATTTCACCGAAATTTCACGGTATTTAACGGAGAACGACTGCGATCGTTTGGTCGTCGCCGAGGTGTGAGAAACGGTCCGGCACCCCCCGTGCAAATAGGCCGTGGCCGGGTTGCGCTTTTGTCGCGGCGGGTGTTCGTTTACCGGGCGGAAAATCCTGAATCGGCCCGGCCTTGCGAGAACCGATTTCCCGAGCGTGCTCGCGCGCGCGCGCGCGCAGTCTAGGTGTTTCCCCGGGTGCGACAACACACGGTGGCTTTCCTTCACGGACCTTTTGTCCGGGCCCGTTCACTTTTGTGGCTCGGCGTTTGTGCGTGCGAACGGTGCCGCAGGACACCTGGGGCTCCCCGAAACGATTTCCTCCAATCGACACCCCTGTACCGGGGGATTCAAAGCCGTCCCGTCCGCCGCCGCCCCCGTAAAAGCCGAGCAGAAAATGGAAGGGGCGTGCGCGCGCGCGCGCGATCCTCTCCTGCAGGTCAATTTGTCCGCACGATTTCGAAACGCAGGGCTGATCCCATTGTCCGCGCGTTTTACGCGCACAAAGTTTCGACCGATCCATTTCCCTCTTTCATCTCCCGCGCCCTCGCGTCTCGTTCCTTTCCTCCCTTTCCTCGTTTAATTCGATACACGCCTGTCCGTTCCGCGCGCACACGCGCGCGCGTTAGAACACGCGGATAACGGCGCCGATGCTCCGGGCCAGAAAGAATTAACTGCGGTCGGCGTTGTCCGGCGAAATCACCTGAAACGAACATTTTTCGAATGGAAATTTGTTGAGAAAAAGGTTGCGCGAACTATATTAATTTTGCTATTCTTCGCTAGACAGGAAAGCTACTTCGCATAAAGTTCGCAAATTGTGATTCCTATAAATGATTAAATATATGTTTTATGATAACCAATTGCAACGTTCGAGAGCAGTTTTTTAGCCATCGACCAAGCGAAGCTGGTAGCGAAGCGCGAGTTTTTCGCAGGAAAGGTCGCGCGACCCGGATGAAACCCAATCTTTCTCTCGGATGTCCCGACGCTTCCGATGGGTTTGTACACGTGTAGAGGGAACGGAGGCGAGGTGAGCGCGCGCGAGCCGCGATCGTTATCGGCGATGCTCATTTCACTGTTCTTAGAAGCGATGATTCAATTCTTGGTTTTTCTTCATCCGGCACGGGGCAGATAGCGTATTAATAATACCGAGAAACGCTATTACAGGACCGCCGTGCGCCTCCTTATCTATATTCATTATCAACGTCGCGATAGATAAGGGATGGTGGAATCTCGTAAGGCGCAATTGGATTCACCGGGATCAATCCCATATTCCGTTTCCGTTCGCCTTTGTCCCCCGTATTTCCCCTCCTCGTCATTTTTCTTTTCTCGTTTTCTTTTTCTTTTTGTTCTCGTCCCTCGGCGCGGCTCCCCCGCGTTCCATGGAAGTGGGTTAAGTCAATGCTCGAAAAGAAGACGATTTAAAAAGGTCTATTACGGGCAGGCAGCTCTCCTACGGACTTCCCTCTCTCTCTCTCTCTTTCTCTCTCTGTGTTCGGAGACCTCTCTCGGGCTCGTTCTTTTCCGCTCCCACTCCGCTGAGCGCGAGCTCGGAGTTGGAGAAGCTGATAAGGTCGAGCGCGAGCCTCCCGATGATTGCGATACCCATCCGCTCGCACTTGCGAGCGAGCGAGCGAGCGCGCTAGTCGTCGGAGTCTCTCGAAAGGTTAATGATTCCGAACTCCGACGATGGCCGAAGAAAAGATGAAAGGAAATATAGCGAGGCGAGCGTATTTATACGCCCCGAGAACTCGCGTGCGCCTCCCGTGCTATTTATACGGGGCATAACGCCGAAGAAAGTTTCGTCGAGGCTACGGGAACGTGTCCTACTCATTAAAACAAACAACGGACACTCGATAAACAGGGGGCCACGGCCGCGACACCGTCGCCCGTCGATCGTTTATTTCGGATTTATGAAACGGGGAGCGGCACCCGAGCGCGCACAGTGGTCTCCGACCAACCAGCGATCCGTGGCCGGAATTATTCCAACCAGTTGTCCCGAGGTTTAAGGTTATGACATAGTATATCCGTGAAAAATATGTATATATATATATCAACACTTAAATAATCGAGATCATTGTTTCTTATCTTTGGAATTGGATACGAGCGTTTAGCGGCGAGCTTGCTTACAGTTTGACTGCTTATTCAGCCGTCGAAATATACCTCGAGCTTTATTTTCATTGAACTAATATCGTTGATTTCAGAGCTTCGGGGAGTCGTAATTCAGTTCGAGGAAGTAATCGTTGAAAATGCGAAAGTTGTAAAATTGACTGACGACTGTTGGTGTCCATGGATGATGGACGTTCGCCGACAGGCCACTGTCGAGCGGCAGCCGAGCCCCAGCAAACGGAATAACGTTCCTCGTATCATTATCCGAAATTTATCGATCAAATACTTATCGGTCGCCGCAAAGTCAGCATAATTGTCGCGCGCGACCCGGCCTTGTTTAAACGCCGCCATCCCGTTGGCACGTACCGCTCATTTGCCGCAACAATCACGCAACTCAAATTTCACGATTTTCTGCGTCGAGACGGCGGGGAAAATCCGCCGGGGAATCGATGGAAACGATTCCTCGACGCTTTCAATTCGAAAAGCCGGGGAGCCGCGACCGGGTCCGAAACGAACTTTCGAAATCCCGACAAGTGCATCCGCGCAATTTTTGCGCAACGATCGGGGGGGAAAAAAAAAAAGAGTTACCGTTAACGGCGACTGTTCTGTTCGCCAGACCGGAAGTTGGGCGATCGCCGATGGTATTAAGCGACACATTACGCCAGCGAGAGGAGCAAAACGAGAGAGCGCTCCCCAACCCTCGCCTTTCCCTGAAAGAGTACCACCCTTTGAATTCCGCGTTTCGCCGAGGTTTTTCCGTTCGCTCGAGCGAGCACGCGTCTCTCTGAATTTGTCCAACGCGGCTCGCGGAGAGAGACCTGTCGTCCCACGGCTAACGGTCTCCCCCACCTTGCCTATTTGTTTATAATTATCCGGCGGTCTAGGTTTTGCGTCGCGGCCAACCGACGTCGCCTTCGTTAAGCGTGATTTACACGCTTTTTTACAGTGGTCACCGGTCCGCCCGGGAATTCGTGGACAGGCGTGAAAGCCGACGGACGGATCAACCGGCAATAAAAATCGGAACACTCGGCCGTGTGATTTACACCTTGTAAATTATCCGAGTGAACGGGGTCCGCGGACAAGTCCTGGGTACTCGAAAGAATGCTTAGACGCGCGCGGTTAGTCCTCCCTAGTTTCCCTTTCCCATACGGCCGACGATCCTCGTTGTCGGCCGCCGCATGGCTTGGCAATCGCGCAGAGGGTAGAGACCGTTCCGGTGGCTTTCCGTCGGCCACCGCGGTTCATTCTGCGTTTAGGGGACTCTTTGATTAGGCTTCGAAAGGGTTTTCGGCGGGGAAGTCGCGCGACATTCGTAGACGTTTCGCCGAGTTGTTCATCCGCGTTACGAGAGACAGTAAATCACGCGAGAGCGCAGAAGCGAGCTCGGCGTGGACCAGGAGCCGGGATCTTCAATGGAAATTCCCGGTTTCTAACTTGATGCCGCGAAAAGGGAAAAATCGCGGGGGTTGCGGATTTCGCGCGTTGAACCTCTGCCAGCGGATCGCGGAAGCAGCTCGTTGGGAGCGGAGACGGGTCTCGCTTGTTTCTCCGAGCCGCGAATGAAATTCCGTTCACGGAGAGCACACCGAGAGATTTCCACGCGACCGCTCCGATTACGTTTCACGGCGGGTCGAGCGCGGGGTCCCGGGGGGTCCGGACGGTACCCGGCGGTGGTGGTGGTCGAGAGGGGGGTGGGGGCGCGGGGCGATCTTTAAATGGAATTTCTCGAGTCCCGCCGTCGGTGACACGATTCGTGTCCGAGTAACGCGACACCCCACTCGAAAAAGAAGTTGTCTCCGGAGGAGGCAGCAGCAGCGGTTATTACCGGTCGGCTCGTGACGAGGAACCGCTTGCACGTACCACTCCGCTGATATCCGGTTGATCCGCTGGCATTGGCAGGCCTGGAAATATCCAGGGGCACTTAGCGCTATCTACAAAGGCTAATGTAGCCGCCCGATAGCAAGGTAGACGTGCCCTCTGTATATATATCCTGCCGGTGCCGGTGGAACGAGAAGAAGAACCAGAAGGCTCACGGATAGGGGAGCCGAGGGGAACCGGAGGGGGGGCCCCGGTGCACACGCACGAGGCACACACCTCGGCCCTCCACGCTCCTGATTTCTCAATCTTCGAGTCCCGTGGCTCCCGACCTCCGCCGACACGACCTTTTATTCTCCCACAGCGATCCTCGACCGGTCGGGAAAACCTCTCCGCGACCACATTTATTGTCCCCGCCAATGATAGCTGGAGTGCCAGACTCTCGGCTAGAGATCCGGCACTAACGACTGATAGACAACTTCCATTCCAATGAATTCTCGGAATCGAGAAGTCGTGGAAGAGATAAAGACACGAGATGGGGGTTTCGCAAACACGGGCAGCGGGCTGGGTGTCATTTCAGGAACGAT
The DNA here is from genome assembly GCF_028453695.1 of Augochlora pura. NCBI lineage: Eukaryota > Metazoa > Arthropoda > Insecta > Hymenoptera > Halictidae > Augochlora > Augochlora pura. The sequence continues at coordinate 25,628,189 of NC_135775.1, read as the reverse complement.
TTCTACATCCGCAGAGATCTGTGTCGGATCTGCTCGGCAGAACACAGGAGTCCGCGAAGCATGATCTCGCGATGGAACGGTTGTACGACCGGGACGTGTTCTCGCGTCGATTATCTCGCCGGCCAGGGTACTAATTATCCTCGACAGGGAAACGAGAAGAACATATGGCGGCCGTGAGACGAGATTTTTGTCGATTTCCAATTAGACACGCGACTCATTCGATGTCAGCGGCCCGATAGATCGCAATAAAACCGATCTAGACTTTGGTTGAGCAGAGGGAGAGGGAGAGAGAGAAAGAGAGAGAGAGAGAGAGAGAGAGAGGGAAGGAGGGAGGGGTAGAGAGCGAGGCGGGACGGGGAGGAGATTTAACAGCTATCGTGGTTTAGCAAAAAGATCTTTAACACGGACCTACTTCTTACAATGTCTGAGAGGATGCCGGGGCTCGGCCGGTCGCCCGGCGCGCGAGTGCGAAGTAATAATTTGTACGCGTACCGTGCCCGGCAAAACGAGCGGAACCTAATAAACGTAATGACAATGTCGTGCATAGAGAAATATACGTGTCACGCGTTGCACTGTAATTTCGTATGTAAAGTAGCGCGCCATTGTAACCGGTGTCCCCGTAGTTACGTGTCTACGAACCCTCTTCCTGTCCCGAGGCGACCGCGATTCCACGACGCTCTGGACGCGATAATGTGCGGAGAGGCGGCTTCGTTCCTCGTTTCTCGTTCCTCGACCCTCCATCTTCGCTCCTCGTTCGTCGTTCTCCTCGTTCTTTGGCTCGTGTGGTCGTGCCGGTCGACCGGTCCGTTTTCTAGCCCTCCCTACGACGACGACGACGACGACGACCTACCCTCCGGGGTCCAGAGATGTTACGCGAAGCGAAACGCCCGCGTCACCCCGTGCCGCGATCGTCCTCCTCCTCCTCCTCCTAGCGTTCACCGCCTCGTTCCCGCTGTCGAACTCTGGAAACGTGTCCCGTCCGACACCTAACGAGCTCGCCGGTAAAAAGTATACCGTGACCGCGAAAGCACTCGATAAACTGGCTCACGCGAGACGCTCTGCAAAAATGTGTATCCTGTTAAGGGGTGTGCATACATTACGCGAAACGGTCGCCGAGTAACGCTAGTTTCGAGAGCGGGCAGCGCCTTCGACTCTGTGAAATTCGACGGACGCTTTGCCGCATGGATGCTTGATAATCGATCGAAATTGTACCGAGTTTAATGCTTGACCGTACGAGTCCTAAAATTAACCAACGTCTACTGTTTTTAACGAAGATAAAATTGCATTCATTTAGGACCAAACGCCATCTTTCTCTTATAATGAAATAGTCCTTATTCCAGCGAAATACAAAGTGCGAAACCGGTTATTTTGACAGACTTAGCTTTAAAAATTATTCAAGTGATTTCCACCATTGTAAATCACAATTCTTTGATCTTTCAACTGGTGTGACTTCATTTACAAGCCTTTGTAATCGCAGACATTTTTAATCGAAGTCTAAAATAATTTTTCTGATATATAGTATTTCCATTTCATACAACCCGGACTCTCGTGCAACAGTTACGCTTTTCATTTAAAATTAAAATATTTTTTGAAACGTAAGGTTTAATATTACACTTTGTTTCTATTTTGAACGCGGGAAACGATAATTGATCGAGTTTTAGAGAAGCAGAACGATCGGATGGCGGCAAGGCTGCTCTAGATGTGCGGGTTTCGCGGTGGCAGAAAATGGGGCGAGGAATGGTGTTTCGCGGGGGGATTGTTTGCCGAGGAATTATTGAATTATACGTAAACGGCGAGATACCCCCGGTTGAATAAATAATGAAACCGGTTCCCGGCGGGGTGATATTTTTCTGCGGCGAAACTGGTCCACGGGTTATTCGCGATATTTATGTAACCGGCGCCTGCCGAGACACCCCATTGCCCTAATGTCGCCGGATAAACCAACAAACATGCAAATATTATTTCACGCGTGTCCGCGCGCGCCGTATATACTGGATTGCCCCGGAAATTCTCCAAACATTTCGCTTCGGTTCCCCCATTGTCGCTGGAGAATCGGGGCGGCAGAGGGGCGAGTGGGTTTGTCGTTTAAATAAATAAACCTGCAAGCAAGTTCCCAATGTAAACGCCATTCACATTAACGAGCATGCTACTCTCTGCTCTCGGCACGAGTTCTCTCTCTCTCTCTCTCTCTCTCTCTCTCACTTTTCACCGTAGCACGCGCTCGCGAACTTCCGAACGCGTCGGGGGTTGGTCGCGGGGGAGGCTTTTGCGGGACAGGTAGTAGAGAGAAAGAGAGCGAGGGAGTGAGAGAGAGAGAGAGAGGAGGAGGAAGAGAGGTCGGTACTCCGTTTCATAGAAAATCCCGAGGAAAAGCTCCGCGAACCGTTTATCCGGCGTCTTTTTTGCGGCTATTTTAACCGGTGATATATCCTTTCGCCAAACGAGAAGCGGTCCACGAGGCAGCGCTCAATATTTACAACGCCGGCCCGGAGATTTTCCCCGGTTAATCCTCTTAAAATAAGATCGCCGGCATCCTTCGGAATAATCTGTAACTATTCATAATGAATTTATGGCGCCAATTACGGGGCGGCGAGGCGCGGGTCCGAGAGCGTATAAGTCCTTTTTATGTCAGCCTGGCAGCAGTATAATTCCGGCATCTATTATTAGAGGTCTCGTCGTAAAGGTACGCGCGCGCGCGCGAGCGCGGTCCCTGCGCCACGGTTCTCTTCGATTCGAAATAAAAGCCGCGCTCCCTCGCCCCCCTCCCGCCTCTCGCTCCTCGGCCCTCGCAAAGGGCGCGGATGCATAAAATAAAACGCCCACCTCCCGATCGCTGGCGGGAGACGCGCCTGTGTGCCGCCGGCTCTCTCGCGCGTTTCGAGATTTCGGAGCGTTTCGCGACGCGCGATGCGGCGCGTTCGCAACGAAAACAAACGGCGGGTGGTGCGCGCGAGCAGAAAAATCGAGGAGGGTACCCGGGGCTCGTAAAAGTCTCGGTGAAGTCGTAAAAACTGCAGCCGAGCGAGACCGCGCGCGCGCGCCGGTGAAGCCGTAACGCGACGCAACGACGAGCTACGAGTTACGACTTCGACGTTGTACGCGGCCGCGGGCGCGAGCGAGCTCGCGAGGCGACCGACAGTGGAAGAGAGAGAGAGAGAGAGAGTGAGAGAGAGAGAGAAAGAGCAAGCCTGTAGTATGTATACGCTCGCGGCCTTTCCGACCAGTTTCGTCTTCACTTTCACTCTCGGTCTAATGAAAGAAAGAGGAGATTTCGTGGAAGCGAAAACGATCGAACCGCGATACACTGTCTCCTCGTTTTCCGTCTTTCCTCCCGGGAACTTTGACCTTTCCCGCCCGACGAGCCGCATCGTCCGTCGCATCTGTCCCATCTGGACGGACAAAATTGCTCCGAAACGGTGGCAATTAGTTTCCCCCCCGACGCTCGGTTGTGTTCCCGAGACCTCGATCTTCTCAGGCTTTTTCAAAATGTTTCGACTGCGCGGTAATCGGTTGCCATTTATCTATTCCTCTACGACGCCAGCCTATTATTAACGCGCAACGTGTTAATAGATTTCGCCGTGATAAATATCGTCAGGTAGGAGTAAGACAATTAGGGATGCGAAAGAAATTTTCCGTACAATGTTTCGAACAGTGGCGCGTAAATTTATTAAAAGCAGATGAAGAGAAGAGAAGACAATCGGTCTTCTGTCGATTCAATAGGGGGCTGATTTGTTCTGGTTAAAACGGGAGTGTAGTGAATTGTGATTGAATCGGAGGAAATACCACCGAGCAGAGGGGAGGACGATCTCGCCACGGTACGATTTCCCAGCGATCAAGCCGTATCGGTGGGTCAGTTTGTTCGTGACGGGGAGAGAACGATCGCCGGCGTGAGCAGCTAGATCGGGCAAACACCCCGGCGGGCGTCGTCGCCGCGTAAATGGCGACCGCTCGGCGAAAAACGGTGAGGACGTCGCGCTTGAAAGTTGTCGAGTCACGAGAAAGCCTGGAGGAGAGCCGAGGAAAGAAACCAGTTTCGCGGCACCGTGATCCTCCGGTTCGGGCGGGTCTCTCCCATCGTTTCGAATTTTCTGCTCGTTCGACCGGAAAGTTTTTCTTCTGTCCCCCGGTCGCTTTTGTGTGCTCGCTCTCGCGTGGACCACGTACCGCCAGCTGTTTTCCAGATACGCGTTAAAAGTCACTTTTACAGCGCTCCTGGGAGCAGCGCCGCGGCAGCAGCAGCCCGGCAGCGAGAGAGAGAGAGAGAGAGAGAGAGAGAGACCGTGCGCCCGCGACGTCGCGTCCCTTCGTTCCCCGCGCATGTATTTGTGACCAGAGGCAATTCAGACCACGTATACGCGCGATCACTCCCCGGCGACCCGGTCTATTTTCGAAATTCCATCCCCTCGACCAACCCCAAAGTGCACTCTCGTGTAGCGCGACGCGTTACAATTACTTTCCTTTTTCGCCGCTTTGCTTCTTCCTTAAACCGCGCGCTGCCACCGATCCTCCAAATAATCAAGGAACAAGGCACCCGCGTTCCTCCTCTCGGCCGATCCTCGAGCAGATGATTCTCCGAAGCCTGCACACGCGTTTCCCCCATGGAAAATAGGGCTCGGCGACGATCGCTAACCAAGTAGGAGCCGGTGGCAGAGAGCGAGAGAGAGAGAGAGAGAGAGAGCGCGCGTTTTTTTAATCATCGCCGAATCGAGCGGACCTTTGCTCTTCGATTTTTGTTTGGTCGGTCGCGGAGGCCGGCAGAATCCATTACCACCGACGACGACGGTGTCTCCGGCACACGGCCGAAAACACGGAGAATCTCTTCGCCGCAAATATTTGCGATTTAGCGACTTTTTGTTCTACGGGTTTCGGTCCGCTAAATATTTTACAAGGCCCGGGGGCCCGAGCGTCCGGGAGCGTCGCGCGACTTCGAGACGCGCGTTTCTCGCGGCCGCCGCCGCCGTCGCCGCCGCCGTCGCCGCCGCCGACGACGACGAGCCGCGCGCATTTTTAATTTATCCGCAAACATCGGTCGTTGCTACAATGCTCGGTCCTTGGAAATGTACTTCCCCGCCGCCTCTCGCCGCGGCGCGTTCCGCCGAAAAAGAGAAGAGGAGCGCGTCTCAATTTATATTCTCGTTCTCGCTCCGGGGCCTTCGGTTTCCAGTCCGTGAGTAGAGACGACGGTCCTACGGCGTCGAACACGGGCCGACGAAATGAAAACGAGTTTGGTCCTTTACCGGTCCGCGCTACTTCTTCGGGTGTCTCGTAGGAATTTTAAAAGGGCCGATTTGTCATAGTTTCCGGCATCCCGTGCGAGAGCGTACATCGCCGCGCGGCAGTCCTTAATTGGGGAGAGAGACGCTAGAAGGAACCGAGAGAGGAGCCCGCGACGAGAGACGCGATCTCTCGCACGGCGGAGAGAAAGGGCACCCCCGGTTTATTTTTCCAGTAATTAAAAATTCGAACATCTCGCGCGCCGACTTCGGCCATCGGGCTACGGTATCTCTCTCTCTCTCTCTCTCTCTCTCTCTCTCTCTCTCTCGGTCCTCGGGCCGCTCGTTCGGGCGGACTACTATTCCCAGAGCTCGATTAATTATCGCCCGGAGTGGCTTTCATTGTCGGGATCATTCATTCGTGGAGGCCCCATTACGCGCTGGAACCGAAAAAGGGAAGGAAAGGGGGGACGAAACGGGGCTCGTGTAAAAAAGGCGACTCGAAAGGTCTTCTCCTCGCACCTTCTTCTACTTGTCGTAAGCGAACGGCGCGGAGAGCGGCGGACCGGTGCCGGGTGGAACGGCGGCGTGACCGTAGGACGCGAAATCCTGCCCGAAAAAAGCTCGCGCCGGTGTATTTAATTTCCTCCGCAGCCTGTTTTCGATCCACCTTTTCGGACGCGTACGGCCCCCGTGATCACGATGTACCGTTAATTCATTCGATTCCCTTGCTACCGGCACAAAACGGCTCGCCTCGCCGTTTTTCTCGATTATCCGGCGCATTTTTTCGCGATCCATCGAATCGTCGAGATTCGGGCAGCTATAGTCCCGGGCCAAAAATTCTCTTCCGCAGTCCAAAGTTCTCGCGGTGCAAAAATATCCGCAGTCGAATTGCGATAAATACTTGATGCAATGTCAACTCGTTCTCTCAACAAAAGAAAAGGATTTGTCTATTATTTTTTTTTATTTATTTCAAAAGAGAAGAAACACGGGCGTTTGTAACAGATTTCTATGAAATAGGCTAGCAATAATATAGAATTAAGTCGTAGCTGGTCCATCCGTTAATTTGATCAGCTACGCTAAAATGCCGCCACGTCTTCGCGGCGAGTATAATCGTCGAGAAGAGCGAGGGCCTGTGAAAACGCGACGCAGGGTTGGCGGCATCGATTTTCCGAGGGGATCTGTTCTATCCGGTCGTCGATGTCTCCGTTTTGCGCGCGGGCTCGATCGAGCCGCGAGTAGAGCGAGCGTAGCACGAGAGAGCGGAGCGAGCAGCGCCGCTCGATCGCCCCGGTTCGTGGCTCGCGCCGAATTACGAGTTCCCCGGGTGCACACACGGCGACTCTCGGCGACGCATTATCAGCGACGGTGTCGGCAGAAAACGAGAGGAGAGCGCGAGGAGAGCGCGAAGAGAAAAGCCATCGGTCGTGGAAGGAGAGAAAAGGGGCTGGCATATTGTAGTGTCCGTGCATTAGCGGGACTCTGGCACGCTGGAGTATATCATTAAATATGAGAGCCGCTGAGTCGGGAGCAGCTCGATCGTTCCTTTTTTCGTTTCCTCGTCCTCCGACCCTCCTCGGCCCACCTTTCTTCTTTATCCTCCCTCCTTCCACCTTCCACCTTCTGCCATCCACCTTTCTTGCTCTCGGCCGTGTATTCTCTTTCCCGCTCGGTTCCGTGGCCCGGCGCGGACCGTCTTGGCTCGGCTCTCGGCTCAGCGTTCCAGCATCTCTCGGAACAGCACTCTCGAGCTTCTCCGTCTCTCCGCCTGTACCACCGAGCCCCCCCTCTCTCTCTCTCTCCCTTTTGCTCCGTCTCTCTCGGTCTTCCCTCTTCTTCGGTCTTCTTCTCGCTCGGACCGACTTAGGTGTACCTGAGTATCCGAGGCCTCCTCTCTCTGTCCCCCGTCGACCTCCTCTATCCCACGAAACTTCTTTCTTTCTTTCTTTCTTGCGCGGTGCGGCGGACCTCCTCCTCCTCCTCCACCTCCACCTCCTCCTCCGCCTCTCCTTCTTCCTCCATCGGCGTCTCTCGTAATTGGCGTGACATGCTCTCTCGGTCCTTCGTTCTACGGTCGGCTCCGAGGAGAAACGGAGCGTGCAGACGATGGACTCTCTCGCCGCGTTACGTCCTTCGTCCTCGAGGCCTTCTCGCGATGCTCCCGCAGCAAGGTTGCCGGTGCTTCCGTCGATCTCGGATTATGGATTTCCGACCGCTGCCCGCAGACCTCCGTGACCACCACGGAAATCTATTTCCGAATTTTCGTCGAAAGCATATACGCCGTAGAGCTCACCTGGGATTCTTCCGAAATTCTCGAAAGGGTCTTCAAGAAATTTCAAAAAACGTGGCACTTTCGAACGAGCGAAAGTGATCGGTGAATTGCGAATTTTTATGCAATCTATTTACATCCCTAGTATAGACTTTTTAATTAATTAAATCTATTCTCATAGGATTTCCAAATAAATTCTCTCAATGCCTCCATTACTTTGTATTTTAATTACTCATTTCCGCCGTAAGCGAACAAAATCCACAGACCACTATCGCGCGAAGCACGAGTCCAGAGCTCGCGCTCTTAGAGGACCGTGTATCGGACTGTTTCCCGTGAAATTCGCAAATGTATTCGGGCCTCGAGCAGAGGAACTCGTTACGACAGAGAGCGGCTCTCGTCTGCGCCGTCCTCTCTGTTCCGGCGCGTTGAATGGCGTATTTTGCTGTCCCAGTTAACCGAAAGCATAGGTGAGTTTTTCATCAGCGTTGTTCCCCGCCGCGTAACCACTTCCCAAGCTTTTCGTTAGAGGGAAAAGTGCTGTGTTCGCGCGTGCAGGCGCGGCGCGAAGAGCCGCGAAGAGCGGCGAAGAGCGTCGCCGCTACTACCGCGGAGCTTTTTGCATAGAAACGCTTATTGCCGATTGTCTCGGGTTACCGACGACTTTCCCCGGCTCGTTATTTTCATCCCTCGAAAGCCGCATTCATTGAATTTAAGGGTTCTTCCGCGGGAACGGTTGTCTTAGGCGTCGCCGACCATTCCGGCCGCAATTTACCTAAAGATCGGGGCTCGTTTCACTCCTTTCGCCTTTCGCCTCCTCCTCCTCCCCCTCCCCCCCGTTCCAGCGTCTTCCGATTCACCTCGACAGGATTCTCTTCTTCTTCTCGCCGTCTTAATCCGGCGTCTCGCGGCTTGATTATTTAAATACCGGGCCGGCGAGGCCGGGGGGCCCCGGGTTCCTCGATCGTTCCAATCAGTCTCGCGGAACAGCCGCGAAACGAGTAAAAAGACATTCACCGTGGAAATGATTGGAAATCGCGGTCTCTCGAATTCAGCTCCTCGAGGGATACCGCTCCCGCGTAACCCCCTTCAAGGCCTCAATTACGTTATCGTTACTTTTCAACCGCTGTTGCGATTCCCGGATACCTACTTGAAAAAACCGTTCGAATAACTGCGGCGGCCCGCGCGCGAGGCGGCCGATGGAAATTCATTCGATTCGGTTTCGCCGGGTTTTTCCTGGCCTCGACCGGCGCGAATCATCTTCTTGGTCAACGAATTTCGATTCAGATGGTTTCTTGAGCGCCGGACGAGTCGAGCTTTGCAGAGTATCGGAAAGCCTTGTCGCGGTTGCAGAGTTTCGATATAACGCAACGTTGGCTCAAAAAATAATCTTGATATCGCAGCAAATAATTTCGTAATTTAGAAGAAATTAATATTACCGAAATTCGGTAGATCTTTTTCTAAGATTGTTGATCGCCGGTCGGACTCGCCGTTCCAGCGCATTCGTTCGCGTATCGATCCGGAACGTGTTGTGCGTGCCGGCGAGAACGCGCGAGCATTGGCATCGCCGTCGCGTATGAAAATGCGAGGATGACGAGGAATAGCGGCGAGGAAACGGGGAACGGTTTTGTCGAAGGAAAGCATCGGAAGGTTATCGAGCGCGGCTTAGGCTCGCGCGAGCGAGCTGTTGAACCGGACGCGAGACGGTCGCGACCTCGTTTCCGACTCGCAAATTATAACTCGCGGGCTCGCATTATTCCCGAGGCCCGACAACGAGACCGCCGACGCGTCGCAGGCCCGTCGCCGGCCGTTCTCGACCGCGTTACGTGTCCGCGCGATTTTAAGGACGCGCGGAATCGGCCAAGTCGGCCGCGAGTAATCCACGCTGCTCATCCCTCTTCTCTGTACCCTTTTCGCAGACGCGACGAGCCTCGCCGATGCGTTCCGGCTGGCTGCCGGAGCGCGCGCGCCAGCCAACGATCGCTGCATTTCCGATAATTGCGTGATCGATCCTCCACGGATTCGCCCGGCTCCGCCACCACTCCACCCGCCCACCCCGCCCCGGTTGCACCCTTTCGGTCCGGGGTGGTTCCTCGTCCTTTTTTTCGGCTCCTCGACGAGGGAAATATCGGAGCCGATAGCTCATCCGACGTGAATTACGCCTCGTTGGTCGCTCGACATTATTTAAGCGGCTGAGTTCCGCGGTTATAACCGCACACGCTCTCTCCCCCTGTCTCGGTTGTCCCTCTCCCTCCCTCTCTCCCACTCGCTCTCCTCCAATTTTCCTGCTCCCTTTTTATCGTTCACGAACACCGTACAACCGATGGTCGCCTATATACGGTCGGAGGCAAATCGATGCCAATCGAGGGAAAAAAAGGAATCAGACGCCTCGATAAACTCGGGAAAACCTCCTGGTCTCCCTTGGAACCGAGATACTCGCGTTCCCCCTCGTTCGCGTTCCCTCTCCCTCTCTCTCTCTCTCTCTTTCTCTCCTGTTTTCTCTCTCGCACTCTCTTTCACCCTCCAATCGTTTTACCCGGAAAAATGCTTTCGAAGCTCGCGTAGACCTTTTAAATTGCACGGGAGACGGATAGAGGCGAGCGAGGGCAGGGATAGAGCTCGTTCGCTCGAAATTCGTCGTGAAAAATTTATTACGATATCTGCCCTGTTCGACGCGCTCGCCTCGCCTCGCCCTCGCCTCGCCTCCCGAAGCACAGGCATTTCTCATCCGGGCGACGAGAAAAGGATTACGTGGGAATTCCGTCGATCTTCATTATCGTCTTAAGTGGGATCGTTCGGGGCCGAAGAACCGCCCGGGATATGGTGGCTGAAGGGTTGAGATCTCGGTGTACGAGCGCGCGCGCGCGCGCGCAAAGTAGACGGTAATCTCTCTTCCGGTCCCGAGATTATAACGAATGTCCTCCGCGTCGAATGACAGCTTTATCCCGATAAAATATCACCCCATTAGAATTAATACCAAGTTTTTCTGGCTCGCGGGAAAAACCGGCGGAGGAGGGAGGGAATAAGGAAGAGGTGGAGGAGGAGGAGGAGGAGGGTGGTTCTCGTTAATCGTTTTTTCCGGCGCGATTGCCCGTTCTTGTTTCGCGCGAAACGGAGCGTTCACCGTGGAAAAACGCGTTCTCCCCTCCCCGGCCCGAAGATTAAGGCGGAATCTGCCGCTCGCGGTGCGTGTCCCGTGACTCTCTCCGCGTCGCTCGAAATCGAGCGTGAAGCACCGCGGACCGTGGGCCCCCTTTGGTCCCTGACGAGCCGGTAATCGCCATCGTCATCAGTCGTGCGACGAACGCGAACTCGGAACGAGGAGAAGACGAGGCCGGCAGAGAAGCGGAGAGGCAGCCGTTCGAGTAGAGAACACGTTGTGTAGTAAATGCGGGCCGGTGTGTATCAGCTGTTGCTCTCCTCTCCGGCCTCCCCGGCGCGCGTCTGCTCCTCGTCTTCGAGAGGAGCAGCCATCCGAGCAGCGCGCGCGCTTCCAGGTCATTAAGAATCCATTAAGAGTTTTCCAAACTCGGGAAACTAAATATAAACTGGGAGCCCGCGAGGCTGGCAGGTGGCGTCTCGAGGCATACGGTCCACGAAGCGGGCCGAGGAGGGCGGCGACGGGTCGACGGGGCCGGGGGGGACCAGAGAAGAAGGGGACGTCGTGGACTCGCAAGCGCGCGTGCTCTCGCGTGCTCGCCGCGGACGGCGAGGACGACGCGGCCGCGTCGCGACGATACGGCGTCTCGACGATGATGGAAGGATCGTAATTCCAGGCACGTATGCCCCGTGCCCCGGCCGGGTCCTCGCTGTCGGCGTGTTTTTCGAGAAAATGACATAACGTGCCGCGATGCTATAGTTAGATCCGGACGAATATACGCGGAAACGGCCGCGATGAAATTACGTGCCCCCGAATACAACGGAGAAAATTATATCTACGTCCGGGGTATATATCAAGGCGTCCTCTCGGTCTCCGCGCCTGACTTCTCTCTCTCTCTCTCCCTCTCTCCGACGTCCCGGCATACAAAAAGGTATGCAGTTTGCGTGGTAATCGGCGTGGACTCGACTCGAATAACGATTGTTAGAGCCGGCAATGTTCCTCGGCGGAGTCTCCGAGTAGCCGTGTTCGGAGCGGGCGCAATAAAAGAACCCATTACTCGAGACTCCAGATACGAGCGGCGCGGCGGCGGCTTCGGCTAAGTCCCTTGACGTCTTCTTCGTCGACGTCGTCCTCTTCTCCTTCTTCTTTTCCCGTGCTCGCGCCGTTCTTGTCGTTCCGCTGTTGGCGGTGCCGCTTCTTCTTCGAGGAAGAGCGAATCGATGACGAGTGAAAGTTTTCGGCTCCATCTGGTCGTGATCGACGCGCGATCCTGCCTCTAACGGAGTCTTATCTAGCCGAGGTGAAAGTCTTCCGCCGGTGCCGCGCGAGCCGGCTCCGCTGGCTGGATCGCCGGATAGCCGGTCGCCCGGTCCTCTCTCGGCTGGTTTAATTGAAAACAGAAAGGCCTTCGAAAGCCACCGGCACGCGAGATCCCACTACGATCTCTCCCGCTCCGCGGACGTGTATTCTCGTGAACGCCTCGCGTCCCGTCCCGTCTCGTCTCGTCTCGTCTCGTCGCCGTCGTCCCTCTTTCTCATTCCCGGAGGATTAATCATCTGTTCGCGCACCGCCGCTGCCACCGCAGCCCGAGCGCGGCTTTTGTCCTTCGGCCTGACGAAGTCTTGCCTGTATTCTCATAATACTCGACCCAGAAACATCCAGCGTTGCGTGGTGTCGCGAGAAAACTCGTCTGCCAAGAGTTCCAGCTCGCGGTGTTTTTCCCTCCTGTTCTTTTTTACCCTTTACCTCGTCGTCGCCTCCTTCTCTCTCTCTCTCTCCCTCTTTCTTTCGCTCTTTCTCTCACCCCCGTCTCTCCTTCTCCCTCAATTTTCCACGGTTCGCGTAACGCGCGTCGGAATCGCGGTCGCGAGCGGGTTCATTGATCCTCGAGAGGCGAGAGAGCACGGGCTCTGTGTGCCTCTCTGCGGCTGCGGCGCGATCGCGCAGACACCGGAAGTGGGTCCCTCGATAAAGCGATCGTTCCCGACGACAGAGAGAGAGAGAGAAAGAGAGAGAGAAAGAGAGAGAGAGAGAGAGAGAGAGAGAGAGAGAGAGAGATGGCTATCCGGATCGCCGGGCGATTCCAGATGGACGATAAAAAAGGAGGAATATCGGTTCCGAGCGAACGCCTCTTGGCGAAGGTCGACCGGAGTTGGCAACGTCGTTAGTCGCGACGAGCAGCGCGCGCGGCGGTGTCCATCAAAATGGGACTTCTCCGTGGACTCTCCCAATGCCAGCCGGCAATAATGTTGTCACCGAAGCAACGCGCGGCAAGTTCTCGGTCGGTCGTCTCCTTTCCCGAGGGAATCGCCGTGGCCGAGCCGAGCCGAGCGGAGCCGGCAGAAACTGGTTGCGCCGCGCCGCGTCCGACTTGCACGCGAACTGTGCCCGGCACCGCTCGGCCGAGGGCCCTCCCTCGCGTAGGTGCTTCTCCCCCCCAACCCCCTCCTCTCGTCGTCTCGCCGACGCCGGAAACGCGTGTCGTTAGTTTTCACGGTCGTTCGAGGAACGCGCAAACTGGCAAATTCAAAGACAAGAGAGCCTATTCTGTTCGCCGCAGAGCGAAAAGAATGCAGAGAGAGACCGTGTCAGGTGCGAGAGCCGACCGCAGAGAAGAGAATCGTCGGGCCAACTTGACCTCGACGGCCGAGCATCGTCCACCGAGTGCACGGCTAATGAACGGTGGCTCGTTAATGGAACGATTCCCCCATTGTGGATCGGTGGCCGAGCCCCGGCCCCGGCCCCGGGGTATGGGGCTGCGGGCGGAAACCCCATGCTGCCTTTGCTTCCTCTGGGATGAGCCTGACGCACCGATCGTCCGTGGGACCCCCTTTACGACTCACCAATCTCCGCGTTCCCTCCGACGCGACGTTCCGTGTGGACACTTGGGTGTCGTTTGCGGGAAACGTCATCCCCGCGATCTCGTTGCACTCATCGAGGAGATTGGCTAGTCTGCCCGCATACTCTTTTTTCTCTCTCTCTCTCGCTCTCTCTGTCTCGCTCTCTCTCTGGCCACAGAAAGGGAATCGTTACCATTGATCGTCCCAAATGCACCGTCTGTTGCTTCGGCTCCCATCCGAAACTGCGCTCGCTCGAACGCGTTTCTGAAAGCTCTTCACCCGCAGGAAACTCTGCGCCACGATTGCATAATATTTTCTTTCGCTGAACATGGTGGTAATATTATTAGTATAACACAGAAATTGGTAGGAATAACTTTACCGCTATATAAATGATTTTCATGACCCTGGCACCTTTGACATGTCTCAGCTCTAGATTTTTTAGACTTAGGTCTTCGTAAATCTAAAATAACCGAATAAATGACGAAATAATATCTGATACTTTTTGAGCGCGCCTCGGTAATAAAATGTTCGAACGTTGATCTTCCGGAAGTCGACGAAAACGCGGTGATAAAGATTTCTAGGGAGTAGTAGATCGCGGACTGGTCGCAGAACGCTTTCTGAGATGCAGAACGGCTAGCTCGTTTCGCCCGGCCGGGGCGCTCTATCTTTTTCTCAGGGAAAAAATCGCTGGCTGCCACCGTCATTACCCGGCCTGCCGCGCTCTTTTGTTTCTCGCGGGGGCGGCGGTGGCGCAATTTCGCGGCGCATATTCGACCGAACCCGGTAGCAGCCACCGCGACCAGGTCCGCACAACTCGGATCGGGGATTTCGGTGCTATTCGAAATGAATTTTTATCGGGCAACCGGACTACCGAGCGAGAATTTGCATCGGCCGTGCCCACCGCCGGCGGCCGTATTAAAATTCAACGATTCGAACTGGTCCCGTCCCTTTGTCAATGGCGAGGATTTATCGCGCGGAAAATTCATCCGGCACCGGGAAATATTCCGGTTTCGCCGGCGGAATTTTCGAGCCTGTGTGGGGCCCCCCTCCCTCTCTCACGGCCCCGGAGTCCAGACGCTCGTCGCTCGGGTTTAAGGAAACAGAGATTATCCGGACGATCCCGATTCTCCCTCGGACAAATCCCTCCGGTCTTTTCATAATTCTCTCGTCTGGGCCGCCGCCACTACCACCACCACCATCGACGCCGCCGCCGACGCTATGGTTGCTCGTCGTCGATCTTCCGACGAGAAAATAGCGGGGTTGAAGGATATACAGACCGTACTATAGAACGGTATAGAGGCTCCGAAGGTCGAGCCCTCGCAAGGGACGGGAGCAGAGAGTTGTGTATCCTGGTCGGTCAGCGAGATACATCCCGAATCCCCGAGGGATACGGGGAAAACACGGCGTTCGGGGACCCTCCATATGTCACGGGATGATGCTACCCTAACGTCGGAACGCCGGCCCGGTTGTCTGATCTGCGAAAAAATGCGGGACGAGGGCCGTCGTTTGTGGGAGCGTGTGGAAGCGTTCCATCGCGGGAAAAAGAAACGGGCCGGCGGAATAGCGTGCAAGAGTATAGAAAGAAAGAGAGAGAGAGAGAGAGAGATAATCCGGAAGCGGCGACTAGAATTCCACGACGAATCGTTTCCTGCCGTGAGCCACTGTTCCAGCAGTTTTCAGCGACAAAAGCAAGGAAGACGACGACCGGCGGGGATGTGGGCGACAAATTTGATCGTTTCCACGGGAAGAAGAAATAATTTGGAGAGGATACGCATTGTGTGCAGCCGTTACGCCAGACAAGCCTGATAATGCTCCGGGGGGTGGAAAACAGTAAACGCGGTCCTTTGAGAAATAATTTCGTTTCGAGGAACTCCGGCCGAGGAGAGAGCGACGTAGAGAGAGGAAGAGAGAGGAAGAGAGAGCCGAGACCGACAAAAGCTTCAAACTTTCCAGTCGAGAACTTTCGTTTGCCTGTATTTATTGGATAAAGTAAGCGTACGCGTCGTCATCGTCGTCGTCGACTCAAGGGGGTAGAGACAAGGAGGACGACCCCTGAAACGTTCTCTCGTGCGCTCGTCTCCTCCTCCTCCTCCTCCTCCCCCTCCGGCCTTCGTTAGACGCAATTTAACTTTAAACATTAATATTCTCGGTAATTAAAAAGCGTGGGACGGGCTCGCTTTATCGACGAGACGTCGGATTACAAAGTCTCGGAATCTCGCGGCCGGAATTCAATTTTCGCAACGTGTCGCCGCGCGCTCGACGCTGCCTCTGCGAGGCTGCTCCGCGAAAATTACGGCCCTTAGAAAGGCTGCGGCTAGATAAGGGGGTCAGAGTGACTCCCGGGACAGAATAGAGGGCTTGATTGAACCAACTTTAAATCGTGCGTCTCGTTACAGGGGAAATTCGGATGATCGAATCTTGGTCCATTTTCCCTGCGTAATTGCGTGCACGAATTCCAAGGGTCGAGTCAACCCTTCCGGCAGAACTGTACCGTTTTGCTTCGACAAAGCAAGTATTGATATCGCGTCGGAGAGTAAGACAAAGTATTCGAATTTTTAAATATTCTTCGAATTGACGATTTTAATTCGTAATAAAAATTTAGACACTCGAGAACAATGCGCTCGCGAGAGAGCTCGAATGCCTCGACAAATCGAAACAAGCCTTTTTGCTCCTCCTCTCGGTTTTCCTTTCACCGACAATTTTACTCTTTCCACGAATTCGAGGGTAATCACGGATTGATAAGCTTTCCAATTACCACGTAACTCGGGTTTCGCGGCCGGCGATGTAAATGCGGCAATTAGGCGAGCACAATGGAAGGGTTAATGGAGGCGATCGACGGCGGAAATAGCGCAGCGGCGCGGCTCGGCGCGGCCCGGCGTCGATCGGTCGGCGGGGCTCGAGTAAGAAAAATTGATCGGCTCGATTTGCATCTCGATGACGGGGTAGGAAACGAGCCGAGGAAAGATACGCGGTAAGCTTCGTAAGTTATTACACTGTTATAAATTCGAATCGCGCGCGGGCGGGCGGGCGAGCGAGCGAGCGGGCGGGGGTGTGGGGGCCGTTTAAGATTCTAAGAGGATTAAAATTCGATCTCCCGAAGGTCGGTGGCGCGCGGGGGGGTTAGCCGGGCGGCGGCGGCGGCTGCGGCGGCCCGCGCGCACATTATTAATGCTCGTCGTTAAAAAAACATCCGACCGGCAATAAACAGCGGTAACGACGTGCTGCGAACTGCTCGGGGTGGTCCGGCGCGCGGCGCGCGGCCCGTCTCTCGCGGGCCGCGTCGGATCCGGAACGGGCCGGCGGGGTCGGCCCCCGGTATTCGAGGAAGTTATCCGGCCGGGTTCCAAATATAGAGCAAAAGAAGATCCGCGAGGTGGATGCCGCGGGCGGGAAAAAGACCGGGGCGGATAACTCGACCGGAGAGGAAACGAGAGCCATATGGCCTCTCGAGAGGAGCGCGCGGGAGCGTGTGCCCACGCCCGGTCTCGAAAGTCTCGAAAGTCTCGAAGGAAACGCGGGGGTTGGGCGAGGCGCGGGACCGTGGTGCCGAAGTGGGGGGGAGGGACGGGGCGAGGCGGGCCGGGGAAGTTTGGGCAGCAACCCTCCGTGAAATATAGGGCTACTAGGCCTCGCGCCCGAAAGTTACGAGGCACGCGAGACTCTCGACTCTCGGCTCTCGGCTCTCGGCTCTCGAGGCCGGCGCGTTATTGCCGCAAAAGACACGAGTATATCACCCACGCACTCGTGTGCTTTCTTCCTCTTTCCTCGTTCCTCCGCGCCCTCGGTCCGCCCGCCCCTCCCCCGTTCGAGCCGACGCGTCGGAAAAACGCGTTGCTGGCATTTAACGTGGCCCCGAGGCGCGAACGACGAGCAGCTTATCGCCCAGATTAGAGCCGCATAAATTACGAGGCGGGCCGGCTACAACAAGCCAGTCCCACGCTCCCTCTTCCTATTTTCCCCTCTTTCCATCGTTTTCCGCCGCGGAGGAGAGATCCCCGATACCGGGGGAAACCGCATAGGAGACCACTAATGGTCGAACTATTTTGACGCATGCGATCGGCGTACAAGACGTTTGTCACCGCTGCCGGATAAGGACAGGAACGTGGATTACCATTAGCCTATCACCTGCAACGGCACGCTCTCTTCCCTGCAAGCTGCTCTCTTCTCTTCTCTTCTTCCGCCACGCCGTTTCGCTCCCCTACTCCACCGTCTCTCCCTCACTCTCTCTCTCTCTTCGCGGCCACTGCGCTGGCTGGCTGGCTGCCTGCCTGCTCTCTTCTTTTTCCACGGCGCGGCGTTCGGTCACCTGGCGCAGTGGCGAAAACCCGATAACGGCTTGTTCCGTTGCGCCGAGCTCACCGGCGAACGCACACGGCCCAACACACGGGGGCCTCTCTCGGCTCGCTGCCGAGGACAGAAAACGAACAGGACCGAACCGAACGGGACGGCCAGGAGCCACGAGGCTCCTCCGGATCGCGTGACTGATCACTGATGGACTTGACGGGGGCGGAGAAGGATGCCATTAGCTTTATCATCGGCCCCGCGACTCGCGCCGGACAATACCCGATAGCGCCGCTGGAATTTCGCTTTCTCTTCTTCCTTTCTGTTCCTCCTTTTTTCTTTTTTTACTTATTTTCCCCCCAGTGCCGTGCCCCTGTCCATAAATATTGGAACACTTAGGGAGCGACGGTTTTTTTAGAAAATCACCGGACCGCTGGAAATGCCCGCGCGAACGATGCTCGTCGCTTCAGCGAGCTTACAAAATAGAGCGAGCGTTTCTCGCGAGAGCTTACGTGGAGCTTGTGTACCCGGAACAAGCGAGTTTGCTCGGTTCTTTCGATACCGACGGAGTGGTTGCTCGCGGTCGGGGGTGCGCGCAGTGATTTCGAGCTCGAAACGAGGTGCGAGAAAAATACGTTCGAGCCGTTATGGCGGAAGGCAGCCGGTGATTATAGAGGAACGTGGATGTATCCGATTTGCTCGTTTTGCCGCCGCGCGCTGTTAAACGCTCGCTTCCCCCGGCGGGAAACGGTCTTGCAGCTTCGCGGGGCCTCGATCGTTAACGCGATGCGTCGGTAATCGCCGGCCAGAAAATCGAACACGTCGAACTCCGCGATGGAACCGGAAATCGAGGGCCAATTTCCCAGGTGAGGGGCCGCGATCCCGGTGAAATCCGTGTACGCGCTCCCTCTCTCTCTCTCTCTCTCTCTCTCTCGGCAGGTCAGTGAAAGCGAGACAAAAGGGATACCGTGGTTAATTATTCGTTTACGCTTCCCGCGATTTGCGTACGGTTCGAACTTATAATTATCGCGCTCGGTCCCGAGAGCTCAAGCCTCGCCGGCTCTAATGACTCGTACGTTCTTAATTAAGCTCGAAGGCGGATCGATCCTTCGGGCCTCTCGGACTTGGGACTCTCGGCGCGGCGGCGGCGGTCTCGCTCGCGGTGCCCGCGCGAGCGCGACTTACTTTCACTCGCTTGGAAACGGGCGCGCGCGTGTTCTCTCTGCGCCTCGGTTGCGAAATCGCGGTTCTCCTGCATCGATAGCGAGCCTCCAGACCGCCGTGTTGCGGAGGAAAGGTGCTGCGCGCCACGACCTCGGATAACGCGGAATTATTGCGCGAACGTAACGTCACGGCTGCGTTTCATGGGAAGAATTTTCGCCGTTGGTCCGCCTGTGTCTCGCTCGGATAGAAAGCGTCCGCGTTATGTCATTGTCCCGCGTCGCTCTAGGAAATCGAATTGATTTTATCGCGGCTGGAACGACTACGATCGACCTTGCGTTAGGGTACCGCGGGGAGCCGCGCTGCTCTGGTGTGACCAATTGCCGTGTCTCGAGTTTGTTCCTTCTTTCGTCCAATTTATTCTTCCGCGATTTTATTTATTCTGTCATAGTTTCATTCAATTTATCCTTTCACAATTCCATCCTTTTATTTCTCTATTTTCGTATCCCTTTGATTAGTTTCGGGGAATAAATTCTTATACAGAGTTACTTATACCGTCCTCCATATACTCATAGCGCGCTCGAATGAATGGTATAAAGAGCGCAGCGCCAGCCCGTCCATATGTTTTCAATTTAGAGAAATAAAGCCGACCGGCGGAAGTTCGGAGGCACCTGGTGAAAAATCGTCTCCATTTCGTGATTACCTTTTTGCCGTGGAACTCTCGGCGGACAATTTGTTCGGGGGCCGGCGGCTTTTATTGGTTCATCCTGTACGAGCCAGAAAGTTTTGTAGCTCGTCGATTTCGCGGGTCCGGGGATCGTTGGGCGGCGGGGGGTGGGCGTGTGCCGGGAGGAAGTGGAGCCATTAGAAATTGTGCTCCGCGCCCTGAAACAACATCGTAACTCGCGCGCGCGCACCGGACGCTATAAAACGCGATCCCGCCGCTATCCTGCGAGACACAAACTCGTGGAATTGGATCGAATCCGGCGACGGCGACGCGGCCGGCACGGAACAAAAAAAACGAAAAATATCATCCGAGAGTTTTGATTTATTTTTGTTGGAGAGGTATCACCTGCTCTCCCGAGGCTGTGTCGGGTGCTGTCCAGCGTATTTTAGGACACCCCGGGTCCCCCGTGCAAATGTTTGTTCCGGGATCAAACCGGCCAGCGGAGCACGGGCCGGGGATGCCCGAGCCTCTGGACACGCGTGCACCGCGTAAACAGGATAAACGTTACAAATATTGTAGGCGACGCGCGAGTGATTTACGGGCTTCGTTAATCGAAGCGACAGTCGAACGAGGTTGAAAGGCCATGTTTTCGAGAGCCATCGAGAGCCAGAGGCCGCCTAGCTATCAAGGCTTCCGTATCTCTCTCTCTCTCTCTCTCTCTCTCTCTCTCTCTCCTCCTCCTCCTCTGTTTCTCTCGCGGTCGCGTCTCTCGTGCTCTCGCGCGCCGCAACACACCCCTCGTCGCGGCGCGCACGTATTTTCGTAACATTGAATTGCTCGAGGGTGGACGACGTGTTTTCGCGGGGTGAAACGAAAACACTGGCGCTCGGGCACAGAGCGTGGCGAGAGCACCGCGCGCAGTCTCTCGACGTTATTGTTTTTAATTAGAAACGACGCGTCGCGTTTACGTGGAAAAGGAACGAGGCGCGCGGCGCAACGCGGATCGCGGCGTGCACGCTCCCGTCGAGACGTCGAAAAAATTCTATTATTCTCGCGTCCTCCAGCGAGCGCGCTCCTTCTTACCGAGCTTAGGAGAAGTAAGAGAGAGAGAGGGCTCCTAAATTCAAAGGACTGTTTTTTAAATCCGTCGAGCCTGCCGGAACACGACGGGGTCGGTGGACAGAATTCTGGGAAAATTCGAGCGCCGGCTTTTAACCCGAGATTGCTACGCCGGTAGCAAGTAGCTTGTTTAATTTACGAAATCTTACCCATAAATGAAGCTCGCGTAGATTTAGCTTCGCGTCGAATCGCGTCTCGAATTCGGCGGAGACAGAATTTTGTGCAGCAGAGACACGGTTGTTGCGGTGTCTCGCGAAACGACGGAGAAAGAAGAAGAAGATCGCTACCGAGAAAAGTGCGGGGCCGGTGCTCGGAGCGGCGCGGCGACTCGGGCGAGTTTCGGGAAAATAAAAGTGAGCGTCCTCGCCGAGAGTGGCGATCGTCCAAGGTATAATAATTTCGGGGAACGTTCCCCCGTCCCCGTCCCCTCGGCAACCGAGCGGCCCCGGCCGCCGCTCGGTTTCGCTCTATATATTTTTTTCTTCCTCGTCTCCGGAGTGTACGTCTTCCCTTTGTTACGTTTACGAGCCTCCTCGGATCCGGAGTAAAAATCTCTCCACCCTCTGCCACGCTTCCACCACCCACACCCCCCGGCATCCTCCCGCCTCCTCCGTCCTCCTCTCTGTCCTCCCCGGCCGGTTTTTTCTCTGTTTGCTCGTTCCTTCGCCGCGCGCTCCCTCTTTTTCGCCGGTTCCTAGCGCAGCCGTGAAATAAATCCGTATATTCCGGAGGGTCTTAAATTCAACCGGAAATAGAATTTGTCCCGAGGCGGTCACGGAAGGCGATGGCGCGCGAGGCGAGAACGAAGGCGAGCTCGCCTCGCGCTCGCGCGCGCGCGCGCGCGCGAGAGGAATCGGAGGCGAGGATAGGAAACCGGGACCGCATCGAGAGAATCCGTAATGTGTCGCGTCGCGCGCGTGCGAACCGACGAGCGCCGACGGGGGTGGCTCAGGGCCGAGATTCACACGTGTCGGCGTTTTCCTTCCGCGAGGGAAGCCTCGTCACGCGGCGACCTGATGAGAAACGAGCAATGCTAGATCGCGTCGGCGCGGCGGCGGGAGAGAATTTAATTTTCTCGAAGGAAAACGAAAACAAACCCGTCTGATTTACGATCGGGATCGAAATGTTAAAATATTCGCGTTGTATTTTACGACGGAGCGCCGGGGCGCGCTATGGTTGGCGGTACTGGCGCGCGTGCGAAGGAGCGAGCGGAACGAGCGAACAACGGCCCACCGGCCCCCGGAACGTTCTCGCGGCACGGAACGAACGCGGGCGATGGTTTCGGGTTGTATTAAAATTTTAAATATCGGAGTTACATCTCGCCGGTTCCACCCTGGCGAGGTTCAAAGGACGTTTTATAATGCTCTCGCCCGTGGACGGGAAGAAGAAGTGCTCGTTAGAGGCAGAGCGGCGAACGTTGTGTAGCCTCGGTTGCACCTGTTCGAGTACTATTAGAGACGGCTTAAAATTTTCACGAGCCTCTCGAGGCCGGTCCTCCTCCGTCTCCCGGCACCCTTCCCCCCTCCCCCCTCCCACTTCGGTGGCCGGGCTGCTCCGCTACCCACCCTCTCCCCCCCCCTCCCTCCCTCTCCGGCTCCTCTCCGGTTGCCGAAATCTGCAATTTCGCGGGATCCATCGTAAGCAGGCACTTGGAAAGAAAGTCTGCGCCGGAAGAGAATGGGAAAAAAGAACGAGGCCTTTGCACGCTGAAGAAGGTGGCCAACCACCTTCTGAGTGGCCGACCCGCTTCCAGACGATCCTCATCGTGTTTACATCTGCTTCGAAGGAAGCAAAAGTAACCGAGGCCGGCCGCGGGACGGCGGCTCCGAGGAGGCAGGGGGGAAAAGGGCGGCCGTTCCTTCCCCGTGGAAAAATGAGGGAAAAAATGGGAAATCGCGTGGCTTATCAAAGGAGGCTAGATACTCGGCCCCTGTAGGGCGGTCCCCCCCCCCCCCCCCCCCTCTGGCACACCAGCCTCTCCTCTTCCTGTCAGGCTCCTCAAGCCCGCGCGATCCTCTCTTGGTCTCTTTCTCTCGAGACGCGAGGCTGTTTTCGGCAATTGCTACCGGGTCTTGTCAAAAAGTTGAAAGAGAGAGGCCGGTGAAAAGAGGCACTACGGATTTCTAGACCGGTCGAGCCGCGCGGAGGATGAGAAAGCGGAGGCGAGAGAGAAGGACCAGAGCGAGAACAAGATCAGAGGAGAGAGCGAAAGATGGAGAGAGAGAGGGCGAGTGGACGGTTTCGGGGATAGTCGGAGGGAGACGAAGAAGCTCGGTGGCGGCACGGCAGGGTGGTCGGGGGAGAGGCGGAGGAGGACATCTTAAATTTTTTACGAGACCACTCGTGAGCAATGGCAACGGAAGAAGGCAAGCACCATAGACCTAGGAGGCGCTGTGCACGCCGCCGACCGGCAGCATTTCACTGAAGTCTGCAATTTCGCGGATGCATCTTGGCTGGTCTGGCTAGAGCAGGAGAACGCGAGGGAAGGAGAGGAAGGTCTTTGCCCGCTTTAGAAGAACTCCTAAAGCGCGCCTTCCACCCCTTTCTCCCTCGGTCCACCTTTCCACTCTACTATATTTTGGTACTCTAGAATTTCGTGCTTCCTTCAGCCCTCTGCCCGGCCCTCCCCTCCTCGTCTTCGAACCCTTCACCTCTCGTACACGAAGCCCTCTATCTCTTCCCTTCCCTTCCCTTCCCTTCCCTACCCATCTGTTCTTCTATTCCCATCTCTTCTCTCTTTCTTTCTCCTCTCTCTCTCTCTTTCTCTTACTCTTTCTCTCTCTTTTTCTTTTTCTCTTTCGGTTTCTCTCTTCTCCGCTTCGTCTTCCCTTCTCTTCTCCCTTGTTCGTCTCTTTTCGTCGAAGAATGGCGAGACGTCGGCCAGACCCTGCGGCCTACCGGAGCAAAAGAGATCGACCAAAAGCTTGGTCGAAAGAAGACGATGGATGCTCTCGCTCTCTCTCTCTCTCTTACTCCTCGACCCTCTCTTCGTCCCGTGTCCCGGTCTCTCTCTTGCTCGCGCGCTGTGTCTCGCGGTTCTATGTATGCCCGAGAGGGAACAGAGAGAGAGAGAGAGAGAGAGTGAGAGCGGGAGAGAGGGGAAGAGAGACGGATAAACGCATGGTATTGATCCTAAAACCCCTTGCTCCTCATCCCATCCCGCCACCTAGCATCCCTTCCACCGCGGCAACGATCCCCAAAGTTGCGTTCGGCCTCTCTCTCTCTCTCTCTCTCGCTCTCTATCTTCCTCCTCCCTTTCTTCTCGCTTTCGGCATTTCCCCCTTTTAGACTCGGGCTAGATGACTGGTCGAGCGACTATCTCGGCGTGCTTAGATGCACGCCTCGTGTGTGATACGAGTCGACCTTGAACTTGGAATTAGTCTCGGCCACGTATCCGCGCGCGCTTTTGTTTCCACACACACACGCACACACTCTTTCCCGCGCTCGCCCCTCCCCGCACACACCTGCACGAATTTTCCTACCGCACTCTCGATTTCTACCTTTCATCGATTTCTATTTTCTACCCCGTGCCGTCGCGACGCGCGCGCGACTCGACGACGACAACGACGACGTTGTAATCGGAATCGTACCGTGAGAAAGGGCGACCGACCTAAACCAGCTACGGAACAACCGGTGCGTTCACGACTCTCGCGAGAAAGAAATCCGTGCCATTGTATTTTCGCTCGTGCGGTTTCAGCCAACGGTCCAGTATGTAGATCGTTGACCAAGTTTTGATTGGAATCGCATCGTTTAATCGGAATTTGTTAGAGCTAGGATTAGCGGAGCCGGTTTCTCCGCGATGACAAATTGCCGCGTCTTTGCTTCGTTCACGGGAATAACGAGATTTATATTTATCGAACGAGACGCAGTGAATTCTCTTATTCTCTTGCTCGCTGTTTATTTGAGAGGAAAGGATCTGTCCGCGTCCCGTAATTTTTGAGATTATTTGTGTTGGAACTTTACACAAGAAGGCGGTGGTTGTCCTTCGCTGCAAGGTATACAAACCTCGAAAGATAGGGACGAAAGAGAGAGAGAGAGAGAGAGAGAGAGGCCGCGCTCTCGGTTTGGGGTCAGAAGGAACCCGGTTCCCGTGGGCGGGGGTTAACCGGGCGGGTGCAGCGTGAAAGAGCGAGCTGCCGGAATGATCGATACGCATCGAGTGACGCGCGGAAGCGATCGGCAGCGGCAGCAGCAGCAGCAGCAGCAGCAGCCCGAGACGCCGAATGAACGAAAGAACCGGTGGAGCGAAGACAGAGGCCCTCGGCTGTTTACGATCGGCGAGCACGCAGAGGGCCCTGTCCATCTGCCTCGCAGCGCGTCATTTGGCACGCTTCGAGGAATAACCGAAGAAACAATGATCCCTGCAGAGTCATCGGGTTTAACAGTACAGGTGCCAAACGCGGTGGTTAACGGCAGGCGAGGCAGGCCGATCGGACTCGACCGTGGTCCGAGCCGATATATTCGGCAGTTGATTTTCGCGAACGGCGACGCGTCGCGGCGCGGATCGGCTCGGCTCGGCACGAATCGTCGCGACGCGACACGACGGAAGCGTTCGATTGTGCGGCGGCGACGGCGAACCGACACGGGGGGCGCACGCAGGGTGGACGAGAAACGATCGCTCTCGCGTTTCGCCACAAAAGAAGCTCGTTTCCACTCGATGAATCTCGGGTGCACGAGGTCCCGGCGCTCGCCCCGATTCGAGGGGCCCCGAGTTTATTCGAGTTTATTCGAGTTTATCCGGCGCGGACCGAGGGTGGCGGAGACTCTGCTCTTTCGCGGAGCCGCCCGATGAAAGTAAACCACTCGGCAAAAGCCGCGCGCAAAGGCGTCTTCAAAGTTTCCCGGGTTCGGCCCCCGGGTTTAACTCGATCGAACCGACCGGAGAACCTCCGCTAGAGAGAGAGAGAGAGGGAGAGGGAGGGCCTGTCCTTCTTAACCTTCGCGAGCGAAAGTTTCTCGACGATGGATCCCGCGCGCAAGGTATTCAGCCCCGGAATTATGAAACCTTGTTCGCCGCCGGTTATTTATATTTGCCGGCTTTCATTCGTAAACAGCCCGCCCTTATCTTCCGTGTACAGAATTCTCCGAGCCGCCCCGCGCGCGCCGCAGGTCGCCGCGGCCGGCGCAAACTCTTCCACGGATATAAATAAATAGCCGCTCGAAGTAGGTTCTCCGCGGCCCCGTTCTTGCTCCGCGGGTTCTCGTCTCGCTCCCGCAACTTTTCCCGCTAGTATTGTACCGGCGGGAGGGGAAAAAAAAAGTGGGGAACCCGCGGGGCCACGCTTCATAAATTCCGGAAGTTTCGGCGAACCGCGCGCGGACCGTTTAATGCGTCCGAAGTTCGAGACAAAGGGTCGCGTGTAGGCGGTGGGCGCGCGGAACCGCCGCGCCGTCGTCTCGATCGAGTTCTCGACGGGGCGAGGCGGGGCGAGGCGAGGCGAGGCGAAACGAAAAGCGAGCCAAAAAACGACCGCGCCGTTGTTTCCATTTAGGGATGTCATTAGAGGCGGTTCGGTAATCCGCGCGCGAAAGGGGATGGAAATAGCGAGTCGCCGGTCTATTCGGCTGGGAACAGCGGGGGTGCGGCGGCGGGCCGCGGGAGGAGGGTGGGCCGGAACGGTGGGAACCATCGAATGGGGAAAGATATTTCGCGGATTTTAATTAATGCGGTTCATCTTTGTTTCTTTCAGACGAGGCAGCCGGGTGGTGGAGTCGCGCGTCTGCGAGAAATTCAGGCTTCGACGGAGGCACGGGAGGAAACACAGCAGCAGAAGCAGCAGCAGCACGGCAGCACCCGCTTGAAAGAGCGAAAGGGGTGAGAACGGGAGAGAACGACCGAGAGAAAGAGGGAGCGCGGAGGATCACGGCGACAGAGCGGGAGGAAATGCGACGAATCTCGGCTCGTCATTAAGGGAGAAGCAGCAACCCTTTGTAGGTGAAACGTCGGGGGAAAAATCGAACTTGTTTCCGACAAGGCTGTGTGCATCGTCGTCGCGCGACTGTTTCCGGTTACAAGCGACGCGTCGATGCGACGAGGAGGAGGACCGAACCCCGGCCTAATAATCACTCCTCCGCGACAGACAACGAGCAACTTTTTCGAGAGCGAGACCGAAACGCCTCGCCGGCCTAATCGATGTTAGATGGAAGAATAAGGCCCGACGCCAAACGAAACCGTTCTCCCCGAACGATAAAAAGTAAAATCGCCACCTTCGCGAGAGATCCGTCTCCTCCATTCTTGCCTAGACCCGTGGCAGGCGTCGCAGCGCAGCGGAGAGGGTTGTTGGTCAGGCTCGCCGGTGGAGAGGCAGCAGCCGGAGCCAGGCAACTATTCTAGGGGGCAAGAAGCGCCGTTGGTGTTCTGCTTCCGGAAGGGTCTCGCGACCTGGAGCAGGAGCAGGAGGAAGAGGAGGTGGCAGGAGGCGGAGGAGGAGGAGGAGGCGGTGGTAGCGTTGAAGCTGGAGGAGTCGGGAAGCGACGAGGGTGGTTGCGCGTCGTCGTCGTCGCGTGACGTGCGGAAAGAGCAGACGAACCGTGGAGGAGGCATGAGGAGGAGAGAGTGACGACGCTGCCGGTGCTGCAGCCTCGCACAGATCGTGAGAGGACCGGCGGCCCCACGGTGGGGCTGCGATAAGAATGGCCCCCTTCAATATGGCGGGCGTAGCAGGCCTTCTAGCCACCTGCGCCGCCGCTGCTGCTTCCGCTGCCCACCTTCTGCCGTTGCTGCTGTTGCTGATCTGCCCGCGAGGGACCCACGCCGAACAAGGTAACCCTCTCTATCCTCTTCTTCTTCTTCTTCTTTCTCCCTACAGCTTCATTCAAAACCTCGCTTTCCGTCGCGACCACGCTGGATTGTCCTGGCCAGAGCACGACTTTGTTCGCGCGACCATCGACCATTTCGACCACGAGATATATTTCCACCTAGACTTGGCGCGCTTTGGACTCTCGACCTTCCACGGAGCGTTGCTCCTTGGACCAATCTCTCGACTCCTTGGAGTACCTCGCGACGAGTGATACGCTCCCAAGGTCCTCGAAGCGGAGCAGTGCTCTCTCCTGGGAAGCGTTCGCTTCGAACGTGATCTCGATTTGAATAAAATTGAGTCCGAGTCTATAATTATCGTAGATATAAATCTATCGTCCCGGCGTATTTCGTTGGAATGAAAGGGGGCCAGGTTC
Organism: Augochlora pura; assembly: GCF_028453695.1. NCBI lineage: Eukaryota > Metazoa > Arthropoda > Insecta > Hymenoptera > Halictidae > Augochlora > Augochlora pura. The sequence continues at coordinate 25,600,369 of NC_135775.1, read as the reverse complement.
GACGCGAATCGCGGCAATTATAGACGCCGGTGAGACACTTCCGGTAGATCGAGAGTATAGCCGACGGGTGCTTTGTCGCGCGTCGGGCCGAGCCGCGCAGGTTGCGCGCCTCGCTCTATCCACGGATCATCAACCGAGATGATAGTCCCGGACGACACCTCGGGACACGATACACCGATGCGATTGCAACTTCCTTCTGTATACTTAGCCAGATGCATCGATTAAGTCGTACACGCGCAACCAGACGTATCCCCGGACCCGGGGACGGCCACTCGCTGGAAAGTCTATCCCCCGGATAGACGGCCGCGCGCGCGGTTTCCAGTTGTTCCGCGGGCGACGTAATTGCTAGCCTCGCCGAGAACTAGTTTCCTACGCTTCCGAGATACGTCCCCCATTTTTACAGCCGATCCGAGACGAGTGGCTCGATAGATTTCTCGGTGCGACTGCGATCCACCGTAAATAACTTAATTAGCGTTGCACGGACGGGTTCACCGTCGACGCTGCGTTGCCGCGGATCTCGGAACTGTAATTGAATTTAATTCGATTTATTTATACGTACGGGCAAGCACGCATTTTTACGATACAGAACGGAAATGTGTTGTATCAAGAAGACTGACGGCGAATCGGCAGTTTGGGTAAAATCAATCTATGCGAATTTGTTTGGAATTTTGCGATGTCGCCTGCGAATCTTATCGATCCGAATTTTATCGCTATTGCCATTGGCACCCACGGCGACAATCTTAGAATACGACACCGATAGCCGACGACGGCTGTTGCTCGTTTAACCGGAATCGGTCCTCGGCCCCGGGTTCCGCGCGCCGGCCGCCGTTTTAGGAACGCGATTATTCCCGGCTGCCTAACTCAATGATCCCGAGATATTGCTGTGTATCGTCGAGATTAGCCCCGGGTTTCCGTGTGTTTGCCGACTCGCGCTCGCGCGAATCGATATGCATCGATATGCACGGCCGGCGTGTGCTTCCCTGCCCCCATCGAAGATGCACGGAATCAAGCCCCGCCGAGGGAAACTCGGTCGATGTTAGCCAAGACTATATAGAGCCCTCGAACGTACGCGACTTAATCGGTATTCTCGTAGCCTAGTGCGCCGATATTTGCCGAGAACTCGATCTGTACTCTGTCGAATATTTACTCGTCCCGAGAAAACTCGCCGGAGAGAATTTCTCTTGGCGGCGGCTGGCTCTCCGAGGGAGAGAGCCGAGACTCCGGCGGCGGTTTCTCTCTCCTCTCCTTCGATCGTTCTCGACGCCGGACGAGACGGACGTAGAAAGAATACAGATATCGTTCGCCGATGGTCTCGCGCGGGGACCGAAAAGGACTCGTACTTACGGGCCGGTACACGGATTTTTTAGCATCGTCGATTCAGCAGCCGTGGCTCCGTCCACGGGACAGGTTGTCTCCGTGATCGCTTTTTAACGATCGGACCGCGTGGACGACGGATGTGTCATGGTCTATAACCGCAGGAGGAGAGCCGGAGATTTATTCGAGCGTCGGGAAGAATGGGGTTCGCTCTCTCTCTCTTTATTTCTCTGCTGGCTTTAAACCACGAGCTCCTTCGGTGATCGTCTTCTCGGCCGAGCTACCCGGAACGTTTTCCATATTTATGCCGAAAAGAAGATCCCTGGCGCCCCGGGGTCCGGGATAGAGGGGTCCGCGCCCGTCTCCGCCAACCCCTTCATCCCTCGCTGGACCGGTGGAATAACGATAATTTCGTAATGTGGGCCAATCTTCCGAATTGCGGGATCGTTCGAGGTGTGCCGGTAGTTAGAGCCGCGCGGCATTAAAAGGGGATCATTTCGACGCGCGTTCTCCGGACGGGGAAGGAAAGGAAAGGAAAGGAAAGGAGGCTAGGGGGGCCGGAGACCTGGCCGGAGATACGCGTCCGGTGGGAGCGAGAGAGCCGAAGACGCCTCCCCGAAATTGACCGGCAAACTCAGCAGCAGGGCCTGTTTACTCTACGTGAGCCGATTTCTAGATGAAGGGTCTTCCTCTATACTGTGCTGGTTGCGCGACGCTCCTCCGCGCGCGCGCGCGCGATATACCACCGGCTAAAGCGAGGGCGCGCGCTCGTTCCGCCCGTAGATTCTCATCACGGACACCGTTACCATTTTGAAAAACCGAGCCAAGCGATTTCATCAAATTTTAACGGCAATCCGGCCGGCCCCGGAAGCCGCCCCCAACCCCCGAAACAGCTTCGCACTTACGATTCTCGAGATACTTTGCGGATTTTTTCCGACAACGTGTTCCCTCTTCCTCTGCCGCCGCGCGTGTCGTTCTCTCTCCGGCTCTATCTACGCGTCTCTCTCTCTCGCGCTCGCGCACGCTCTGTCTCTCGGTCTCCTCGGCTGGTGAATAATCTGCCGGCAAGTTCCTGCACGATGCACACCCCCGGGAGTTTCCTCTGTACGTAACGCGTTTAATGGAACTTCCCAAGGATACGCGTTCCCGGTGGACCGTGTCTGCGCAATAGAGACGGCTAACTCGGTTTCCTTCGACCTGCACGAAACCCGAGCTCCTCGTTACCCTCGCCTATTGGATATCCCGGCTCATGCCTCGCTCTCCTCGACTTCTCCCGTTATATCTCTGAATTTCATTCTTCGACCGGATCCCCGGCCAGGGAGAAGGAGAGACGGAGAGAGAGAGAGAGAGAGACTACTCGTATTACCGTATCTGCCGGTGGACTCGTAAACACCGATCCTCCTCGACGATAAACTCTCCGCGGCCGAGGCGAATTTGTCGAGCCAACAGTTTTCTAACCCGGCAGCACCCGATCCTCGCTTCCGACTCGAACGTTTGAAAATTTAAAGCCGGCCAATGGGCAACCGGGGAAGAAGAGGAGCCCGGCCGCGGGGGGGCTCGGAGGGTAGTGGCCAGCCAGAGAGAGAGAGAGAGAGAGAGAGTTCCCTTCGGACCCCGGAATCGGTTCGATACGCAAAATCAATTTCTGGCCGGCGGTGGTGCGGCGGACAGAAGGACGCGCGCCGCTCCGTGCTCGCTGCCGGATGTGTCTTTGGCTCGTTCCATCGTGCCGGCGCTCTCTCTCTCTCTCTCTCTCTCTCTCCTCTCTCTCCTCGGAGAGTTCGACCGAACGCAATAACACGCCGCTCGAAACTCGATTACTTTCTGGAGCGGCGGCGGCACGGCGCGCGGCTCGCCGAGGAGCAGGCTACTACTATTCGAACCGCCACGGTTCGTTCGGTACGTGGACTCGCTTAGGGCTCGATTACCCTGCGCCTCCACCCTCTCGAATCCCTCCTTTCCACGAATTCCCTTTAACCGTGGACCGTAACGAAACCCGGCGAAACTGGCAGATCGTCTAATGCGATTCCGCGCGACCAAGTGCTCCGCGCGGCTGGCCGCGCCGCCGCTCGCCTCGCCTCGTCTCGTCTCGTCGAGACTCCTGCCCAAAGAGAGGAGCAACCGGAGGGTTACCAAATGGAAACAGAAGTCCGGCGAATCTCGTTTACGGCTCTCGTCAATTTCTCGCGGAACACAATTTCTCCGATCGGCGGCCAGAGAGACGTTTCCTGAACCCGGCCACGGCGACCAGGAAGAGGAGCAGCTCCGTCGAACGAGGAAGAGGAGGAAATCGAAGGAAACGCGCGACGCGGTCAGGGGTCCGTAGAGCAGTGAGACACCTCTCTCTCTCTCTCTCTGTCTCTCGGAGGCTGCGAGACAGCAACGGAAACAGCAACGCGCGACGATCCGGTAAGAGCGGGAGCAGCGCGCAGGCAGGCAGGCAGCCAGGGCAGGAGAGAAGTCTCGGGAGCAGGTCGAGCGATGCCAGGGAGGCAGGCGGCGCAGGCTTTCCTCCGCCGAGCAAACTCGATTGCCTCCACGAAAAGGCAGAAAGACTCGTTCGGAAGGCTGCGGTGGGTTCCGAGCCTCGGCACTGTCCGCGCTCCTTCCACCATCGGGGGCTCCCTCTTCCTCCGGCGTTCCCCTCGGCCCCCCGGGTGTCGGTGGGTTCTCTTGCTTCGTCCCTGCTGGCTGTATCTCCTCGTTTCTCTCTTATTCTTGGTCCACGGGGCCACGGTGAGTAAGAGACGCGGCAACGCCGCAGGAATGCCCGGCCAGCCCACCGCGTGCATACCTGTACAGCCTACTACTCCAGGTCCAGGCCCTGGTCGTACGAAGCCTGGCAGCATCCTATCGAGCTGACAAGGACGGACTGAAACTTGCCCCCTGCCGGTTGAGCGACGAAGACCTAGCCGGCCGGTCGACCAGCCAGCCGAGCAACCAGCCAGCCAGCCAGTCAGCCAGCCAGCCAGCTAAGTCAGCCAGCCAGGAACGCCGGAAAGAGAAAGCAAGACGGAGCAGCACGGGCCCTCTGGTGCGTGCTGCTGCTGCCGCCGCCGCCGCTGCTGCTGCCGCCGCCGCCGCTGCTGCTGCTGCTGTTGCTGCTGCTGCTGCCGCCGCTTGCCTCGCGACGTGTTTGCGTGCGCTCCGCTGTCTCTTCTCACGGCAGAGAACGCCGTACGTGTGCCCGTTCGTGAGTTCGTGTCCTTTTGTACGCGCCTACGGGTGCGCGATCCCGCGTCCATGCTCTCGCGGACCGAGCGTGTGCACCACCGACGGCCGACCAACACCGCTCGGTTCCTCAAACGGCCAGGTGTGTGCGTGCTTCTCTTGCCTGGTTACCTGGCTGGCTGGCTGGCTGGCTGGCTGAGTGCGTGCGAGCTTGCGTTCGCGCGAGCAAAAGATCACACGAACGAATGTAGGCTACTCTCTCATTGACCGAGCCCGAGAGAAGTATGGCTCGGGCCGCGCGCGAGCGAACGAGACGGAGACACCCGCCTCGCGCTCGCAATAGAGCGAGAGAGAGAGAGAGAGAGAGAGAGAGAACGGGACGGCCAGAGAATTCCAACCGATCCCGCCGCCGCCTTCCGATCGAGACTATTCTCCGCGAGGAAACCGCCGACTGTTCGTTTATCCTCTTCACAGCCAAGCGATCCCTCGATCGACTCGACGAGAGTTCGCCAGGAATTTTCGAAGCGGTACCGCGCCGGTACCGAGGTACAGTTACCTTAATCCCAAAGGGGACCGATTGTATTTCATTCGCGGCTATCCCTCGTCTTCCTCTTTCTCTATTCCCCCTTCTCTCTCTCTCTCTCTTTTCCTCTATATATTGATCTCTCTTCCTCTATATATTGATCTCTCTTCCTCTATATATTGGTCTCTCTCTCTATATATATATATTTATATCTCTGTCGCGGTCGCAGGTCTTTTTCGGACGCGTTTCGCAGTTTCGAACTCGTACCGAGTTCCCGCGCCCCCGATATATACACCCCGTCCGCTCGTCGTCCGATCGCGCATCGGCTCGATTTAAATTTTTTCGATATGCCCCGGCCGCCGCCGCGGCGCAATATTCGTTTCTCGCCTGGTACGCCACCGGGTCACAAAGGTGCGGTATAACTGGCCCGATTAAAAATCAATATTTCCGCCGGATGGAAACGACCCGGCCGGGATCCGACATAACCGCGCGTCCTTCGCTTTTTAATGCCAATCTTATTTGGTTTCGGGGCAATAGCCATCAGCCACCGCCCGCAATCCGTGCAATCGACAAAAGGGAGTCGTCATCGGCGGTCCCTTTGCCGAGAGAACGAGGCACCGCGGTAGACTGACAATGAGTGAGCGAAAGAGAGAGAGAGAGAAAGAGAGAGAAGGAGACAGAGGTGGATCGTCCTGCGGGCGACTCGATCCGCGGTCGACAAATGGGATCCTTTGGGTTCCGGGAACGTCGAAAAAAAGCCCGGCGCGTCAGATCGACGGGCGAGGAGGACCGATCCTGGGAAATCCCGGTATTCGCCCCAGCTATTGCTTCCACGGTTTACCCTTTATTGCTAGACCGGTTGGGCAGAAACCACTCGTCCCAGACGCCGGGCTACCCTAGATGGTCGCTTTTTTTGGCGCACCGACGTCGAAACAATCGGACCGGGGGGGCCTCTATCGTCTCGGACCAGAAGCGAATGCCGGATGGATTTTCGGTGCCGCTGTGTGTGCGTTCTCGTTTCTCGGACAAACCGCGCTAATTACCCACAGTCTCTAAGAAGCTTCGCTGATTTTTTTTTTTTTTTGGGTCGAAGCTTATGTTTGCTTCTGCGGTTTCCAGCGTCGATAACGAAAGCTGATTACGGAAGCCTGAGCCTCGTCGTCTGGAAAAATCGGTCGCGGAAGCGCGGACACGTCGCGAACTCTCGTGCGGGACTCTCTCGTTCGTGGGAGCTTTCGGTGATTCCGTTTCCTGTCGGACGTCGGAGGTCAGGGAAGATCTATTCGCGGGATATCGCCTCGATTTCAGGTACACCCGAGAGAGAGAGAGAGAGAGAGATAGAAAGAGAAAGAGTCGGCGCGGACTGGCAGGCGCGGGTATAGAGAGTCAGGCACTCTGTTAGGCTCGGGCATGTAACGCGGAGAAAAAGAGCCGGGGATGCTGGGCGTGTGCGTAACCCGGCGCAAAACGAGCATCGCGCGAGACGAAACGCGATATGCACGCACCGGGAACACGAGTGAGCATAAATTTTAATCGCCGAGAAAAATCTCGGGCAAGAGGAACGAAGAGAGAGAGAGAGAGAGAGAGAGAGAGAGAGAGAGAGCGGTGCCGCGCGCTGGCCGGGCTGGATAAGGAAAGGAGGAGACGGGTATAGAGATATATAGAGAGGTTAGGTATGCCGACGAGTAAAACGCCTCTCGAATAGCGGGGCTCCAAGTACGAGAGCCCCAGCGACGAGCATCGAACGAGGAGAGGCGGCCCGTATTACGTGTTTCTCGCTTTCTCGGGCTCTCTCGGGCTCTCGAGAGAGCCGACAGTCGCGAGCCGATCGCCAGAATTCGCGCGATCTCCTGCGACACCGAGAACTTTCCTTGGCTCCGGTCCCGAGCGGTGGCCGTTCTCGGACACGGCGCGCCAGAGGATCGTCGATTTTCCCGCCGGAGAGATCGATGCCTGTTCCTCCTCGCCAGCTACTACACGCCCGGCGAAACAGCGCCGAGCCTAGGCTGCAGCGCTTAGTCGGCTCCGAACAGCTCCGCCCGAGTTTTTAATATCGTTTACCGTATTCCTCAGGTAGTCGAATTCCCGCGGAATTTAATTTCCACGGAGAAGCCCGAGGTGCAGGGAATATTTCATGGGGCGGACACCTCCGATTCGCCGGGAAATAACGGGTACGCGGCGAGGAGAAACGCTCCCCGAACGCGATGCGGAGCAGAGCGGCTTGTATCCGAGCAGATATCGGCACAACGTTTCGCGTTAGGTATTCTTTGCCGGTTCGCACCCCCCGGTTTCCTCTTCGCCCCAGCCATCCAACCCCCGAACCCCTTTTATCCAGTTTTGTCTCTCGCCCGCTTTTCTTCGGTCCCTCCGCGCGCGCGCCCGCGTGCCCGCGTGCCCGCGCCGCCCGTAAAGTCTCTCGAGGCGTCGCGACGAGGGCGTGAGCGTCGGCTGGTTACATTTCCTAGCAGACCATTATTTCTCTCTTACACCCACGCCGTGTGCCCTGGCGGCTCACGGACGCGGGCTCACACGCCGAGGGAGGACCACGCGCAGACACCAGAGAGAACCGGAGAGACAGAGAGAGAGAGTCAGCGAGCCACCAGACTGCATTTTCTCCCTTTTTACCCCTGCTGCTACTACTACATTACCTTTCCCGAGCAAGGGAGTTAGGAGGGTGTCTCGCTGCATATTAATGAAAAAATTTGTGACTTCCCTCCGTCATCCGGCAGCCGCATCCGCGAGCGCGCGACATCCACAAGAAGAAGGGATTTCTTTCTCTACCTGCCTGCCTGACGCCGCTCTCTATCGGCCTCCGCCGTCTCCCACGACTCTCTCGCCGACGATAAATGAGCGCGCGTCTCGTCTCTCGCTCGCTTCTTTACGCGTGTCCAAATACGTTTTAACCCGCTCACGCCGAAATTCCGCGAATCCGACACCTATGTCGCACGCGCTTCTCCACTTCCTCTCAAGCGTCAACTATTTGCAGGCGGAGTCGTTTTAACTGGAAATCCAAAATATTTCTTCAGGCTTGCAGTGTTTCCATTTTGTATAACCCGGAGCGTTTTATACATTACAAAATTGAATTTTATAACTTTTGTAACAATTTTTCAGATATTAGTAAATTTGATAAAGATTATTTGAAAACGTGACATGATGATTTTTCGAGGCGCCCGAGAGTCGACGGCAAAGGGTTAATATTCTCGACAACGATTTAGTAAATTCCCTATTGTGGAATTAAATAGGTCAACCGAATTAAAATAAAAATCGTATCTAAGTAAATTTGGTATCACGGCGTAAGACACCTCAATTACTTTTCAACCCCTTCACTCTAAGTCCCTGCCTAATAAATGGGAAAAGTAAATCGCCAATTTCCGAGCGTGCTGTCGCAGAAAGGAGGCAACTGCGTCGCTGCCACAGTCGTATCGCATTTCGTATCTCCGTAACAATGTGTCTGCGGCATCTAATTGCGGTCGATCGAGAGCGGTGAAGTCATCGACATCGTTATCCGCGCCGCGTCTTCGCCCCGGCTTCGGCTGTCTCCGGTTTTCCGGCGGCCCCCGGATCGACGGCCACGTTATCGGCGCGAGCGATCGAGCCATCGATCCCCTTTTCCCGCGTCCGATTCACCGTTCCCCGAATCCCGGGGAATCATCGTTCAGGCGATGCCCGCGCGGATAAGGCGTCGGCCGAGGACGTATCGCGTCATTTCGGGAGCCCGTTATCGGTTCCCCGGAGTGGCCGATGGGTTTTCGCGCCGATTCCGATCGGGGGGGCAGGCCTTCGCGTCCTTGGCCAACGAGGGACGGTCCACCTCCCACTTTCGCTCGACAGCCGGTGGCCCGCGCGCGCGCGGGTTTCCGGATCGGAACGGTTTAAAGAGGCGCGGAAAGTTGGTCGCGCGGACGGAACGGCTCTCCGAGAAAAGGTGGAGAAAAAAAGGAAGAGAGCGAGAGGGGAAGAGAAAGAGAGAGGGAGGGAGAGGGAGAAAGAGGGTGATAAGAAAATAGTGGAAGAAACCGGCGAGAGAGGCCAGTGTGTTTCCCGGTATACGTCACAGCCAATAGAATTTTACGAGGCGAGATAACCCAAGGCTGTTTTTCGTCCCATTGTACCCGGAGGCGACCATTAATAATACAGGTAGTTCGAGGCCGGTGATAATATGGCAGACTGCCGTGGAGAGGAATATAGGCGGGCAGCGCGGCGGCGGCGTCGAGAACGGGAGAGAGAGAAGTGGTAAAAGGGATCCCTAAATTTTCCCTTTTCCGAGATAAAGCGTTCCTTTCTTTCGCTTCTTGCCACCTCCGCGCGTCGTTCCTCGTCCCTCGCGCTCTTTCCACGGCCTCCTCTCTCTCCCTCTCTCTCTCTCTCTCTGCTTTCCACCGAGGGCCGCGAGCCTGGCCAGGATAGGTCTATTAGCCTGCCGGTGGCTTTTACGAGCAGCCAACTACCGTTAGTTTCGCTTTTCGTTCGCGCGTCCCTCGGCGACTTCCTCCGCCGCTCGCGGATCACCCGCGGATTAAAAAGTTGATGATAAACGACGGTTCGCGCGCCTCGATCGCGGCGATGTCTCTCGCTCGCTCGCTCTCTCTTCCACAGATCTAATGATCGCGGCCGGCCGACAATGCGCCGCGGAAAGAACAAAGAAACGAACGCGCCGCGCCGCGCGTTGTCTACGGCCGTGTCGTGTCTCTCGCGCGTTGCCGTGCCGCGGCGGAATTAGCGAGTTTCCCAGGAAATAAGACATTAGAGATAGCGCGAGAACGTAATAAGCTTGTACAAGGTTCGAGGGCCGCGGAACAAATGGAATGCCCAGATCTGGCGCAGCGAAGGTCTCTCCCCCGAGCGCCGCGGAACGAGTTTGATATCGAGCGCAGGTGCGCGTCCATGTGTTTCCAAGGTAGCATAATGGACCCGCGTTTAGGTCGCCGCCGATGATACGCTCGATAGTCGCCTTATTCCGCCGCGGATTTCCACGATCGTCGAGTCGCCGATTCCTTCCACGTACACTCGCGGCACTCTGGTTTCTTTCCGTACGCGTCCTCGATTATTCCTTCTTTTCTCTTTTATCGAAATTCTCGAGAATGCGTCTCTTCTTCTTCTTCTATTAATAATTATTGTTATTCTTTATTCTTTATTAACTTTATTAACATAAATTTGCAAAAAGAAAACCAAAGTCTAGCGACGAATCTATTCCTCCGCAAAGGGTTAATAGCTAATAATAATTCCATATTTTACTGATATCGTAATTAAAAATTCCTTGTATCTTAAAACATACGACTGCGTTCTAGTTTTCACCAAAATTGTAATTTAAAGAACAAATTGCAATTTAAAGTGCGACGCGCGACGTTCTTCCTTGCTGCCACGAAACCTCGCCTTAATCTTTCGTGAAATTCGTGGGAGAACCGATCAGCTGTTCGTGAATCGAAACCGCGGCCTCATTGGCCCAGGACGGTTACCAAGTTGATAATTCCGCGGGGCAGGGCGGGGGTGGAGGTAGGTGTTCGTAAGACTGGTTTGATTGGAAAAAACGTGGAATCGGACGGCGTCGGAGTAATAGAAGCGAGGATTCATGCATACGTACACGCGCGGAGAACGATGGCATCGCGCGGATTATATTTTTCAATTATGATAATACCCGAGTGAACAGGGCCAACGAGCGATCTCCGCCCCGCCCCTTGCTCCTCGCTCTGCTCCACCTTCCCAGCCGGCGGTGTCCCCCGCGCCGTGATTCGCGAATAGCAAATTGCAAATGTTCGTAATCCTCGTGAGATCGTGACAGCGGTCCCCGTGCCGGAGCGGCTGCGGCGTGGCGTCGGCGTCGTCGGCGGCTCGATTCATCTTGTTCCGGCCGTCTCTGTCCGCGGTAATTATTTTCAATTCGACCATCTAGGCGGCGACGGGGGAGGAAAAAAAGCGAGCCCGGGAGAGAAGGGCGATTGAATTAAGGCGCTCGCGCCGCGATATGGACGAGATATCTGGGGCGCGCGACGCTCCCTCCTCGGGATTACGATCGTGACTTTTCTCTGGTGGCGAGAGCAACGAGAGAGAGAGAGAGAGAGAGAGAGAGAGAGAGAGAGACATAGGGAGAGAGATAGAGAGAGTCCGCTGGGGTCACGCAAATGGAGCCCCGAATGGTAAACTCGAACGTGAAACGAAACGAGATAAGTTATGCGCGCGCGGATGACTCAGGTTTCTCGTTATTTCGGATCGCGTCGTAAAATCTCCGGCTTAACAACACGCGCGGGAATATAGCCCGCCCCGCGTCGCGCCGCCTCGGCTCGGAATTAAAAGATTCCTGCCAGCTGGAAGGGACCGAGAGGGGATGGAGACAGAAGGAGAAAAGGGCCGGGCGAACCCGCAAATATTTCCTAGGAAGTCTTTGCTAATGAACTCTCCGTCGTCAACGTCGTCGTTGGTCCCCGTTCGTCGCCCTCGTCGCGATGATTAACGACTCCTCGAAGGAATCGAGAAGCCTCCGACCTCGGATCGATTCTCTCGAGAACAGAGAGAGAGAGAGAGAGAGAGAGTAAGAGAGTAATATAGAGAAAGGGAGAGGCCGTGGCCGCCGCGACGGAATTTCGGCGATTCGATTGCGCTTCCGCGAGCATTTCCAGAAACGATTTGTCCCCGGGCCGTTATCCCCGGATGCAACGAGAGCCTCGGTGAGTCAGATGGTTCGTCGGAACCATTACGCTTAATACCTTGACGATAAAGTACAGTCAGGGGTCTCGATGAGCTGTCCGCCGCGCGATCACCTCGGCACGGACAAAACGAGCGCGCGCGCGCGCGCGCTTGTCCTCGAACGAACACCGAGTTCGATTACACAGAAATTCCTCTTCTGGCGGCGCGCGGCGCGACGACGGCGGCCGCAGAAAGGCCACTTTTGATTCCACGGAGAGTCCGAGGAAGAAAGAGAGAAGGGAGACAGAGAGAGAGAGTGAGTGAGAGAGGGGAAAAAATGGAGTGGAAGATAGTAGCCCGGGAAGGGAGGAAAAATAATCGTAATCACTCCGGGCGGTCGTAAAAAGGAGAATAATGAGTGACCCGCTAATAAAATAATTATAATATTGGGAGGCCAGTAATAGATTCTCGGAACGCATTAACCGGTCGAGATAAATCGCGGTCGCGCAGGGTGTATGGCGTGTATACACCGAACACGGAAAGAACGGGAGAGAAAGAGGGAGAGAGAGAGAGAGAGAGGGAGATAGGAGAGGCTGGTGTGCAACGAACATGAGCGCATAGCCGCTACGGGACACACGGATTTCTGTGTGCGTCGCCGCCGCCGCGCCGCGCGTAAGACGGTATAGGTTCTCCTTTCTCATTCGCTCCTCGAATCTCCCGTGCGTCTCTCCTCGTTTCTCTCCTCGCCGCGCCTCTCCTCTCGTCTCTCTCCTCTCGTCTCTCTCCGGCTGCATTGCACGCAGCCGGAGCGCGCGCGTTCGAGCGCAAGATCGGGAACGTTGGAGCGGCGTGTGCGATCGCGAGTCGCCGGAGAGGCCCGGTCGCGCGCAGCTAGCGAGGAACGTGTCGATGTCTAATATTCTCGGTATGTGAAATTACCGCGGCGGCATAAATTGCCGATCGGACAGGTGGCCGACAAATGGACTCGAGGAAACGGGCACGCGCGCGCGCTCGCGCTCTCGCACATCGATAGCCGAGCACGGATTGCGGGGAATCGACGCCGGCAACTGCAAACGACGACGACAACTATACAACTGCAACATAGTTCTAGCCCGGTGCACGGTGCACGGCGGCCGCGACGCGGAATAGTTTTTTCCGCGTCCCCCTCTCATTTTATTAATTAACCCGCGCACGCACGCGGCCGTGTCCCGTATAATCCGCGGAACGATATCGGGACCCGAAGCGGCGGCGGAACGATCCTCTCGAATACCTAACAGTACCGCCCGATAGTAGAATTACTGGTCCGCATAAATTTCCAATAAAGGTTTAGACCGGGGCGACGCCGGTCTATCAATTTTCCAGCGATTTCCATCGCGATCGCTTCGACGAATCGATGTACACCGACTGGAAAAAAAAAACCCCGTCGAAACACCGCCGTGGGTATAACGAGGAATTTATAGCCGGTTGACGAGCCGGCAAGACACGGCTCGAATGAAAAAAAAATATATATCTGTGTAGATGCCTATATAGGTGGACGGGCGAGAACGAGGGACGAGGGAGAGAGAGAAAGAGAGAGCGAGCGAGAGAGGGAGGAGGAGGAGGAGGAGGCGGAGGGAATAGACGCCGCGCCGGATGATCCGGGGCCGCTTTTGTCTCGTGGGTCGGAGTTGATAACGACCGACCGGTTGTTCCGGGACGATTAATTTGATTATTGCGGTCGGAACACGCTAATTTCCATGCTAATGCCCGGCCCCGATGATGAGGGACCGCGAAAACGTTCGTGGAAGACAAAAGGAAAAACGTCCCGGAGGGATATTTTCGGGACCGTCTCCGTCCCGTCCCGTCCCGTCGCGTCGCAGCTCGTCGCGTCGCGGTCGCCACGGGTCCAGGTAGACGTCGCAAATTGCTCGAAGGGAAACAGGATCGGAGCGAGGGGCAGCTCGTTTCGCGAGAGAGAGCCGGTGGTGGAATCGGGTTTTCGGTCGACCCGCGAGAGCCCCCTGAACCCTCTCCCCCTTCGACCCCCTCGGAACGGCCTCTTTAAGCTAATGAATTTGATTGCCGTTGTTTCGTCGCGGCCGATTCTTTCCCGAAAACGTCTCTCGCGCCGGGTGATTTAGATGCTAATGCGGGGAACGGTGACGCGCGGCTCGCGCGAACGCCCAGAAAAGACGACGACGACCACGACGACGACGAGAACGGGCGAGGACGACGAGAACGGTTCCAGAGGCCGGATGGTGGCGTGGGATAAATTAAAAGTCAGCCGAGCATCGTCGCCGGATAGTCGCGCTAAACGCCGCCCAGCGAATTTACGAGCCGTGGACCGGAGCGCGAGGAGGACTAGGCGGAGAGAGAGAGAGAGAGAGGCATTTCCCTCTCTCGCTCTCTCTCTCTGTTCCGTCGCTCGTGCTCAATCTCTCTTTCTCTCGCTCAATCTCTCTCTCGCAGCCGGGCGTCACGAAACAGTTTTATTTATCCGAGCGACGGAACGTACATCACGGCCCCTGTGCACGGGAACAAATAAGTATTCGGATGATTTGGCTTCGGTCCAGCGAATGATCGATGTCGCGTCGCTCTCTCGCCGAGAGTTTCACCTTCTACCGGAGGCGCGCTGGTTCTTTGAGCGGGCCCGGATTGCCCTCGGGGGCAAACGAGGTTCCGATAAAGCGGGCCGTCGATCTTAGGCGGCTGTCTATTGTGAAGAGTTGGCACACAGCGATAGGGAGCATATAGGAATAGCTTGGAAAGCAGTGGCCCACGGGGCAACTTCCGCCCCCGGCTACGAGCATCCGACGGAGGAGCCTCTCTCTCTCTCTCTCTCTCTCTCTCTCTCTCTCTCTCTCTCTCCCTTTCTCACCGGGTTACTTGGGGTTCGAATTCGGTGGGACCGCGATGCAGGAAGGGTTACGCGAGCACCAGTCTATTTCATGGTCGCTGACTAAACGCTATTCAAGTAGGATACGGTAACATAGTTGGGCTGAAACCGGACACCCCTGCTGGCACCGCCGCCGCCGACGACGACGACGAGGACGACGAAGCTGCCACCGCCGCGCCGCGCCTCCCTTCCGCGTTCGCCGTTCTTTATTCTTGGGTGCTTTCGTACTCGCGTTTCGTACTGCTCATCGCGTTGTCTGTCGGTCGCGCGTCTCTGTCGCGCGAGAGAGGAAAGCCGGATTGAAAGGGAAAGAAGCGTGGAGCGCCGGATAGAGGGGGAGGAGGAGGAGGCGGAGGAGAGAGAAGGCAGAGGGCAGGGCGCGCGGCGGCGTCGGTGGTGGGAATAAAGGTGAGGGTGAAGGCAGTTCGACCGAGACGCACGGGGAAACAAAAGGGAGAGGGGGCAGGGAGCTGCACTTGAAAAGCACAATTGAAATTCAAGATCCATATGCAAAGAGCCTCGCGAGAACCGGTGAGAGAGGAGAGCGGAGAGAGAGAGAGAGTGAGAGTGAGCGAGAGGCTAGGCAGGCGCTCGCTTGCTCGCTCGCTCGCTCGCTCGCGTCGATCTGGTGCGACCAGTGGTGGCAAGGGCGAGAGAGGGACCGGGGGAGGGAGAGACCGCGGGAGCGAGAGAGAGAGAGAGAGAGAGAGAGCAGGCGGAGAGAAAGAATCAGGCAAACCAGGTAATCTAACATCTCGTGGACACGCAGTATCCAGACTCCTTTTTTCCCCGCCGCCCCCTCTTCTCCCTCCGCCTGTATCTCTCCCGAGTCTCGCCCGCGCCTCCATCGGGACCCTCATATTGTTTAAATAATTGATTTAACATGTGTACATACATTATGCACAAACATAATAACGCTATGTAAATGGTAATTCCAGCGATGGCTGCGTGCTGGTCCATCGTGCGGCGTGGGCCGAGAGCCGCGTTCAGAAACTTCTTCCACCCCCTCTCGCCCCTTTCTCTCTCTCTCTCTCTCTCTCTCTCTCTCTTTCTCTCATTCCCTCGGCCTTTCTCTCTGTTCCGGCCTGTTCCCTTAGGCTCCCCGTGCCGCCCAGTTGGACCCAAAGATCGTGGCCACGGTGGTGCCCACGGGATCCCGCAGCGAACGGGGACTGGGGTTAAGTTTCCGAGCACCTCATATTTTTTCCCCGTCCCTCCCCCTGGCCGCTGCCGGCCCTCGCGGATCCTCCTTGCCCCGTCGTTCGCGCGTTTCCTCCGCTTTCGATGCGGGGGGGGACCTCGGGGTGATTCGACCGATTCCTCCCACGGTCCCTCCCGTCCGGTCCCCGGGACATCCTCTCTCCTCGGATATCCTTTATTCGGCGGACATTCGCGAGGCGATCAAGACGTTGCCGGCTGATTTATTTGAGATCGATAGCCTGTAACAGGGGGTAGAAGTTCGCAGAAAAGGAGAGAGAGCGAGTAGAACGGACGAGTTGGCTTTCGAGATGCGACCGATACCAGGGGGGATCTTTGATCGCGAGCATAATTAAAAAGATCTCGAGAGCCGTCATTAGGAGCGCGGAGCGTCGAGAGGGCCGCGTGCCACCGGCGCGGCGTGTTCTCCGCTTCTATCCACTTTGGGCGGGGGGAGAGAGCGGGAGGTTTGTTCTCATAGACGAGCGCCGGCAATTAAGAGACCCGAACAACGTCTCTCTCTCTCCCTCTCTCTTTCTACGTCGTTCTCTCTGTGATTCTGTCGCGGCGCGGCGCGGCGCCGAATTCATCGATGCACGAATTTCGACGGTGGGACCGGAGAGACGATCGGGCCGCGGCGGCGGTCGAAGCGCGCCCGATAGGTCAACGACACCCTGGCGAACGGTTCGAGGTGCGATAGGATATGTCCGATCCGGAGGAGAGCGAGCAAGAGGAGAGCCCTCTCGACCAGAACGAGGAGGAGAAAGCGGGAAGAGGAGAGAGAGAGAGAGAAAGAGAGAACACAGAGCTCTGTTCGCGGAGGTCGATGGGCAGACGGGGGGAGGCGGGGGGCAGGGGGCTGGGGTGTGGCGGGCAGAAGGAAAGAAAGGAACGAAAGGGTGGCAAAGGAAGAAAAGACGCGGAGAGAGAGAGGAGAGAGAGAGAGAGAGAGAGGGCCCGGGCAGCCCAACGAGAGGAAAGAAAGGCAAAGCGGGAAGAGGGATCCTGACAAATTGGAAGGCCGTTAAGCCAAAGGCACACGGAGGCGTCGCGCGCGCGCGCGCGCTCGCGCTCGCTGGCAAAGGGAAAAGAGGTTCGACGTTTCGCGTCGAGGGCTCGAGAGGTTGAGTCGGGAAAAAGACGAGCCGCGCGACACTCGTGTCAGGACGATCCTCGACTCGGCATTTTTAGAGCCGAAATAAAGTCGAGAAACGTACACCGTCGGATATTCGCTGGCCGCGCGCACTCCACGGATCGTAGGTGGTCTCCTCTCTCGCCGCGACCATCCCTCCTCTCTCTCTCTCTCTCTCTTCTCTTCTCTTCTCTTCTTCCTCGCTCTTTCTCCGACCGTGGTGCTCGTCTCTCGTTCGCCACCTCTTCCTCTCGCTCCTCGCTCTTCTCGTCGATCCACCGAAAACTCGCGGATATCTCGTCACGCTCGCCGGCAGCGAGACGAGCGTCGATGATCGAGCGCGCGCCGCCTCTCCTCTTTCCTCGGAGAGTGATATAGGAGCTGTCGCGACGTCCTGCGTTTGACCCTTCCTTCACCCCCGTCGGTCAGCGGGATATCGATCCGCGTATGATCGATCCAATCTCGAACCCACGACTGTGTTTCCGATCGTACTTTCGCTCTCTCTCTCTCTCTCTCTCTCTCTCTCTCTCTTTCTCTCTATCTTCGTGCGCGCGTCTCTCTCGCCACGACGATCTTTCCTCGAAAGCGCATTACAGCCTTAAGAGATTGAATCGTCCACGATTTACAGGGAGTGCGATCGAGGAGAGACAGGCGAGCAGGCAAAGCCCGATAGTTCGAACGACGAGGAAGCACGCAACGCGAGTATTTCGACGAGTTTGTCGTTGCGAAGGGATAGGAAGGGAGAGAGCGAGAGAGGGAGAGAGAGAGATAAGACCTGAATCGAGGACGAAGCCGGGTTTGCTCGACTTATATGCGAAACGTAAATTTCGTCGCGAGATAAGATCGGCAATAACCTATTTCCGGCGAGCCCAATCGAAGCGACCCCCTTCCCCCTCGTCGAACGGAGATTCTCTTCCTCCTTGAAACCCCCGGTTCGAAGATTATTGGCTCTCGGTCCGTTCGGAATTTTGGCCGATCGTTCCAGGGTTTCGGTTCCCAAAACACCGAGGAACCCGGACGAAACACCGTAAATCGTGATATTTAAAAATCTCGGCTGGCCAGGATCGTCGCCGGTGAATGGCAGCCGGTCGCCGAGAAAGAGAAAGAGAGAGGGGACAGTGTATTATAGATCGAGAAAGATCGAGGCCCGGCCCAACGATCGTCTCTCGATCCTCCGAGGCAGCAGCGAGAAGCGTGTGCAGGTGTGCGTGCGCTCGCCGCGCAGGAGGCGAAATCGTAATCTTAATCGCCTTCGAGTAGCCGCTCGTCTCTCGGATCGGGCAACAGGTTCCCCCGGCCGGTCGCTCGCTCGCTCGCCTCTCTTCTCTGCGCTCGCCTCTGCTTGCTCGCGCGATTCAATCGCGTCGCTCCGCTCGGATATGTACGCGCGAGCGAGAGAGCGAGAGAGCGAGCGAGCGACCTCTCCTACAAGCGTACGGTAAGAACAGGCTCGTTACGTCACTCATCCATCTCCTTCGGCGACCTCGGCTATTGATTTATCGTCGAACCGGGCATTCTCGTTTCTTTCGGGCTGTCGCGTCGGTGGTACCGCGTGTGCGTGCCGCGATCCACCGATCAACGATCCGCGATCGTCTCCGATTAGAGGAGATCCATTGTGCCGGGGCCCGGAATCGAGACACGAGACCACCGCGTCCATTCGGCCCCCACCCTCTTGCGTAAGAATAATTGGAAATCGGCCTTTCCGTCGGTAAGCGACCGATCATCGATCCCCCTCGAGGACTTTCAAGCGATCGCTCGATTTTCCGTCCACGAAATCCACCACCTATCCTGGCCCGCAGCGTTTCGTTGTTCTCCGACAAGGTCCCTGGCCCCCGGCGCGGAGCGGAGCGGAGGCAGTAAACGACGGCGTGTCGGACACAGAAGAAACAATCTACGGTCTCGTGACAGTCTGGATCGGTCTTTGGTACATCGCGGGCACCTCGAGGCGACGCGACGGTTTTTCCGGGGATATTGCCGCGGCGGATCCAGAGACTTTCCGATCTTCTCGCTCGTCGCATATCGATGCCCGGTTACCGCTCTCGCTCCTCTCTCAATTTGAATAATATGAAAAATCGAGGAACCCGGTCGCTTCTCGCTCGCGGTCCTTCCTTCCGATCCCGAGCGAAGAAGAGCCAGGAAGGAAGATGGGTAGACAGATAAATGGAGTAGGGTGGAGAGAGCCCGGGAGATGGACGGATATATGGCGAGCGGGAGAGGATAGAGGAGCGAGGAGGCAGATGCGGGCAGGGGCAGGGGAGGGGTGGGGAGGGGAGCATAGAGCGCCGGAGAGGAGAAGAAAGACGGAGGATCGGTGGAGTGAGTTAGAGCCGGCAGGCAACGCTATGCATACCGTCACACCCAGCGACACGCTCCAAATTTGAAATTTAAATTTGGTACGTCTCACGGGACCGCGTCGTACACCGGTTACTCACACGTGCGCGCTCCTACGTAGCGTAGAGAGCCGCGAGAGTGCGTGGAACCGTGGCGAGAGGGATATCGAACGCGGAGGAGGGTAGCTAAGAAGCATCGGGAGAAGAAACATCGGGTGTGCCGGCCGCG
The DNA here is from genome assembly GCF_028453695.1 of Augochlora pura. NCBI lineage: Eukaryota > Metazoa > Arthropoda > Insecta > Hymenoptera > Halictidae > Augochlora > Augochlora pura. Next base: position 25,580,977 of record NC_135775.1, on the reverse strand, counting down.
CGACGTATCGTCATTTTCAGGAGGATCCCGAGCCGAGCCGGTTCCCTCGTTTCCCTCGTTTCCGCCTGCCCCGCCGAGAGAGAGCACCCTTTGGGAATAGTAATTCGACGCTGACCCCGGGACACACGTCCCTTCGCGCGCGCCGATACCGGCAATCTCTTCTCCGTTCCTCGGGCCAATGTGTCAGCCAATGAACCGCGCGCGCGAACAGCGCGAGCACGGCGCGTCGCTCGACACGCCTCGTCCATCTACCCGCACCCTATACTCGCAGCGCCGAGAAAAGTCCTCCCCGGGTGTATATTCACGCGGTCCGCGCGCTCGCGCGCGCCCCAGTCCCGGAAGTCGCGCGGCGCGGCGCGAGGTCTCACGATATCAATTTGTCCCCGAGACACGCCGATTGACTTTCGTTTCGGGTTTCCGATCGTGTCTCGGCTTCCATTCGTGGGGGGTTCGGCTGCTCCGCGTCGCGTCTTTCCCTCGCGCCAGCGGTTTCCGTTTACTCCCGCGGTGCTACGGTATTTGCATCTAGGAAGCAGCGGATAACATCGATAAATTAACATATGTACGAGCATGTCGGGCTGTCGTCGTTGATCGCGCGATCGGGCCCCGCGGCCGGGCCGCCGTGTTCCGTCGTCGGGCAGGAAGAAAAAGGCAATAAAACGCCGCGTATTATTCTCGTCACAGTACCCCGCGCGGCTAACTTTCGTGACACGTGTCGTCCCGAGATGCCATAACACACATACGTGACGCACGCACGATGCACGGAACACGGTGCAACCACCGCCGGGGGCCCCTCTCTCTCTCTAGCCTCTCCGCGCACTTTCTCTTTTCTTTGGAACGCGGAGACGCTCGCGACCTCCTCCACCTCCTCCACCCCCGTCGCTCGAGGATTTTCCATCCGAACAGCTCCGAGAGTCTCGATTTTACCAATAGCCCGGGGCGCGCGGGCTAATTATCGGCGGCGTTCCATCGCGCGGCAACCGAATACCGGATTGTTTCCTTACCAGCAGAGCGGAAGGATTCCGTTCCTCTCTCTCCCTCTCTCGCGCGCGGAAATCCTCTCGCCGACGACGGTCCCGGATAGCGGGTCAATCTGGGAGCTTTACCATTCCGGAAGTTTATCGAAGCCGAGGTGGCGAGAGAAACTTGGATCTTACTTGGCGAAATTCGGCGGCGTCGGCGTCGGCGGCGGCTCCGCGCGTTCTTGGATATATCCGGAGTACTTCTCGAGGGTGCTCGAATTAGGCCGGCGGGCTGCAAAGCCCATTACACACAATGAGACGACTTAGAGTAGGACCGGGGCTCGAGTGGCTCGGGGTCGAGGGTCTCTGTTCCGCGAGAATTCACGGATACCTATATTGTACCGCGTCCATTACGAAACACCCGAACCCGCGCGGCAGATTCTTTGGATGACTTCGGGCTCGCGGTCGCTCTCGGCCCCGTTGATCCGACGAACAAACGGGGGGGCCGGCTGGGAGAGGAGCATCGCGGGAATCGTCGAACACAGAGAGAGAGAGAGAGAGAGAGAGAGAGCGAGTCGCCAGGTGGTCAGGGTGCCGGCAAAGCGATCGGAAATAATTTTCGTCGACGCGTAATTACGGCGCGCGAGAGGATTCCCGGTGAAAATTCGACGGGGGCCAGAGAAAGAAACGGGGGGGGGGGGGGGGGGTGGGGGGGGGGGGGGCGGGGGTGGTCGGCGCAGGTGGTGTGGCGGCGGGACAATTATTTTCAGCGGCACCCCCCGTGTTTCGACGGTGTCTCGATGAGGTCGGATAATCGCGGTACGCGTGAGAGCCCCTGGGATTCTGCGTGGCTCGTCGAAGCAGTCGGTGGTAGTAGATAGGGGTAGTAGTGACGATGGCAAAGAGTCGACGGGGGGATCGGTGGGGCTGGCAGAGGCGAGCGCGGCGGCGGCGGCGGCGGTGGTGTTGGCGGCGAACGGCGAGGGGGTCGGATGGATTTTCCAGCGCGCAGTTTTCACCTTTGAGATTCCATCCGGCGCGGCCTGGCGCGGCAGCAGGGGTGGGCTCTGCTGCACCCGCCGCGCCGCGTCGGCCGAGGTACTTTGGTCTAGGAATTCAAGGACCCGGAGTCTGGGGAGGGATCGACGACGACGACGACGACGACGACGGCGGCGATGGTGACGGTGACGACGACGACGATGCTCGCACCAGTCGGGGGCGGCGCGGCTGATAGCTGCGTGGCACTGCTGAACACCGTGCGACGAGGACGCGACGCCGCTGTAATCGAGAAAAACAGAAAGGGATGAAAAGAGCCCGAGGGATAGTGGGGTGGAGGAACGAGAAGGGACGGGGGGACAGGGGAGGGGAGATCGTCGCGCGAAACGAAGGAAGACCGATGCGTAGAAAAGCAGAGAGGTCATTGAAGTCGCGGGGGAGGAAGAGAGAGAGAGTGTCCCGCGAGCTAGAGGGAGAGAGAGAGAGAGAGAGAGAGAGAGAGCCGGTGAAGAGGGTTGGACCGATAGCGCGGCACGGTGCGGCGCGGCGGTGGTGAACACCGTGGAACAAGGAGGGACGATAAAGAGGGACGAGGAGGGCAGGGCTGCGAGCGGCCGAGTTGGTGGGAACCGGTGGGAGCGAGAGGAGAGGATAGATAGCGCGAGGGAGGGACGGAGAGGGCCAGCTATTCCGAAACGGGGTGAAAGCCGTGGATCGGAGAGAGAGAGACGATCAGCCGAGAGAGCCAGAGGGAAAGAGGGAAAGAGGGTGGGTTGTAGCAGCAGCAGCCGAGAGCCGAGAGCCGAGAACCGAGAGCCGGTCGATACGACCACCACTACAAACGTGTCGCAGGACACGACGCACAACCTGCCGGCTGTGCTGCGTGTGCAACGATACGCGCGACGCGACCGACCCTTCTTCTCCCTCTTTCCCTCTTTCGCCCCGGTTTACCCCGCCCCGCCCCGCCGCGCCGCGCCCCGCCGTAACCCTCCCCCTCGCCGAGCCCCCTCCGTCGCCGGGGGCTTTCTCACCCTTCTCGTATAGGACGAGAACGAGAGCCGCCGAGAAGCAAGGTGTTTTAGCACGGTCTCGAGGATCCGCCATTTTGAGAGGGAGTCGTTTCCCTCATCCCCCTCGGAACGTTGACTTTTTACGGTAAAATCTTTGCCGGCGCCTACGCTCTCTCGCTCGTCTCTCGATACGCCGCGGCGCTGCACGTCGAGAGGATTTCCGCGCGCGCCGGAAGATCACCTTGACCGACGACTGATGATCGGCCCGCGTGCCTCCGCATTCGTCCTCCCGACTTTTTCTCTTCCTATCCTTTCCGGTCCGGATCGGCGGCAACAACCCGCTCGGGGTCGCCGCTGACCCGCGTCCCCCTTAACATCGTCGAACGACGGGAACGCGTCCGCTCGTCGACTCGTGAATTTATGATGCGCGAACGTTCTTGCCATTAAAGCGAGACCCGATACAAACAGTCGGAGGGTGTAGCGAACCGCTTAGCGCTCGGTCAATGCAAATTATTAATTTGATGCGATTGCGTCCGGAGGTTCGTCCCGCGCAACGAGAAGTTTGATACGGGTTGAATAACGAGAGCTGCAGGGAGCGCGGCGCGGACACGCTCGTTGAATGGAGGAGCCAAGCCGTAGTAACGTTTCTATCCGCGACGCGAAACAGTTCTCTCCCCGTTCTAACACGATCTATGTCTTTTGTTGCAGTTGTTCTGTTGGACACGACACAGGAGGAGAAGCTCGAGTGGACGAAGTTCCCGTTCGGGCCGCAAGTGAGCACCCCAGGGGTGAGTATCGCAATCGACTCGATGCGCCGTGTTAGAGCAGCCTGGCTCGATATCGTCTGGGGATCCCGGTAAAGAGGATTGCGCGAGATTCGCCGATCGGGTCTCGGGGAAACACGTCGGAAGTAGCCGAGAGAGCCGCGCGCGGCTCGTGCGGGGAATTCAAGGTGGTCTCCGGAGCGGTCGGATCGCAAAGAGCTCGCGCGCACGGTGGTGTCCGTGTGTGTGTCGGTACACCGGTGCCGTGAAAGCTCTTCTCGGGGCGGGGGAAAAAGAATGGCAAGAGTCGCCGACACCTTTTCGGGTGGTGGGAAAAATCTCGTTGTCCCGGGGCCCCGTAGCCCGGAGAGCCCCGGGGTCCCGATGCCTCTCGTGGCCCCGAGTCCACCGAGCGGTGGTGTCCGAAGGGGACAAAATGGACCCGGTAGAGCGAGAACAGCGGGTTCCGGGGGTACCAGAAGCACTTTATGGTCTCGGTGCGCGCGGCATACGTGGGCTCCCGCTGGCCGGTGCGCTCTCTCGGCGCCATGTTTGTTTTTCAGTTGTTAAGCGCGCAGCGGGCCGCCAGACAGGTTTAAATCAGCCACTACCTCCTCCTCCTCCTCCACCACTACCACCGCCACCACCGCCTCCTTCACCACCGACCAGCACCGGCACCTCTCGCTCCCTCCGGCTCTGCTTTCTCTCTCGAATGCGCGCGCGTTCCCGCTCTCTTGCTCTTTCCGTCTTCCTCTCTTCTATCTCTCCTCTCTCACTCCCTCTCCCTCTCTCTCTCTCTCCGGTCTCTCGCCTCGCGCACCGCCGGACCAAGAGTCAGTCCGCTGGGTAACAAATTGCTTTTTGTTTGAACGGACAAATTAGAGAGACGGCCGCCGGATAGGGAGGAGAGGAGCGAACGGAGCGAGAGAGAGGATGCGTTTATTTAAACGTCGTAGGACGTATAGTTTCCTGCGCGCCACGTATAATACGGCCGCGCGCCGGATGGTCCGCGCGCGCGAGAGACCGGTGCCGGCCAGCGGCCGCTGAAAATTTCACTCCGAAGCCCGGACCGCGACTCCTCCTGCGCGACCCTACGTGGGTGTCGAACCTCTCGGTTATATCTCGGCTTCGGCGCACGATGCCCGCTGATAAACTGTCTGAACCGCTTTACGCGCCGGGGCCCGGGAACCGTTCGAGGAGCCTCGAACATTGACCACCACCGCCGCCGCGGCCACCTTTCCGCGACCGATGCTCGTGACTCGTCCACTTACCCGCATCAAACGCGTTTAGAGATTTTACGATCGAGCCCGGCGAACATCGATAATCGACGATAAACACCGGTATCCTGGTTGTGTCGCGAGATTCAAAGACTTACGGTAATTAAAGCTTGCCGCTGCACACGCTCTGCCCCGCAGCCTCACGAGTGCACTCGCGGTCACCGCGCCGAAGAGATACCACTTCCGACACTGACCTTCGAGCGATGGCCGCAAAAAAATTTGCAGGAATCCCGCGAGGATCTTGTAAAATTCGCCCGAAGGTATCTCCGTGCCGCGTCGAAAAAGAATTAATTAGTTATTTGTTTCTTTTTGGCGAGGTGCTCGAAGGTACGATATCCCCGTTCTTTCATAGGCGGAGCAAAAAGAATTGAGAAATGAAAAAGCCCGGTCGCCGGAGCGCGGACGAAAGAAGTATCGACGAGACCGGTCGAATTCGACGGAGGACCGACCAAGTTGCGTGAGCATCGTGCTCGCAATCGATCCCGCGTAACCCTTTGTATTCTCTCCCGAGGAGGTCAAACGAGGCCGGTTCACCTGCTCGGCGGATGCCGGCGTCCGGAGCCGACCTCGTTGCTTCGCGCGCCCGCTCGATTCGACGACGGACGGCGAGGCGGAAAAAAAAGAGTGAAATTGGACGATCGGCCGCGCCGAAAGGATATATCGGGACTCGTCTTTCTCTCTCCCCCCGGTCGGCTTTCGGCGTCGATCGTTAGTGCGGTGCCGCTAATCGGGCAGCGTAACGCTCCGTTTGAAAAGGTTCTTTGAGGCTGCTGTTGATTTTTCTAGCTGCTAAACGTCGTCCTCCGTTTCCCCTGGAAAAAGGGGGCCGGGGCCATGCCGGCGCGCACGGGAGCTCGATATTTTTCCCGTGAAACCGGACGAGGAAACCGGGGGCGGGGGGCAGGGAGAGACCCTGGTGCTCTGCCTCTCGTCCTCTCGAGTACTCGAGCTCACTTCGCACCTCCTCTGTGTGTCTATATCTACTCTCGCGCGCGCGGCACGAGAAGCGGAAGTGGAACGTCCAAATATGTGCTCGTGGTTTCGTCCCGGGCGCGTGTTGTCTCAAGGACCTCCGCGCACGGTTTGCGGGCTCCCGAACGCTGCTGACCCGAGAACTTTTCGGTGCGCCTCCGCGTCCTCCCTCCGTTCGTGGATTCCCCGTCGGTTCCCGTGGGTCTCTCCGCCGGGCTTCCCGGACCGACCCGTCAGCCTTCGTTTCTTCTGGCGGACACCTAACGAGGCCAGCGCCGATTCGACGGAGCCGCTCTCCGAGCCGCCGCCGCGCGCTCGTTCCGTCCACCGATCATCCTTCGGAAACAGAAAGTAATCGATCCGGTCGGTGTCGGCGATAAAGAGAGGCTACCCCCTTCGAATTCCTCGGGGTCTTAGCTCATCGCGATCGGGCCGGATGACTCGAGCCGAACGTCATCGCGATTGGAAGCTCTCTCGGTCTCGGAACTCTCTCTCTCTCTCTTTCTCTTTCTCTCTTTCTCTCCCGGTGCAACCGGACCCCGTAAATAATTAACGGCCGTTCCGCCGAACGATTTCCTGGCCGACTGCTTTTAATATTTACGAAGTAGTCTAGCGAGCGAGCTTAATCGCCAGACGTATTATTATTCGCGATTATCCGCCGCTTTCTTGCGTTCGCGATTACCCGCGAGAACACCCAGCGATTCTACGAACCGCACTCCCCATCTCTCTCTTCGAAGATCTCTCCGTCGTTCTCCGGATTCCATCGATCCTCGGCCTTAGAGACGGTATCGATCTCGAGAGAGAAAGAGAGAGAGAGAGGTCGATCCCGCGACAGTGATCCTTGCACAGAACGTAAGAGCTCGTTCGTCGCCGAGCGCTCGCGTGTGGAATTAACCTCCCGCGCGCTCGCGTTCCATCTTCCGCAGGAATCCGTCGGAGTCGCGTCGCCTCGAGAGACGACGTCGTCTCTCCTCTCCGTTTTCTCGGGTCGAGGAAAAATTCCGCGAAGGACGGGAGAATCCTCTTAAAGTCGGCCAGAGAGAGAGCAGCCCCCTTGATCCGCTTCCAACGACGGTTTTTCCAAGGGGAGTCGCGCGAACGGAATGCGAGATAGATCGGGGGGAGCGGGGGGAGGTGGAGGAGGAGGAGGAGAGGCTTTCGGGAAAAGAGAGGGCGCCCCCTAAGTCGGCCTAATCAGTTTTCTCCGACGGGGATTAACGACGTTGCCCGCGCGCGCGCGAGCGCGTATCTGCCCCCGGGGCAGCCGATCGACCGGCTCGTCCTACCTTTCGCGAGATTAGGCCGTCCCGCGCGGACAAATTTTTTCACCGGTCAACCACCTGTCCACTTAGCTCGGACGCGCTTTTTCCACGAACGCGCGGCCGCCGAAGAAATCGGGAAGAGCGTCTACGAAGATTAGAGGAAGATCGTGATCGATGGAGGAACTCTCTCGGATGTTTTCTACCTTCTCCCCTCGTCGGGGAGGGAAGTTGGAAAGGGGGGGTGTTCTCCGTCCGACTTTGGACTTCTGAAAACCTCGACCGAGGGTTAATTAAATCGGCGCGAAGGGAGGCTGGTTGGAAGGGTTCGCTCGGTGTTTGCCGGTATTCTTAGGCGGTTCTAATCACTCTTGGTTCCCCGATCGGAGGCCAAGGTTGCCGCGCGCGCGCGCGCGCGCAACGAGAGCCGGCGAGAGCGGGGGGCGGCGCGGGGGGTTATTAATATACAAGACCGTAGGGCGAACAGCGTCAGAACAAACAGCCCAAACAGAATTAGCTCGGAGTATTTGAACAACCTGATGGGGAAAAGGGTTGGCGTGCGTGGCGAAGCGAGACGGCGCTTTGATGGCGTTCCTGGTGAGCCTCGAAACTCGTATATAAAGGGATCTCGAAGATACCAGCCCGCTCCTCGGTCCTCTCCCTCTCTCCCTCTCTCTCTCTCTCTCTCTCTCTCCCTTGCTTTCTCTGCCAAAGTTCGATCGTCTCGCTCCCGGTGTGCCACTAATCTGGTTCGCAGGACCCGGTCCTCGAGGATCGGGACCGCGAGGACTTTAAGCGAAACAAGCAGGCAGAGGAAAAAAAAAGAATGCCGGAAGGAGAAGGAGGAGAGAGGAGTCGCGCTTGAATTAATTGAGAATGCTCGAGTTTCCGAGTGACTCCGATCGAGAGACGGACGCACCGTCGCGGCCCTTCGCGTTCGCCTCATTTCCATCTTCGACGACCAAGGGTTCTTGCTTCCTGCCTCGGTTATTAGCAGGCTCCGTCGTTGTCGCGCGTAGGTTTCCTCCGGCGTACGGGGACCATTGCGAAGCGAAAGACCCGTGACGTTGGAAGAAACGTCGTGGAAGAGACGTGTTTCCCAACCGCGGCGGGAACGGTAATTTTCTGGAATTTCATTCGGAAGAGGATCGAACCTTGGGATCAACCGTCGATCCTCCGCGCCAGATCTCCCGATCTTTCCCCGTGGCATAAATTTATCGCCGGCTCCACGGCGCGGCTCGGCTCGGCTCGTTTCCCGGTGTCGTGTAACCGTCTCGCGCGCGCGTAGGTGAGGGCCCGACGAACGTTTAGAAAGTCCAATAAACAATGACGGGGACAATTTTGGGAAACACCGGTCGTACCGTTCGCCGTGTACTTTATGCTCGATGCCTCGTTAAGCGTAAATTATCGACGGTATGCGCCGGGGCCCCGATACGCTTTAAACCGTGGGTCCCCGAGGAGAGAAGCCGGGGTGTACCCGAGGACACCCGATCCACACCGTGTGTGGAACACCGTGGAAACGTCACGGTAATAGTCAGAAACGGGTACGCGAAGCAGATTTATCTCCTACGGACGAGTGCCCGATGGGAGAACGGGTCGGCCGAGATTGACCCGTCCGACGGGATATTTAAATCATTTCCCGTCTCGGGAACGACGACCAGAAGGACATTCGTATGCATCGACACACGGCCGCCCCCCCGGCTACAAGCTTTTCGTCCTAGTTTCGGGCTCGTGTACTCGAGGATCCGATCCCTGGAACGAGTGTAACACAAAGAGTCGTCGATTGCCATCGGACGCCGTGTCCACGTGTCCGGCGACACGAGAGCGTTGTCTGCAAAGGCATATTTGGTTCTGGAGACTTTGCTCGACGGCCGGAGCGAACGAGGGAGAGAGCGAGCGGGAAAGAAAGAGAGAGAGAGAGAGAGAGAGGGAGCACGAATGAGAAGAGCATCCAGAAAACGAGAACTACTAGCTGCGAGGGTAACGGTAACTCGGAGCGATAACCGAGAGCTCTCTTACTCTTTCTCCATCCTTCTCCTTCCCCCTCTCTCTCTCTCTCTCTTCTCTGTTCCTCTTTTTCTCATTCGAGGCGACCGAGTGTGAAAAAGAGAAAAGTCCGACAGAAATTTGGCTTCCGAAAGAGGATCCTCTGTGTGTATCGCTGGCCGATCCGCCGTGTCCATCGTGGTGTCGGGCCAGAGAAGTTCATCTCGGAGCCGATGAAACGGCAGCGATCGTGTCCGCAGCTCCTCGGCGAAAAGGTCTGCTCCGCTCGCACGTGCCACTCGAGCCTCTATCTGACCGTTTCATCTCGCGTTTCCTTCATCTTCATCCTGCTCGTCCTCTCTCCTCTCCTCTCCTCCGTTCAGCTGCGGAACGACTCGTCGCGTCGCGTCGCGTCGCTTCCCGCGTCGTTCTCTTTTTTTTTTTTCGCCAGAGTCCCCTTCAGCATCGGCCACCCTCTCGCGCGTTCGGCTCGGCGTCCTCTCCGTCGTCAGCCGTCGGCTTCCTCGCCGGCGTGCAACCCGAGGCTCCTCTCCGGTCTTTTTAACCGCGTCTCCGCGTCCGCGGGCGTATCTGCATCTAAATGCGCTCCTCGGATGCGAAATTCTGAGGACGTCACGTGGTGATATGTGACTCGGGTAACCGCGTCTTCGGGGGCTTTCGCTCGTCAAGGATCGTCTTCCCGGAATGCGAGCCGATGCGACGGCGACCGCGAGAAAACACTTTGCCCCGACGACAAGCTTCCTCCTCGCTTCGGCCCCCTCCCTCGCTCCCCTCCCTCGCTCCCCTCCACACGACCACTTTGCTCGCTCACGTTTTGCATACCGGTAGCGCGGCCCGCTCGTTCGGCGGCCTCTCTCGCGAATTTTCGAACGGGTGAGTCAGCCGCCAATCTCGTCTGCCCTCCGCGAGCAGCCAGCTCTGGGTCCGTTCCGACCCGTATACATCGTCTCCACTCAGTCCTCGAATCTTCGACGAAGAAATCTTCGACTTCTCCACGACGAAACCATGACTTTTCCATTTTCGTTTCCAACGCGGGATGATTTTTCGCTTCCACCATGCGCGCGTTCCTCGTGGCAATTAAGACGGAGGCGTGTTCTCACGGACCAGGCTAAGGAACGTCGGTCCCCCTAAACGCCGAAGAAGAGAGAGAGAGAGAGAGAGAGAGATGCCCGATCCGAGAAACTACATAAATAAAAGGCTCGTTAGGCCCCGAAATTCTCTTCGAAGCCGAAAGATCCCGATTTACGAGGGGAGTTTTATTGGCGTCGTCCGACCGTTGCTCGTTCCCATCGCCAGATTTTCAACACCTCCCGCATGGAAACGGTTCGCTCGAAGGGCAGCGGCACAGGCAGTGTCTTTCACGGGCAGGATCGATAGGGCGATGTCGTGCCGGATTAATTACCCGGCGGCGTGACGAGCCGCCGACGGAGATCGTAGACTTTCCACGCGAGCGAGGGAACCGTGCGGCGCCCGAGCTGGCAGAGCAGAGTAGAGTATAGAGTAGTTCTCTCTATTCCGTGGTCTCTCGACATCGGTATCGCCCCGCGGAAAATTGATATCGGTCGTAGGTCGATTTTATGGAGATAGCCCGAGCCGCCTAAGTAATTACCCTCGGCTCCATAAAAAGACTACGTAAGTAGGAGGGTGGAGACGCGCGCGTGTGTCTTTCTTGCCCGGGGAACTCGTACCACGGGCTTGGAGGGCCACGATAATCGTACAGCTGTGAACATTTCGGGGCGCCAGGCGGCAATAATAAATATCGGGTTACCTTCTCGGACGGGGAGGGGTGTGTCTAGAATAACTAGCTGGCTATTAGCTAAATATTTATTAGCCCGATAAGTGGATGATTTATTTCTCCCTCCGTCTGCTTACGTAAAACGCGAGGAAAAAGGGGTCAGAATCTCTCTACATCATCGGCGCGATGGTTTGTCACGAGGCGAGCGAGAAGATCGATCGTTTCTGAGAGTCTCGTTATCGAAAAACGAGCAACGATCCGCGGCCACCGAAATTATCGTCCGCTCGCGACGATTACCGGTCCTTCTCTCTCTCTTTTTTTTTTTTTTCGTCTCCCGCGCCGGACAACGATTTATCGGTTCCCGGAGACGGAAATTCGAGGAGCACTTGTCTCCGCGGCGAGACGTCTCGCTGGCTCTTCCGATACCGTCTCGTTTTGGCTACCCTTTATCGCTAGATCGTGGCTGCCTTTATCGGCCGAGGGGGAGGATAAACCACGCGCCGTCGTTCGCCAATAGCGACCGATCGGGTTCTCGGTACCGTAATCGAGTTTCCGTTTCTTCCAGGTACGCGTGAGTCAGCCGCTTCTCCGCGTTCGACTCTCGGCGATACCCCGGCTGTCCACCGTTTTCTTTATCGCGCGGCACGGACGCATTATGCAAAATCCCCGGGTAATCGTACGCCACCGCGGCGGGTCCTCTCTTCCCCTCTCTCTCTGACCGGTCTCTCGCTCGTTCCTCCCGCGTCAGCCAGAAAAACGGAACGCCGTGGTACCCCGGGTGAAATTAAGCGAGCGAGTTATCGGCGCTCGGCGGAATTAATCGAGAGCCGGCGAGCCGGGGCCGCCGTGTCCAGGAAACGGTAAAACTCGGCCTCTCTCGCGCGGGCCCGCCGAGTTCTCGAATTGCGGAACGTACATGTGTTTTCGGCTCGTAAAATGTCGACGGGGCCCCTCGCGGCGCCGGACCACCCTGAGCAAACGCGAACGAGACGCTCCCATATATGCGCGCGTCCGCGCTCGCTCGCTCGCTCGCGAGCGATCCGGCGCGGCGTGCAGCACACGGACGTCGAACCGAAAGTATCGATTACAGATTTCTCATCGGGGGCCCCGCGGAACCGAAAGGAATCGCGGCCTCGGATCGATAAGCACGCCCGTGGCCCTCCCGGTCCGCGTCCCCTCCTGACCTCTTCGAATTACAGGGCACACACCGGTTCTCGCGTGTCTTCGCGACCGAGCCGACGTTCCCGCGAATTCGACTCGCCGCGCGCGGCGCTCCGCTGCGAGCGATTCCCGAACGAAGAAGGGTCCGGTTAACCCGCTCCCAAATATTCCGAAACCAGGAGAGAGCGGGTGCATGGTACACGAGGCAAGGCCGATTAATTCGTTAACGGTAGCGCCGCGAGTTTTTCTTAATTCTCCTTCGGCTGCGAGGCGGGAGGGCGAGCTGTTCCGCCGGCGATAAAAATCGGAGGCGATTGTTACGCGAGGCGAGCAGGATCTCGAACGGGGTCAGAAAACTCTTCGCAGGCGAACGAAATCGCTTGGATCGGGCCCCGGCGAGAGAGGAAGTTTCGCAAGCGAGATAGACCCGCGAGAGCGAAACTGGCACGCGTCGACGTTATCGCGGCAGGTACCGCGAAACGATCGTGCACACGCGGGCCCGCGCGCGTTTCGCGTCCGCGGGCCTGAGAACGGCCGACGAGGAGAAAAAGAAAAAAGAAGAAGGAAAAAGAAATAAAAGAGAAGGAAGGACGAGACGAGGGCCGGACGAGGCTGTTTCGTCCCGGCGAATAGATACACGATTCCTGGAAAGACGCGAGATAATTAGAGACGTGGGTAAACATCGTGTTTCCCTGCTTTTAATGCAAACGCCGGGGTGATTAAAGGCTGGCTCTCGGCCGCTCGGGGCTTCGTACAAATACGATTATGCGACAGCAAAACTACCAAGTAACACGATTAAAAGGAAAAGAAGCGAATAATCGTGGAAGAAAGCTGTGTAGCGGACGGACCCCGGGGTCCGTGAAGGAGGAGCGGTCCTCTTCCTTCCTCCCTCCCTTTCCCCGCGACACCGGGAGCACCAGCCCCCCTTTTCGTTCGCCACCCTTGCCTCGTGGATGGGTTATACGCAATTACGAGCGTGTCCTGGGACGCGCGAGGCTCGTCCCAAATCGTCGACGAGCGAGCGGTCGTTACCGAAGAGAGAGAGAGAGAGAGAGAGAGAGCTGGATCGATGCTCGTAACCAGGCCTGACCCAGGAGTCGCGCTTACGCATCTGTTTGCTGATTTGTGGCCCGGCGTCGTTTCGCCCAGGGATTTTTATCACGGCGGAGCTATCCGGTGATTGCGTCGTTAAGGCCTTCCGCGGCGCGGCGGCAGGTACAGGCGACTCTCGCTCCTCTCACTCCCTCTTCTTTTCGTTCTCCCTCTCTCTGGTTACGCTCGTCTTTTTCGCCTTTCTCCAGGCTTTCGCGGCCCGATACCTCGCGCGCGTGCACTGTGCCTCCTTGCCCGAGGATCCGCTCGCAGAGGAACTGTGGGAACAGAGAGATGCCACCATTTCCCGCCGACATCTTATCCGCGATTCTTCCATCGATGCTCGCCGAAGAACTCGTCACTGTCACTGACTCGGAAGAGCTCCAAATGTTGGACACTTTGAATCCACGTGGCAAACTATCGGGTCTAGCGATCTTATTTTTAATTGAACCCCTTGCGCTACGATCCCTTTCATGCCGCGTTGAATAACACTAATTTATTCCGAATATTTTCCTTAATATCACCAGATCATTTTTGTTTCCTCCATTGTCTTTATCTAGTTCCGTTTTTAGACTATGGTAACCAAAGAATCGAATTCGATTTCAATCCAGAAGAAATGAATAATTTATTAATCTAGTAGAATCGATTTCTTCAGAGATTCGCGATGGAATAGGTTGCCGAACGAGCCCGGCGCGTTGCGAATACTTCGATTTGTGGAATGCGCGATCGCGAGCGCAATACCCAGGTTCATTTCGGAGCAGCGGCGGCAAGGTAGCATCGGACCACGTCGGGGGTTAACGTACACGAAAGCGTCGAACGCGAGGAGATTCCACGGCGGACAGGCGAGGACGAGGATATCCAGTCTGTTCGCCTCCCCGGTCCCTCGCCGGTCTCTCTCTCCGGCTTCCTCGGAGCCGATGAGCCGAGACGTTTTATCGAGACGCCGGATAGATGTACGATCGTTCGATCGTCTTCGGTCAGGATTGGATCGTTGTCGCGTGATCTGCATCGTCGGTCCTTTATTTCATCCTGTCCCCTCGTGACTAGCCGAGCGTGTACCGGTCTCGTCGCACGGCCAAGAAAGAGGAGAAGACGAGGGGAGAGGGGGGAGGGGGAGGGGAGAGGGTCCCGCGGTCTCTCGCACCGTCTTCCTCGCGAGGAAGAGTCGCTTCTCGTGTCGCCGTCCCGCCGGCCGATAATTTGCCGGCTTTTCCATGGAAGAGGGGAGGGGGGCTGCGTCCGTCAACGGGGAAGGGCCGCGGCAACGTCAACGGCGAACGGCGAACGTTCCGCTCGTTAACTTTCCCCGTTTAATCGCCGCGCGGCCGGCCGGCCGACCGGCGGCGCGCTGGTCCATCCTCCTTCGTCTCGTCGTTTCGCGCTGGGAGCGTCGTAAATTCGTGGAATTTGCTGCGGACCGTAAATTTCCTGGCCCCCCCCCCCCCTCGCGCCGCCAAATAAGCTCGAGCCGTGAAAACTCCCGGCCCTGGTAATTAGTTCGCGGCGAAGAATAAAGGTTCAACGACACGCGCGCGGGCTGCTCTCGCTCGATCGGCGCGCGGGCTGGAACGATGGTAGTAGCCGGCTTGCTTCCTTCTTTCCCCCGCCGGCCCGGGGATCGGAGTTGTCTCGATCGGGGCTCGAATTTCTCGCGGCCGACCGGGGAAAGCCGGGAAATCATTCTCCGAATTCCGTTTTCGCTTTCGTCGTGGCAGCGACGGGAGAGGCGCCGTCGTTCCCCGGCTGGAGACACCCGACTGACCTCGGCATGGAACGAAATTAATGCTAATCCCTGGGAATTAATCCCCGGAGCCGAATGAGAGAATAGAGGTGGATTACTCCGGGACACGCCATCGGTCACACGAGCGTCGGCCCGTTTCCACGGGATTAATCACGCTGTGTACGCCTCTCGCCTTCCACCCGCGCGCGCCTCCACTCCACCTTGCGCTCTCTCTCTCTCTCTCTCTCTCTCTCGCTCTCTCGTCCTCTACGGGGACCCTTCTTTTTTCCGACGCAGGATTTTCGGAACTTTACGACTTCGCCCGATGTCGTTAATTTTTTGAATCCTCCCCCGAGCCTGGGGACCCCCCAGAAAGGCGCCGCTGCCGCCGCCGCCGCGGCACATGGCCCGGTTTGATCGCGCGACACACGGTCCACCCTCGTTCACGATTGTTACGACATCTGTATCCTAACAATCGTTTCGCACGGCCCGTGAAATGAATTTGAATATCCGTTGTGTGCGCGCGGTGGACGAGGCGAATAACCTTGCTCCGTGAGACGTCGAGGGGGGGGGGGGGGGGCAGCGCGGAGGAGGCGCAAAGCGCAGGCCGACGTCGGTTCGCGTTCGTCGGACGAAATTTGGAGCGGAGTGAGAGAGAGAGAGAGAGAGGGGGGGGGGGAGAGATTCGGGGCTCGTTACTCGCGCGGCGGCTTGCACCCGTCGCGTTATCTTTTATTGAAAGTGACATCGAATCGGGGCATCGTCATCGCGGCCCCCTAGCGTATCTCGGTCGATCTCGACATCTGGATCAGTGGTGTCGATCCCTTTCGTGTACCGCGTGACGGTGCAGGTTAAAAAAGAAGACGATGCCGGGGCTCCTCTCGCGTCCCGTCTCCCTCCTCGCGCAACCTCCCCGTCCCGTCTCTCTCTCTCTCTTTCTCTCTCTCTCTCTCTCTCTCTCTCTTTAACCCTCTCTCTCTCTCCTTCTCTTTCTCTCTCTAACTCTTTTCGTCTCGCTGCCGGCCGCCTGTTCCCCCGTGTCTTCACCTCGAGCCTGTTGTTCGGGATTTAACGATACACCAGGGAGGACGAAACAGACGAATGATCGTTTATTAGAACTGATAGCGTTTTAACTGGCTGAGATATTTCAGCCGGTCGAGTCAGGAAGACGGAGAGAAGGGCGAGGCGGCGGCAGTGGGAGGAGGGACAAGAAGAAGACGAATAAGAAGCAGAAGAAGAAGAAGAAGAAGAAAGAGAACGAACCGCACGATGTACGGCCTATCCAGACTAATCCACGCGCGCGTCCGTTTATTACTCCGTTGGACAGTGTGCGTTCGCTCGCTCGCTCGCTCGCTCGCTCCAAGATCATCCTCTTTGCGGAGCGTGTGGGCCGAATTCCACTCGATTAAGATTTAATTTTTAAATCACGACCACTCGCCGCAACGAATTTACATCGCGACACGTGCTCCTCCCTCTCTCCCTCTCTCTCTCTCTCTTTATCTCTGTTTCTCTCCCTCGTTCGCGCTTTCCTCCTTCGCCTCTCGCCGCTATTCTTCTTTCCACGGCTCGTCGAACGCTTCGTCACGTGTGCACCGCGAGCGTCGCTTTCCCTTTGACGAGCAGGGCCCAAAGGATTTCGTGATGGATGGAGCTCGATCGTTCGCCGATCGTCCCGCGGTTCACCGTCGCCGATGATTATTGGGGAGGGCTGGAGGCACGCGAGTCGTCGACCCCGGACCCGACCGCGGCGGCGAACGTCTTTGACACAGTTTTAAGTGTCGTGTGATCGTCGCGACGCCTCGTCCGACGTTCCTAAAAATTCATTCGCTAGCCTAGTTTATTCAGTCGTTTATTTATTTACGGGAAAACCGTGTTTGAAAATCGTGTAGAAAATGGAAAGCAGATCGAATCGAGGTTAACGGGAGGGTGTGGAATAACGATCGAAATTGCAGACATACGGTGCAACGATTGCTTAACCATCGCGTGACCGGGTCGCTTTTGCTCCAGGGTATTTAAATACCTCGATTATTCAATTTTCGACCATGAGATAAAATAATGAAATCTCGATAAAAATTGTACAGCCAAAATTAGTTTTGAAATATTGCTGGAACGCTGAACTGTGCAGCGTCGTTGATGCCGTCTTTCGGCGATCAGTTTCTCGACACGGAATTTCACCGCGGAGTTTGCCCTGGCCCCGTTAGATCTCTGGGAGCACCTAATCGACTCCTATCGGGAACGACCACGCCTCTTTTACACGGGAACAGCGACAATTAGCCTTCCCCCGCTGTCAAACTCGCGCGGAAGATTTATCGGTAGACGTCGCCGGCGGACGATTAGAAAATCATGGTGTTTACCCGTGAACGGCGACGGCGTTATCAGCCGGCTCGGCTAATTAGCCGAAACACGGCGTTATTAAAAACAACAGGGTTTCGTTTCCGGCCCGGATATCGGGAACGACGCGCAAAGTGCGCCGCGGACGCGTTAATTAAGGGAGAAAAGGGCCACGGTTCGCTGCGGCCGATGCAGTTTTCTGCATCAATCGTCTCGGGCCCGTGGTTGGCAATGAAAGCGCAAAAGGGTCTCTAAAAGACCTTCCACCGGGAGGATTCAGTGAAATATACTGCGAGACGTACATCGTATACAACGAGGCAAGGGATTACGATCCGCGTGCGCGCACACACACACACACACACCGTGCCCGATCTCTCGCGTCTTCGAGCACCGAGAGGAGATCTCGTGCTCTCGCGGCGTCTCTCTCTCTCTCTCTCTCTTGACTCTCGGTCGAACGCGACCGACGACGATCCACGAGCCCGTCGTCGATTTTCCCAGTCGTCTTTTATTCGCCGCTCCGGCCTACGTGTTCGCGAGCGCGCGCCGATCGCCCGCCCGTTGCATACACAGCACGTACTATATGTGTTCCACCGGCGAGGAGCTCCGCCGCTGCCGATTTAACGCGTCGATGACGATTCCTCGCGCGCGAGCCTTTCTTTCGCGGAATTTCGCTGGTACCGTTACCGCCGCGATCCCGCGAGTAATTGTCGGCCGGAGCATAATAGATCGTCGTTCCCTCGCGCTCGAACGCGCGAGGCCCCGTGCCTCCGCTCCGCGGCCTATTCAAAATCAGTGTTTACCCGTTCTGTATCATCGGGTCCCATCTTCTTCCGCGTGTCGTCGGATCGGGAATAAATCCATTGGCCTGCCGACACGCCGCCATCGCCGCCGAGCGAAACGAACGTCTCTTCTACCGTTCGCTCGACCCACACAGTTCCTTCCGCGCGAAAGCGGAATCGAGGCTGAGAGCGGCGCGGAAGACGGCTGGCTAGGATTGTCCTCGCAGCCGCAGATTTCGGCGGTTCGTAGAGGGGCGGGGAGGAGGAGATCGGTGTGTCCACGCGCGTGCGGCACGGTGGGTGAACGACAAAACGGTTCCCCGGGAGGCCGGTGGAAGGAGGGGGGCGACCGAGCCTGTGCGGCAAAGCCTTGTCGTCGTTGGCGCGTGTCAATCTCAGGGCGGCGACGAGCGTTGCCCCTTTCGCGACGAGGATTAATCAAAGCCTGCGTCAAACTCTTGAGGCCGCGGCGCTGCGGGCCCGGTGTTTGCGCAAACACCGATCCGCCGTGTTCTCCGGGGGGTGGTTGGCATGCCGGGGATCCTCTGTTACCCCCTCCCCTCGCCCACGGTCCTCCAAATAAATGTTTCTCCGCCGAATCGGAGCGGGCTGGCTGGCTGGCTGGCTGGCGGACACAAGCGCCTCTCGCTCCCGTTTTCCGAGCCGAATGGCGCGCGGCGTGGCGCGGCGCGCAGCACACCAACGGGGTCCCCTTTGAAATTCATCCGTCCGTCGCGTCGCGTCGCGTCGCGTCGCCGCCGCGCGTATTCGATACACACGACACATCCAGAAAGCAAGCGCCGGGTGCATTTACCGTCGACGTTTCTCCGCGCTTTCGTTACAAAGTTCCCTTCGGCGGCGGAATATCAAACTGCTCTCGCCCGCGAGCTCGCTCAGAAAGAGAAGATCAAGAGAGAGAGAGAGCGAGAGAGAGAGAGGGAGGGGGCAGAGAGACCGGCGAACCCTTTCGCCAGACCGAGCCCGAGAGTAATTTCCAGGAATTAAAATCATAAAAACGACAACCACCGCGAATACTAAAAATCCTCCGTCTTCCATCCCTCCCGGCCGCCCTCCCGCGCGACCGGGGGCACAAAGAAAAAGAGGACATCCCGACGAGTACAAAGCATACAAACGCCCCGGATGGGTCCACCTCGAGCCACCGCCAGCATAAATTCAACCTTCTGAACTTTCTCGTTCCTCCGTTTTACTTTCCGCAGGCCGCCCCGCCGAGAGACCCTTCTCTCTCTCTCTCTCTCTCTCTCTCTCTTCTCTTCCCCGACCCTTTTTACCTTCGTGTCCCTATTCCGGCTCTCTCTATATATATCTCTCTCTCTCTCTTTCTCTATCTCTTTCTCTCTCTCGGATCCTCGCAGCGAATTAATAGGATCGCGGTCGTAACGAGTCCGACCGACTACTTTGATCAGATTCGGGCTCGCGCTAGGCAGATTAACCCTTCAACGGCTTAGCTCGGCGGAGATGCGGGCGAGAGGCGTCGGGACTGCGAAAGATACGGGAACGATTATCGTTTCGCGGACCAGTCGGCGGAACGGCGCGACGGCGATCCGAGAACGCCGAGAAAAACGAGTCCTTGTTTCGTTGCCAGAATGCAGCCGCCCTATCTCTCTCTCTCTCTCTCTCTCTTTCTCCCTCTCTCTCTCGCTCTTTTTCCAAGCTGTTGCCAAGGTCCTCCCTAATTCCTTTATCGTATCGGTCGCACGCGCCGCGATCGTTTGCCACCCTGTCCTTTTCGGCCAACCTTCATGCACCGTGCTCATGGCGCGATGCTTCTGTCGATTTTCCTCTGGTCGAAGGAGAATCAACCTTTTGCACTGGGCGCCATTGTGGATGTTACCTACCGGCGCTTATAAACATATATATTATTATATAGTATACGATATATATGTATATATAATATTGTTATAACAATATTCGATTTATATAAATTTGTAGACATCGCGAAATAGTTGCAAATCGCTAATAATAAACTTAATGTTTATAATAGATTTACGATGACCCCTGAGAAGGGACAACCGAGTGGAAAGGGCTAGAATGAAATAGTTTTACTCACGACCACATAAAAGAGCCGAGGCCTTCGCAGCTCCTATTGGTATTACTCACCGCGATTTCCGGAAGCAATCGCCGGCCGATCTCTCGGGTCGACCACCGATTTCCTTATAGCCCTCATCGAAGATCGTTCGCCCGTCGACTGGTTCAATTAAACGATCGGTCTAGCGCGAAAAAACTTTATAGTTCCGGCCTGTACACCTTGGTAGCCGCGCCGTTGAATGATAATTAGACAAGTTCATTCGGCGAACGCGCTCCTTCGCTCGACTCTAGCCGCATATCCCGGAGCGTTCCGTTCCAACGACGGTGGAATCCGATGGCTGGGAACGATAAGCCACCGTTTCGATGGTTCCGGGAGACCGCTGTCTGCTGGAAAGAGACGCGGGGGCATGTCAAAGGGAAAACAGCTTACGATGTAAACAGCTAGTCGTCCGACTGTTTAGGAACGCTGATTCCGCTGTTCCACGCGAGACTCGCGCGCGCCGTCTTACCGTCCTCGCGTTTTGTATTCCTCGAGTGGAACGATACTCGAGGCTGCATTAAATTGCCGGTCCTTTCGCCGCTCTGCTCCGCGCGCGCCTCTCCTCTCTCTCTCTCTCTCTCTCTCTCTCTTTCTCAGCGTCTGCGCCCGGGTGGAATAGGTCGAATGCGTATGGAAAGTTAAACGCGCGCGGTCACTCGGCGGCGCTCTCTGATGTCCCCCCGGATCCACGAATTTTATGTGCATCACGGAATAGATGGGATCGAGATTTAATTTCGAGAGCGGAGAGAGAGTCGATGATGCCGGCCCGATATTCCTCGCACGGGGGAGACGGTCTCGACACGTTCGCGGTTAAAACCGTCTTGGATCCACGTAGGCAGGGATAATGGCTTCGAAGGAGCAATGACAAGCAAGAAACGCTTGTTCTCCCGCTTCGTGATTGGACTTGGAAAATTACATATTTCTTGAAAACTCCTAGGACAGTTGGAAAATTTTATAAATTGTGTCTCATAGTTAAACCTTCGCGGACGGACGGCGACTCTTGGCTTCTCTATCGTCTCTGATACTCTCGCAGGCATTAGTTAAACGAAACGGAATATTCCAATTTATATTAAATCAGCAATTGTCCGAGTACTTTCGAAGGGTGATGCCTACTCGAAGGGGTGTGCATTCGGCCGCCCCTAAATTCGTCGACCGCGCCGCTTCAATAGCGTGACCCACATATGAGAAACGGCTCGACTGGAACGCCGCGACCGTATGCAGAAGACGAGGCCGTGGAGGAAAAATAGTTTGCCGAGACAACTCGACTGCTTTCGTTGGCGAACCCGACGCGGAACGAGCCGGAACGGAAGCGTCGCCGAGGCACGCATTGTTCGGCAAGGTGCTCGCGGGGCGACAAAGGCAACGGGGGGACTAGAGGGGAACGCGAGAGCGACCGAGGGGGGTGGCAGAGGGTGCCGGGAATTGGAAGAACGGTGGGTGGATGAAGAGGAGGAGGAGGTGGAGGATGAGGAGGAGGGGCGAGGCGAGCGCGGCAATAGCTTTGAAGGTAGCACAGCCGGGCTGGCATCGGGGGTATCTAGGATGGCAAAGCCTCTCCTAATGCATCTGTACGTTTCCCATTACGATTCGGTGCGCGTGGGTTAAACTAACGAGACCAGGCGACTGGAAGGGAGAGGGTGAGAAGAGATCAGAACCAGAAGGGAAGGACAGCCGGTGGAAGACGGAGCAGCCAGGCTGTGCCGCGTGGATTAAAGAAAGACGGGAGCAGGAGACAGAGAGAGAGAGAGAGGGAGTGGGAGCCGAATACGTGACGGGGTAAAATTGAGAGCGAGCAGGAGAGAGAGATAGTGCGTGGGGAGAGAGGGTGAGTTTCCATCTCGATTCGGCCGGGTTTCCATAGCGACTGGGACGTGACCACGTTGCCCATGGGGAAGACGAGCGAAAGAAAGATGAACGTAGACAAGGGGATCGAACGAAGAAGAGACGGAGAGGAGCGTCACGAATGCAATACCGACGCACACGATTCTCTATCTCTCGAACCAACCACCCCCCCTCCCACCGTTCCTCTCTCTCTCTCTCTCTCTCTCTCCGCTTCCGACCCCCCCGTCGGCCGCCGCCGCGCCATGATTTTCTCGATCCGACGAAGAAAAAGGGAAGCAAGGGTGGCAAGGGATAAATGGATACACCGGGCCGTAGAGAAGAGAACGGTTAAATCAACCGTGAGGTCACGCGGGAGAGCACGGAAGCAGCGGCGGAGAGAGACCCTCCGAAAAAGTTCCGACGTTCGGGGCGCAACGAGAAAAACTAGCGACTCTCCGACGGTCGGAATTGAATTCTCGGTGCCTCTGCTTGCCTCGCCGCCAGCTACGGGGGGATAATCAAATTTTCGTCGGACGGGAAAACGCGCGCGCACAGAGCCCTCCGGAACACGCCGGGCCTCCGTGAATATCGCGGCAGCGCGTGCGGCGGGGCTCTCTATGCGGCTGCGGAGGGAGCAACGCGCGTCGCGCCGAATCTCGCCAATCTCTCTCTCTCTCTCTCTCTCTGGCTCTCTCTCGAGCCGAGAGACCCCGTCGATGATCGATAAACCGGTCTTGGGAAATTTCGAAGCGGCACGCAGCGAGCACAAAAGAAACGATCCTCTCGCGCGCGCGGCAGGACGATCGAGGACACTCGAGGTGGCGTCGTTTCCCGTGTCAGAGAGGGAGAGAGAGAGAGAGAGAGGATTGCCAATTTGTCGAAGGGTCGAACCGACGGCTGGCTGGCTCGGTGGGTTCGATTGGCACCCGCGGTACGCTCAACCCCCTCAAAGGACCTCGCGCCACCACGAGAAAGAACCCCGGCCAGGCTATCGGTGCCGTTGCACAAACACACCTCGAGCCGACGCGGACCGCACGTACCAACGGTTCCACGAGGATCGATGATTCATCCCGCAGCTATTGTTGCCCCCGAAATAAGGAGAACCGGGAGGCCGAGTTTTCCCTGGGACGGCTCGCGCATACCAAAGTCCCCGGGACGAAGAAAGGAACGTGCTGCTGCTGCGCGCCTTCCGACAGCATTGGGGGGCGAAAGTCAATTTGGGAAACCACGGCGGTGTTCTTCATCCGACGACAACGAGACGAGGGTGCGTGTCGGACGGACACGCGGGGAACGCAATCAAGGCCGCGCTCGCGCGCGCGGAATTGCCGCGTCCAAGGAGAAAAGAAGCAACGTCCCCCCTTGATATACGGAGCTGTCACGTGGCGCTCTGATCATCGGCATTCCACTCGACCTTTTTCCCCGGGAATCATCGAAAACCGAGGTCTGTGTCGACGACGTCGGTCGTCGTCGGCCGCTCTTATCGCCGAGGGGGCGAAAACGAGCCAATCGCCGTCCGCTCGGCTGGCTCTCTTTATTAATATTCCAATGCGCTCGACGTCGACCCTTGTTAACCCTTGCGGGGCGCCGCGCCGCGCCGCGCGGGTCCAAAGCGATCGCAATTAGATACTTTTATCGTTACGAAAGGATATATAACGGAATCGCGCACAATGGACACGTTCAGCGAGAGCGATCGCTTCGACGGAACGGGTCCTCTAATAAGAATTCGGCCGGAACGACGATTTCCCGGTCGAATTCGGGCGATCTTTACGAGCGATCGGAGCGGCGAGCTACTCGGGGCAGCCGGCCGTCTAGATGTCCGTGATAAAGGGGGCCTAGTTCGTGTCGTAATTCGACGCTACCGACCGAAAGGGGCGGCCCCGTTCGTTATCGTTGGTCCGCGTGGTCGCGCGAGATCCGAGTCACGTATAATATCTCGCGATTTTATTGCGCGGCGCGGAGCGAGCCGACGCGACAGACGCCGCAAACGCGAGGCGCGTGCAAGCCTGTTAAAGCGCGCACCGCTGGAAAATTTCATCGGAAATATTAGCGGCCGCCGATGGGATCGCGCGGCGGAGACAGTAAAAGCAGGCTCGTTTTCTCGCTGGTTTCACGAACGAAAAGAGAAAGCTATAAAGCGAGAGAGAAAGAGAGAGAGAGGGAGAGAGAAAGAGCTGCGAGGTATTAACGAGGGCCGAGGATCGAACCGTGGAGAAATTAATTCTACGATTCGGAGGTGAGCGAGGCGCGCGCGCGCGCGCGTATCGGCGCGGTAATAAATTGCTTTCTCTCTCTCCCGAGAGAAAGAGAGAGTGATTTATCCGCGCGTTCGGCCGTATTCCCGTAGGTTCGCCCGGGAGACAAACGCGTTGTTTCGAGAGTCCGTTGGCAAAAGAAGGAAGAGGAAGAAGAAGAAGAATAGGACGAGGAGGAGAAGCCGAGTGCCGGGAGCCGGTGGTCGCTAAAAGAGCTCGAAAGTACCCCTCCGCAAACGATCGTCGTGTCTCCTTGCTCTCTTCTCTGAAGAGCCCGGCTCCTTCTAATCCGCGGAGGGGTCATTTCCCAGAGAAAAATGTGGTGCTCGTTAAAATTATCTACGGGATACGGCGCCGGGGCGAGAGAAGAAGAGACCCAGTCCGGGTTAGAGAAATCGGGTGAAAAATAAAAAGTCGAGGTTGATAAGGCTCGGGGTTGGAACCCGACGACGACGACGACGACGAGGACCAGAGCCGTGCTGCGCCGGCGACTGACGGAGAAAGAGAGAAACGGAGAGTGAAATAGACAGAGGGAATGGGAAAGAGAGAGAGAGAGGGGGAGAGAGGGATCCGGAGAAATGGGACGGAAGGAAG
Organism: Augochlora pura; assembly: GCF_028453695.1. Classification (NCBI taxonomy): domain Eukaryota; kingdom Metazoa; phylum Arthropoda; class Insecta; order Hymenoptera; family Halictidae; genus Augochlora; species Augochlora pura. The sequence continues at coordinate 25,556,159 of NC_135775.1, read as the reverse complement.
AGAAGGCCGAGCGAGAGCGAGAAGGCGAGAGGAAGAGAAGGAAGAGAGGTGCCGCGAACCGACAACCGAATTAACTTCTCTAGGTATTTCGACCTTTGCTCGTTTTGTCATTGTCCCCGCGGATAAGGATCTACCGTGCTCGCGCACACCCTACGTACATATATTTTTAGTCGTTTATAAGCGGGGGAGGAGGAAGAGGAGGAGGAGGTGGAGGACGGCACGCACACCGAGACGGAGAAGGAGGGAAAGAGGGAGGAGGAGGAGAAGGAGGCACCGTGCCCTCCGAGTGGTTCTATAAAATATGAGGGACATTAATATTCCGAGCCTCCCGGAGGAGGTGGCGGTGGTGGTGGTGGTGGTGGTGGTGGATGGAAAGTGGGTAGAGCGGAACCGGCAGCGAGAGAGAATCCGCCGCGCTAGAGTAGAAACTACTGTCCACTCGGTATTTCGAGGAAACGGTGGCCTGCTTTCGCCTCGCCGTAATTGCCCTCTCCTCCTCTCGCCTATCCTCCACCTTCATGTTTCATTTCTCTCGATCGCAATTATCATTAGAATCCGGCCGGATTCCGTTCCAGAATCGCCGCGACGGCTCCGGAGCGGGTAAACCACGCCCACCGGTTCACGGCCGAGCGCGAGACGAATTTTTCTTCCGCAAATCGGATTACCGCGTGACCTTCCGAACCGAGTTTTATCGGGTCACGGTGGAACATGAACGCGCGCGAACCACGCCTATTCGGGAAGCTTCGCCCCCGGGGCCAATTCGGGGCAGAGATCCGTCCGAGTTCTCCGACGCGCGGCGACGGCCGCCTCGTCGCGACGATCGCCCCAAATTCGCAGAGTCCTCGCGCCGTGAGGTCGGCCGAGAGGATTTGCTCGGGTCGCGTCGTGAAAAGGGCAACCTTTAAAGCTCCCAGAGGAGATCGGTGTTCGCGACGATATCGGGCCGCTCGAAAGACACGCGCGCGCGCGCGCGAAAGAAACGGCAGCGGCCGAGCGCGTAGGTTCGCTTACAATGTATCTCGCGGTGGTCCTCGATCGCGATTGGACGAGGCCCGAGCGAGATTGGATCTACGAGTATCGATCATGCATCGGCCAGGGCTCCTCCATTCGAGTACTAATGGAAAGACTGGTATTCATGTGAACGGCCTTCGGGGCTTCTGCAGGCCGTTGCCTGCGCCTCCGTCCTCTCTCTCTCTCTCTCTCTCTCTCTCCCTCTCTCTCTTTCTTCTTCTCTATCCGCTCTCTCCCCTCCTCCAGTCTATACTCCTCTCCTTTTCTTCCACGGTCTTCTTCTCTCTCCACCCTCTCGCCTTTTTCTTCGCTTCGTCTTCGTTCTCTTTGTCCTACCTTTTCGCGGACGATTTCTCTTTCTCTTCTTCTCCTCCTCTCTTCCCACTCGTTCGCGCGCGCACCTCCGCGCATACAGGCGTGTACACACACACACACACATATATATCTGTCATCCCGTCCGCGTCGTTAGAACAGACTATGTTTATTGACACGAGTCGTCTCCTCCTCCTTCTCTCATTTACGCTTGTGCCACACGAGGGAAGCGCGCGTGCGACGCGCGTTTCCAGCCGAAGTCTCTGCCGCACGGGCGTGTCGCGCCGACAGGATTTTCGAAACGATGCGGTTTCGGGCCGACAACCTGCACCAGACAGACGCGCGGAGTGTCAGAGAGACACGGCGGGCGGCTCTTCCGTTCACAATACCGTCGCCGCGGCATCCGCGCCGGTTTTTCGAGAGTAAAAGTGATACGGATCATTATTCTTTCCCCGATGCCTTCGCTCTCAAGACTCCGCGAACTTGATTCTTGGCAAATACGTCTTCGTCGCGTGCGCGGCTTAATATTTCTGAGCCTGGGGTGGCAAAAGGCGGTGTCGTCGTCGTCGTCGGTCCTCGAGCCGGAGAGAGGCGACAAGAGGAATCGGCCACCGTGGAGGGATAGATCCCCGGTGAGAGGATCGGGATTTCCGCGGAGATCCTCGCGCAAACTTTCTTACGGCCGGAAAGTCGTCGGTTTCCAACCCTCGAGAGAGAGAGAGAGGGAGAGACTCGTCGGGGGATATTCGGCGGTCAAGGGGCCATAAACAGGGCCACTGTGCGACCGGAAAGAAAAACATTGGTCCAGAAAGAGAAAGGATGCATGGGGGATCGCGGGGTAACAGTGGTTGTGCCGGCTATTCCCGCGGCGAAGTCGAAAAAAGTTTCGAGCCTTTTGTTTCGCGAAACTTTTATTTCTTCGAGCCGAAACGGTTTCGGCCACGGTCAGCTGCTGCTGCGCTGCTGCTACTCGGACTGTGCTCGCCTTCGCCCCGAAGATGATAAATTCCCGAATTAATCTGCTCGAAAAGTTGCCGGGGGGAACTTTCGCGTCCGCGCGAAACGACGGAAATTGCGGCTCCCCTGGGGAAACTGCTGCGGGAGTATAACGGTGGCCGAGGAATCCATAACATAAAGTAGCGGCCGGAAGCCACGGAGAGGAACAAGAGCCTCCGCTAATTCGCAGAGTAGCCTGCTGGTTTAAGATCCTGCCGGATCTTTGGCCCGCGACGAATTATCGAGCGGCAGCCACCGAATTTCCTCGATCGAACTTCTGGTCAAGAGACGCGCGCAAATAGGGAGATAAAGATAGAGATATTTAGATATAGAGATATATAAAGATAGAGATAGATGAAGAGAGACAGAGAGGGATTGAGAACCCGCGAGAGACACTTTATTATCGATGCATGGGAGTTCCCGTGACCCGTGAGGACGAGCCGCTGGCCCGGCCAGCTTTATCTCGGCGAAAAGTGTTTAATTTTACAACGTTCCCGGAGCAATCTTTTCTCGACTCTTTTATAGAGCCGGGAACAAACTCCCCTTCTGTTCTTCGCGGGCACAGTGGAGGACCGTCCAGGGAGAGAGAGAGGAAAAAAGGAGCGGCACGAGGAACCCCTTTCTCGTTTCCCCGCCGTGATCGCGCTATCTCCAAAGAGCTTATCTACGCGGCGATCGGACAGGGGTGCCGGGACGACATTATTTTTTTCTCGTTTTTCTGAACGGTGCCCTCTTCCGTTTCCTCGGGAGCGTGGTGGACCGTGGCGCGCAGGGTAGCTGCTGCTGCTGCTGCTGCTTCTTCTCTCGAGCCCTTGTGAAATTCCTAATTAAGATTCGGGAGCCGAAACCCGTAGCGGTCGCTGAAGAGAAAGAAAGAGAGAGAGAGAGAGAGAAGAAGAGTGAGTGAGAGAGGAGAGAGACAAGACCCTCTTCTGGCAGCGACTCGTCCAGCCTTCTCTCATCGCCTCTCGGTTCGGCTTTCTTCCTAGGTGAGAGAGCGCATAACCGCGGGCCATTGTGGCCGGCGAGCGTACCCCCCGGTCGTTACCCACATTGTTCCATTGTTGGATTATCATAAACACAGTTTCATTACAACGATAAAGGTGGCACGGCGTCGCGTCGAACCGAGCCGAGCCGAGCCGAGCCGAGTCGAGTCGAGTCGAGTCGAGTCGAGTTGGACGAGCCACGGACCACCACCCCCGGGGAAAAGCGAACTCGGAAACTCAATTTCTCCGGGGCCAGGAAAAGGGATGGCCCCTCTCTCTCCCTCTCTCTCTCTCTCTTTCTTGTCCGAGCCTGGGCTCGTCTCCGCCGAAGTCGACCTTTTCCCAACTTCCTCGGCTTTTCTTCTCCCCCCGCCCCCACATATCCCCCCCGGCCGTTCTCTGAGAACGTTTTTTTCTTCGCTGTTCTTTCTCCCGCGGGTTATATCTAGCCGACACGATATCTTTCCGAGTCGTGGCGGCATTGTTCGTCGGGCTAAGCCCTTGGAAAAATATTGGAGGGAGGGGGGGGGGGGGGGGGGTAGTAGAAGGTGCAGCGAAACGAGGCAAGACGAGGCGAGGCGCGGCTGCCCGGGAAATTGTATTTTTAATTTAATAATCGGGCCGGCTGCTCGAGGATAGGCGATACCGATCCACCATCACCACCACCACCACCACCACCACCACCTCCCTCCGGCGCCGTTTTCTCTTCGTTCGGAGGAAACGGCGTTGTCTCTCGCTCCGGCTGATATTTCGCCGAATCGAAAGGCAATCCCGGTGAAATAACTCGGGGCGTCAAAGGTCGCGGCGGCGAGCGAGAAACCGGGAAGAGGAGGGAGGGAGAGGCCGGCTCTCTCGAACAATGGTCGTAGGAAAGCCGTTTGCCGGCAGGTGAAGATCGTTTCGCCGCGTACCATCTGGACGGCCATTATACGGCTCGTGTACCGCCGCCGAGGACTCGATTATTATCCAAATATCGCGTTCTAGCGGGGCGACCGCGTGCAGGAGACGACGCCGCGCCGTTAACCAGTTCAAATAGTTAACGAGGTTCGATCGAGGGTTCCGGCTCGCTGCGTGCAACCTGCCGTGCAACCTCGTCGCAGAAACTGCGCTCTCTCTCTCTCTCTCTCTCTCCGCCCGTCCAGCCGGCCCTCGCTCATTCTCTCTCTCTCACTCTGACTCTCTTTCACTTTTTCTCCCTCCGCGCCAGGCTGTCCGCAATATTTTCGCCGGTTTATTGGGATCCACGCGGGACGAACTCCGCGAATTTTAATTAACGCAGCCGACTCGTTGCCCTTTGCCTCCGCTCCGGCAATCTCGGCCCGTCTAGCCACGGCTCTCTCTCCCTCTCCCTCTCTCTCTCTATCTCTATCTCTCCCGACCGCCTATCGAAATTCCTCGAACCTTCCCAAAGATTCGAACGCTCTGACGAGAAGAGCGCGCGGCTCCTCTCGGCGTCTAACTTTAGCGAATCGCCGAAATGCCTGGACCCGAGCGCGCTGTCGAGTCCCGCGGGAAACACCGCAGCACTCTCCGCAGCGACTGCACTTTTCGTTGCGCTCCGCGTTCCCGAGACGAGACTCTATTCCAATCGTCCGGCGGTCGATCGTCCGCGATCATCGATCCTCGGGCCAAAGCGCTTCGAGCGACCACCCCTCGAGCTCTCGGACGACTCCATTCATCGTCTACCAATGAATCGCGCGACTCCCAAACGAATATATATATATATATATTACGAACCCGAGGAAAATTGACTTCTCCCTTCGCAACTTGCCGAAAATAAGTTAGGGGACGTGTCGGGGCGTTTCCCGAACAAAAAAAACGCTGGCCTGTCCCGCAGGGTGGCACGGCATAAACTGTGCAATCGCGGTGTGATTATCGAAGACAGACTGCGTCCGAATGCGGTTCCACGGCCTCGAAATTTCACGGGACGCGAAGTTCGTCGGCCGGATATCGATGCGCCGCGAGAGAGAACGAGAGAGAGAGAGAGCGAGAGATAGAGAGAGAGAGAGTGAGAGAGTGCATCGGAGGCCGTCAGATGCCTCGTCCGCGAGCGCGTTCCCTGTCACGACGAGTAATTGACTATATAATGGATTCCTGCGACTGCGATACGTCAAACTGACAGGTCCAGGGGCGTGCGTGGAGGGTCCCGGCCGGGCAAGTCCTTCGATATTAAAGTCAACCCCCTTTGGCCCGACCCTGTTGCCCCCTCTCGCCCCTACGGCTAATTCCCGACGATTTTATAAAGCCCGCGTTTTCCACGCGTCCTAAACCCGGGGACAGGGAGAGAGAGAGGACGGGGCGAGGAGGAGGAGGAGGAGGAGCGGGGAGGGACGAGCGCTTGGGACAGGGACCGAGGATTTTCTCCCTTCGGAATTAGCATAAGATCGGTTCCGGTGGCCGGGCACCCCCTCAATTGGCATCGGCGAGGGTGCACCGAGCAGGAAGAGAAAAATTACATCGAGTATGCAGGACGATCACCGGTCGGACTCGCGATTCCTCCTCCACCCTACCGGTCGATCGTTCCTCGTTGGTGCAGTCGGTGCAGTCGGCGAGCGTGCGAGCGTGCGAGCGAGACCATAACCGACGTGCCGGCCCGTCTGCTCCACGATCATTGCCCGGCTACGCCCCTTACGCGCCGACACTCGCCGCCCGACTCGAAATAGCACCGGGATATCGCTCGGTGTATCTTTGGACCAGACTCCATTCACACTCCCGAACTCCACGCAACTGCGGCGCGCTGGATCTTCGCCGAGTCTCGTCCGACTTTGCTCCTTTTATTGGCTCCGTCCGTCCGTCCGACTGTCTTGCTGCCTCCCCGTTTCCGCCGTCGGAGTAAATTGCGTTCCCGAGCCGCGCGCGAGTCTCCCGGGTGTTTTCGAGCATCGACGGGCCATGGGAAAAGAAAGGCGACGCGACGAGGAGAGAGAGGCGACGGAAAGCCAGGAATCCACGGATTCCAGCCGGGTACAACCCCGAGGACCTCGTGTACCGTTTCAGACTTCCGGTTGCGAGTCCGCAGACGCGGTCGCAGCCAAGTCTGGGTGTCCCGAGTCTGGCCGTGCGTCGAGTCTGGTCTCTCTCTCTCTCTCTCTCTCTCTCTCTCTCTCTCTCGCGTGCAAGGGTTCGTCGGAACGCGGTACGCGAGGACAGACGACACAGACGCGTGGCTCCCGGTGTGGTCGTGTGGTCGAGTTTTCAGCCCCACGTGGCGCGGCTCGCCGGTGCAGCCCTCCTCGTTACGCCGTGACGTGCCGTCTCGTCAGGGGCGACGGTCATTGGCGCGTTCAGCCCTTCAGACACGCGACACTGTCGACGCGCCGGGTCCACCTAACTCGAAATATTACGGCGCTTAGGCTCTCCTCGCGCGCTTGGCTGGCCATCGATGAACCCCGGCGCGTCCCCCCTCCCCCCTCCGGCGCGCGGAAGCGGCAAAGTCCCCTGGAAAAACCGCTCCGGCCGACCGGCTCTGCGCTTCGAGGATCGCGATCGACGGGAAAGATCAAACGGCGGAAACGCGCTCGGAGCGGCGCGCCTTTCCCGCCTGAAAAAAAGCTAACCGACCGCGTAATCGTCGCGGCCGGGACGAAGAAAATTTGCTGTCCCCGAGTCTCGCTTGACGACGGCTGAAAAACGGGCCGATGCGACGCCGGGCTGTGCACAGCCGGAGGACAGGAAGCTTCTCGCGTGCATTTTCTTAGGGAGCGCCGCGGCGTCGGAGGCCGCGTAATCGAATTTTCTCGGAGACGACGGCCGTCGGGAGTCGATCTCCCGATCATAAATCTGACTGCTTCGGGAATTGCTTCGCGGCACGGCGCTCCGATCCCGGGGAAAGAGAGCGATTTGTCCTATCTGCGAGACGCGCGCGCGCTCGCTCGCTCGCGTCCCCCCGACGAATAATCCCGAAATAAATTCTGTGACGATCGGGCGAGGCTCTTTTCTCCCTTCTTCGCGATATTTCCTCGTCGTTCACCGCCACCCACCCCGCGCACGGCTAGAAGAAAAATCTCGGTTAACGCCCGAGACCCGAGGAAATGCTCCTTAAATGGTACTTCCAGAGAGAGAGAGAGAGAGACTTTCCCCATCCGGGGAGGCGTCGCTGTATCGGCTCGGGGGTGCCAAATAAACCGGCTACATCAAGTTTGCGATCGGCGGAGCGCCCTCCGTAACCACCCTTATATTGTCCGAAGGGTGCCGGGTCTCTCGTGCGGGCACACATATGCGCGCCCGTCCCCTTCCCTTCGCTTCTCTCTCCACCCGCCTCTGCTTCGTTCGCGCGAAACGAACCTCTACGGCTTTCCTTCCCAGAGAAACGAAACGAATCGTCCGGGGTCCCTCTGTTTCTTTCGCCATCTAATATTTCGGAGTTAATCCGCCGGATACACCGGCTGTTTCGTGGAACCTTATCGACCCGGGCCTCGTTCCCGTCCGGCACCGTTCGGTCTATCAGCCGAAGCCTTTAACTCGAGCCGCGTCTCGATCCCCGTTGTCAACCTTCCACTGGTCGGCCGGCTGTTCGATTAATCGCCCGAGACGCGCGCGATTCTAATGTTCCGGCCTCTCGATATCGTTTGCAGCGAAATTACCTCGAGCAACTTGTAGAGCTTGCCGCTTGCAGCATTGCGTCGAAAAATAAAATAAGTTCGCACGTGGGGGAAGACGAAGGGGGCACGCAACAGTTCTCCCTCCCTCCCCCCTCCCCCCGGTTCGATCTCGAGTGAGACGTCGCGCGATAAACGTGTTCCCGGTGGGGCTCGGAAGGAATATCGCTCGTTACGATTACCGATTAACGATCCACCGATGAGCCGAAGCGGAGGTCATGAGCGCCGGATGCGGAGATAAGGAAGGCTGAATTACGCGATTCAACGATCGGTGCCCGGGTAAACACTGGCGCGGCGCGGCCGTATAACGATGATCGCGCCGGAGAATTCAGAGTAATATCGACTGCAAAGTGGCTCTCGACTCTCTCTCCCTCTCCCTCTCTCTTTCTCTCTCTCTCTCTGCCTTTTTCTCTCGGAGAGTCCGTCGCCTCGGAGGCCGCAAAAAAAGCATTTCGCCGAGTCGAACCTCGCTCGATCGAATACTCCCGGAGCCTCTTCGCCGTGGTCGCGCAACTTGCCCCCCCGGAGTTAATTTAACTTTCGCGATTCCGCCAATCGCGTACCCTCGCGAGCCAGTTGCCCGAGGTGGCTGCCGTGAAACGGACGGCGCGGCGGAACGTGATGCGCGTACCTCCAGGAACAAGGTAACGGTGTACTCTCTCTCTCCCTCTCTCTCTCTCTCTCTCTCTCTCTCTCTTTCGCTTCCTCTCGCTCGCCCTCTGGGCTGCAGCTAACCCCAAGGCTGAGCGAGGGGTGGTCGGGCACGAGAGCTCAATATATATTAAGATCCGCGAACCCTCCGCTAGACTGAAAGTTCGTCTACCCCGCGCTACCCCCTAAGTCTTCCCACGAACGCTTCTCCACCCTCATAGACCGAGGCTACACCATCGGAATTGCGATTATGGTGGCAATATTACCGCGGCGGAGCAACGAAGACGGGGAGAGACCGTTTCCTATCTTCCCGGCACTGTACTGGGTGTCCCGCGGAAAAAAAGTCGCTCTTCAGAAGACCCCGACGATTCAGCTAACTCCCAAGATCCACATCCTGAAAGCCCTAGTCCCTTGATCGTGTCGATTCGAGACGATTCGTCCTTCAACGGAAGGGTGCGCTTCGCCCAGAGATAAGTAGAAACAGTTTGCAGTATAGACAAAGTCTTGGCCTCCGCCCCTTTTCGATTTATTTTCCTGAAAAATTCCTTCGTCGATCCGGTAATCGATGAACACCCGGTACAACCGTATACACGAAGGAAGGTTTACTTGTTGGCATTTCTTTCGGGTATCCTCGTTCATCGACTCGCGAGACGAGAGGATGGATGGTTGGCAGCCGACGCCGCCGCCGCCGCCGCCAAGCTTATTGGCTTTATTTCGAAAGCGGCGCGGAGCGGCGGTTCATATCTATTTACTGGCGCGGTTGATCCGCGAGGAAATAGAAAACGGCTATCCGGTCTCTCTCTCTCTCTCTCGGTGCCGGCGGGAGTGACTCGGCTAACGCGGGGTTCTCTGCCGCGGCCGAGGATGCTCATGTTCCCCCCGACAAATCGATAGCTTAATGCCCGGTTCGTGTAACGCGTTACACTTTATTGCCGCGGACTAAATTTCATCGTTTTCCCGGGGAACAAAACCGCGGAATCCATCGCCGGATGGCGGGATAACCGCGCGCGGAACGTTGCTTTTTCTCCAACCTCGAGGATTCTTTTGTCCGGGTCAACGTTCCTCCGGGCATTCTCTCTCTCTCTCCTCTTCCGATCTGGGTTCTCCCCTTCTCTCCCCTCCTCCTGCCACTAGAGCACACGCCGTTTCTCGCGGCGAGCCGAGGCGGATTTTCCGCGGATATATCGCGCGACGCGCGAGGCCGATTGAAAATCCGCGAAGACCGACGAGGAGGAGGGGGGCGTTCGTGCTCGACATAATTTCCGAGCGAATTAATAATCGACGATCGACGCGGAAGAACGATATTTTTTCCCCAGGCGGTTTCGTCGAGGACGCCGCGGGTTCGAGAGGGCCTCTGGTCGCGCGTTGCGGGGGGCGGCGAGCGGGGCGGGGGGACGGATATCGCGCGGCCATTACACGCGAAGCAATTAAACGCGACGCCGCGCCGAGCGGAAATATTTTTTCCCCCCTCCCCCTCGTGTGCCGCCGGCCGAATTCGCGACGCGATTTTTTTCGCCGCTCTCTCTCTCTCTCGATTTACCCCGATCGAGATCGCGCTCGCGGTCGACGATTTCGCCGCGCGTTCTATTATCCCGGGCCGATTTCGAACGCGCGGCATTCCCGCGATCCGTCGAATCGTGTGCCGCCGGTCCGCTAATGGATTCGCGGCCCGGCGCGGCGCGGCGCGACTCGTGTGCGGACGCGGATTCGTGCCGCCTCGCGCGTTTCATCGGCCGCCCGCCCGGAGTCCCGTTTCCCGTCCTCCTCCCCTCCCCCTCCCCCTCCTCCTCCTCCTCCTCCGTCCACGAAAGCCCGTCCTCGCTCCTGTTGCCCGTCGATCCGATCGATCGCCGGCTAATTGGGAAACATCGGCCCGGAGTCCGGCGAATTTGCCGTTTCACGCGATAAAAAGCGAAATTGCCTCTCTCTCTCTCTCTCTCTCTCTCTCTCTCGATCTCGCCCGCCGCCGCTCTCGCTAATCTCGCATGCGGCACGCTAACGAACCCGAGGCGCGAAACACGTTAACCGGTGTAATTAATTTCATTTCAAATCTCCAGCGGCACCCGGGGAAAGAGCAAGAGAAACTCGTTCGTTCGTTCGTTCGTTCGGCGCTGCCACGGCGACCGTGCTCTCTCGCCAAAGAAAGGACACGAGAAGAGTGGGCGGCGATTTTACTTAGGCGTAATTCCGTTACGAGAAATATCGCGGGAGCATCGCTAACGAACCCGCCGGTGCCGCAGCTCCCATGGATCGATTCCCGTGGCCGTATTCCAGGATCCGTCTGTCCCACCCCTTCTCTCTCTCTCTCTCTCTCTCTCTCACTCTCTCGCTCTCTCGCATTTTTTTTCTTTATTTTCCGCCACTAATAAGTAATTTCACGGGAGGGTCGCGCCGCTGGGAAATCCGGCTCGCCGAAAAATTGACGCGGCACGTTAAAAGAGGACGTCTCGGCGGGATCCAATTAAATTCCGCGGCGTTAACGACGCGCGCGTACTCTGTCTTTTTTCGCTTCGCGGCGGCGGCGACGGCGGCGGCAGCTCCGGAGGCTCTCGTGAAAGAATGACGTAAAAGCGCGGCGAAGAGGCGACAGGAGATGGAAACGGGAGGGAAAAAAGGAGAGAGAGAGAGAGAGAGAGAGGAGAGGCGAACAGAAAGCGAGAGGGAGAGCGCGGAGACACACCGGGGGGGGGGGGGGGGGGGGGGGGGGGGAAGAGAAATGGACGGGGGTGGAATTTACCGTCCTAACGCAATTTCCCAGGCGATAAAGCTCCGACGGAGGCGTCGAAATAACATCTCCCAGGACTTTTCTTCGTTCCTCTAATAGTCTTTGCACGGCTACGATATTACGGCGCGGCCTTCCGTCGCCGCGGATGCCGACCGGCGGGGGCCCCCCCTAAACTCTGCCACGATTCGTCGATAATCGCGATCGACCCGAGGCACGGTAATTAACGTCGCCCGATTCGCCTCGATTTTTCTCCGATCCGCCGTCGACGGCGGCTCTCCTTTCTCTTTCTCTTTTTCTCTCTCTCTCTCCCTCTCTTGTTCCTCGCGCAACCGAGCCGGGATGGTTGTTTTTCTACCCCCGACCGGCCTCGTCATCTTTCCCCGTAATAATCTCTTTGTGCTACCGAGTAACCGTACGGTTGAATTTATTGCGGCCTCCCTGCCGGAAACACGTTCGCAAGAAAATCCTCTGTGGGCAAAGAAGCCTGCTTCTCTCGATCTACCCGGTTTTTGCGCGTTCTTACCTACGCCGGGCCCCCGAAAGAGAGAAAGAGAATATAGAGGACGCGAGGGGGTCGGGAGAGAGAGAGTGAGAGAGAGAGAGAGAGAGGTGGCTGTCGAGAGGAGCACGGGAAAGACGGGCCACGAGGACGACGATGACGACGACCGACGACCGACGACGACGACGGGTCCTTCTTGCTCGGTCGGAACTTTTTGCGGTCTCTCTCGGGACGAGCCCGAGCCCGAGCCCGAGCCCGAGCCTGAACCAGAGCCGAGGGGGGCAATAAAACTAATGGTAACGCGCGCCGGTAATTCCTTGCGGTCTGTTTGTCGCAAGTCGACGACCTGGCCTCTCCGCCTCGTCATTTGCCGAGGGAGGATACCGCGTCCGACGTCGACGTACAAGTGGTTCCTCGGATCGGACACGGACCACGGCCCCTCTGCTTTCTCTCTCTCACTCTCCCTCTCTCTTTCCCTTGCCCACGAATCCCCCCCTGTCTAGCGATCGACGCGATAGAGATCGAAAATCTCCGGTCCGCTCGCCGGCCGAAAACTTGGGGTGCCGGAATTCCTTGGAAGTTCGAAATCGTTGATCGGCCTTCGCTGTTTCTGTAAATACGATCGTCGGCTTGGGCGGCTGGAATCGATAGGGAAGACCTTGAACCGTGGAGCGGAAGAACTCCTCGGAGAACGAGAGACGGCGGCGTCGGCGTCGGCGGCCGAATCTCGCGACGAGGGGTTCGAGAAAAGCTGATTTCGTAGATGCTGACGCGGTGGAATCTCGCGTAATCCGAACGCAAACAGCGAGCGCCGCTGTAGGGTCGCGGAAAAAGGGATCTGTCTCTCCCCGCAAATCCTTGTGCCCGGCCCGGCCCGGCCCGACCCGGCCCGGCCCGCGTTATTTAAACTCCGTTTATCTTATCGCGGTTGATTCGGGCGACGCGAGCCGAGCGGGTGCGCGCCGATGCCGGGCTATGCCGGGGGTCCGAGAGCGCGGGTCCGTCCCCGCGTGGCCTGCGCAAAACCCCGGCTAACGAGTGGCTATCGCACGAAATTAAGATCGTCCCGTGTGTTCTGGCTTGATTGCAGTGGGTGGAAGAGTCGTTCACGAACTTCGAGAAGGGCATCAATTGGCGGAGCTACGTAGTCTGCGACGTGGCGTACAACAACGTGAACAATTGGCTGTGGACGCCGTTCATCGAGAGGGGACCGGCGAACCGCATGTACGTAGAAATCAAATTCACGATCCGTGACTGCTCGATGTTCCCCGGAACCGCGCGCAGCTGCAAGGAGACCTTCAGCCTGCTCTACTACGAGTTCGACGTGGCCACCAAGGAGCCGCCGCCCTGGGAGACCGACAGCTACAAGTTGATCGGTAAGCTCGCCAAAAATCTCTCTCCCTCTCTCTCCTTATCGTCTGTCCTTGAATCGGTGACGAAAAACGTCTTTGGCACGCAGGACGCATCGCCGCCGGCGAGGGGAGGTTCAACACGAACACCGAGGTGGTGATCAACACGGAGGTGAAGTCGATCCCGGTGACCAAGAAGGGCGTGTACTTCGCGTTCCGCGACCAGGGCGCCTGCATCTCGATCCTCGCGATCAAGGTATACTACATCAGCTGCCCGGAGATCTCGGTGAACTTCGCCCATTTCCCGGCGACACCGACCGGCCGCGAGGTCGCCCTGATCGAGCAGACGATCGGCACCTGCGTCGACAACGCGGTGGTCATCGAGCAGCCGACCTTCCTCTGCAAGGGCGACGGCAAGTGGTACCTGCCGAACGGCGGCTGCCACTGCAAGCCCGGCTACCACGCCGACGTCGAGAAACAGGAGTGCACCGAGTGCCCGGTCGGCAAGTTCAAGTACGAGGCGGGATCGCACAGCTGCGAGCTGTGCCCGGCGCACAGCAAGTCCTCCACCCTCGGGTTCACCGAGTGCCGGTGCAACCCTGGATACTTCAGGGCGGAGAAGGACCCCAAGAACATGCCCTGCACGCGTGAGTGTCTCCCAGGCTACGCTAAATTCTTTCAAATTATAATCGCATCTCCTCTTCCCAAATTGTCCATTTCTTCCCGCCGCGAGCTCGACCACAATTTCAGAGAATTTACCGCGCTTTTATCGCTGCTATTCGTCCTCCTTGATCCGCTTTGACCATCTATCTTCTCTTCTAGAACCACCAACGGCGCCGCAGAACCTCACGGTGAACTTTGTCGACCAGTCCACCGTCATCCTCACCTGGAACGCGCCTCATATGCTGGGCGGCAGGACCGACACCACCTACAGGGTGGTCTGCGACGCCTGCAGCATGGGCGTCAAGTACATTCCTAGCACCGTAAGTTCTTCACTTCGACCAAGTCTCTTAACTGTCTTATCCCAGAACCGACAGAGATTTAAACGACTTTCTCTTTCTCTCTCAGGACGTCTTCAACGACACGAAGATCACGATCACCGGGCTGAACGCGGTGACCACCTACCGGTTCCAAGTGTTTGCTGAGAATGGGGTGTCGACGCTAGCAGGCAAGTCGGAGTACGTGGACATCACCGTGACCACCGAGGCCAGCGTGCCCAGTTTGGTCAGCAACGTCCGCATCACCAGCGTCAAGAGCTCCGAGCTCAGCATCAGCTGGGACGCTCCCATAACCGAGATAGGCGGAGACAGCGACCTGGTAGAGCGATACGAAGGTGAAAGATCATCTCTTCGCTAGCTTCGACTCCAGACGATTTAAATGGCACCTGTTAGCATCGAATTAATCCTTCCTTCTTTCTTTTCGATCAGTGAGGTGCTATCCGCGCTACGACGACGCTACCAACGCTACCGTCATCCAAACCTCGGACCTCTCCGCGACGTTCAAGGGTCTGAAACCATCGACGGATTACGCGATCCAGGTGCGAGCGAAGACGACGAGAGGCTGGGGCGAGTACACCCCGGTGATTTTCAAGAAGACGCCGCACGCCATGGGTCTAGGTAATTCTTTGGAACAATAGAGGAACGGAAAGTTCTGTCTTGGATATGGGGAACTGGTTGTCCGAACGGTTGTTGTCTCGGTTGCAGATTACGTGGGCGAGGACGACAACATGCAAGTGAGGATCATAGCGGGCGCGATCGTGGCCGTGGTGGTTCTCCTGGTGATCATCATCATCATGACAGTTCTGATACTGAGAAGGTACGACCGGTCGATAAAAAACAAAAAGAATTTCGCTCGTATATGTCCCACCGGGATTGTTTCGATTGCATTGATGCGATGTAATGATTTCGCTGCAGCAGGGCCTCGGACGAGTGCAACAAGAAACAGCCGAGCGACTGCGATACCCTGGAGTACAGGAACGGCGAAGGTACGTTCGTCCGACGCCGACAGGCCGGACAACAAAATCTCTCTTTCCTTCATATAAATTTATTATCGCTACTTACCCCCTGTCACTTTCATAGTTGTTTCACTACGCCCTCGTGTCTTGTGACTAATATTGTTGGAACCACCAAACCCCGTTTAGACCCAAGCAAGTATCAAACCCTATAGCCCGCCCGCCCCCCCCCCAAACCCCCCCCCCCCCCCCCTGTGTATACAGAAAAACCCCCCCCCCCCCCTTCAGTAACCGGTAAATGTCTTGTCGCCGAACACCCACCGCTAGTTAGAGGTTTCTCTCTTTTGAAAAAAAATGAAAGAAAGATTGCTGAAAAGTGGTTCGCCTTTGTTTTGTTTGTTCTTCTTTTGGCAAAAAAAAAAGAAAGTCGGATATACGAGAACGAAAAAAAAATAGAGAAAACACGTAAACGACGAGAAAACGATATGCGAAAAGAAAGCGTGTACGCGACACACAACAATACACTCGCGTTGGTGCGCGCGAGGAACGTAACGAAAAAAGAAACCAAAAGAACGAAAAAAGAAAAGGAAAAAAGCAAAAGAAACAGAAAGAAAGCAACGAGAGACACGTGCTTTCTTTATTGCCGGGTAAAAAAAGAAAAAAAAAAAAGATTCAATCACGCCGTTTCCGGTCTGCAGCCGTACATGTACATCATTCTAACCGAATTCTTTCGATTCTTTCTTTTCATGTGCGATTCCCCTAATCTATCGAACCTGCCTCCATGAACAAATCCATGAAAAAACCCAATGAAACAATGTACACAATCGCCTGCTACTACAGGACTAGTTGTGACCTACAGTAAGTCTTCTCCAACACCTCAAGTTTTATTTTTTCTAGGAACTCGGTTTTATATACGTAGTTACTTCTTGCACCCCCTCTTTGTACATGCATCTTTTGTCGGCCCGCGTTCCGGATTTGCTGAAAGCACGGGCACGCACGGCGGCGGCACTCTTTTTCGCTTCCTGCTCTCTCTCTCTCTCTCTCACTCATACTCTCTCTCCCTCTCTTCAGCTTCTATCCGTCCATCGTTGAACGGAATGCGCGTTTTCCTTTGGTCTCGCGAATGCAGAATGCAACCCCGCCTCGGGAACAGAAACGAGGAGAGAGAGATCAACGGTGATACAGAGCTGCGAGAGGAAGAGAGTGAAAGAGTAAGAGAGAGAGAGTGAGAGAGAGAGAGAGACAAAGAGAAAGAGAGCCACCGTGCGTGCTCGCGTTTCGCGTGCTTGCCTACGTTGCGACTACGTATATACTCTGTGTCTTTACCGTTCTGCATGCTCGCTGTTCTTAGCGTGTTTGTCACTTGCCATTGCACTCGTTTCACTTCAAGTATGTTGTTCTATCGCCTCTGTTTTTTTTTTTTTTTTTTATTTTATATGCACACACGCATAAGCGCGCGTCGTCTACCCGGCGACAACCATCGCGGCGGACGGGGAACGAAAGCTGCGCAAACATCGGGCAAACGAAATCGAATC
Source organism: Augochlora pura (assembly GCF_028453695.1). Taxonomy (NCBI): domain Eukaryota; kingdom Metazoa; phylum Arthropoda; class Insecta; order Hymenoptera; family Halictidae; genus Augochlora; species Augochlora pura. Next base: position 25,539,546 of record NC_135775.1, on the reverse strand, counting down.
TTTAGCTCGCAGTTCCATCGAGCTTTCCGACTCGGTCTCTCTGTGTGTGCGGCTCCTCCTCGTCGACGTTGCGCATCTTTTCGACGTCTCCTCGCATCCGTCGCGTTTCTCTTCTTTATAGCTTCGCGACTCATTCTCTCGATCACATCATCGAACAAACACTTCCATCCGCTTCTTTTTGTTTGCTGTTTTGTCAATTAGTGTGTTGGTTGTTGTGTTGTTCACAGTGCACTGCAAAATGGACAGTTCACCGATTGTGACAACCCACACCAACAACAAGAGCAAGTCCTCGCGTAAGTCCTCACTCACAAGTCCCAGCTAAAGCACACGAAAAAATAATCGCCGGAGGAACCTCGAGAACTGTACCCGAACACGCGACCAAACCCGCACACGACTTTGCCGCCCGAAGAATCCTCCGCTTGTTCTTCTTTTCTCGCTGTTGTCTGTTGTCTCCTTTTCTCTATTTTTCTCTATTTCTCTATTTTTCTCTATGCTTCTATGTTTCTCTCTATTTCTGTCTATATCTCTATCTCTCTATTATCTCTGTCTGTTAACAAAGTCGTCTCTCTCGACCGTTTCGCACCGTAGTAGACACAGAAGCACGATATAGCATGCCTCGATTCCTTCTCTCGTTCTCTGTTCGTTCTGCATCGTGTGTCTGCTCTCTCTCTCTCTGTCTCTCTCTCTCTCTTTCTCTCGTACACTTTTTCCCAGAGCCGGACACCGATCTTTCGGACCGGACGATCGACGTTCCGTGAAACGTTCCGAGCGTTGACACGCGGGAAATGCTGGATGTTCCGGTGGAACTCGAATTAATCGGTCTCCCGCGGAGAGAGAGAGCGTAACGCGAGCGTTCAGCTGGGTCGCAGATCCATGCCGCGGACACGTGAATTAACGGCGGACCCGACCGAGTAATTCGATTCGAACCGGAGCATCCTCTGCACTCGGTGCGCCGCGACTAACGTCATTCAATCCGATGCATCGTTGATTGAGATCGTTTGGCGTATTAGGCATGCGAGAATTTCTGCTCTGGCATGAGAATTGGTTATGCGCGAGATCTTTTGTTTTTTTTTTATTCACCATTTTTTAGTTTTCTACCTTTTACCTGTTTTTTTTTTATTTTAGCTGTACCTGTTTCTCTATTTCTCTTCTTTTTTCGTTTAGTTGTACCTGGTTTTGTCTCTTAGTTGTATTTGTTTATATTTAGAGTTGTGTCCGTTTATATTTTGAGTTGTATCTTTTTACATTTGGAGTTGTATCTTTTTTACATTTTGAGTTGTATCCGTTTACATTTTGATTTGTACCTGTTTTATTTTTCTAGTTGTACCTGTTTTATTTATTTATTTATTTTTTAGTTGTACCTTGTTTTTTCGTTAGTCATTTCTCGCAGATTTTTATATTTTTTTTTTTTTTGTCGACGATCGTCGCATAGCGCAGCCTAGAAACGTAAACTCGGCCGTGTCGCCGAACACTTTTCGTTGTTTGCGTTTTGCGTTACGTTCGTTTGTACGTTTCGAAACACGCTGTACTACACTCGACGACGGAAACACGAATCGATGGTGCCCGTCGACGGGGTTCTTGTTTTTTTGTCTATTTATTTTTTTTTTAGAAAAATTGATCACGGGGATCAACGACGAGACTTAGAGACGGCTCTAGAATAGACACGCATATAGATCGTCGATCTTGCGCTCCAGCGTTCCCTGTTTGCAATATGATCTGTTGAAATTTGTTAGTTCACTCTCTGGAGCGTAAACGAGTCTCGTTCAATTGTTCTCCTTACTTATATATATTTATATATATATATATATTTTTTTTTGTTGAAAGAGGAAGGGTGTGTGAGTGTTTTCACGGGATTGATACGGTTCTTTGTCAGGCACGGAGCGAGTGTTGCCCTGTAACGCTCCGATATTCCGTCAAAATTTAACACACCGGCCCTCGTGTTAATATAATGAACTCTGTTTTGGTGACGTTGCAGTGACCACGCCGCTGTTCACACCTGCAGTGGGGGTCGCTGCCGCAGGTGCTGGAGGCGCCGGTGGTGCGAGCGCGAGGAGTTACGTCGATCCTCACACCTACGAGGACCCGAACCAGGCCGTAAGGGAGTTCGCCCGTGAGATCGACGCTGGATACATCACGATAGAAGCCATCATAGGTACCTTACTGTTCTACCACCTACGACCCGCTGACCGTCGCACAGTACACCAAATCTCTCAAAAGCATGCAAACTTGGCAGATTCTCAATATAACAAGGAACAAATCAGAAACCTTATCAATCTCGAGATATTGTCTACTGTATCTGCGATATGATAAAGATAAAAGTAAATTAACTTCGCCTAGAAAATAATTAACATCCTATTAGTTTCTATAACAATAATTTCAAAGGATCCGATATCGTTGTATAAGATATATTTAATTTTTATATTCCGTCCCGCGTGGCCGCACTGTGCGTCGCTCTCCCACGGTTCTCGTTCGCCTCGACCGATCCCCCGTTCTCCACCCATGTGACTACCGTTCTCCAACCACGTTACTACCGACTTCTCTTCATCGACAGGTGGCGGCGAATTCGGCGACGTGTGTCGAGGAAAGCTGAAGCTGCCGCCGGACGGCCGGACGGAGATCGACGTGGCCATCAAGACCCTGAAGCCGGGCTCCGCGGACAAGGCGCGCAACGACTTCCTCACCGAGGCCTCGATCATGGGCCAGTTCGAGCACCCGAACGTGATATTCCTCCAGGGAGTGGTCACCAAGAGCAACCCGGTGATGATCATCACCGAGTTCATGGAGAACGGCAGCCTGGACACCTTCCTGCGCGCGAACGACGGCAAGTTCCAGGTGCTGCAGCTGGTCGGCATGCTGCGCGGCATCGCCAGCGGCATGCAGTACCTGGCGGAGATGAACTACGTGCACCGGGACCTCGCGGCGAGGAACGTTCTCGTGAACGCGGCCCTCGTGTGCAAGATCGCGGACTTTGGACTGAGCAGGGAGATCGAGAGCGCCACGGAGGGAGCATACACGACCAGGGTGAGCCGAGGAGCACCTTAGTCTAGTTTAGATAGCTACTCGACCGTCGAGTAGGTTCATCGTGGCTCTTGGAGCCGGATAGGAGTAGCTCTAATCATTTAATATGCATTTATGGCAAAATTAGTTATCGTTTCAAATGTAATAAAGATTAAAGGAATTTAAAGATGTCAATCTATTAATAGGATTAATGGAAGAATGAACTTGCTTCTGGGTGCCTGAGAGGTTAATTAAATGATATCTACTCGTGTTTGTCATAAATGCATAAAACTCGCAGTTTAATCGTCGTAAGCTTCGAGCTAGCGGAGACACGGCACTTATCTGCGATAGTTATAATGTATATCCGCTGTAATCTTGAAATTGAATGATAATGAAAGCTTGTGTGTTCGATGGAAAAGGGAGGAAAGATTCCGGTGCGATGGACAGCTCCGGAGGCGATAGCGTTCCGGAAGTTCACGAGCGCTTCGGACGTGTGGAGCATGGGTATCGTCTGTTGGGAGGTGATGTCGTACGGCGAGAGGCCGTACTGGAACTGGTCGAATCAGGACGTGATCAAGTCGATCGAGAAAGGCTACAGGCTTCCAGCGCCGATGGACTGTCCGGAGGCGATCTACCAGCTGATGCTCGACTGCTGGCAGAAGGAACGTACCCATCGCCCGACATTCGCCAACCTGACCCAGACATTGGACAAGCTGATCCGGAGCCCGGAGACGCTCAGGAAAATCGCCCAGAACAGGTAAACGTTCTCTTGTCATTCCGATCGCTGTGACAAACTTGTCCGCGGGCACGCGCGTCGCGTCCTCTTTTTTCCGCGCCGCTGACAAGCTATTCGCGCGCGTTGCTCGTTACTTCGCAATCTCGCGGCCACGTATAATAATACTAACTCGCGTGCGAAGCTCTCCTTCGTGGGAGAACCGTTTTTGCCCGGACTAACGTAATCGAGAAGAATAAGTCGTTTTGCCTGTTCATCGCGCGAACGATTCGATGGTGCCCCGAGCACCGCGCTCCGCTTCGCTCTGCTCCGCTCTCTGCTCTGCGCTCTGCTTTGCTTCGTGCCGCGAGCAACGCGGATCGATTCCGCAGCGTATCTTGTTTTGTTTTGCCGTCGCCCCGAAGCGGAGCAGAGCGGAGCGGAGGCGCGAGCAACGAAATTATCGCGGCTCGAACATCGGCAGAGAGAGAGAGAGAGAGAGAGATATATATCTCCTCTGCCGCGGCCATCCCCCATCGAATCGTTCGTCCATCATCTCTCTTAACACGATATCATGCCGCATGCCACGCGTATTCACACTTCGTGTCCATAAATTAATTTCTCTCGACAGCCAAAGGTTTTTTCCGTTTCTATCGCTGAATACTTGCGAAGCTCACACCGCTCTCTGCGCTCTCCACGTACGCTGTTTAGACCTGGGCTTTGATATGTTGTTGCTCATTCGTATAATAGGATGTCACGCCATTAAAACGACGTGTATGTACGCCTGTTAATGACCGTCCAGGGATAATGTCGTTTTACGATTAATCTGTGTGTGTGCGCGCGCCCACCAACCCGACAGAGACAGATTTTTCGTCTGCACGCGACGCGCTCGAGGCGTCGTGGAAACGCACCCTCGACCTGATTGGCATTACTGGAAGCGGGCATAATCTGTGAATCGAAATACTGGACTGTGATTCTTTTCGTACGCACCAATTTTTCAACTCTTTTCTTTTTTTTTTTTTTTTTTTTTTTAATTTTTTTCGTAAACAAGTTGCCGTTTACTTTCGATTGGTTCAGCTGCTCTGTGTACTTTTTCTCTGTGTTTCATTTGTTTTTTTTTTGTTTTAATTGTTTAATTTTTATCTCATCTGAATCTTCCGCTTTCTTTCCGAACAACAGTTCTCTCAGTTGGTACGGTTATTTTTTCCCGTAGCACGAATAAAGTCGTCAAAATTGATTTTTTGGCAGAGCGCGCCTCCGCTTCCTCCGCTTCCCGTTCTCTTTTTGCATCGAAATTCGTATATCCGAACCCCCGGCGAAGATACTCTCGCGCCGCGCGTTCCCGCCCCAAAGGGAACGCGCGACGGACGCGTTTCTGTTTCTGATTATTCTTGGTTGCAAGCACATATTTTTCTTTCCGACGAATCTCTCTCACGGGCGGACGGCGCCCGAGTGCCGCGGCAGAAACCGCTCTCGCGCGCGAGCTACGTTCCTGCGACGCTAACAAAGTGGCTTTTGCGTGCGCGCACGACTCTGCGCTTCTCGGGAACGGCTTCCTCTAAACTTCCTTTGGAACGCGCGCGCTTGCTCTACGCGAAACAGACGAACAATGAAAGCAAAAGAACAGAGAAAAGAATAGAAAGAACAGAGGAAAAAAAACAAAGAACAGACGAATTAAAAAGAGTAAACGATCCGACGGTGATCCAAAACAAACCACTTCCGCGCGTCTCCGTTGTCCGCGCTACTTTTTTGCTTTGGATGGAAAAATTAATTTATGGACGAAAGTCTCGAATCATTCTCGCGGGATAATTTTGCCGTTCGCGTTTCAAGAGAACGGACGAGAAAAAAAAGAAGTGCGCATCGCACTGCGGTGGCTTTTCAGAGAGCTTTTATCGCTTTAGCGCTTATCGTTTCTGTAATCCTCGATCCCCTTTACCCTTCCGACGCCCTCCGTCGCGTCGCCCGGTCCTTTTCCGACTCGCCCACCCTCCTCCTCCTCCTCCTCCTCCTCCTTCCTCCGATCCCTTTCCAACTCGGCCCATCCGCGCCGCCACTTATTTCCACCGCGAACCACGCGAAAAAAAGGGCGAACAAAGGCGAGATCAAACGATACTCGAGAGAGAGAGTCGGACGTCTTGCTCCGCTTTATCGTCGACCGATCGTTAATAAGGAATACGAGAGAGAGACGTCTGTGTCGCGAGTGGCCACCGTTCCGAGACCGCTCGAAAAAAGAGACGAGACGAGAGAGCCGAACGCGAAGAGCCGAGAAGAGACGAGACAAGACGTGAGGAGACGAGAAGAGAAGAGAGGCGGACGTTTCCTCTCGGACCCGAGAAAAACGATCTCGTAACGGGACCGTTTCGGCTCGGGACGAAACGATCGGTCGGGACCAATCGATTATCGTTTGGATTTCACACGCGGCCCCGTGGACTGTATCGTCGCCGAAAGCCGAACCCGAAGCACACGGTGAAAGCGTTTTCGGTCGAACGGAACGGGCCACGTTCGCGCGTTCCTCTCCGCCAGTCGTCCGGTTCCCGGGGATCGATTCCACGGCTCTTTCGACGAAATCGCTCGAGCCGACGCGAATCGGTCCGCCGAGAACATCGGCGACACAGCCAGATGTACCCCCGGTTCCCTCCTCTTGCCTCTGTCCGACCTGTCGAGACCCGTTCCTTTTCCCCCCCAACGAAACAAAAAGATCTCTCTCCGTGAAAGATATTTCAGTTTCTCCCACCACGACGACGTCCCTTTTTTTCTGGGCTAATTCTTTGTGGTTTTGGTTTTGTGGTGTCTTTGGTACCCGACTACGAACTGTGCAACCGAACGCAACTGCGACAACTACCATCTACCACCAATCTACAACTCTCCACCAACAACCTACTACAACAACAACAGCGTGAGGCCACCTGCACACAATCCATACTATGTCACAAGCCACGCGGCTGCCGCACAGGTCGCGGCAGCGGCCGCTGTGATGCCAGCCGCGGCCACCGGCCAGTTCGTAGACGTAGTCGGCCATCAGGCCCATCAAGCCCAGTCGACGATTGCCGTTCCAGTAATGCCACCAGGAGCCGGCCGTAGCTTACACTATCACACACACGCAACGACACACGCATTGCCACAGCAGCCACCGCTTACCTACCCCAATTGGGTCCCGTTCACGCATTTCGGTTAGCCCGGGGACACGCGGTCGCTCTCGACTTCCAACGATCGTTTCTCGCGAGCCTAGACCCAGCCGCGAGAGCCTTAGACCTGTTCGATAGCCGGGAGCTTTAGAGACCTAGCTGACAGCCTCGCGCCTGGAACAGTCGAACGACCGAGGGCCGATCCTCTCGAAGCCGCGCGCTCCGTCTCGACGCCGCTACCTCGATCATCTCCGCGGCTCGCACGCTCCTCGAGCCGACAACTCGGTCTTTATGCGACCGCTCTCGAGAAGCGTCCGACAACGAACTCTGTGTGTCCCGATGCTGGTTCTGCTATTTCGCTAGGCAGCATCGCTGAAATCGCAACGCGCATAAAAATTAGAGACGCTGCATCTATGACAACGGAGCGTCGAAGTACCATTTCATGATTTCTATTCGCTCCGATTCGAACTCGGGGTACCAGTACATGCATTTACGTATCGCAAGGTAGTTGTAGAAATAACCGACAAGGATGATACGCTTCGGGACACGGAAGATCGCGACAGAGAGAAACCGTAGGATATAGGATCCCGATCGTCTCGCCGAGGATCCCGCGAGAACTTTGCGAGCGTAAAGGGGGAGGAACGAGACGATCTCGCCGTACTCCCCTCGAATCCGAAAGCAGCGGCGTCGAAGTGAAAACGCGACACGGTTGGGAAAGAGGCGGCCCCTCGAGCCACACACCGGCAACCGTCGAGTACAAAGTGTCTTCGTCGCTCGACTTTCCACGCGGCGGCAGTCTTTTATTCCAGGACGAAAGCCGCGCGACGACGTCGATCTAGGTGAACTCGCGGAACGACCTAGGGAACCGAGGCCACGGAGCTACGAAACTTCGCCTCGGCAACGAGGAGCTTCGGGCGGAAAACGCGCGAACGTTTTCCCACGAGCCGAGAGATCGAACTTCTCTCCGCCGCGAGTCAGATCAACAGGTTCCGCTTTTTTCCGTCGTCGTCGCGCAGCGGAAGATGCTCGCGAGATTTTCGATCCGGGGAGACCGGAAGTGTCACGTGTCATTGTAGCAAGTAGGACGCGCGTATCGCGAGCGTTTAGGTGCGAGTATCGCGCGCATTAGGGTAAAAGTTGTTTAGGACGATGCCGTTTCGACGTGTTTAGAGAAGCGCGCGCGCGCGCGCGTTAACAATTGTAGCGGATTAGCCGTCGTAGGTGGAATTTAACGTTTGTTCTCGATTCAGCCGGTTATATTCTATCGATTCGATTAATTAGAATTCGCGACGGTACACGAGGGGGGAGGAGGAGGAAGGCCCTGTTATTGTAACGAACACGTCGGATCTCAGACAGAGCTTTTCTATCGCGATGTTCGGGGGCGAGAGCGCCGAGGCGCGCGGGTAGATTTTATCGGTTTCTTAGCTGCCACGTGTGGACGTCGCGTAGAGAGTATTTATGGTTCTAGTTAGAGGGATTTATATGGAAAATTTTCAGAGAGTATATATATAAATGCGTCACGCGTATATATATATATATGTATATGTACCCTCTCTCTCCGGTTTCTTTTCTTTTTCTTCCTTTTCGTAGTGTTAACGAGAATTTATAGAGGACGAATCGAACCAACGAATAGCAATATAGGGGTGGAGGAGCGAGGACGCAAGCCTCCCGGGAGCTTTAGGGGGGGCGAAAGAGAGAGGATTTTATCCGCGGGACGTGTTGTACGCGAGAATGCAGTCATAGTCTTTCAGATGTTTTTCTAATTCTTGATAATATACGTAATTTAAATATATATATAGATGTAAGTATACATCTCGCACGCGTATACGTAAATACATGAATCTATATATATATATACATACAAACGAAGAGAACAAAGAGAGAAGAAAGGCTATATATGTATGTACACATGCAGAGACACGTACACGCGTACACGTTCACCGACATGTTACGTACACGCGCAGCAGACACATCTAAGCCCACAGACACATCTTCTAAGACACATACGTAAATATGTATACATATAATATTTATTGACGTCATCGACTTTACGGCAAAAATAAAAAAGAATGAAGAAAGCAAACAAACAAACAAACAAAACTGCAAAGACTTATTAGCATTTAATCGTGCGAGCGACCGTTACGAGACTAGCTTAGAATAGTATTTTTTTACTTGAACCAAACGAAACGTCGGGATAAAAAAAATCGTGCAGAGAGGCACACCACGCCGGTTCTACAGGAGAAGACAGAGAGAGCCCAGGCCGTGTTTCCACGCCGAGCTAATCGATGATACAACCGCGACGCGGCTAGCACACGGCGCGCGTCGCGCGTACATTTACCTTTTAGGAAAAGAAAACTTCGGAAAGTCGATCGTAAAAAAAAAAAAACAGTAGTGGTACACGTATACCGTTGCGCAACACCATTGCAGGAAAAATGATCGATCCGAAGAGGTTTAGCGCGAGGGGAGGGCGGGGGAGCCTCTAGTTATTGCGGCGCTCTTGTTCGAGAGCAACGAGGCTCACCGACGATTTTCTGTTCCGATCCACACGAGACGCTCGGGACGAAACCGAGCGACGAAACAGAGAAAGAAAGAGAGAGAGAGAGAGAGAGAGAGAGAGAGAGAGAGAAACAAAGGAAAGAGAACGATCTCAGTCGAATCGAAACGGACAATCAGCTTAGATGGCGCGTTCGGTCGCGGGAATCGAATCGAGCCGAATCACATCGCGTCGTATCGTATTGTAGCGTATCGAATCGAGCCGAGGTTTAGACGCGCGTTAATTACCTCAGATAACAGACGTGGACAATCGCGACGACGAAGGAGCTTCGCACAAGCACGCGCGCTCGAGAGAAATCCGCGGAGGGAACGCGGGAATCAAACGCGCGAGCCGTGAGGACACGCGATCCCAAGACTCTAGGCATTTTACACGGAGAGAGAGACACGAGCATACACACACACACACACGCATACACATCTACACGCATAGCCGCAGAGAGACAGAAAGAGCAAACACGGCGCGCGGTTCACACTACACACACGTAGTAGACAGACACACAGGCACACGCAAGCACACACACCTCAGTGTGTGACCTCCATCGCACTAACAAATGCTAACAATTGTCAGAATCAGGGAAAGGGGTGCTCCACCCCCACCCCCACCCGCCTCGTCGACATCCTCCAACGTGCATTTGAGGAAAAGGTAAAAAATCAAGAACAGCTTTCAGTCGACCAAACAAGTAAACAAAGTACGACGCGCGGACAGGGTCCGACCAGCCAGCCAGCCAGCCAGCCATTCGATCAGCCGTCCATTGTTTCGATCCGCTCGAGCCGCGCGGATTTCGCGCGCGACCAGATAAGGCAGATGGCCAGCGAAATTGTTGCCCGATCGGCAAAACTGTGGCTGCTCGGTCCCCGCGCCGCGCTGGATTTCACCCACGAGTATTGCTGCCACGTAGACAGCATTTGCTCTGCTTGTACCCTCTTAGTTCGTATCGCACTGCTTGCTTCGTACGCACCATTATCCATATTCACGTATCTATACGTTTACCGTACGCCCAGCTAACAAGTATATATATATATATAAAAATCCGAGTACTCTGTGTATAACCGTGGACCGTGGATATCACACCGTCATTTTAGTACAATCTCGTTGCCGCCATCAGCGAGTCTCTCACTCTCATCGCCATCGATTTATATCTCGTACACCAGCAGCCGTCGCCGGGGTTGCCGGTTGCAACGATCCAGGAGAACTCGCGGGACTCGACGTTCCGGCGACCCAGCCCGGACGGCCTTCTTGGCACCGATCGCATCGGCCGACGTGTTCACCCCGTGTGTTTCTCGCAGTCCACGAGGTTACGTCGGCCGACGCACGCCGCCGATCGGCCCGAGCGAACCCGGGCGCGGTCGCTGAAACTTGCCGAGTCACGACCCAAGTGTACATAAAGACATTAACGAGCTCCCCAGAAACCCCGAACCCCCTGAACCCCCCCAACCCCCCTTCTCTATCTTCTCTCTTAGACTAAAAGATCCATCTTCTATACAGTGTACCCGTAAAAGTCGATCGAGCGAACGACGACGAGCCAGTACCGAGTAAAAACTTCTAGAAGTCAGTAGCAGACTCTCGAAACTCGACTCACGCTTCTTCGCCCACCCCCTAACCAGTAACCTAGTTTATCCAGAATTCGATTTCTGCTCGGGGAACGGCGACGCGATCCACGACGACGAGGACGATGATCGTTTGTCTCCGAGGGTCGTCGTCCGCCTTTCCACGGGCAGATCAATCGACACTTGTGTGTTCCGCCAACTAATGGGTAACCCCTTTGTACATATTATCTCGGATATCCAGCTCTGTATTCAGCCCCGTGCTACTACCGACCAGAGGGAATACTGGAGTTGGGTCCTCCAAGAGCCAACTTGCCCGTCTACTTTACTTGGGTGATGAAGCGCGAAAGAACGAAGGCACCTCTCCGGTCCTCTTCGTAATTATTAGATCGAGTTGTAAATGACTTCCGATGCAGCCACGTGGAATCTTTTGTTCGAAGCTATCCACGAGTCCATCGAACGAGTGTTTGCTTTTGCTGAAAATAGATAAGGGTTGTAAATAAATGGGAGTAAAAAATGGGCAGAGAAATGAGTAGAAAGAAGAACGAAGTGAAATGTCTGATAGGAAAACGGAAGTTATTTGTGACTGAGAGGAGCTCAGCCTGCGTTGTTTCGCCACCTGTCCTTAGATACCCGACCACAGGACTGTAGACCCCCGGTACGAGTTTCCAGGTCTTTGATTCGCGTAGAGTCCTCCACAGTGCCCTCCAACCAACCCCCGAACCCCCCCTACCCCCGAGAATCTGTTTGACCGTTCGACGTAGCCGGAGTGTCTAACGCTGTATTCTCGACAGGAGCACCAATCCACTGGCGCCGGACGCGGTGGACTTGACGCAGCTGACCTCGGTCAGCGAGTGGCTGGCCTCCATCAAGATGTCCCGGTACGCGGACAGCTTCGAGAGGTCCGGCGTGACGACTTTGGAGGCGGCGGCCCGCGTGACCGTGCAGGAGCTGACGGCGCTCGGCGTGACGCTGGTGGGACACCAGAAGAAGATCATGAACAGCGTGAGCGCGCTGCGGGCGCAGATGTCCGCCACCTCGCAGGGCTTTCTCGTGTAACCGCGTGCGCGCGCGCGCTCGATAACGCTCGAAAACGCTCGAAAGCGAACCGCACTTGTCGGCAGCCGCCGCGCTCGTCGCGTCGGTCCTCGTGGATCGACGGAGCCGGGCGTCGTCGGCTTCGACGTCGGCGTCCCGTCGGCGCGACCCCTCTCGAGGTTCCATCGAGGGACGACGGTCCGAGCGGCGACATCATCCTAGTCAGGACGACAGGCGTTGTTCCAGCGCCGCGAGTACCACGAGCAACCGAAGAACCCCCCGAACAAACCCCGAACACAAGCACATTCCACCGGCCCGCAGAGAGCCCGTGAGAGAGACCGCCGCGTCTCTCCCCCGAGGACGGGCAATCGTTGTCCGTCAGTCCCCTGCAAAACTCGTCCGCGATACGGAGCCAAGGAGCCCGACTCCCGTGCCGCCGATCACGGTCGGAAATCGCGACGCACCCCGTGACGGGATCAATCCGTAGATAATGTATGTACGCGCGCAGGCCTAACGAATTCGAGTCGGCCACGGCGACTTTCTCCCTCCTCTTCCTAGCGACGGTGTCCCGGAGTACCGGCCGCCTTCGGCGAAGGGACACCGGAATTGCCGCCGTCTGATCACTGCCGTAAAACGTTTACACGCACTCTCGCGATACTCCGCTCGACGCGACCGGAAGCTACCCGCCGAGGACGGATCGCAGAGATATCGCCTGTTCATCGTCGAGTCGCTTCAACGCGGCAGAGACGAGTCGCGTTTAGAACCATTCTTTATCCTCGACGATGAACCTTTCTGTTTTATACGTTCTTTACCGTTTCCGTGCCATCGCGAACCCGGCGCTGGCGAGATGGCCGAATCTGACAAGAGGAACAGACTCCGCTTCGATAACGCAGCTCTTTATAAAACCCCCGTATCTTTTCAATCGACGTTAGGTCATGCATCGTTCAAGTTCCACACTGCCTACGTTTCGGCACGACTCACTGCCACACGATTTGTTCTCTCAAATTCAGAGTCAATTCAGAATCACCGGGGTCTGTGACTTTGCCCATCTTGCTACCGCTAGGATAAGCAAAACCGAACCACGTCCCTCGCGGTCTTCTGGTTCGCGTCGAACGGCAAATCGAGCCACGAACCAACGATCCAACCTTTGCAGACCATCCCGCGAACCGACGGCCTAATACTCTGTCCACGCGCCGATCCTGGATCCTCCGGTTCACCCAACCCTGCGAATCGTTGCGGCAAGCTGGCAGAACGGGCGCGATTCTCCGTTGAAAGCTCGGGCTTTCGATTCGAACCGTTGATTTGTATGTTTTGTCGAAGCGTGACGAATAACGCGCGCGCTGTTCACTGAGATTCATCGCGACGAACGGTGAACGGCCCGCGGTCTTCGGTGAACGCGCGTCGCTGCCAATCGTACTATTTATTTATACGACAATTTACGAAGAATAGATGAATCTTGTGAAGCGGAAGAACGCGGTTCCGAAGCTTGTCGCAGCCGTCTCGCGAGAAACGGCACTAACGTCGGAGAATCGGAGGGCGGGGGCGAGCCTAAACGCAGCGTTCGGCGTCCCGTGCAACGAATCTTTCATCCTTTATACAGCGATAGCGGCGAATCGGTGCGCGACAATCGACGAAACGAGGCGAAAACTGAGCCGAACGCGCGATCGCCTTTTGCGTTACCGTGTTAACTTAATTGTACGCGAGTCGCGCGTGTGTACCTGTTCGAGGAAGCGAGCTAGCGAGCGAGAGAGAAACGAAACACATGTGCCAATGAAGCGAGCCGAGGGAAGAGGGAAAGTAAATTCGAAAGTGTGCAACGATTGCGGCTAGGATCGGGAGATTGAAACAATGGTACCGAGGAAATCAGTCGTCGAACGCGTCCCTCGGCAACGTGAACATATCAAGGCGTATCGGGAAAGGGAACGAATCGGAGGGCTCGGGCAACGAGGAGCCGAGGGACGGGACCGGTTCCGGCGATTACTAGATTTTTCTTTCGTTTCGAGGCTCGTTTCGTCGCGGGCGGATGGTCTGTAGCTCGTTGAAGTCGCTGATTTTAAAGACTGCGCTCCCCGGTCCTAATTAGGCCTCCGGAGACACCCGTGTCGAATGACGAACGACGCTTTGTCGGGAGCTCGAGCGGTAGAGCGATCGAAGACCCTTCCGAGCGAGTCCGCAGGGCCACGGGCAATTTTTATTCTTAATTTAACGAATTACGATATAGAAATATAGTTGGCGGGGTCCGAGGCGTCGATCGATCCCCGAGGAAGCTCGCGCCGTTTCGGCCCGCGCGCGTCGTACGGGACGGATATCAAGGGGCAACACCGATTCCTGCCGGGTCTTCCTCGGATCGATGGATCGGCGCGTCGAGAGATCCCTCGAAGATTAGAATGATTCGTACTCGAGGTCGTTCCGTTCGCGTTCGGATAATGCGATGGAAGGTCCTGGAGGGTCGCAGGTCCTCGAGGCGACCGCGAGCCCCCTCAGTTGAAAGGGAGGTAACGAGAAAACCCGGACAGCTGCCGGATCAGAAACGAAAGAGAGAAAGAAAAAGAGACGGCGACGATTTAAGAAGCAATAAGCGAATACACGCAAATGCAGATTTTTATATAGAGAATGTTAACAAATTTCAGAAAGATATTAATTATCGATAGCGCTATCTTCCTAAATGTTCGTATTAAAATGAAAATGGGGAAAAAGTTAACGAGAGGGTGAGGAGGTGTACAGTGTGCGAGGGTGGACGCCACGAGCATCGCGAGTTACGCGACGCGCGACACTATGGCAGAGGTGTGTCCCAGCCGAGAACGAATAGAGAACCGCGTCCGAAAGCGAAACGAACCCGTCGACGGCCGAATCAAACGAAAACGAATAAAAGCAAAAGGGGAGAAAGGTATGTGTGTGTGTGTGTGTAGCTTTCGTTTCGCTCGGCCGGGGGGAAGCCCGCCGCCAGCAAACGCCGCCAAACCAACGGAAAAGGTTTTAAAGAACTCTTTCAAGCTGTAACTATTTGTGTCTAGCGACGAAACCTGCGAGTGCGACCTGAAGTTTTGAGAATGTCGATAGTTTCAGCGGATTTAATATTTAGATTTCATAGATCTCTATCGATATTACACACGATCGTAGGCACGAAACGAGCAGATGATAATTAGTTAGAGCGTAAAGGATATCTTATTAGAGAGAGAGACCTTTTCGATTTTCACTTTTTAAGTCTTTCGAGTCTCGAGTCGGCCCGAGAACGGGCTGAATCCACCCCCGCCCTCCTTTTCCCATCCCGATCTATGCTAATCACCTCTGTTTCCCATCATCTCCTCCTCATCTTCCTCCTTCTTCTTCTGCCTCATCCTCTTCATCATCATCATCATTATCATCATCATCGTTATCTTATTCTTCGTCTCCTTCGAGCTCCGACTTGTTCTATTGCCGACTGCCCTACACTTTCAAAGCTTTTGATCGTACTTCGTCTCGGTGTATTTACGTTGTATCTTTCTCTCTTCCTCTCCCTCTCCCAGCCCCTTTCCGACAACGAGACGCGAGGAGAGCCCTCTTTCAATATTCCAGAGACGGGGATATTCCGAGATTAGAAAAGGAAAAGCTATAGAAAAATAGAAATGTATCCATTAACGTAAATCAAAATTCTTCTCGGTCGTTGCGCGGACGAATCTTTCGTTGGCCCCCTCGTCAACGTTGACCCCTGCCACCGTTGTCTGTCCCATTGGTTCGCTTATCTGCCCCCATTTCTTCTTGTTTCATTATTTGCCGTTATTACTGTTAGAGTTTGCAGTATTCTCGTCTAATAATCTGTTGCTCTTTCCCTCGAGGTAACGCAACGAAACGAAAGAGAGAAAATTTAAAACCGAAGTATTCCCCCTATTTTACTGAAACGAAACAACCCGAGAAACCACACCAACCACCACGAGCCCAACTTCAGCCCCCTCTCTTTTTTTGTTTTACTTAATAACTTTTTACTCGATTAACACTTTTTCTGTACTACTATTTATTAAAAAGCAAAGAAAGCCTTATTTATTGTTTAGAGATCTGACTAAATTAAAGCGAACGTTCGAATTGTCGTAGGTTTATCTATTTACCTTTGCTAGAATCGTGCGAACGGGGACGAGAGAAAGAAAGAAAGAAAGAAAATAAAGTGAGAGAGAGAGAGCGAACGAGAGAGAGAGAGAGAGAAAGAAAGAGCGCGAGAGAAAGAGTGAACATGCAGTTATTTCCTTACCGCGGAGGTTTTTCGAGAAGCTCGGTTCCGTCGTAATGAACAAAAAAAAGAAAAATCGTGAAACCTGGAAACAGATTCCGGAGCAGCACACAGCATCATAGAAACACGATCGTCGAGTCTCCGAGCAGCTATGTTCTTTATCGATTAGTTAAGCGATTATCACTTTTCTTTTTTTTCTTCTCTGTGAGCGACCTACGTGGCGCATCGTTTCATTTTCCCCTCCGATTTTGTTTTTTCTTTTTGTTTCCGTTTCTACTGCCACCAACCGGTCTTTTTACAGCGAACTTTATCAATGTACCTGCTTCGAAAAAAACGAAAAAGCATACGAAAGAAGTTTTTAAAAAAAAGTAAAAACAAGAGAAACGAAAAATGTAAAAGTAAACGAAACTGTTATATCGAGAATTCGCGAGAAGACAAAGCACACAGGTACCGTCCCGTATATATTATAAATAGCTCGCATTCATAACTATCACACGTACACGCATCATAATTTATGTATACTCGTCGAACTGAGTTTTCACAAGCAGATTGGTTCAGCGAAATCGCCACCGTGTGTCCTCGATTCATTGTAAGAAAAGTATGTGCGAAAACGAACAAAAAAAAAAAGGATATAAAGAAAAGACAATGCGACAAAGCGCAACAGATGCAATAAGAGAGTTAATGTCGACAAAATTTTGGAATGTGTCTAAAAACATTTTTCCTATGGTGTTGTCAAGACGATGTTGAATGTAAATAAGATATAATAAATAATATACCTTATACGATGTAATATTAAAGTGTTCTGATTTTTAGACGTCACATCTACCAAGATTAATACCGCATGCATGCAATCAGTTGAACTAGCGTAATACCTTCCGCGGATTCCGTACTTTTTATCAGCATGTTTTTTGTACATATATGTATAAATTCTGACTGTGAATCTAATTAGATAATTGTTTGCTGTAAAGCAATGTGATTAATATTGTTATCTACCAACGATTATTCAACTTATAATAAATCCTCTCAGAGTGAACACGAATGTACGAAATGGGACTACTCAATTTATTAATTTGAAAATTTCATACCAAAATAAATTTAAATTTAAAGACAGCAAACATTCAATAGAATAACAAGTTTTGAGAGGAAGTATTTCAATCAATTAGTTTATGTATTCAAAAGTACCACAATTCTGCACATGTGGCGAATCTATCGGAGAAACGTTGAAGCTCTTTTGGATGTCCGTACAGCACCAATTGGTCCAGTGGGAAAAACGTCCGAACTGTTCGCCCAATTCAACTGTTGGTATTGTCGCTATATCAATAGCGTTACACGAGACATCGAAAGAAGCTTCGTTATTTCTCCAAAAGAGGCGACACATATGTACAATTCAAAAAATTCATGTTTCACAAACAAATGATTAAACTCAAAAGAATCTAAAAAAGAATTCAATGTATAATTTTAAATCTTTGTAAGAAGTAAAATTTTCCCAATTATTTCCACATAGTTCTCACAGCAAAAGTAATTTCTAGAATTCAAGAACTTCTGCCATAATGAATTACGTGTCTTTTGATAAATAATAACCATATCATTCGACTTTAAACTTGAACAATTGTTTTTGTACTTCTTTTTATTTAACTAAAGTCGCTTGTTTCCACTGCTACAATCGATATGTCGCATTATTTATGACACACCAATTTTTATTCAAGAGGAATAAGACAATTGTAGAAGATATGCTAAAATACAAACAGTGTGTGGTTCCTAAAAGCGACTCTTTTCATCGCGGTATTTCCTATATGCTAACACATCTGCAGCAGTTATGTCTCTCTTGAAACTGACAGCATTGTAATCTTGGTATTCGTAAATATAATCCTTCATTTTGTCATGAAGAACTCTCATTTCCCTGATTTCCATACTCCTAACTTTGTGCAGCATGACTCTCTCATATGATTCTTGATTGTTTATGCACAAGTATCTGGCAAAGAATCTCGAAATAGGCGACTATAAAAAAGTAATAGCTTATGAAGTAATTATTTCAATTCTTATTTAATTTGCATTATTTAAATATTCTCCTTCCTTACCCTGTAATATTCCCAGTTCTTTGGAACATAGCCTTCTGGAATTGGTGACAATGTAGCTGGCCCAATAAAAACATTAGCATAGGTGACGACACATAAAATTGGTATCAATCCAACGAAAAAGTAAAAGTGGAACCAATCCTTCACCTTGTGGTATTGCCAATCTGTGGCTCTTATGATCATCGAATTGTGCGACATACATCTTACACTAGCTGCAAAAAAATAAATTAATGCAATGATTCCATCTTCAACAAATCACTCTTGGCCATACATTTTACAGGATGTTTCGTAATTATACAAATATCTATATATTAATTGTACGTTTGCGCTTTTAATCAGCATCACTGAAATGAAAAATCACTGGGCTTTGAAAGTGCCGTAAACACTTATTAAATAATTGTATCTAACACAACGAAATGGCACATTAGAAATCGATGTCATAATCATATTTTCTCTATAGATAGTAATTCTTTCTCTATCATTCTATTATTCGAAATGTTCAACTGTTACAGAAATATAAATTTTGATCCTAAACGAACAACCGATGTGACAAAGTTCATCGTATTTTTTATGAAACTACTGTACATTTATTGGTTATGATGATCCATTAACGGCACTTTGCTTCAATGAGCCCGTCATTTTAATATTTTGTCATTACTAGTTTCAGGTACTATGAAAGAGTGAAGTAAAAGTGTCCTCGGAACTGGAGACTAAATAATTACGAGGCAACAATACGAAACAAATGATTGCTTTAAATTGATCGCACAGAGTAAGTTGCATAACAAAATAGCATCGCTTTTGGCGACAGCATTTTTTCTGTAAAGTGATATAGAATGTCGTAGCTATCTTGTTTTTATGATTCAAAGTTACCGTTCTTTGGCACTGTTTTCACCAATAATCCTTGGGGTTTGAACAATTTTTGTCCAGCGGAAAACAAAATCTTACTCCAAGTTGCCATGTTTACTTTTCAGTGGAGAAGAGGATTCCTCTTTGCCATCAACTTTAATATACACGCACAGATGGAAGCGCTGAAGTTGCGGCGCTGCTATAACCTAAATAGCGACGTACGCAAGTTATCGACTGGGTAGCTTTCCGTTCTAGACGCGAAAATTTAAATCACAGGAAAACAATATATAATTCTTTAGTATTTTAATTAAACACTGGCAGCGTTTATTGATCAATCATTGGAATAATGAAACTCCAATTACTGCGATTTCTATACAATTATTTCTTTCTGTCCCCTATGTTAGCACTGCATAGCAGTATTTGTGACTAAATGTTAAATGATGCCATCATATGTCCTGCAAATAAAAATCGTTTCTCGGTCGTTTCACATTGTCCAAGCTCGCATTTACATACATATACGAAATAAAAAGAAGAAATTTGCGCGTAGCTTTCGCGACGAGATCTGATATGAAGACTAGAGTCAACAAAGCCGGGTTCAATGAGTAATTGATCCCAGGAAACGATTCTGTATTACGAACACTCTAGAAACATTTTGATTACGTGCTTCAAAAGAAAGAGAAAAATAAGACAGATCGATGAAACAAGACTTGATTAGCTAGATTACAGGTTTTACGCAATTGGAACAAAAATAATCAGATGAAAATACAAGATACTTTTTGCAAATAATGCAGAATTAATTACATATAGCATTTCTAGATTGTACGTAGGTAAAAATTAGATACTTTTCTATGACCCCTAGGGCATGTTTCAATCAAAGGACATAGTATGATAGTTGTATAAAACTCGCAATGTATAAATTCCTATAGTAATGAACATATTGTAATTGCTTGTTCGCACAAATATTTTCATCTGTGTTGACGATGTCCGCAATCTTCTGATAACAAAAGCATCCACCAGTCATTCCCAATTGTTAACGAATCGTATGATTTTGATCGGAGAAACGGATTAATGGGGGCTATCAATTTTTAGCGGACTCTTTAACCACTGGTCATGCAGAAGCAATCGAAGAATATTTCGATGGTAGATAGCGATCGATCCATTGAATCGACAGTGAGAATCTGGGTTTATCCGGTTAACGAGGAGTACGAGGAGGGCCAATGCTTGAGCAAAGTATTGCGCGGAGAATTTGCATGCTGAATTTATTTTGCTTTTCTTTATTTACTTTATCCAATTATTAATACTATTATTATATGCATAATAATATTTAATCATTTTCTGTCTCGTTACTGTTCTTGCTTTTGCGTTGTATCAGTCTTACATGACGGCTCTTGGTATTTTTTATTAACACACGTTGCTATCACCATGTTTTATTGTATTCGATAAATGCATCGTTTTTATTACATAATACCAAGATTGATTTATTAGTTGAGACTCCGTCTTTGTGTGCACTTTTGTGAATCATTGTGATAAGAAGATTATCGGGTTCGCTATGAATGAAAAGAAGAATGTTTTCTAGATCGAATAACCACGCAAAAGTTTTAAAACACGACTTCCCATCTAGTACATCGGTACGTTGAGTAGACAACAGTGTCTTCACGACAGATCCGTCATTAAAAAGTCCGCCACTTCACCTGCACTAATCTATTATCGTCCTCTTAAAGTATTACATTATCAGATATACGCATGCAATAAATCGATACGTTTCTCAACCGTTGAAATCATGAAAAGTTACGTGCATCGGCGCAACTGGGACGTAATTGAACAACGGACAATATCATCAAGCGACCATAGATCATCCTCAATCGTCTCGGTGGTTTTTTAGTCACCTCTGCAGTTTTATTACCTTTATCAACGTCTGAATACATTTCTCATTTGCACACTCCAATGTCATCGCAATGTCACCTTCGGGTGAATTCCAGTGACACTTCTCGCACAAGTAAAACGCTGTTAGTCTTTTGTATTCGTTTAATGAACTTTTCATAAAACTGATAATTGCAACTACTACGTTCTTGGGAATTACAATCGCTCTTTGAGGAGCATACTTTTCTTCACTGTACAATCTATTCATCTCTCCGTAGCGTAAAAGTCATTATCGATATCCGTCTTACGGATCTCCCTCAGTTCCTGTTCCCATCAGTTTTATGGAGAGTACACCTACCGATTCCGCCAACAAGGCGACCCTGAATAAATGGGTTAAAGACCGCCAGCCTTTCCCCGTTCGTTTTCCGAGTGATCTCAGACGCTGGGAGACTCGTCGCGGATCGTCCACCTCTCGCGTTGCATCGCGACGGTAATGCAACCAACTCAGCAGGCCTCCTATGCAGAATTCATGCACACGGTGGTCCGTGGAATCGGCGAAGCTGAGAGTGTCCACGTGATTCTCACGCCTTCGTTTCATTTTGCCCCCGTTGCCGTTTTCGTAACGCCGACCAGTGTGCACGTGAACCTCTACGTGTTCTGACGTCCAACATCTGTAAATCACACTGACTTGTCGTCTGCTAGCTCAACGGTAGCTGGACAGCAAGTTAAAGCTTCTTAGGATAGAATCTATTTGCGGCGGTCTGGTACTTGTCGGATTAAATGCTGATGCTTGCTGTTTGCATCCATATGGCTATTGTCTTCCGATATACTGTGTCAATAAAATGGTTTCATTTTATTAAATAGCCTTTCGTTTTCTTTTAGGACAGTAGCATCTTTTCATGTACTTCTTGAGAAGTATTCTAGCAGAATGATGAATCTTGGATTATTATGGCTAGTTTCGCAGATGTACTTCCTGAAAAATGAACAGGGTAAATAATCTTGTATATTTTATGGGCAAAATTGCTTAGCTGAGCAGAGCTTATTTAGAACTATTTAAGAACTATATCTGTACTTCAAGTATCCATTTGTTTTGTTCTTCCAGAGACATAGTATCATTTTTTGGAAAAATGACTCCGATTCATTGGTGATCCCTTTCGAGAAAGTGCCATTTTCTTGTTCTTCCAAGTGTCTTTTCTGAAAAATACCACTAAATGAGAATCTGTGCGGCGAATGATTTTAAAAACAATTGCAAGGAGTAAAATTCAACAGATCGATGGACATTAATATTATTGAATGATCTAGATGTTTCGAAGGCTGATACGTGTTTGATTTCTCAGAGCTATGTCAATGACTTTTCACTGAGTCGATGATTACTTCATAATTCCTGCGATAGCACTCATTTCCTGTTTTCGCAGCTCTTGAATGAATATGGATTAACCGATGATGCTTCTGACATATGGAGATTCATTGCGGCGGCACCCTTTTGCGATCATAGGTAACGACTATGCTAAACATTCTTGGAACTCTTCCAGATAGCGCGGAGAATTGATATTTAGAAACGATGGATCGAATGGCACTCTGGTGAAGTGTAAATCCGCAGATGCTTGTGGAACGATAAGATAACTTCCGGGGATTATTCTTCGAACAATAGATCATACATTTAAAACATTTGAGAATACAAAAATTTCGTTCCGCAAGGGTGTTGAAAAAATCACACGGCTCGGAATTTCGTCTATAAGAAGCGGGACTTTTACAAGCATAGGATTCCATATTTATCAGAGAGATGTGAAGAAGTTTCTCTTTTTACTCTGAACAATAAAAAATCGTTTTCTATTGCCTCGTGAAAGAACGAGAATAACTTTCCAAAAGAACTGCGCTAAAGTAAAATTGAAATTCGTGAAGGTCGAGTCAAAAAGCTCGACGAACTTTCACTAAAGTCAAAGTTAAACGCTGCTACTTTTTGCTGCTCGTCATTTCGTGGTAACCATGGTCCAATGTTTGTTTCTGCAGCTTTCTAATCAGGAGGAAACCTCGGACAAAAATAACATTGTAGCGACTATACCGGCTGCGAATAAAATCTCCAAACGACGTTAATTATTAACCTTTCACGGTTCATATTTTTCACACGAGTATAAGCAAGGGAGGGTTAAATCGATCACATCGAGCGTACCGCACGCTCTTCGCCGTCCCCGCTCAACCAAGGGGTTGAACGCCCGTAACTCCGTACAAAATTCCAATCTCCACCTAATAAAAATATCTATACATTCTCGAAAGCCTGCCAAACACGCCTGCGAACTTCATGATCGATATCTCTCATCTTTTCCGTTCGAAAAAAAATTGTCAAATATCGGAATACCTCTCTAAAGAGTTTGCAGTCGCTTCGAGAATGCGTTCGCTAAGGGTTGAAATGCAGCAGAAATTGAAAATTTTCGCAACCAGGAGGAAAACCAGCTCGGCCATCGTAGGGAGGGGTAAATCGATCTCTTTGTGGGCACCGACACCGACACGCCGGCACGAGGCAGTCGACGTCGGCCAGAGACGATCGACCGACGCTGCTTGTGTCGTTTTCAGGCTTCAGTCGCGAACCAACCATCGCGCACCGAGCGTCGTGTCCGTGTTCGCCGTCGATCCAGCAAGGTTCCTGCTCCTTTCTACCAACCAACGAAAGCAGCTAGAGCCGCCGAGGGGTCCGACAGAGTCAGACAGAAGAACCCGCCGTGTGCCCGCCGTTTCCGACCTACGAATCCTGTCGGTCCGTTTCGGTGCGATTAGGCACTGGAACTTGAACCCGCTCGCCGGCCGAAGTGCCACAGACACAGATTCTGAAGGTGAGTACGAACCGTTTGCTACCTTATTTACACAGTAGGCCCCGTGTACACGGAAGCGAACCGGATCGAAACCGCTCGAAACGTTGCGCCGATAATAGGTGACACGGACACGGACGTTGACTTTCATCGATCCCTCGGAACGAGACGGATTTTGCTCCCCGATCGTCGAACCGCTCTCTTTGTGCAGGGACCCCGGTAAGGTGGAACGATTCAAATATATGGAAGCCGGCATTGACAGGCGTCGAGGGATATTTGCAATTTAACGAGACGCCGCGCCGGCTCCGATTAACCGGGCTCCTACCGCGGCTGGTACAAATTGTTTGAAAATTGACGGCAGCTGTTGTCGGGAAGCGGCGAGACTGCGGGATGAAGGATTCCGTGTTGTTGTTACTCAGTCCGTGAACGTTCCTCGACGAAATTCGGCTTAGCTCCGTTAACAAACTTAGTGGACGATTATCCGTTGGAATTATCTAGCTGGTTAAAAAGTTTTCATGAATTAGTCTGCACGTTTAATAAGTTAGCATAGAGAGACATTTTTCTGAGCGATCCACTGTGAACCAGATTTCTCAATCTTTGTGACGAAAGAATATTACTTGTAATTAACTGAATGGAATCAAATAGACGTAATCTACTCAACTTGTCTAAAGAATTAATTTTAGAGTAGGTTTTCATTTTTCAATATAAACAAAAATGTCAGAAAGTAATCTACAGATCACGTAGAAAAATACTAGGCTAATTAGAGCGATCATGACTCTCTGTTTCGTTCAATTAGCAAAGAAGAAGAGTCAACAATCGAAGGATCGGGGACAGAGTTTCTCGAAACGAAAATCGTTGGCGTTTTGAAATTACCTGTACACATCCTTGCGAAACCGAAAGGAAAAGTCGGTCGAAATTGATAGAGCAGTCGGTCTCGAGAACCATTCGCATCCTGAACGCGTTTCACGCAGAAATACGGACCACTACCGTTTCAAAAATAGACAGGCTGTGCGATAGGGAACCACGTTGGTTTCGACGGCTAGGATAACGTCTCGCCACTTCGAAATCACTGTCTGGTTTATTTTGATTGCGTCCGCCCGGTTCGGTATACAGGTTGCCCCGAAATTAGGTGACCAGGCCATAAGGACGCGTTCCCCTTGAAGAAACAGACAATGCTCTCTCGAGGACCGATTCCACTGTTCCATAGTTATCGTGGAGGACGCTTGCTCTTGAAATCTATTTTATCAAACAAAATGTGGAAACAAAGGCCAATTAATTCTTATTCTCGTTCTGCAACAATAAAATGAAGAATGCAGGTGGCTACCGGTCTGTACAAAATCTGATCACTGTTTAAAGCGATAGAAAATTCTGTGACGAATTGTTATAGAAGACTTTGACCTTTGCAAGCCACTTTATCAAAATTATAATCAAAGAGGCAGTATTAACTTTCAAGGCTCTGCCGCTTATCGCGGCTTCCTTATTTCTGTTACAAGCATTTGCATATTTGCAAAATTAACGGCCGAGAGCATACAATTAACCCATTTGCATCATTCGCAAAAGTGGAAAATTGTTCCAAGCCCGCGATGCAAATGAGCCTGATAGAAATAACTGTCCGGGGTTGTTCCAGGTGTTCGGATAGCCCCTGACATAGACGGACACTTCAACGCGGCGATAAATACCACGATAAAAAGTATTTACAAACCGAGAACTTAAGTTTATAGACTCATTGCGATAAGAGTCTATAAGTATCGCGCAACCAGTGTTCGCATTAACGTTACACTCGCGACTCGTTCCTTCTTTATCTTCTTCATCTGCAACAAATACACGTGCATCGGGTTGACGGTCCAACTGCACCGACACGCGAAATCTTAAGCGATCGTCGGCGTTACTTCCTTAGAAATAGAAACATCGAAAAGATATCGTTTCACGCGCAAGAGATAAGAAATCACCGCCAGAATTCGACCGCGGTGTAAAGCAAACGATTCGATAACCCTTGAATCACATCTGCGATCGTTTTCCGCCGCGTTCCGTCCAACGAGCGACGATTTTCCTCACCTATGACCCGACGGTGTCTACACAATAGGCCGGATGGATTGTCTGGATTTGAATGTCGGTTTTTACGAGAAATTGTTGATTCAACGGGCCGCGTAAGTAGTAGCACGACCGGTCTCTAAAATATAGCAGAACGCGAACCGGTTCGAACAGGCCTCGTCGAATTCCTGCGAAATCTAATAGAAAAATGTGGCGCGATAAGATACGATCGTACGCTTCCGAAATAAATAGATTAACCGTGTATCGGACAAGTGTAGGCTTGTATCGCCGACGGCTTTTTCAGTCAGCTGTTCACGCGGATACTATGAGGCAATCGCAATTTATGGAGCTGTTGAGTCATTTTAGCGATCCTTTAAGTTGTAATAAATATTTTCAATAGCAACGTAAAAAAAGAAACAGCCAAGTTCGTTTTTAATTTGCAACAGACAATTTAGAAGGTTTTTCCAATGAGTCCATCTTGGATTCATTGTTCCTGGATGGAATTTTTTAATTATTTTCAGCTTCGTAACGAACCAAAGAAAGACAGAGTATCTAGGGAAATATTTGATGGTTTTTCTAGATGCAAAATACTCGCGATCGTAATTTTCCCCAGATGGTTCTGTGTTTACGATGGTATTATCTGCTGGTTACTGCGTTCGCTTAGTTTTCGAATCGCAGCGTTTAATGAACCGTTGAATGAGCAACCACTGGAGAAATCATTCGAATTCGTCACGTCTCAATACCAGACGATGATAATGTGTCGCATAATGGTCTCGAGTGCCGGATTAATCTTGTATCGACTAATCAATACTACACAGTCGAGATAACGAGTTTTATTAGCGACAATGATCGACTGGCAATTACGACCGTCAGATTACGTTAACCCTGAAAATATCGACCTAACGGTGACACACGAAACTGATCGCTCACTATTTTATAATGGGATGATTTTTTAAAGATGTTATTCGGAAGACGCCGGAGACACATGTTTACTAAACTATAATTTATCAAACGGTATAATTTGCTGGATAACAAGCAGGTTGAGAAATTATTCTAAAAATAGAAATTGGTTCGAATGATAAAAAAAAACGACGTTTCTTTAATTTTTCTGTCCGAGGCTATAATAGGAATTTGTATAATGCATTTCGTGGATCTCGATGACGTACATGCATACTGAAAAATTTAGCGACACTAATAATTATCGCCATTGAAATATATTACAATATCTTATCGAATGGAGAACAAAGAAAATAAATGAGAAAAAGCACTGGAAACGCTTCGAGCGAGCAAATATAGTTGCGAAGATAGCGATTAACAGGAATTGGAGAAAAAGACAATGTTTTTTCGCTGAATCGGAAACGGGAGATCAATTTTATGACGATAAGCAATTGCGATTGTGTCAATACGATCGATACGATTGCGAAGTGCAATATTCCCGTCTACATGCGCCGGCCAATTGTTTTGTAACAGCAACTGCGGGGCAAAATCGATAAGCATTCTTGGCTCGTAAAATTCGATAGAAAGAAAACTATAAAACACAAGGCTCGACAGACTGGTGCGCTTATAATTATTGTTCATGTACGGCTATGACGTTCGGGTAGGTAGGAAAAGTGCGTTCGACGCGCCTTTGACTTTTATAAATCCAGTTAAAAATTTATCTTCCCGCGAAAGTCCGTCCTCGGTTACATTTAAAGGTTAAACGCTTTTGAGAATCGAACTTCGCATCGAATAAAAAGACAATGGGTTCGTTCCAATCGAGCGATTGGAAGTTTCGTTTAACAGATAGGAGATGCGTATCGCGATCATTGATCGAATTGTGTCGCGTCCGCGAATCGATCATCGCGTCGGAGACGTTTCTCGATCGACGGCCAATATAAAGGAATGATCGTCGGTGTTTGTCCTTAATTGTAACACACGTGACGAGGGACTTGTAGTACGCGGACCGTTTATGCAACCGGGCGCAAAGTCCCTCCGTGTCGATTGTGATTCATTGTCGAACGATTTCAGGAATTATAGGATCGCCGATGGGTTCGATCCGTGGAAATAGATCAGAATTCAGGAAACGATCGGCTAAACGTGTGGACAGATAGAAAATGCTCGCTTTTCAAAGATCTTGTTCAATCTTTGTCCCTTTGTGATCGGGACTAGCGATGGAGACGAACGACTCGCGAGCACAAGCAAAATTGCTATGATAATTCCCGTGTATTCGTTTAAAATAAAGAAACCTCTTGCTCTTGCAATACTGTAAAAATATCGAAGTCAAAAATTCTTCACAATACCCTCGTTCGCCGACACAGCGATTACGTCGTTATCATGGTGAAGTTAAAAATATCGTAAATTATACGGCACGTTTAAAACAAACGGACATTTTACTACCCGCCAGTGCAGTAAATCTTATGCAACTAATTGCTCGTTGTTGCTAATATTTCACCGCTTTAGTCGGACGTCTCAAAAATCGGTCAGAGTTAAGAAGAAAAACCGGCCCGCGCTTCGGTCTCCGCGCGAGCCATATACTTTGTCGGACGATTAGGCTGCTCGGGGAGTAAAATTAGAGGTCGTAAAGCAGATAATTTCGGAAAGTTTGCCTGGAAAAACACGGAAACTGAGGAACGAGCGGCGCTCGCTGGAAACCGGAGGAAATCTTTACGAGCGGCGCACGCTCCCCATTCTAATTACGCGGAGAATCAAAACGAGATTAAACATATTCCGCAGCTTTTACGGTCCTATTAAACGAATCAACGGTTTAATAGCTTGAATTTTATCGAACGGGAACGGGGGACAGGCGAGAGGTCCTCGCGGCTATCATTGGTTTCCAGAGTTCCATTGAAACTCATCAGCGCGGCAACTATTTTCTTAAATGAACCAGAATCAATTTAAATTGACGCTGAGACCGGGCTGGTCGGTTTCCGGTCACGGACGGTATCCGCGGCTTCGTTTAAATTTATCAGGAGATTCAGCGTTCTAATCGACCGAATTTCAGCTAGACACTTTTACTCGCCGATCCATCATCCGCATCGTCAATCTCTAAACGAGACTTTAACGACTGTGTCTTGGACTCGAGAGGCAAGCGAAACTAATAGCGACCTGAACTTTTACGGAGAACTATGATTAGGAACGGAACAGTGAGTGAAAATAAGAAGTTCCAACGATTTTATTTCTGGAAGAAACGAGCGCGTAGAACGCAAAAAGAATCGAGACGAGGAAAAAGGATTTTTATTTTGTATCAAAATCCGCGGTCTGATTGTGTCGATTAAAATGCCATAGAAACGCCAACGGGCCTCGGCGGTTAATGTTTGTCCGGCATCATGGAGGATCTGTTTCTGGCGATAGAAATTGAACACAATGATTTGTGGATATTGAATAAAACGATCTCAATGGACTTAAATTGTGTTCGGGCCGGTAGGCGAAGTTCTCTTCGGCAATGATCGATCAGCGGATAGCGGCGCACATGGTTCTCCAAAGCGCCGCGTAGAAAGTTAGTGTCCTGCCACGGAGGCGGTCTCAGCTACGAAATTACGGTATCATTAACTATGGTATTCCACAGTCTCCTTCGGAACATATGTTCGTGACCACATGTACCCACTGCACGGTGAATTATTCAAAGCAAAGATACCTCTGTTTCGCGACGTTCAATTCCGCCGGGTTGCATAACTTACGAATTAACTGTTGCCATTCGTCGAATCTTCGTCGAATTCGTTGGATACGCATTCGACAGATTGCATCCTGATTCTCGTAGATCCTAGATATTACTTCGTTAGACTTGCTTTAAGTAGCAAAAAACTTATCTTCCCTCTATGGTCCAGACACTGTTGGAATGTCCTCTTCCTTTTTGTAGTTTGTTCATGCTTATCATCGTTCAGTTCCTTTGTTTCCAGTCACGAGAATTCAGGCGGACAATCGTGACTTGATTTCTCATCTCTGTTATAATCGAATTGTTCGACTCACGTTGCATTAATGGTAAACACTTTTGTTAGCGATCATTAGGTGCAGAGTATACTCGTATCCACTCCAGAGCGTAATAAAGTGGACATCCTCCTTAGCAATGATTTCCATAAAAATGTGCAGAGCAATCGTATTGCAACTATTAGTGGTAAAATAGACTCGTCCAGATCCCGGACAATTTCCAAAGAATTCCGAATCGTTAGAGATCGCGTGTGCCACGAGCGCGATTCCTGTTCCTTTATCGGTCTGACATTGAACGAGACGACAAATAGTGGAGCGGAATCGACGCGATTATACGTCAGCTGATTTTTTTTCTTTGCAGAACGTAAGATGGTGACTGAGTGCGACAGTTTCGTTCTGAGCTGACGAGGTGCGCGTTTCGAGGTGAGGTCGGAATTGACTAACACGTTCGAAGGAAGAAGGGGGAGTAGCGGTTCAATCGCACAGGCATTGAAGCTGTTGCAGCGAGGCCCATAGCAAGAAATCATGGATCCCTATTCGTTGAGGTCAGTATATCGCTACGAACGCTATGGGGTGGCCTGAAAAATCCTACGTTAAGATCAAACCTGTCATTGCACTTTCATGTTCGGTATACTCCCCTTCTTGCACCTTGCTCTTGTTCACTTCATAATTTCCTCGCGACATTGGTTATGCTTTCGTAACTTCTTGATTTTTTTTTAATTCCTACGATTTTTTCTCGAGCTCCAAGATTTATTTTCGAGTTCTAGAATCCTTCTGGAAGTCCTGCAATTTTGTTCGCGTGGTTTATAATTTTTTTCCAAGACCTACGATTATTTTACATTTAGATTAAAGTTAAAAATATCTTTGGCATAATTATGACGAGCCTAGGCCACAGCTGCAGTAATCTGTTTCTAGAACAGTCTAGAAAAATCTTTACGGCCCATCATGCCTGCTAAACCCACGGAGAGGCTGCACAGGCTCCCCAAAGGTTTTTTCCCTTTCCTTTGTCCTGAACGTTGCCTGTCGGCAGACGGATGATTCAGGCCAGACTATCGAAGGATCCCATGGCAACCTCTGTCCTCCTCCTTTCTTCGCCATCGTATGCACATTGTGACCTTTCCTGGGACGGAGTGCATTATGGCGCGATGTTTGTCACAATGGGGCCAGACAATCGCCGCGTTCAACTAGTAAAATTCCCTCTTTTGTCGCCGGCATGGGAACGTCGTCCATCGTGCGTATGAATTCGTTCAATGATCCTTAATAGCATTTTCATTGAACCACGATAAGCATGGTCGAACTTAACAGCAGTCGTTGCAAGTGAAATGACTGTGCCGGACGGAAAATTTCATCATCGACACATTAGAACCAGTTTGTCTCGTCTTGCAATAGTTTTACCAGAACAATCAAGAATAAACGTGAAGTCTAGTCAATTAAGATGAACGGTTAAACACTGTCGCTACTAACATCTACAAAATTATTCCAAAGAACGCCGTCGTCAATTGTCGCAACATTTACATTTGCATGGCACAAATTGCTCCGCGGCTTTCACTTTCAATTACGTTTAGAACTTTTTCGCGTGAGGAAATTGGTTAATTGGAGTAGCATGCGCGATAACGACGGCTTCAAGTTGAAAATGGAAACTAGAAACGCGTCGATAACGCTAGCCAATTTGTTAAGCGAGCGACAGAAAAGCTGGCCGAAGCGCAGCGTCAGCTAAACGACTAATCGTTTTAATTACGTGTTCATTATCGAGCCGTAATTCTAGCCGGCCGAGGTGATGCACGATCGGTCGAACCATTGTTCAACGAAAACCGATTTTCAAAACTACTGGCGTCGGTCGGCCGGCCGATCGAGCGGCTCCCGTTTCATAATAGCTCGGCGTGATCGAGGATTCTGGTGATGACACCATCTCTCGATCCCGAACGAGCCCGACACCGCGTTATTGTGATTCCTTCGCTGTCCTCGAGCGAGTTTTCGAGTTTTCGAAAGTGTCCTTCGTGCGCGGCGCTCCTCGCTCGCGATGACACCGAGCGCGTCGCAATTGGCTTGTTCTAATTCGATTAGCCCCTATACATTATACTCTCTGATGGCCGTCACAAAGGATCCTACTTTCTGGGTCGATTGTTCCAATGAAAATTGAAAGTGGCGGAATGAAAATGAAAATTGAATCAGCGCGGCGCGAAGAGCTTCCACTTCAAATATCTTTGTGCACAATGAAAATTGTCCGCATCGATTTTTATGTCACGAAACATGCTCCTCTTACAATAGTTCAACGCACGCGTCACTCTATGCTTAAAGATTTTAATGTAACGTGGGCGACTGTGAGCTCATTTGTTTAATTCAACCTGATTTCTTTCAATTGGAAAATGTATAATACTTTCGGGTTTGCTTCGCTGCCCTGCTTCAATCATAGTTATCGTTCGTACGGACAACGACGGACATTGGAACATCCTCTGATTTCAACAGGTTTATACACACTCCGCTTGCACGAACGCTTTGGCAAGCGTGGATGAAACACAAACAAATAAAATAGAGAACTCGCCGGGACGGTGCCCGTATGCTACGCGTTGTAAAATCGTGACAGGAAGAGCTGTGATCGATCATTGCGAAAGTAACGGCCCTTTTTACGACGTAATGAATTTGTCAAAGATATGAGATTTAGCGGAGTAACGTGATGATGTCATTCCACAAATAAGAAATCTGAAACAAATGACGAAGCTTGTTTTATCGTGCGCGACACGGGTCAGAGATTTCAGACCTCAACGGATATGAATATTAATCGATTTTCCTCACTTAAAATAAAATGCCACTTTGCTGTTATCACCATCCGACCTTTAGAATACATAGCTGTAGACGCTCGATGAATACACAGAATTCCTTTGTGTATAGTGAATCAATGTCGAAGTAGTTTCGATCAGCATAATTGCGAAAGTGGCAGCCTGAGGTTAACGATAGAAACAATCCATAGATAGTAAATGCCCGACTCGTAGTGTTTTTCCAAATGTCGAACTCGTTGTTCAACCGGAATGTTTCACACCTTCGAATTGCCTATCGTTTTCCTGTTAACAAACGGTTAAACATAATGCTGATTAAATGGCACAGAAAATACTCGATAACATTTTTAATCAATTTCATCGAGCAGCATGTTGGCTGGTTATTTAAAAGTATTAGCACATATTCATAATCGATTTATTAAGGGGACCAACAGTTTAAGAGCAGTATAAGCTGAAAAAGATATTGTAATTAGGTTAATGGCAATGTTTTAGCGACCGTTGTCCGGTGACATAAACTTTCCTCCGTGGCGAATACAATAACGGCGAAGGAATGAAAAAAAGTGTCGCGGTTCGAGCAGCAAACGAGCGTACTCAATTTAATTTTAGCCGCGACCATTTCGCGGCCGTGTTTACGAGGGGCCGGAGTCGGCGGCCACGAGAGCCCATTTTGGAAATTAAAGTCACACTTGGTTGTTCCATCGTCGGCTCCCCTCGATTCGCTGTAGCACGCGTCGCAAGAACAACGACGCAATAATAATGAGCTTCGAAACACGAGGTTCAACGGAGTTGACGATGAAAAGTCATCCAGATAACCGCTCCCACCCGTCCGATGCAAATTACGTTGCGAATTCAGCGAGCACGAGCACTCTATCTTTCTTTTGTCCTTAATTTCCGATATAAAAAAAAACCACGGCAACGATCTTCCGAAGCTGTTTTCCCATCTGGCATGGAAATCGTTCGGGAGAATGTCTGCTTTTGTTTCCATGCAGTTATAAACTGTGACGTAAATTTTTACGTCGTGCTCTTTTATTTTTGACCTGCCGTCTCTGACGTTCGGTTCCTCGAATCCGCGACAACTTTGGTGGGAACAGATCAAAGCTGTTTGATTTCTTCACGATCACGTGATTGGGAGATTTTGGTTTTTCCAAGGATGACATCGTCGAACTCGCGTCATCGATTAAAGAATGGGAGTGTTTTTAATGACGATGGATCGATTTCGGATACAGAGAATGTTACCGTGATTTTTAAGGACCGACATTAACGTCTCGATTACAATCGATTAATCTCTATGAGGTCAGCAATTTTAAGATTCTATATCAGAAATTGATGTCTCGCCACTCATAAGGCTCCTACTGTGAATGGATCAATCACCGTAATTCATTTACAGATTAAAGAAATCAGAGATCGAACTTCCCCGCGGTAAGTCTCGTCTTATCGCTACTCTAAATTATCACATCTCATGACAATGACACATTACATTGACCCTCAAACGTCTGGCTTTTTCGCCGGTATCTTTAAGTGTACGACACGATAAATTATACAAGAAATCTCTCGCCTAATTGATTCTCGAAAGCGCGCGAACAAGAGTCGATGAAAAATATGATCGCATTGTCAGATATCAGCTGACAGACTGTTTTGTTTCCTATTGCCGCGACAGAGGACCGAGGTCGCGAGTCGCGCCATACCTCTTGCCATTTAGGCGAGCTCGAGTGGGCACGCGTTGCTTGTTTAGGCGAAACAGGGCGTTCGACCGACACGCAGAGAAGTACACGGTCTGAAGAAACCGATTGAAAAAAGTCGATTCAAAAAAACGTCGCGCGAAACGTATAATTCCTGAGAAAACAATACTCCGATATCTTTTCTTTTTATGTTTGATTTACTCGCGGAGCGTCATGCTTCGTTAATAGTAGAGAGTTCTTGCGATACTGGTTTCTAAATTGCTGTTTGTTCATTCATATAAACTTCTGAACTTTTAAATTAGATTTATAGAGTAATAGTAAACAAATAGAGACACGATGGACGACCCAGAAGAGTTCTATAAAGAATCAAATACTTTTTGTTTTTACGAAAAAGAATAATGTCATCCTGGCCCACTTTTGGGATCGAATAAACAACTGTGCGACGTCAAAGAATCGATGATAACACGTCATGGACATCGATCACGAAGTCATGGAATCCGATCACGCACAATAACACCCGCGATATACATGATTCTGCGCGATAGTGATCGTGCGTGACGGAAATCGATTAGTTTTCGGCGCCTTTCACGATACTCGCGCGAAAATCGTATTTACCGCCGCGAGCGGCGTCGGAAAACGTCACGCAAAAGGCAATGATGCCAGTGTTCGCTGCACGTGTCTCTAATGATGCTATTCTTAGGGTGTACGGGTATATGATTGAGTAAGCGGCGGCGCGTTAAAAATGAGTGTATGTATAAAGACACGTGACGATCGTTTGGTGAAGATCGCGTGGGAACTCGTTCGGGTGACGGAATCTCGAACGCATTATGATAAAGACTGGCCCGAGGCTGGCGAAACAACACCTTCTTAGTCGAGATTAGATAGTGCTCGTGTCTCGGTCGTGCACATGCACGACGCACCCTGCACTTGCCCACAGTACGTATCCTGCACGTCGTCCTGCGATTCCTCGAACCGATTCGACACTTTTCTTATTCGTGTTTTCCACGGAAATCGCATGTCATTCTATCGTAATGTTCGTGCGGATTGCGTTACATGTGACTTCTGTGTGAAATAAGTGCATCCTCTCGTAGGTTATACGGTGTTTTTGTACATAATTGGTATCGGTGCTAAAACACCAGCAAGTACAATCGAAGTGTTCCAAATTTTGGAATAGGTGAATCTGAAAAATGTTGATAATACGAACGGATTAAGACAAGAAACAAGTGACATTGAAGAAACAAAAGTATTAAAATAAAGTCTTATTACCATAGGGCATCCGAATTTGGATGCACTTCAAATCGGAACTATTTAAATCGGTTTCACCGCATCCCAAAAGTTCTGCTTTTGATTTGACGGACTGGTAGTCTGTTTCAGCCATATTTCATTCACTATGTGTACGTAAAGTCCAGTCGTGTTTGCATATTTATGCAACGCGAGCGAATGAAAGTGCGAATCGGAAAAAAAAGACCGAAGTCGCCGTAGTCATTAGTAAGGCTTAAAATCCGGGCACGAGGAAGTAGCCTCGTTTTGACAAATTATTATTAGACCGTCGATCGGTGACGTTGTTGGTCGTTCGAGGAGAACTTGTTGGTTGAATACATTTGCTCGTTTCGCATCGATGCTTATTGGATCATTCATTTGACGCGATCATTGGAAAATTGAGTAGCAGTAATATGAAAACGCAAGAAGAATTTGACGATATTGTTACGCTATTTCCAGCTTATTAATATCATTCAAAGAGACAATTTACTTTCATTTAATTTCTATTTGGTGCTAGCGTCTGCGAGCAACTTTATTTTGCACGATGATCTGTCGTCTAGACATCGCGATGAATTCTTCATTCCGAAACCGATAGTCATGTGTCAACAGATCATGTATTTTAGCAGCGGTATGACTTGCGCGCGTTAAGTTAATCGAATGTGACATAATTTGGCGCGAATTATACAAACGGCGGACGTAAAATTCCGCGTGAGTTTGCGAAAAAGATCGCTTTTTATTGGTGTATCCTTAGTGTTACAAACATTCACCTGTTCGAACACGGCCCCGAAGAACCAGGTCTATCGTCTCATGTAAATAACGTTAACGAAATATTTAGTCTGCGATAAAATCGCGATTGCTTCACAAGCGTGATCCGTGCTCCAGAAAATTACTTAACGTCGGTAAGGGAGTCATTAAGCAAATATTATTGATAACACCGTAGCGTGAAGAACGTAAAAAGGAAAAATTTTCCAAACAACTCGTTCAGAAAATAGAACGTCACTTTTCTAAAAAGTCGAAGTTACTGGTGACGAGGAAGTGTTCCCGGCTTTCTATTTCTGTTTCGTGGAAAAGTAGATAATTAATTTAGCAATTCCCGCGCCCTCCCGATAGAAAGAGCCTCTTGATCGGTATTGGCCGCCAGCTAATCATGGTAACGAGTTTACACGGTGACGAGTGACTGGTATCGTGGATAAAGATGCTTTCGAAACAGTCCTCGTCGAGGCAGATCGATAGAAAAGGATCGCGTCGGCCGAGAGAGGTAAATATATTGGGTGTCAATAAAATAAACACTGAAAGAAACTTCTTTTTCTCCCGGTTACTACTGTTTCGATCCGACAAGCACGGCAAGAATTTAAAACGATCAGATCAAAGCGAGCGTGCAAACAATGTAGAAATTAAACTACTGGAAAATAAAGATCTAAATGCAAGCAGATATAGAAGATAGAACGAAGTTGACGATAACAAAGTAGTTAAAAAAGAATTGACAGTGACATTGAGAACTATGACATTAAAAATTAATTGTATCTAAATTGTCGTCTGTCAAATGATATATTGCTATCTACGAAGGAGGAAAAGAGGACGTTTTTTCCATGTCAACATTACTAATTAGTCAACGAGTCGCGTCGTCGACTAGTTACAATCCATTTCTTCTCTCGATCGCAGCAAAGAGAATTACGTAATTGCCGCGTGCACTCTAAAAAATTGATCGCGCGCTGCTAAGCGAATTAATCTGAATTAACAGGGACGATCCGGGCGTCGCGTTAGGAATTATGCAACGCCGTTCCGTCGCTTCTACGGTCAACGAAATCGTCGAATCGACGCTTGTTAATTGTCCGGCCAGTTAATTCCGACGAGTTAAGACCGAGCGGCTCGGGCAAGAAACGTTTTCCGGTTGTAATTAAACGAGCCGCGTCGCGCCAAGGAGAATCATACGGGTGTCGTTATCCTTCCTTGGAATTGCGACGTCAAATGAGTGATAAGAATTATCTAGCCATTGATAGTTTCATTCAGTGCATGAACTTTAATTTGCATTTTACTTGTATCGCGCCCACGATTCCAAACGTTACAAATGAAATCTGTCATTCGATTGATAAGAAAACTACTGTAGCCTCCCGTTAACATATTCGCTACCAGCAACAAAAATTCGTGACGTCCGCGAGTTGATTTTATGCGTCTATGTAAAATCACAGCGATCTATGGACCTACGTGCAAAACAAAAATTGCCCACAAAAAGAAAACGGATAGAAATCAATAATCAATAAGTTGCTACAACTTCGTTTGTCACAATCGAGATTCGTTGTGCTCTAGTGAAACATTTGAACGATTAACATAGACAGTGATACGGTAATTTTCTAGATCCTAACAGTGCACCCAATTAAAGAGAAATACGTTAATCATAGTGTACCGATTACAAGTGTTTGAAATATATGCTATATCTCAAGAAAGTTCGCACAATCAGAGGAAGTCCTTGTTATATAAGAAACTAGGAGATAGACTATGAGATAGAGAAGCCCCCATTATGGTCAGCCTGGATTATATAAGAGGGGCAATTTACTCCAGAGAGTATTGATTTGCAGTAACATTCTCGGCTCCTCAATGAATCCCGTATCCTATGGAGCAGGTTTCCCTTTTGGAAGTACGATAGAACTGGGTAAAATATCCGACGGCGAGCCTTCGATATAGACAGAAACTTTAGAGATTGGCGCAAATAGCACGATAGCCTGCCTGGATTTTCCCATCCGGTGGAAGAGGTTTTCTTATCGATGATGTAATCACATTGTATAAAACTCACCACGACATGGGGATACACGCAGTGTATATGTTCCAACTACTTCTGTTCTATTATGCAAGAGCTTTAGTTTTTTCCCTGAGAATCTTTCGCTTTGGAAGCTCTTGAGCTCTTTTGCAAATAAAATACTAAACGGAGAAGAACATTGACCTAATAATATTTCCTGACTAAGTTCTAATCTATTATTACACTACTTCCTCATTGCATTGAATTTTAAAAATATTCCAAAGTTCTTATCAAAATTCCTCTTC
Source organism: Augochlora pura (assembly GCF_028453695.1). Taxonomy (NCBI): domain Eukaryota; kingdom Metazoa; phylum Arthropoda; class Insecta; order Hymenoptera; family Halictidae; genus Augochlora; species Augochlora pura. The sequence goes on along the minus strand of NC_135775.1, from coordinate 25,501,104 downwards.
GCGTGGAAGATGCCCAATCAGAGCAAGTTCGTCGAAACAGTACGCAATCGTGAGACAGCTTGTCGGATCCTCTTATAGCACCGTGTTATTATGACGGCTTGTTAAGTCTATCTGCAGCGCGTTCAATGGTTGTTCCGGAGAGGATCCACCGTCTGCGGTCATCGGTCGATTTAAGTTGCATCAACTTGTCGCAACAAATTGCCAGCTGCCATAAATCTACTTGTAATTAGCCGGGGCAGACGTAAACACCACGCGTTCTCGATAAACTGGCTTGTCCGTTTCCGTGATGTCACCGTTACGAAAGCTCGTTGTCGCCTCGGCGTTATAAGTCTGACATTGCGGATATTCGGTAGAGGCTGGTATCCGTCGCCGATTTGTGAATCAATTCACCGCGATATAGTATAATAGAATCGACACGTACGAACATGATATCATGGTGCTGTGCGCAACGATGTGATGATGTCCCGTGAGGCTTCCGCGCACAGCCTTGAGGCTTGGCCGGCGTTTAAAAATTCATACATATGCACAGCTGCGCGGGAAAAATGGTAAATCATCTTGTCGGGGTTGCCTTTCCGTTCGGTCACGTGCTGGTTGTATTATTATATTATTTTCCGATGTTCTTAAAACTCTCGTGATGAATGTACGATCGATAGACCTAAAATTGTTTTAAAATTGTATAATGCATTTCAAAAATTCATATGAGTAGTCGTAGCTTCACTGTTTGAATTTTTCGTAATTGAATGTACGCCTACACATTTCCATAAAAATTGCAGAAACTTGCAATAAGCACACGTGATTGTAAACCTATGCTCCTAGAGATCTGTTTATAGATTTTCTAGTTAACAAGTCTTTCCTCGTTTCGATCACTTACGTCAACTGCCAGGAAGACGGCAAGAGAAATCATCAGCGTACTCTTTACATGTTTATGGCCCGAGGTGTAGATTCTTTAGCCCAGAATACACACACGCACACAATATCAGTAAATGAGCCCTGCGAATATTTAGAGATTATTTCTACTTATCTTCATCTAGATTCCGTTCATTCTCTTTACAAATTAGAACACAGTTAGTCGTTCTCTTCGACAGACAGTGGTGCATAGAAATACTGCCATGATGAAATCATCGTTATTTAGGTTCCTTCTTTTCTAATTGCTTGTATTATGTTCAATATACATACAATAAATGTTAGCTCAGTTGCCAAAGAGCTCTTCGTGTTCCGGAGCGTTCAATCATACGATGAAACTTGAAAAAGACTTGAGAAGTTGTCGGTTGCCTTGAGTAAAGACATCCGTTTCCTATTGCAGTGTTGAGCGTGAGGCGTCGAAGAACATCGAGGAGAACGAGCGCGAGTGCTTCAAAGATGCCATCGTGTCGAGTAGGAGTCTCAATAAGGGCTTCGTGGAGAAGACCAAGCTCAAGAACGCGATACCGGAGGTACAGATCTACGCGATTCGGACCGATCAGTCCGATCATCCACTACGGACCAATTTTCTAATCGAATATCTATGCAGATCGCCGCCTGCATCATCGCCGCGTCTTTCCACATACCGGTCGGCCTGTGCATGGCCTACTCTGCCATTCTGATTCCACACCTGGAGGCCAAGGATGCGGAACTGTATGCCACTCAAGAACAAACTTCCTGGATAGGTAAGCAACTTCCGCCATTCAATCTTCAATGACGATAAGTCGAGTAAAGATCCAGGCGTAGTTATAGTCTAGCTTGATCAAGACGATGACACAGTATCTGGTACAGCGAAAGCGATAATCGTCGCGTTTCATGACCGCTCGATGACTTCATTGTGATTCTACGGTAGGAGAAGACAGACACAATGTAACAGTTAGATAACAGCTGATTGGACGAGTATGTTAATTCAACCACGAGTTTGCACTAGAGATAGGACTATTTCTCTTCTAGAAACTCGGTGTAGTACGCCATCTTCGAATAGACGATAGAGTTTTTATCTGGAGGCTAATCGGGACAAGTGTCTTCATCGACGTATGATTTGTCTCGCCGCTACACACACCACTCTAATGATGCAGAGGTTCCAGTTACGATAGGAGTAGCAGAATATCCAGAAATACTATTCAAACAGTGGTTCTCTAATCAATGTTCCAGCTAGCGTGGTGGTAGTATCCGCACCTATTGGCTCCATGCTAGGCGGTTTCCTCATGGAGACGTTTGGAAGACTGAGAACCCTACAACTAGGTGCTATCCCTTGCGTCGCGGGCTGGATCCTCATCGCCCTTTCGACCAACTTTCCCATGTTACTGTGCGGTCGCCTGCTGTCTGGCTTAGCTACCGCGCTGTCAACTTCACCTGCCATCGTGTACATCACCGAAGTCGCGCGGCCAGAGCTTAGGGGATCAATGATATCTTTTGGCCCGACCTTGGCCTCCTTCGGCATGGTCCTCTCCTACTTGAAAGGTGCTTACATGCACTGGCGAGTGGCAGCATGGATCAGTATCATCTATGCTATCGTACCCATCGCTTTAGTACAATTGTTTGTCCCTGAATCGCCGGTGTGGCTCGTCTCGAAGGGACGCCTTACCGAAGCGAGGAAATCGATAGATTGGTAAGCATCGTTTGTCGAGTCCTTTGCTCTTCCAATTGTAGAGATTGTTGATTTAATTTTGCTCGTTACCGTTCTACCTAGGCTGTACAGGTACGAAACTAAACAGGGTCAGAAGGATGCGGCACAAGCACAGTACACGACCATAGTGAAGGAGAACGAAATCAAGTTGAGCGAGCAGAGGAAGAGCAAGCACGGTAGCGCGTTCCATAAGATGCGGGGATTCATGAAACCCACGGGCTGGAAACCGATGACCATTCTCTTCCTGTTCTTTTTCTTCCAGCAATTCTCCGGCATCTACATCACTCTCTTCTACGCCGTCACGTGGTTCCAAGTAAGTCAGCGATATCAACAATATGGAAACGTGATCATATGTTAGCCTGGGCACCGGTCTCGCAACAATTATCTTAATTCCAGGAAGTCGGGTCAGGTGTGGATCCATACATAGCTTCGATTCTAGTCGGCATTACTCGTTTCTTATGCTCGATGGTGAACACTTGGCTTCTGAGACGGTATAAGCGGCGGCCACTGTGTATCATCTCAGCCTTGGGCATGACTATCTGCATGGGCGTTTCCGGCTATTTCACTCTAATGATTAGAAACGGCGACCGTTCTGGCTATTGGGTATATATTTAGGATGAATCACTGACTTCCACTGACCAGTGGAATCGCAGTTACACATCGCTTTTCGTCTAGGTTCCTGTGTTCTGTCTGCTGATGTACGTGTGTACCTCGATGGTGGGCATGCTGACCATACCTTGGACCATGACTGCAGAACTCTTTCCCACCGATATCCGAGGCATTGCTCATTCCATCAGCTATTCTATAGCCAATTTGCTGATGTTCGCCGCTCTCCAAAGTTACAGGAGCTTGCAAGACTTCCTGGGTGGTACGTAGAAAAGGAACTCTGAAATCGCTTAGAATGATAGAGCAATGTTAGCTTGCGCAACCAGAGTAACCCTTGATGTGAAATTCCTCACTCATACTCAACTCATAATGTGAAATTCCTGATCGATAGGATCCTATGCGGTGCAATGGTTCTTCGCCGGCGTGTCCATTGGCGCAGCCGTGTTCGTCTGGATCCTCCTGCCAGAGACTCATGGCAAGAAGCTATCCGAGATCGAGGAGTACTTCCACAATAACTTCCTGGCGATGGGAGCAGAAGCTAAAGCAAAGAAGGCTCAGCAAAGGCGAAGGCAGGGAAAGCAGCAAGCGAAAACGGCGGTCACGGAACCGTTGAACCCTGCCAGAACAAAAGCTCCGCAGAACGTATAAAGAAAGGTATTGAATCGCACGGGCTGGGACCGCGACGAGCAATTCCTGTATCCGTGATGTAGTAATCGTAAGTAACAACTGGTTCGTTCGACACGTTGCACAGGGATTACGTTCTTTAGGTAGTCTCTGGAGAACGAAAGAGAGTTTTATGAGCAACGCGCACCGATCACCTCTGGTATCTTAACTAATGTCGATTATAGTGTACGGAGTCGTGGGTAGTGTTCAGAGAACGCGTTTTTACGAAGCTGCGTAGTTTCGTACTTAAGCTTCCGCTTGCGCTTCAGTTATCGTTTGGCATCGATCGTCTTGTCAAGTTCGAGCAAAAATTCTTGGAAATGAAACGGTGATGATGTCTCCACTTTGTACGATAACGAAGAACTGGGCTAGATGATTGATGATGCAGTGTGACAGATTTTGTACTGCCAGAAGGTGAAAGAGAGGGGAAAGCCGAAAATGACTCTACACGCGACACACAAAACAGTATTACATGTTGATCTGATACAGTCTTCCGTGCAATTATCCACGGATGGCCGTAGAAGAGACGGATGAAGATTCTTCGTGCACAACGTTGTCTACGCGACGCCTAAGTCACACCTTATGCGTCGCATCTATGGTGATTCGTCGTTCTCCGTTTACTAGGCGGACAGAGCATTCCTTCCTTGGAAATCGATTTAAACAACTTCGCTGTGATCTAACAATATTCGCAAAGAAAATCTTATGATAGGGTATATCGTACCGACCTGGGCATGATTTGCACTGGCTTAGTTTTAAACGAAGTTTCATCGAATGGCGCCGAATCATTCGGTTTGGTCGACAGTGATTTACGTTGTAGTACATTTCTATGGAAGATTTTACCGAACTATTTTTAACATATAAGCGACACAGTCTTTAATATAATTAATTAATTAAGGTATTAGTCTTCATTTCGTATTCTCATTGCCCAGGTCCGGTGTCTTGTTTCGCCTTCGAATGATTTAGGTGCAAGATGCCTGAAAATGCGTGGATATTAGTTTGATATTGCGTTTGAAAAACATTTGTGGAAAACGGTAACCGCCCACTGATTCGTGTCACGTATATTCAGGCATCCTGCCATGTGCACAGGTGCTATGTTCAGTGAACATCTACCTTCATTTCTTCGGCTTACGGACTAGTTTCTTTCTATCGCACCTATCCAGTTCAATAGGTACTTAAGAATACGACCCTTTGTACATCGTTTACTCATGTCTACATTTCTCTACATTTACAAAATCAGCCGTTTTTTCGATACTTTTGTAATGTGTTGTATACCAAATATTTGTGGTTGATAGCAGATCAACTGGACGCACAGTGTGCTTTTTACATGTTATGTACAAAAAGAACTGTAGAATGTGGTCATTAGACTGTGGGGGTATATAGAAATCCTGGTCCCATGGGGGACTAGTTTAATCAAAAAATAGAATAAAACTGTGGCTTCGGGATGGCGTCAAACTTTCTTGAAGTGTTCTAATATGCTGTGTTCACATGTGTACATAAACTGTAACACCATGAATCCACAGTCTAGTAATTACATGATGAGATGTAAAGCAGACCTAATGTTGAATGTTATTTGTTTATTGTACAAGAAGAATATAATTGTACCAGCTGAATCTAGTTCCTAGGTCCACCGTAAAAGAAAATCTAAAAGAGCGCAAGAAGACAATAAACACAATCTGTAATCGACAGAATGTTCGGCAAAAATTTTTCAAAATTTTAGGACCATCTTGATCTTCTGGAAATCCTCGCGGACATTCTACCGCTGACTAAATCGATTGTATTTTTATTAGTTGTGATAATCTCGTAATCGATGGACCAGGTTAAACGAAGATAATCGATAAAAATAGTGGCCGGTCGTTACTCACCTTGTCGGTGCGAGATAACGTCGCCACCTGCAGAACTTCTGGTTGATCTTTTTTATCGGCATGGTCCACTTGTCCGTAAATCGTTTAGGGAAGGTACAAATCCATGTGGTAAATAAATCCAACCAAATTCTCGATGATCGTATCAGGGCCACCTGGAAAGGACGGGCTCACGATTATTCATGCATTAGGAGAACAGACAACCATTAACTTAATTTTCAAAAAAAAAACATTGGACAACTACGCGTCGAGATTTTTGGTTCGACAAGTGCCTTTCGTTTTTCAAACTGTTCGGTAATTATTTGTAATATAAGTGTGCGTGCTGTGCGAGCAGAGTAGCGATTGTAATTAACGTACTATACTTTGTATCGTACTATACGGCATGCTTGTATTCCTTAAGTATACATGTACGCATGTACCTACGTAAATATGTGTATACCATTGTAAAATTTCATAAAATGTTTCTAATAAAATTGTATTTTTGGAAACCACAAACGATAAGATTCTGTTTAAACAATCGAAATAATCTATGGAATGGTTTCTTAATTAACTTTTCCAAAACAATGACAATTTCAGGTGTCAACTACTCGCCCTGAATAATCTGATCTAACTACTGTTTTGGGGCTGATTACTGCAACTTTTTGAGTTAACAGGCTTTCGACAAGCAAAGTGACAATAGTTTTTATACACCTGCTACCGATATCCTCATTATTTATTGATATATGCAAATATATACGGACCTTTGTAAAATACGTTAACCCGCTAAAGCGGCTGCCAAACTTTTGCAATTTGCCACCAGAGGGAAACGCTGATTTTTCGGTGGGGAAGAGATGCGCGCGCAACTGAGAAACCACGCGTTCAGTTTCAAATTCAAAACGATATCTTCAAAATAGAGGAACAGCACAATTAAAATTGATACATTCTATTAAATGAAAGCAACGCATGCGATGTTTATTGGCGGTCCAAGAAGTAATATACAAACTGAAACGGTTTCAAAGTATACGACAATTGGCTTTATTCAGACGCGAATCCGTCAACTGACTAACAGAAATTAAATACGAGATGTAATTACATGAGCTCCATAAATGTACGCATACGTGTATAGCATATAAAGTCGACATTTAGTAGTAAAGTATATAGGGTGGGCCAAAATTGATAGCACGGCCAATATACATGTCACGAAATAAATAGAAACAGCACGACTCTTACCTAGCGTTTGAATATGAAATTTTTCAAGAACTGATGCCGACTGTTTAAACAATTTGCACCGCGAACATGCACTCCGAAAGGGAACCAGAACGTATTCATATATCAGTCCATTCCTGTCCGAGCCACGAAATTCAGACCACCCTGTATATTCCAGATGAAAATCTTGCAACGAAACATTATCTTAATTGCAACAGTTTTGCAGCAGTATCGAGTATTAATTCTGTTTATTTTGATCATGCTTCCATCTCCGGAAAAGGGAGTACGCTAACTACGATCGACTAGCTGAGAAACATAGTTTTAACGTTACGGTTAACAATTAAAAGTAACAGAATAGACGAATAGAAAAAATGAAACCAACGAAGAAACACACGATACTCTGAACACGGGACTAGTGTTTTCAAATCTCGTTTATTGACAGACAATACGAAGCAATCGACTATTCATCGTTCGCATATAAAATATATTCTCTAAACACTAGTAAGATTAGCGTATTAAATACGTCGGCGATTCAAACAACGGTACATATTGCGTCTCGTGAATTCCCCTTTCCTGCTTGGAAAATCGATAGAAAAACGATCGCGATCGGGATAGAGCCGGGGAACACCGAGAGGTACACCTATATAATAATAATAATAATGGTAATAATATTATCTGTGCGTGTCGAAAGTTACGAGAAACGAAAACCGAGCAAAAAGAACGAGCCGGTCGATTCTTTCACCAGAACAGAATTAATAGCCATGTCTGCGGTGCAAAAATTTCTCGTTAATCCTATGCGTTATACACGATTCGCTTGGACGCGCTCGAACGAATATCATTACGAAGCAAAGGATCGGCACAACTTCACCCGTGCAAGAATCAATAGAATATCGAGACGGTCTTCTTCTTCTTCATCTTCTTCTTCTTCTCCCCTAGTTTGGAAACCCGAGAAAACGATGCTCCTACGATTTATCGTTCTTTTCTATTAACCTCGTATGCTAATCGTTTGTCGACGCACGCGACGCCACAGAAGCGTATTCCTCTTTTCTTTTTACATCGGAACGATTTCTCGCGATCGTGTCCACACGTTTTCCGCTACTTCGTTTTTTCTCATTTGATGATACCGAAGTAATTATCAGACCCGTGGACACTGACGTGAGAACGCTTACGATGACCCCTTTTTCAACGCATAGATCATTTCTTAAATCTTTGGCTGCCCGGAGTCTGTACTTTTTAAAAATTAGTACGACAGTTTGCGATCTTCAGTCTTCTGCCGATTCGAAAAGTCGCTGCGACCAATCTTCCAACCAGCAACGTACCTTGTTTTTTAGTGCTAATTTTTGGAAAGTGATCTGTCGACATACGAGACCCGTGATCTAATCATAGATCGCTGAAACGAATGAGAAAATATTAATTAGACTTTTACAGAACTCGAAATGATCTAATTTTGACTGATGAAACGAAGACTGCACCAACGCTCGTAGTGCATGATGAATTAGAACAAGTCTCGTTAAGTGCATCAATAAGTAATCCACTATTCTGTAGTGAAAGAAAAAAAACTGATTCGCTCATGAAGAAATCGACGATCAATACTGTAAAGGTCGTCATTCATTGAGAATCACAGTTTATAAGTAGAATGCAGATCTTTATGCGTATTCTTACTATAAACATTTGAAGAGGGGAAACATCTTGCGACTAGAAGAATTCATGGGGTGAACAATCAATTTGCAGTGAACGCATAAAGATCCACGGCCTATTTATAAGGAAGGAAAAGGTACGAAGATGTTTTTGAAAATAAATAGTAGATTATTTATTGGTAAACCTAGCACTTCACTCAGCGCAGCAGACTTACGAAATGATCTGATACAATTAAACATTATGCGAAGTTTCCTTTTTTTTACCTGATCATCCGGTTGTCGTAATGTAAAATTGGCAAGGACCTCGTTAATACAATGTTATAATATTTTTTTCATATACCTACGAATATCGTACACGCATTAGTAAATACAATGTAAAACCTGTTGTCAATAATAATGCTCAAAAACTTAACAAAACAAGCGATTCCACTTTCACCCCCCCCCCCCCCCCCCCCTTTCTTTTTTTCTCTCCGTGCTTCCTATTATTTTCTCGTTTTTTTTTTATAAAGGATCGCGACACTACGCAGAGTCTAGCGGTGCCAATGACTCTCAGCACGACCAAAACGCTGCAGGCAGTGACGGTGAGCTACCTAATCCGTATTAATAGTTACATTAAGTTCTATATTTAATAATATGTATATATATACACGATTCGCACACACCAGGTCAAACTCTAAAATGTATTATGCTTCTTTTTTTTTATTCTTTCTCCAAGAAAAGTTGACGATGAATGGATTGCGAGAAGAATAGCCGCGAACATAAGCATTAACGGTTGTACGGAAATATGGAAGCTGAACGCACGAATACCTCTCATGGTCTCAGATGCTCGATTTAAATTTTATCTTCAGTTCACTAGGTCGAAGATGTTTTTAAAATTAAAAATTTTGATAAGATAAATACAGCTTTATATTGCACAAAGTCTGAATATGTTTTCTAATTATTTATTTACTCACTAATAGCAATCCTCTGACTTTTTAAATGTGCTGATTGACAAATAGTTCATAGAAAGATTGATGTTCACCGAAAACCGTCGGAGGAAGTCAGCTATCTAATGCCCATACATGAGAAATTGTAAATCCGCGTAACTGTGGCAATGGGATCCAACAGAGGTATTCGAGTCTCCTATCTTCTGCACCGACCTGCACAATCATTATTTGTATTTTTGTGTTACGAAGCATGCCAGGGATATTTTAAAACTATTGCAGCAAGTTAACATGAACTAAAGTGTCTCAAGTGAAGAGCAATCGATGAAAATGATTATTCGCGTCCGTACAATATCGTCTTGCAGTTCCTATTGTTCTATGAAAATAGATGATACACATTCTTTGATGACGTCGATGATACAAGCACAGAGTGACTTAAAGTCAGCGCTACAAAACCTATGCTGTACCTCAAATTCGATAAAAGAATCAAATTTTATCTCTCAAGACAAGCTCTATTTCTACAACACAACATTTTAATATAATTTACTTCTTTAATACTTCGTCTACTAAAGAACAAGGTAACTTGTTGGTTTACAAATATAATTGCAATTGCTATTAAACAATTTATTTAGAAATCTAAAAAATGATAATTTTGATGGAGCATTCTTAGTGTATTTTCAGATTTCACAACGTGGACTGTAAAATCACTCTGTACAAACGATTAATGGTTCCTCTACGATTAATGTAACGACAATGGAACGCGAAGAAGATGAAGAACCCGATTAGCTAGGGAAACATTCTAGATAAAATTATCACTGTTCCGTTTTTCTCAACGCGACACCGATGAATAACGGGAGGAGACGCTCTATTCTATTTATGCATGCTACAATCGCTCTGACGACAGCGTTATCTTTTTACAAGACGATGAAAGACGATTCCCGGAACAAATCTCGTCCTGACCACGCCAAAGGCACCAAGTAAAAGAAGTAGCGCTGACACAACACTCGAGACACATGCTCTTTCTCTGTTCTCTTTTGCTTTTTTTCTCTGTCCGTAATTCATCCGACAGCTTCTTTTGGCACTGTTTGGCCGTCTATTAGAATCGACACGCGTTCGTATGATCGGATCGAGTCAGGTGAGACGTCTGCGTTTAATCAATCTTTCTTCTATTTCTTCGTTTTTTCCAAATCATGCGTCAATTCAATTGTTACCCGTAAACTCTCGCATTGATTTGTTTCCCTCGAGGTAAAGGACCACGGTCGAATTTCGTCGCGTGATCGACTAATTATCCTCCTTTCCGTCACTAATACTTCGATGATTCGACTTTCAGAAAATTCGATTCCTCAACTATCCCGGACCTAGCAGTAAGAAAAGATGAAGGGTGATCACTATTATTATTTATATATCATTTCATCCTTATATATAGTAGAACAGAAACGACAATGGCACAGAACGTTTTTCTTCTTACTAAACCTCGTTTACGTTAGCTTTGATTCAGCGTTTTCCATTAATTATTGGCAACGTCGCGCACATAGTTCCTCTTCCACTCAATCGACAATAAAGGTTAATCTCATTGTGCGTCCTTGGAAATCTGACTAGCACATGGATTTTCCAACGAATATTAAATCATCTGTTCTCCACAAATGCAAATTCTCGCAACGATCATGCTCGCATTGTGTACAGTGGTCCGAAACCATCAAAACTAGAATTAAATTTAAACGTTCAACTTCGATAAAAATTAATCAAGCTTTAAAGCAACTAACAAAACATCATTTCCCTGAAGTTAATTCATTCTGTTAATAAATTTTAATACAAAGGACCATTGGGATTTTTTTCAATAAGCAACATATAAATAACATCGATACGAATTTAGCGTTATTTCTACGGATTCGAACCACTGTGCATCGGTTGCACGGGTGTTCGTTAATACTGAATTGCGAAAAGGACGTTCTTCTTATAATTTATTCATACCCACTGGTCTTACAGAGCCGATATTAGACATGTAGCCGCATCGTTCCGGGAAAGAAAGATCTTGTATCAGCGACGTTTCTAAATCGGCTGCACTTTTGCATTTTTATACAATACTCTAACCCCGAACATATCGAATCGGCATTCTGCATACATTCTGCGCGCAGATCGTTACCAAAATCCTCTTGGCAGTGATGTCGCACTGTCAAAATAAGGAAACCTTCGTTCTCAAGGGTAATCACAATTCTTTCGAAACTTTGCAACCAACTACTAAGAGAGACGCACAATAATACACTGAAATATCTAAATATAATATATATAATATATACATTATATATCTTAACGAGAGTAGCAAACAAGAAGAAGTCCAGAAATATATAAAATCACAAACGAGTGGACGAGAGGCACGATACTGTCAGCCGCGAGCTTCGGACGACACGATGAAAGCTTTCCCTTTCGTAGAAAAAAAACTTTCTCTCTCGCCGGAAACAACGCTGCAACTTAATATCAAAGTCGTTAAAAATCTTACATTCTAGAGCGATGGTTGTCCCTGCATCGACGATTGACTGTGTGAATCAATATCATTAAAAAAATAACTTCTACGGAAAAACACGTACACCGATACTGGTGATCTACCAAAAAGAGTAAATGAAAATAAATGAAAAAGGATAATCGGCGACCCTTGATTACGTTGCAACATGTATAAATTCTTTCTCCTCGTTTTTCTTCTCCTTTTTGGCAAACAAAACAATGGGTCCGTAAAACAGGCACACTGATTGGTTTCTCATCGTGCAACATCACTGTCAGGAAGCTCAGCCATGTCACACGCGCAAAACACCTTGCCTTGACAGATCAGTCTATATGTATAAATGTTCGAAGTGAGAAGCCTTCGACTTTGTCGTTTCCGGGGTCTTCACGGATCGGACTTACTGAGGAAGCTAAACAGCATTCGTTCATGCCTCGCACTCAGGCGGGCAAATCTCTTAAGTATCGCGATCCTGAGTGTCGCGGAGTTTGACGTTAGTTAATTCTTGCTATTACTACGCGGACTAGCCGGTTGACTGTTCGCCTGTTGCGCACGTTGGATGTAGATGTTCAAAAGCTTTAGCTTGCTTGTGTACAGACAGCTCAAGTGAGGTTTCAACACTTCCTCGCCGACCGCTAGATGTATCGCTACCATGCAGAATACAGCGCTTTTGCGTACTGCGCTTTCACTGTCATCGTAAGCCTGAAGAAATGAACGTGATTGTTAACAAAGCAAACCTTTTTTCTAGAGCTGTTTAGTTTCAATATATTTTAACTTGCCTTGATGAGACCAGGCATAACTTTGGACAGATGCGGCTCTATCGCGTCCCGACCCCAATGTTCCACTACTTTGTGCAACATTTTAATCGCCCCCATATTCAAGGGATACGGTTCTGTGGTGATTATCGTTGAGACTAAATGAATGATTTGCTCTGGTTTTAGAACCATCGCTATCGTCGCGGCACATTTTTCTGCCACCCAGAAAACCTATATCCGCACAACATGATTAATAATTTACAATACTAGTTTACTTTGGATCATGTTTTATGGAATAAATCTGTCTCCAGGAAATAAAATTGTTTTTTGTAAGGTACTTACGGAAGATCTCGTATTGCTGCTACTAGTGGAAGAATCTTGCTTCGGATCGTCCAATTTATACGCGTTAATTACTTTTAAAACGAGAAGTTCGGGATAAACGGAAAAACTGTCTACGAGTTCGGGGCATTTAAGCATGTCGATTAACGTTTGAAGTACTTCTACTTGCATTTTCTTACTATCGTTGGTCAGACTATCTAGTAACGTCTTTAGCAACTTCCTGAAAAATTCCAATGGAACAAATTAAAATTCTGGTATTGGTAATTAAGTAGATGGTTAAAGCGAACAAAGAGATGGTCTACTTGAAATGTTGTTTGATGAATGCAGCATCGCCTTCCCGAACATATAACTGAAACTCTTGTAGAGCCAGTACTTTTTCCTCCGTCTGCGTCATCTTCGACTGCAGCGTTTTGATCATATTATCTAGAACTTCCGGCCTGTTTGATGGATCTGGCAAAGGTCCTGCTACAGAATATAAATTAAACAAACAATATCTTTCATCGCAAACATTAATCTTAAACAAAATTGCTGAACATACCATGTGCCTTGTAACCATTATTTTCTTGCGGCAGAATGAGATCTCCCGCGATCGTATCGCTGGATCCGTTGACGGTAATATTCGTAACGGATCGCCCCCTTTGGGTGGGCGAAGAAACGGAAGATGAGCGACCCTAACAGTCCCAAAAAAAAACAATATAAAAAAATCGCCTGTCATAAATAACGCGTACATTGTCTATTGTCTTACCGAATTACACAATGTAAGTCCTTCCATTTTCTCTTCAACGTCAGCCATATTGCTGATACCGCTGTCTTTACTGGTGGTCGCTCTTTCTAAACGTTCAAAACCGTAATTTTGAATTTCCGCTGTGGTACGTCTTAACGACCTATGAGAAATACTTTAAAATTAAAATGAGAAAGAATAATGGATTATCAGTCGTTCTGTTTACGACGATGCCAACGACTTACTTATAAACTTCTTCCAGGTTCTCATCAGCGTTTTCCATGTCGCCTTTGAGCTTGGAACGAGCTGGAGAGCTTTGAGCTCTAGGGGGAGGTGTACCTGGTGATGCTGGATTACTAGAGCCAGAGGATTTCCTGAGATGATTCTGTACTAGCGGTAGTGCAGCTTCCTGCAAGTTCACATCTGAATTAATAACAATTCAAGAAGTTACATATCAATTTATGCATTCATTAGTAATCTTCCTAACCTGATACGGTTTGGGTAACTCAGCCAATATCATGGTGACTTTCGGAGGATTTAGATTGTACAACGATATCACAGCATTCTGTGCATGCCTCCTGACGTCCTGACTTTTAACGTCGTTGGACCAATCCAGTAACCTCGCGAGTGCTGTCCCCGCGGAATTATTTAACGCAGATGGTTCAGCCGTTTCTGCTATTTGTGTGATGAACGTGAGGGTGGCTATTTTCACACGAGAGTTCGGTGTCTGTGTTGGATCCGTGAGATACCTCATTACTGCGGGCAGCAGTTGCTCGCCTGGGAAACATTCTCTGCAAATAGATTTTAAATAATTAGTCTGACATACAGGTCACATAAAGAGTTAATCATAAGATCGTATTTTACCTGACAACTTCGAGGGTCTTGTGAATTTTCGTTTGGATCGATCCGAGAAGATCGGTACCTAATTTATTCAAGAGCCTAGCGCATAGGACGTAAAGCCAATCGCCGAGGTCTTCGCTGTGAGTGGCCACAACCTCGTTCAACGTGTCCAGGAATAAACTAAAAACTTTTGTGTGGGAGTCCATGAACATTTTAGTGAAGATGTCTGTAACCTCGCGGAGCTCCGTCGCTGTGAGCGTATGCCCGTTCGAGAGGAAATGATGCAAGCCTACCAAACCCTCTTTCCTGTCTCCCCAATGTTTATGCGCACAATTTTCAATAATTTCCTTAATATCCTGTAAAACAATGTTTCCGTCTATGTAAAAGAAACCACGAAGACTGAATTGCAATAATGATAGCCACACGAAAAAAGATAATGCGCAAAATAGCTGGATCTTTATTCACAGCCGAGTTACAAATAATTTCCGCTGCAAGCGTTCGAGAAATTGATGGATGTGAACATGACAGCAGTAATGACAATGATTATATACAATGATTATGTTAATTATGAAACGGAAATTATTTTTGGTTCGACTTAATACGACCAATCTATTTTTTATGGTAGAAGTGTATAGTATATTTGTATGGAGTAAATGGATATGAATAGTAAATTGAACAAACCTTTGAGATAGACTGATCCCATATATCACGGTACAGTCTTTGCTGGGAGCCACTCCATGAGAACGACTAATGGGTAGATGGACGATGGACAGATATGGAGAACAGACCGGCGCATCGCGTTAGTCCAAACCAAACAAATACGCCGCAACAAAACCAAAAGAAAAAACCATACATGCGTTATCTACATTGTCCTAGGATGCTGGAAGCACTGGTTACATTAAGCTTCTGACCTAAGTCTACCCTCACGAGGGTAAGAATTAGGGAATAGTGTGTTCGAGGACAAATGAAAACCCATAGCGTCGCAGAAATGTGTTATGAAATAACATTTATATAATGCGATGTTGTGGAGAAAAAAAATAGATCACTATATCTGAAGACATGTAGACGTTCAAAGCCAAGTCTTCGAATACAGCCGCATGGCGTGGTCTACTTTTATCACATAACATTAGAGAAGCATTAATGAACCAAGTGAACATATATCTATTAAGAAAGCATGGTGTACAATAAGTGTCTGAAGTAAGTCTGTAATGATTTATATATATAATAATGTATAAATGTGTTGTCAATTCTCAGCAGGACTAGCACCAAGTAATGCGCTCAATCATTCATTCACAGAATGTTTATCAAAAGGGAGCTTAGATATGCAAATGCTCAATAAACAAGAGCGTTACTAAAAACGCTGTTTAGAGTACTACTGAGTTTGTTTACCCATCCATTTTGTTCGTGAGATAAGAATTTTTTTATCGATTTAGCACTATCCTACTATTATTCTCACTTACGTCATTCGGTCGTCTATAGCTGTCCATGCCCCTTTCAGAGCATATACTACTGGTTTCGCTGTCGTCGCTGTGATCACCTTTACCCCTGGGCGTTCTGGTGTAACTATCAATGTTGTCGAAGGTGAGTGCATCTGCCAATGCTGATTCTGCTTCACGCGACTGTTGCAGCATCTTCTGTGCCATCACCGGTCTGGATTGAGGCCTGTCCGTTGGCGACATGTGTAAATTCCTTCCCCTAGGGTGACAATTAAAATGAAACACTCCACTAATTTATTGGAGATAGCGTAATTCCTGCAAAGGCACGCTGATCTGTCTAAAACCTCTTTAAAAAGTTTACAAAATACTCTCAACTATGTAGTCCAAGGCTACCAAGTTCAATTACCTAACAGAAGGAGAAAGATTGAGGAGACTCCAGTGTGCCATTACAAGGTTACGTCAAATTATCCTCATCCAGTAAAAAAAAATGCTTCACTGCACTGATGTAAAAAGAATGTTAGTTACGTAAATGACCATTTACCGCATTTTGCTAGCAAAACTCCTGTCCATTCCGAACCTCTGCGGGCTAGGTTCGCGACTGTTGCCGGTACTTCTGATCCCATGTCCAGATAATCGTCTGGGTCTCGCGATCAAGGATTCTCCTTCGCGATTATACGTGGCGTAACTCAGCCTAGACGACGGCGATCCCGACCGACTGCTGGCTGTTACCGTGATAATATACAAATAGAGACGTTTCCTTGTATGTACAGTAGGATTCCATTTAACCAAATCAGTCAAATGACAACAGTCTGACATTTGTTTAATATTTTACATATAATACAATGTTCTCTTCAAATTTTGATAACCAGTGAAAAATAATAGTATTCACCGCAGATAAAAGACAAATTAAAAATGTTTCATACAACTTACGTTTAATATTATAGCAATAAATAATACAAATTTGATTGATTGCAGTTCCAATTAGGAATATTATGATATGTAATACATATATAAATATCCTATCATTTGTGGAGTTCCACTGTATCATGTTTCTTCAAAGGGAGCCGTCCCCTTTCTTTCTACTTACGCTGAGATTGCGACACTCCGGCCATTCTCGTTCTCGTTCTTGCGGTTCTTTCTGGACTAGCCACTGCTGTGGTGTCTGGTGATTTACTGGGACGCGCTGGATGGAGCAATAACGCAAAGGTTGGTTGAAATATATCGCAACAGTGTCAGAGATAAAATTGAAATTAGCGATACTCACGGAGAGAGGCTTTCTGCCTGCTGATGTTCGCGTACATCATCCTGGCTTTCGCTCTTTGTGCGGCTTGCAGATCTATGGCGCTTGTGGATCGAACGCCTGGCGTTCCACGATCTGGGAAATACGTTTACAGATATACATAAAAAAGCATTGACAATATTTTTATACATATATTGGATGCATGGGTGCAGTATTTCTAAGGTCGCGGTGATCATTGAAGCAACAAACAATAATGTAACAATTACAATGACTATCAGTGGGTCTCTGTAGAACTGGGATACCGGATTGACGATAAGACCGTGGCAAGGACGGTGTACGTCTGAGCGGGCCATGTGGTTGACCCGTGGTCTGATGCAAATTTTCCGTACTACCTTCGTATGTTTAATGCAAAGAGGAGTCACAAAAGCAGCATGAAAAAAGAGTGAGAAGTATTTTACACTGCGATGCTCTCTCGCTGGTTGACACAGTCCATTTACATCTAACACAATGCATATAGGTCATTCCATAAATTTAATCGTCTACACCGAGTCAGTAGAAAAAGTAACAACAATTTATGAGATGACCTAACGTTGTATCCATTGAGCACATCATTTTAGATTTAGATAGAAGAATGTAGTTCACCTGTGGCGCTCATTGCTGGTCTGGATGTCCTGGGGCTGACGCTCGCTGATCTCGTGACTACATTCAAACTGTTAATACTGCCACTATTGCTGAGAGACATCAAAGAACGTTTATACGCAGCATCTAGACTATTCAGTAATGCCTCCGCTTGCTCCGGGAAATGATCTTTGAAAGCCCAAAATGATCTGCAAATATTTGAAGTTTAATTTCTGTTTTACGAATATTTTAAATGATTATTTTTATATAAATGAACGTACTTCCTGGCGAAAGCTCTTGCTTCCGAATCCGAATCCGCGATACCTTTCTTGATGGTGTCTTGTAATGTTTGTACATGCTTTTGCAATATTTGGGTAGGCCACGTTTGCAGTATTAGATTCAGGTACTCGCAGGAGGCTCTGCGTATGTCTTTACTTTTGTTACTTAAACATGAGCTGATAATTGGCACATAACGACTGCAGTGTGTGTTTTGTAGAATAAATCGCACAGCGACTGCACCGGCTGTTGCCACGACCTGTATGTGCATATTCGTTGACGCAAGTTACAAACGTTTTGTTACGGTTCCCATACGTCACCGCGTTACCGGGCAATTTATCAGGAATCTTACCTTGGCACTATTTTGTATGAGGTTCATTAAGGTGAGCAAGACTGCCTCTCCAGAACTGGCGAACTTATTTTTCAGGTGTACACTAAGATACGCTAACGTGATACACACTTCCCTCACGACTTGAGACCTGAGATCCGTGCAAGCCACCTCGAATGATCTTTGCATACTTTTCAGACACTCGATGAAGTTCTCATAGTTTATACCTCCTGCGATCACGATCGATCGTAATTTTTTCATCTGATGAAAAAATGAATTTTAATCAGATACGTAATGACAATAATTTGGAATGAATATTGTATAAATTAAGAACATACACTCTCGGTCCTTTGTTTCCAGTCCTTCTTGTCGTCGCCAACATTTTCTCTTATCGTTTTCATTTGTTCTTCCAGATCCTTTGCAGAAAACAAGTTCACTGATGGCACATCTTCGAATGCTGTGAGGAAAGTTTCCTCGTCGACTGCACCAGCTTGACCTATATATATATTATACATAATTTTATATTCCCATATGAACGTATGAACAAACAATGATTTACAACAAGCAGAACGCATAAATATGTCTGCTTAAATTGCAAATAGAAAGCACATCTTCATTGATGCTCCATTTCAATTCAGACATTTTTAATTGTCCTGTTTGTTGTATCACATGTGTAAGTACTACTTATTATGATCAGTATTAATCGGCAATGTTAATAGCAACTGGCATATGATATTTTCATAATAATTAATTTTACCCGTGAGTATGACATCTTTGTGTTGATCGAAATTCACCAAATGTGCATTATACAATACCTTATTATCCTACGTGTATTGTGCTTCACGGTATTATAAAGTACGTGACATAAAAAGCGGTGCAGAAGAGATCAAAGACGTGTAAGCGTTTTATTAAGTAACTCGCTTGCGTTGGATTATGTTTAATTTGAATCAGCAAATAATCGAGATAAAGCGCAATGGTATGCGAGGCTTTTAAAATTAAAATATGCGCAGTATTCATTCAACCGAATTTTAAAAAATTTTGTGTATTTTCGACGTTTATACCATGATGATTGTTTGTAAGATGGGGAGAAAGAAATATGAATGTAAGAAGTCTTAAACGGAATATGCAGAATTTATCAGAGGAACCATCATGATATAAAATGGAACTAATAAAGCCAATGGAGTTTTAGATACCTGCTGTTGATCTTACTGATACGATTCTTTTCACGGTTGTTGCCCTTGGAACCGTTTGCTGAGCATTACCAGGATGAGCTGTCATGCAAGCGAATAATTAGCGTTCTTGTCACCAAAAAACGTCAACGGTGGAGTCGACGTTTTATTGGTGTACAGTGAGACATCATTAATATTATTACAAACGCTGAGCCACATTAAAAAGTCAAAGCATAAAAGTTTGTAAGTTAGCACACTTCACGTCTGTGCGGTAATTGCAACGGAAATATGTGTTTTTATAAAGTTAATAGTAAGATTTGCGACACTCATATGATATAAGTAGAACAGTGATGTTTTTTTTTTATAGAAATAGCTTGTAATACCCAAAATGATCGACATATAACACAACATATAAAAACGCAGTAAATAAATGTTAACAATTAAATATGTTATTCTGGAACCATAAACAGAAGTTGTTTCAACTAACAAGGCAAGATTATACTCTAATATACTGTGCTTATGATTCACTATGTATACTTCTGATTAAGATTACAGATCTACAACAAATTGAATCACTTCAAGGTACACTTGTTTTACTCTATTGTTAAGGTACCATGCTCAAAACAAACTGGTGAACAAAATATCATTTTAGAGTCTGTTAACCTTTTTAATTTATAGAGAATTACACTCATTAATAATTGGCTATCAAACCCGAATGTACCTATTGCAGAAGGGGCAACCTTTGCTGGTCCAAATTGTCCTCTTTTTGGAGCAGCAGTAGACCTCTTCACAGGAGCTGATTTAATCTGCAACATTTACACCGATCTCATTAACGTTCATGGCTTGATCTCAAGCTTCTATAAGCAGTATTTTACGAAACACTTACCGCTCTATCCGTTTCATCTGTGCTCTTTCCAACTGAAATCAGAAAGATTAAAAGAGGCATTAGTTTGGCAAAATTACCGGTACACTTTAAATGAAGTTGATTAATTCGTGGAGCATAATGTATTGTAGTCAATGATGCATCTATTTTTAGATCTGTGTACCTAAGTCTGGATATAGCCATGGTGGCTTGTGAATGTCACAATGGCATCCTCTTGCTCTAGCACCTGGGTGCTTCACAATGTTATCCCACTGAAGAATCCATCTACTACTAGGATCCCATATCTTATGATCAATACTGGGATACTTTTTCAATCCCCTGTGCAAGCAGCGGTGACCGCTTGACACAATTATACCGGCGTCATTCATTTTACAAGGGAAATACTACTCTACACAGTTAATGAATAACAGAAACTCTCAATGATCTCTTATGTCTTGTGGAACACAACATAGCACTCAGCAGGATTTCAGGAAACTCCATTACGGTGTGAGAAATCTTCATTGTGGCATAGCCTGTTACCTGATCCCTCTGGTTTCCTTCAAAATTAACATCCCGCTAATTAAGATGGCACACATCGATAAAAGGAATTATTTCGTAAGACGAGGCGCAAAAAATGTCGATTTGGTCGGAGAACATAATCCGAGAAAAAAAACTGAAGAGTTGTTAAACAACTGTTTAAAAATTGTATCTCAGAAATTTATACACCGCGTATTTTTCTTTTTTTTTAACATCGTGTACGCAACGATCCGAGGTATCAGCAAACGCATCAGTGAAAGTGATTTTTAGCGTTTCCTAATTACAAAAAGAATCCATATACTTATTTGTAATCTCTGAATTGAAATCAACGGAATTAGATGAATAACTTGGCTTTACTCCGACGCGAAACATGTACACTAAGTTCCTCGAACGTTACGAACATTTTCTACTTTCCATGATTGCTACTCTTTTTGTATCCTTACGGGCAATCATCGAGAGGAACACATTTTATTCAATGTGCCTACAATGTAACAAATAGTAACAGGGAAACCGGTTTGGGAAGTCACGGTGAATACCAAGTAGCAATCTGTTTTTCCCTGATTGCAAACGATTTTCATAAACCGTTTTGATTATCCGTCATTACACCGAATCAGAAAAGCAAGAGTGGTGATTACCACTATTCCAGCGTAAGTCGGAATTACGGTGAATATGCTTGGAAAAAGAAGACTGACTTTCATAAGCGGATTACTAAACTGAATAAATACGCAGTTCTAGCGGAAAGTAAAAGAGATCGCCTATTATATTTATAGAATAACATTGTTTAGAACGACGACCTTGACAACATATTCCAAAGTCATTGGAATCGTAAGTGATTCCATCAAATGGTATACTCATCAGAATCTGTAATACTCGCGAATCAAAAATCTGTCAATGAGATAGATTGTTAAAATTTTTTGACGTTCTGTCGTGAACCAAACGAGACGAAATATTGCAAATACAGGCTATTGGTATTGAGCACGAGTTCAACGTGCTAAGGTGAGAAGCTAGATTTGCATCCGTGATATGATTCGTAATAACTGCGGCAATGAGACACGAGAGAGTTATTTTCTCACGTTACAGATAATGCCCGGCGGGCTCGGTCGGTCGAGATTCAAATGAAATGAAATTTCTGTCGCAAGAAGGAACGAAAGATGCAAACAACACGTTCGTCTTATTTAGTCCGATAAAAACCAAAATAACTTGCACAACCGTCCTGCAAGGATGAAGAGCGATTAACGTTCTCGCAGATAAGACCGATAAAGATTGCATATTCCGTCAAATATATTCACGAATAACCTTCCTCCGGGCAACACCGGCGATTATCTTTCCACTTTATGTAAGAATTTTCCGCAAGTAACACCGGCACAAACGGCGGCACGTATCAAGAAAAAAATGAATTGTATTTCCAAGGATCATTGCGTCACGATCGCCGTGTGTATGTGACGTTTACGCGTAATTCATTACCGCGCACACACGTGTTCAAACACGAGAGCCTTCGCGTCTCCGCGATGGAACTTCGTCTATTCGTTTACCTCCGCACAATTTGCCTTTCACGCGCGGCGCGATAAACGACCGCGCTTCTTTCCTAGGAAAAAAAAATGATATCTGCCCGTCGGGATCTCAATAAAAGGAAGAAACCGAATGATTTCGAAGTGAAATTCGTTCGGCGCGGCGGCCGAGAAAGCGCATTAATATTTCAGCGAAGAACCGATTATTTGTTCCGGTATAGACGGCGAAAACTTTTCCTCGACACGTTGCACCCGCGAACTTCACCAGCAAAGTCACAATACGAGACACAGTCCTTCGTCGTCGGAGACGCTCGTGATTTCTTGCCGGCAAGAATCGCTATCGCCGTGGAACGAATCGACGGAACGCGTTTACGTGGACAGTGGAACGAATCTATTCGTGTTCCCTGTCTCGAAACGCGTCTGTCACGATGACTGTAGTACTGTTGCCTCTCCGGGCACGATTGTCTTCCTGTCGTCGTTTTGTTTCGAACGAGATGCCAGCAGCCCGTTCGTACGAAATCGACGAAAGAATCCTATTCCGACGACGCGCGCACTATGGTCCGTTTCTTTTTTACATATGGAAACTACTAGACAGAGACACGTCAAGGCGAGTCGTTATCGCGATCCACGGGTTCACTGGTTGCGAAAATAACGATAAACCGAGTGGCAAGCGTCGTCGGCTGACGATCGAAGACTCGCGGCAACCGACGAAGGTGGACGACGGTTTCCGGATCGAATTTAAACTACGAATCGAAAACGAGGTGTCGTCTCGTCCGGCTGCAACTGCGACGTCCCGATCAGGTAAACAAACAACGTGTCGGGAGAAACTGAAACGATCGTCCTTGCCTATTGTCCGTGAACAGCCAACGACGCGTGTGCTATCCCGATCCGTATACGTGTGCGCGCGCGCGCGTGCGTTCGTTTAAGATCGAGTCACTCTCCGGCGAGACCCCGTGACACAGAAAAAAAAAACGATCCCGATCAAGATCACCGTCACGTCGGTCGATCGTCGGTTTTTTACGATCCCGGAGACGTACGCGCGAAATCACTCCGCAGAGGCGTCTAGCATCGCGAAAACACGCGTCTCTCTCACGCTGCTAAATGGCGACTCTCGTTTACTCTACGAGGCGAGGAACTCTCCCGGTAAGCGGTGCTTACTCGCGCGACCGTAGGAAGGGGACCTTCCCCTATCGGTGGCCCTGATTGGGGGGCCAAATCGAGGGGCCCGGCACATCGAATACATCTCGGCTAACCGAGCGACGATTAGGGGATCTTGATTATACGTTTTTTTCCTTTATCGGACGCGTACGGGTTCTCCTGGAGAATGATCCTTGCCGCCGGAACACGGATGGCGTACGGGAGACCGGTAATTGTTACTAGCCCCGTCTGACAGCCGTTCGAATCATTAATTTTTTCCGAGTCCATTAATTCTTAACCAACGAGAAGTATTTTTAAATTTCTGCCCCGACTATTTGGGTCAATTCAAATTGATTTAACCGCGTTCCATATTGCGCGTGCACGGTTTCAAGAATTCTTATAGACGGGCAAGTCGGCCATCTTTTTTCGCTTTTGAACAAAGCGCCTCCTGTAGGTAATTATTACTATTAGTGGCGGGGAATATTTGAAATTCTAATTCTATACGCGATTAGCATTAAGGAAAACAGTTCTTATAGAGAATTGCAAAGTAGCAGTTGTGCACAATATACGATCGGCTTCTGTGCCGAGCGAAGTGTTGTAGTACACGGCGCGTAAAGTCGTTATCGTGTTACCAAATACGATATCGAGGAATTAAAGGCGAAATTTTATAGGCGGCAGCCGCATTCGAATATCAGGTTTAGGGGGAAAGAAATCCGTCGGCCGAGCGAATAGCTCAATCGGCTGCGAAACAAAAGATCCTGAGAGGTTCTCGAGAGACGATCGTGTCAGGCAATTCGATCAGTCGATCATCTTTCATCCTCGCAATTTCACTTTTTGAGAACTGTGGATTTTTACAGCTGCGAAACCGAATCGTTTCTTCGCCGCGAATTTAATCAAAATCGTAACCAGTTCGATCGTCATATTTTTCATGAAAGAATAACAAAATTGTTGGTCAATATCATTAATTACGCTGGGACAATGGATGAAAAGACGGACGAGTAACCGAGAAACGAGAACGTGTAATCACTTTTGACACATCTCGGTTAACGAGAACGAAGCCCGCGTTATCGGATCATTAATCAGTGGACGAATGACATAATTAAAAGGTTGCCAGCGACAAAACACGAAAGCTCGCATCGAAGCGCGGCCGGTTGTTGCAAAACCAGCCGACAAATTGTCGGTCTACGTAAAACAAGTGGCTGATTAATGCGGTGGGTAACGCACAGCGCCGGAGCCACGGGACCAAGTTCAATAAGCCCTCATGAATATCAATCGATTTCATACCTGGCGCAGGTCTCGTGAAACCGGATGATTTATTTCGTGTTATTGAGAAGCGTTCGGTGTGCCAGCCGAGCTCCGGCTTGAAAGCTGCGCGCGGCCGAGTCCGCACAAGGTTCAGAACCTTATTCGTAAATAATACGATTTTAGCAACCAGTTTCTTTTTAAGTTCCGATCGGCCGTGCTCGGGAAGAAAAACAGGTGACACTGTTTCTCTCTTTTTCAGAAACTCGTGCGTGCACCGGTGATTCGGAACCGGTGATGCCAGCTCGATCAAGGCTGCCGATCTAACACCTTTCGCGAAACATTTCGACGTTCGCGAAATCCGCTCAACGTTTCATCTGTCTGCGGTTTAACAGAGGCTCTTTTTAAATCGAGGATAATTTTCATAGAAAATTTTTCTACGATTATCTGCTCCATAATTCGTCCGAGTATTCGGATTAATATAATGTAACGAGGTCCATTCGAAGACATTGTTTAAAACAAAATTGCCGCGCTTTTCTCGGTGGCTGCCCATGAAAAAGGCAATTGGTTGCAGCGAGCATAATCACGAACGAGGACATTTTTCTTGTGGCGAGTTTCGTTCCAGAAGATGGAACGCGAAAACGGGCAGAGAAAGGAACGGTGGAAGATTAATGTCGGCTGGAATCAAGAATCAGGCCGTGAGACACGGAACCCCGTAAAAATGTCCCCGTGTCTCTCTCTCGGATCGTGCGACTAATGATAGTTTTCATCTAAATCTCTCGGGCGGCGAGGCGGGACCACCCGCCGTCATCGTGCGCCAAAAGCAAACCGAGCAGACCGAGCAAAACGAAAACCATTCGATCGCCGGTGATTAACAGCGACGGTGATGCACGCCTCGGTGGGTAATTAAAGATCATGCCATGGGAAAGAATGTCGTCGGATCCCGTTTATGATTACAATGTTTAAACTGTAATAAACGTGCGCGCCCGGCGATGGAGCGAGCCGGTCCTTCATGGCGACGATGAAGAAATAAACATGTCCCGGGCAACGTTCGTAGCATAATTACACGGTCGAAATGGGACATCAAACAGGCAATTAACGTCTCTTTATTTGACGGGGGACAACGTGATAAATCGAACGGACCGGCAGATATTCGTCCACGTACCACGAGTATTTGGACAATTACCGTTGGATCGACGATCTTTACGCGTTCGCGCGAAAAAATGGCCGAAGGAACTACGACACCGATCTGTACCATTTTTGAATTGTTTCTTTCCCGTAAAGGAACTGCGTTTAATTTCGTCCAAGTCGCATTTGTACGAAGTACAATAAAAATATATTTTATGGATCAGTTCAATTATTATTGTTCACCGTTCGGCTCTCTTTGAACTCCGAAAATTGTCTGCAAGTGCGACGGCGAAGTTCCAGACGTACAAGATAGATAATTACTAGAGACACTGATGAATGGTAGGGTGATAGTTATGGCGATCCGCGCTCCAGATACCGATGTGGGTCGTCCGACGATTTTTCACCGGGATCCCGAAAAAACCGGAAACTCGGTCGATCGGATAGCCATGCGTTTTCCCCCCTGCGGGACACGGATTTATGATCGCGTGCGTGCCGGGAATATCGGTAATTACCGGCGCAATTAACATACGTCTGGGACCGAGTGGGTCGGACAGACGAGTATTTCGATCAAAGAATTTCAACGCCTCGAGCAGTGTCTCCAACAGTCCGAGAAACGATTCCGATCCCCTAGCAATCTTGGTACACGCTATTATCCCCTGGTCTACGCGTTTCCCGTCTTCGTTCCGTTTCATTTACAACGATGTGCGTAACGCATCGCTGCAAGAAACACTGCCGCGAAACAGGTTGCATTTTCTGCATTCTTACAGCAAAAAATAAGCACAGAGTTTGTATTGTAAATTCATCGTTTGGATACGCTGAACGCGTCTCATGGTGATTAACTGACTCGTATGCAACACGCGAAAGAATAAAACACAATGACCCTATCATCGATTCCTTCGGTATCATTTGAAATAATGGGTGCTAAAAGCTGCTTTGCGGTCATCACGCTGGTAAATAAGTTGTTTGAGTCTGGAGAAATTTCTGGCGATGCAAATGGGTTAATGCAATGGTGTAAAGGGCAATTTAAATAGTAGGAAAGTTTGTGAATTAATTCTAGAAAAGAACGAGGGAAAATGGAATAAAATAAATGTATAATTGACGGATTAGCATTAGAAAATATGTTAAATCAACATAAGAAGTGCATAATTGTTGAAGAATCACAGAAGAAACTATTCTAAAATGGCTCTAGAAAATCTTCGTATACTTATTCATAAAGTTATTCTATAAATGTCGAGAATGAAGTCGAACGAATAAAAATTTAGATCAAAGTGTTCAATATGCACGGGAAAGTATGTTAAACCGACGCAGTAGATAGGCAAGGGTGAACGCTGATAAGATCGAGCTTATATAGACTTAGCACAATTTTTATCACAACGCACACATGGCCAATGAAATTTATTCATTTATTACCTGTCGGAGAGTCCTTGCAGTTTCGACAACTTTGAAATACAAATTTCGAAATCGGTCAAATCGACCGGCTCGATAGGTTCACCGTTAAAGAATCGTCGACAAGACGATCGCGGATCGAATAACAGCCAGAAAATGCTGATTTTGGGAGAAAAGTTTTGATTTCGATTTCGCAGGTGTCGCCGGGTACAGTGGGAACCGGGCTTTAGAAACCGGGTACGCTCGGCGAATAAATTACGGATAGAAAACGTGCCGCGGCCGATTCCCTCAGAAAATCGTACGCAGCGTCTCCGTCATTCGTCGGTGAAAGTCCACCCGTTATTTATTGTTCCCGAGGATCGAGACCGCTTCCGATTTCCCATCGACGATGGTCCGAACGCGTTCGAGATACAGCCTCTCGGCCAACGTGTCTCGTTTCAACGTCCCATCGGAATTCCCCGACGGTTTTTCTCGGCGGCGACGATGAAAGGGAGCCGAACGGCACTCGGTGACAGCGGGAAAAAGAGACGGAGGAACGAAGAAAAAAAAACGGGGGAAACGGGAATGCCGATTCCACGGATCGGTCATTAAATGTTGCTCAAAGAGGAATCGCCCACGCGCGCCGCGCGCTTCGAAGGCGATAATGGTGCCCTCCTCGCCGCTTGCGTAACAATCCGCGTGTACCGCGACGGTTAGGCGAGCATGCATTATCGCGTGGCTTTTATCGGCCGCGCGAGCTGTTAATCGCGGGTCAAGCTAACAATTACTGGTTCATTAGAGTGATTTGTTCACCTTCTTCTCGGCCGAGGGGACGCGCGATTTATTCGATACGCGGGATTGAGTTCAAGATTGACTTTCCGATGCTGTTGCAGCTGAGATGATCGTGGGTATTTTTGGAGACTGATCGGAGGTTGAGGATTTTTGGGTGCCGAAAACTTTCTCAGAAAACTTGCAAGAGAGTGATGAAAATGATACGTCTTCAGCAAGAACGTTGAGACCTTAGTCTTCTTAAGGGATGAAGTGATTAACAGATTGCTTGGGGCTATCACTGCTGTGTTTGAGAGGATTTACGGGGCTGAAGGATTTTACTTGGAAATAGTTTTCAACACAGAAATGAATGAATTTTTAGAGGGTGAACTTATGCGAGAATGTCATTTATAGAGTCTGAAGGAGTTAATGGACGTTCCTCTAGAATAGTTTTCAGTAGAGAAACGAATTTGAGAGATGAATTTCTCCGAGTTCCACTAAGTATTTGGATCTGACACTTCTCAGCTCTTGAGAAAACTTCAAGCTCGACTTCTCATAGAACCGACTATACAATTACAAGCTAGATCGACGTGCCATTCTCTGAGGAAGCCTCGAACCCAAAGAGGTGCGATTTTAGGGACTGAGAAGCATTCCTTGAAGCACCTCGACAATTTTCCGCCGGAACTTCTCAAGGACCGTCGAGAAAGAGTCCGAAGAAAGCCTGACGGCTACGATCCGATCTCGACAGGCGGAAGTCGCGGACGCGGTGCGAAGCGTTCCTGAAATCGTACGGGACCGTATTCTCGGATTTTATGCAGATTCAACCTAGGAAGTCTCTCCACCGCCAAGAATGCGCGAGTGAATAATCAACGCGCCGTGGGAAGGAGCCTGACGCTTGGATCCGGTCGCAATTGAGTAGACAGAGCTGGAGGACATCGCGCAAAAGGTGGCTAAACCAACGAGTTGCCAACCCGTGCGTGGTTTTTAACCCTTTGCACTCGAAGACATCATCGCTCTAAATCTAAAGTAATTTTCCGACCTACAGTCTCTCCGGTTTACATGACTCAATGCATTGCACGTGAACGTGAATCTTCTGATTCGTACAAAAGTCACGCCGGATATGTTACGCGATTATGAGATGAATGGTTAAGGAATTCTGATTCCAAAGTCCCGTTGTGCAATTATTCAAATGTTAGAATCCGTTTCGAAGTCGGTAAAATCAATTTTGATGAATGGGCAAAAGTCCTTTTTCTTACATAATGGCAAGTGGACGAAGTAGGAAGCGGACATTTCGCTTAGTATAAATAAGCGCAAGAAGACTACTCGGTGATCGACGGCGCCTCGAACCGTGTGCGCGCGGTAAACTTTAGCTTTCGTCGTCTCTCGCGTGTTCGTAGCAGTTGTCTCGGGTGATCAGGACCTTTTGTCGCAAACCTGGCGAGCGGAATGTCAGCGAGAGTCGGCCGAGGATAAAAAGGGCATCTCCGGCAGCGTTATTCCGCGTCGTCTAATATCTGATCGCCGTGGACCGTGTTTGCGCGCGAGCGTTGGTGCCGTTGCACCGCATCAGTATAAATCTTGCGTCGCCACCCTGCAGCACACTGCATCGCGGTGCAGCGCGCTGCATACACTGCACACCTTTCACTTCGGGGCGCACGTGTACACACACCGGCTGTCCTCAGGGTAAGGTCGCCGGTTGCAACGGCACAGAGAGAGCCCGGTTTCTCTCTCCTTCTCCCTCTGTCTCTCTCTCTCTCTCTCTCTCTCTCTCTTCCCCTCTCTTCTCCTCTCTCGGTGTGGGTGCTAATTTCGATCGATCGGTGAACGGGCCACACGGTGAATAATCTCGACGTGTCGCGGGAAACCGGTGTTGCAGAAATACACCGATCGAGATTCCGATCGTGTTTGCCAGTGAAAAACGCACGCGACTACCAGGGCCGCCTCCTCTTTGTCTATCTCACCATCAGAGTCCTGCGAGAGCTTTGATCCGGACCATTGTTGACACTAGCAGCGGCTGATCGCAAGATACAATGGGTGGAATTGTTTGCCAAGGGTTCAATGAACAGCGGATGAGAGGGCGCATAGGGTGGTAGTTTAGGGGGTGTACCTAGCAACTGGCGACTGTAAGACTAGGGCCAAAAATAAATTTTCCAACATATTAGCTACATATTTTGAATTGAACACTGAAGACAGAGGGGAGAAAAGAATATAATTATTACTAATCTGCGGATCTTTATGCAAAGTAAATATATTTATCATCGACTACAAGAGACAAAAATCAAACACTTCAGTCGTCCAAAAATATTTCCGTTAAGTTTGTAACAATATCTCGGCGATTATTACTAAGGGTTTCTAGGGATGGGAGCAGCTTTTTTGATGGAAGAAAGTATCGACAATGTGCGGAGACATTAATGCGGCCCTGGCGAAACGGATCGAGGCTTCTGGCCGCGAGCTTGATCGAGTACCGCTCGAGCGAGCTGATGTATTGGTGGCGACAGTTAGGGGATAGTCTTTTCTCGGCAGGGGATAGTCATCTGCGAGAAACCTGAATGAGGATCGCAAGATCCTGCGGAAGTCTTCGGACGTGTCGTACAGCTACGATCCGGTATTGATCGCCGCGTGAAGATTGATAGAACAAACGAGACCTAAATTCCTACGAGCCGAGCCGCGCACTGATTTATTCGGAACTGTCGATGAACACGTCCGTGATAGAAAGTTCTAGCCTACGGTAGAAGAACCGCGAGGAATTAACTGGAACTGTTTCCCGGATCCGTTCGTTAATCCTGCTTCCGCTAGGTTAATCAACTTGACGTTTTAAGTACCGCGAACTAAATGGGTCTAGCTCGAGCCGATGTTCAAGAAATTGGAGGTGTCGCCCTGGGTGTGAGAGTTCGTAAATCCCAAAAGTGGAGTGTCAGGTGCGACTGACGTAAGACGTCTTCTAGGTCTTTGTAAACTTTGTCCGTTTTCAAGAATCTGTGCTAAGTTACAAGATAGCGAAAGAGCATATCCCAACACTCATTCCGTTGATTTGCATTACCCCGAGTAATAACAAAATTGTACGGTGCGCAAGAACGATTTGCCAGCAGTTCGGAGCAGGTTGCAAATGTGGGAATACGACTGAATTATAGCAAAGAGTTACGGACGTGCAAATTTGCTTGGGAAGAAAACTCTCGTACGACCCGAGTGCACGATTTACCCGGGATCTACGATTTCTCGCGGTTCCGACGGTGGAGAGATCGTCCGGACGAGCCCTTAAGGGAGTTATGGACTGGTTTGTAGAAAAGCGGCGGCTGAATAATGAACAGCACCGTTAAGCGCCAGAGAAATCGGATAGCGTAATCGCGATTCAACGCGGACCTCTGACAAACACGACTCGGGTCACAGGGAAAGAGAGAGCGAGAACGAGGACTATGCAAATTTTTCCTTGCGCCGTGTACGCTCAACCTTTCCGTGTCGCGTACAAGGATACACTGTCGACCTGTTGTTGCGCGGAGATTCCACGAAACTGGCAAACAATACCCGAGCACGGGTCCGCGAATAAAAAATCGTTAAGCATCCGCTCTCGATGCCGCAAACACCTTCGACGCTGAAAACATGAATGGGAATTATCGTCGAAGGTTGCGAATCGGGTGTTGCGCTAAAGTGTACGCTCCAGTGATTGAGCTGCTGTAATTGCTTCATTAATAAAACTGTTTCAGACGGCGTTCGCGGCGCTTTCATCGATTCAACGGATTCTCGCCATCCGGCGGAACATTTTCTCAATATCCAACTGTGGAAATACTCATTCGCTAACAGAAGATAGAATAGCAGATAGCATTTTCTCGACAGGCAAACTTCGGTCTAGCGAGAACGATATTAATTACCGACACGATGAGATGATCAACGAGATACGATTTTTTTTTACGTAGCCTGAGGAAGTGTAACGAGTTCCGAGTAAAGGATGCCTCGCCATCGACAGAAGTGCGAAGAACTTTCAACAGGAAAAAGAGTCCGAAGTAGATGCGGAAGATGGTCGTTAGTTGTTCACGGTAATTTGGTGTTCTATTAATATACCTGAAATCAAGCGAAGAGCCGTAATTCCTCCTGCCAAGCCCATGTATGACCTAATCGTGATCAGCGTGCGTGCACGAGCGTCGAAGGAAGAAGGAACGTGCTCGGTTCTTAATGCGGACGACCGCCTTCTACACGAATTTTATACGGGGATCTTTTCGGCCCGCGATCGTCCCATCCTTCTCGCTCTGTTCCTCATTCTTTTTTCCACCTGCTACCGGAATTTTTCGCATACCGGGATACATCGGACGTATCGTGGTGTACACTTTCACTCGCGCGAACATCGGAGAACTCGGGAAGTTTTCGCGCTCGTTAGATTCGAAAACGAATTTAGAGGAGCTCCTTTCTGCTATCTTGAAAAATGTGGAACAAGGACAACCGGGAGAAATATTCGCACGTCGCTATTGTTCCGTGACCTACCTTCTTGAATGTGACATTAAGATGCAAATTATTTACGTAAGATTGTAACTTAATTCGAACCCGGGACGTCGACGAATGGACACGTTTCGATTCGACGATCTATTGATAGCATTCCGTTGATTTGACAATTGATGAATGCCTCACCGCTTATAAATGACGGGGACACGTCGACAAAGAAAAGATGTAAATTCTCTAATCATCTTGTTACGTGTTCCCAGGTCCCGCGCTTCGTACGTCAGATCAAGGAAATTGAGACCCGATTGTTTAAACATTTTCTAAAGGCCTGCAGACGCGCTGGGAGGAACAACATTTTCTGCGAACGCTCGAGGATCGAATTTAAAAGACAATTGGCCGACGTTTCCTCTGTCGCGCCGGCACAATGCGATCGCTAATCCGCGTTATCTATTCTGCGACATTACATAACATTACATAGGCCGATAGGTGCAGGCAACGCGGTGCAATATCGCCGGGTGTATTGTTTCAAACGGTGTCTGTAATTCATACCGGACCAACGTCTCGTCCAGCTCCAAACGAGCGGCCTTGTAACATTGTAAGACTGCCTGTAGGCCTGTTCGAATTTCGATTGCGAATATTACGTGTCACCCGGCAATCGAATACTTCGCATATTAGTTCTGTCCGAGGGGCAAGAAAAAAAAACACGAAGAAGCAACACACCGTTGAGAAGAGAAAATCGACGAAAATATCGGCAGAATAAACACGGACGAATGAAAGCGAGAAGGAGAATGAAAAAGATCGGATAAATCGAGATTCCCGATGACTCACGATGCGTCGCGTACGCATTCCATTGTATAATCAATCTTTGTCTGGCCGCGAAAAAAAAAATCGTGCCGGTGCAGGACTCCTCTTATGCAACGTTCGATCAAAAGACATGGTTCTGATTGGGTAATGCGAGGTAGGATTCGATAAACTCGTTCCGGAGCGACTCGAGAACCGTGAATTTCGAGGATCGAGGACTCTGCGGGCCTCGTTTCGGTTTACAAGCGCAGCGAATTTAATAAGAGTTACGGAAACATGTTCGATAAATTTAAATAAAAATATATTTGTGTAATACACTCGTGTAGGTCCTAGTTGCAAAAAAGGCCGTACAATAATTTTAAATCTACACTTTGTAATTTCTCAGTGTTCCCTCATTACAAGAGCATCTTTATTCCCACCACTCAATGAAAATAGGCGGATCTTATCGCAATGGGCGTGGCTAGCCAATGAAACAACGATCGAATTGTATCCACTACTCTATACGAGTCGATGCTTCGATAGATGTATTATACAATGATGATAGTCTATTTATAAGGACATGCAATGCTTCCTCTTTACATTCCTGCATTGTC
Organism: Augochlora pura; assembly: GCF_028453695.1. NCBI lineage: Eukaryota > Metazoa > Arthropoda > Insecta > Hymenoptera > Halictidae > Augochlora > Augochlora pura. Next base: position 25,467,056 of record NC_135775.1, on the reverse strand, counting down.
AACCTTTCTATGGTCCCCATTATTTTAAGAGACTAGCTAACAGCAAGCAGCTTTGTTCTAATCTCGTCCGCGCAGAGATCAAATAAACAAAAATCGTTGACTCATACTACGATCATGGGATAGTGTCCTCTATAATCTCTTTAGTAGTCTGAAACGATTCAGACGTGAACTTGAGAACGACTTAATCGAAGGACTCGGGAATTCAATGCTGTTTTAGTGGATAAATGAAAGACGTTTTTATGGTACCGTATAAAATATTGTCCAATCTACACAAACTTGCTTTCCATGAATAATTCAAAGAATATTTGACTGGTACAACTATAAACGGAACCTTGAAATCTCGTTCGCAGGCTTCAATAGTTCAGAGATGTTATTTTTTTGGAATAGTATGAGAATCGTTTAATTATCCTGTACAAGGAATTGCAAGAACTCTTCATGGTATATGATCAATATTGATGGAGCCTCATAATTTCAGTCTCTATGAATAATTCCACGAATGTGTGACCGGTACGAGTATCGTCGGGCCAACTATCACCTGTAAACCCCCACCAGCAGACCGGAGACACCTCGCCGAGCAACCTGAATTTCAAGATGCTCCCGAACAAGCTGATTGCCCGTTTTTGCCGTTTCTTTCCCAACCCGCGACTCAATTGGCAATTTCGTGCAGAAACAGTGGCGGCCTAATTGCGCCCAAATTTGTACGGGAGATCAATCTCGCGAAACGGTGGCGAGCCGTTATTCGCGAAATGAAAGAAAGAAAAGGGGAAAAAGCGGCGGCAAGAAGGCATCATTGGCTACCACGGGTAGGACAATTGAACCAGAAGTCGAGAGGCGAACGTGGCCGGACGACGTAATTAAATTGAAATTGGCCGTGTTTTACCGTGGCCGGTTAAGTAAATATTCTTATCACGTTGGTGAACAAGCGGTCCTTGCTAAATATTCATCGTGTGTGCCGTGGAGAACGTGGTCCGCCAAGACAGAGAAAAGGAGAGAAACGGACGGGGAGACAAGGCGGGTCTCTTCTTGAATGTGAAGGCATTTGCCGCCACGCGATTGTGTTCATGGATGGCAGCACGATACAGTCTGAATAATGTTAGCGCGGTGACGCGCGTGTGCCGCAAGCTTTTTCTGCCTGTCCTGACTTCGTTTCGCATCATAACAGCCGCCAGAGAACACTTCGTTTCAACTCACCGTCCGAGGACAACGCCAGTGGCAGCAGGTCGCCCGCAGCTTTCAGTTGATCGAATTTTTCTATCAGCAACAGCAACCTGAAACAGCACACAGACGATCAGCAAATCAGCATTTATAAGTTCGTACATTTACGACAGAAATAGTTGCACAAAAAAGCCTCCACTCATGTATACTTTATACAAATAAATCACGTTATAACACAGTCACGGTGAATAGAAGATTTGCAAGTTCTTTATCATGTAAATTTGACATTGCTTTCAGTCATATGTTTTAGCATTTTCTGATGTAGCTGACTCTATAATTACGCTCTTTATAAACGTTGCTTTGTACTGAAGGAGGCAACAACTAAAGCATGCGATGCCTCAACCCGACAATTAGGTAGGCAGCACATGTATATAGTTCAACAATTAAACCTGGACAAGTAAGGAGAAGTCTAGCAGTTGTGTAAGTGACTGTTCTAGAGTATCTCTTGGAACAATGCTCAAAATAATTAGGGAACACCTACTCGAGTGACTTCATCGCTTATCGAGCTATTCAATATCGAAATTGTAGCATGATCTAATACTTCAAGTAACTAGAACAACTGCTGTGTATACTTCCTTCTATCCTGCACATAATGATGTAATCTTCAGCAAGAAGATCGATAATAGTAATCGAATTAGACAGCTTCTTAATTGTTTTAATTCTTGTGTATAAAATCTACCAATCCCTGTGATTCCACTACGATATGTGCATGTTTAAAATATGAGATTATGAATAAAATCGCAGGAGGATATTTAGTGCAGCTATTTCTGCGGAGCTTAGAGCCAAGCATAGTATACGACGTTGCTGTTGCTTGTAAAATTCATTCATTGCGATTTCCATGAATCGATCACCTCCTCACTTACTTAGCTTGCGGTACGTTGTGTTTCCTCTGCAGGTCGACGCGCAGCCGTTCGCCAACGTGCCTGTAGATGTCTGCTAGCGTGTTCATGGCAGTCTCTCGGACTTTTTCGGATGGGTCCGAGAGCAGTTTCACGATACTTGGAATCACGCCCGACAGCATCATTTCGTCCGCGCCATGCCTGTAAAAGGATTTATCGTGGCAATTAAGGAATCAAATTTTTTCCTGCTGGAAAGGAATTTGTGATTTCTGGCAAACACACGACACGATTCCGCTCTGTTCCAATCGCATTACGACGGTAATACTCTGATACCCCTTTTTGTTCTACCCTGATTAAGAAATGCGGAATGCTTTAAAATCTTGGAAGATATTTCCCCTTACACGGACTTAATGATCTTAAGAGTGTGCAACAACTCAATTTATATATTTACTTTGAAACACGAGTTTTAAATTTGTACAGTGTACAAATATTATATATTTGACTGCTACTTCAGACAGTATTTGCTCGCCGCTGCTTGCTTCTACATCGACATTTTCAAATATTGACACTGGTACCTTTCTCAAAGCTATTTTACAGGCAAGACAGGTCACAGTGGCCCGGAATTTTCTTAAATTATTTAAGCTGTCCGTGTCCCATGATAAAATTCGAGCAGACCAAAAACGATATCTCGTGGGAGGACAATACTTACTCGTTCAACGTGGTAGTCAGTAGGATCAGGGCTTCTTCCCTCAGCTTGGCGTTTTTATGAACGAAAGCCGGTCGCAATCTGTCCAGGAGCTGTTGGGGCGACATGCAGCCCTTCTCCATGATTTTGAGCAGCACCAGCTGCGCTTTCTCCCGGGTCGCATCCTTGCTGTCTCCTGCGGGAACAAAGAATATCGTGTCACCTAATTAAAGCGGCTAGAGCGCGTAGATCACGCCGGCCGGGGACAGCGCGACACGGGCAAAACTCAAAAGACCGGTTTTCGCCGTATATTTATATCTCGGTCGTAATATCGCGTCTCGTTGAATGCGGTTCTACTTCCGTGCTTATTTTATCCGGCGCTCCCGGCGAGTGAGCGATGAAGTTCAACCGATAAGACGCTCAGAAACGGCTGAAATACGGTTTCGCATACAGGGTGTCTCTGCTGGCTTTATCAGCGACTGTGAACTTTATTTCCTCGAGGCTTGTTTGCCGGTTGTTGGGAATTATTGCCAGATTGGGAATCTCTGGCGAGTTTTATGTAAAGCAGACAGAGCTTTATATAATTCTTTGCTCCGGGGAGAGAGATCAATATGATTTTCTATTTTTCTCTTAAGTCTGCGTTTAATATAATTCTTTTCTTTGTAGTCATTTGATCTAATAGAACATAAATGTGTAGATCCTGTTGACAACACTTTCATGTTATTTTCACTGTAAGGAGTCTTTGAATCAGCAGAATTATTCTCCACTTTACTCCGGTTTTTGTAGAATGATCTATGAAAATGAGAACTGGCATAAAGTTCCGCAGCCTAGCAATTAGTCTCATTCAAGATCGGGTGACATTTTTTTCTAGCACTTAGTCTGGAGAATGCTCCAGAACCGAGTGATTTAATGAGTAATACGTGGACCGTGGAACTTCAAGCAAATTCCCATTTTCTCCTGGCGAAGTTCGAGCTTTATTCATTTTCCACGTGATCCAAATAATTGAGAACTAAAACTCGTGCTTTATTATAATTCTATCGCGTTTGTAGGGAGCGCAACTGTATAAGATTTCGCGGTATGGAAATATCTTGTCCTTTCAAAATAAGGCCAAGGCCAGAGGACTAAAAATAATTCTCCAATACCAATCTTAAAGACGACACCGGTAGTTTACAATTGACGAACGTATTAATGCTGACATAATTCTGATGCCAACCGATGCACGAAGCTGCGTTTTTTTCTCACTGGAATGCATGCCGTATATGCAGTTATATGCAGTTGGGCCAACTAGATCAAAATGATGCCAAATACACCGAACAAAGATTCTCGACATCCTAACCCTTTGTGGCCCGAATTACGTCATTCTGATTTTTTACCGGTGCATTTGTACCAGATGCTTCAAGTTTATTCGAATTATTTTTTTCAAGCTCAATTAGCCCACAGCAATACAATTCGACTTGCCCGAGTATATTGCAACAAAATTGTGTAACACGGTCAACGCGTTAAAGGGTAGAACGGTATATCTTTATTCTGGAATCAGTGTCGGGAAACCGACTTGGCTTTACGATATTGTTTCCGATACTGCACAGTCCAGGTGGTTTTTTTTTATCGGAGCGTAAACCGGGGATAAGTATCACCGGCGATAAAGTTACAGGTAGACACACTGTATAGGCATCGAGCGAACAGTTTCACAACTAGTTCCCGCGAGCAGCGAACTAAAGCAAAGGATGCCGAAGGTTACCGGACAGTTTCCATTATTAAGAAATAATTTATGAACGCGTCGGGGATGGAACGAACAGAGTAAAAGTTTGAGGACACTTACCCAGTCTATCTATCGTCGGCTGAATAATGCTGGAAACGTAGGGCTTGAAGTCGTGGCCCATGCGATCCGCCAGGAACGTAAGGACTTCCAAACCATTCTGTACAACCTGCAACAAGAACCAAGAAATTCTTTCTTTCGTTTTCTTTTTATTTTTTTTTTTGCTTCGGAGATCGCGCAGCCCCGACCATTATAGGAGAACGATTGTCCTATTTCGCTCAGAGGAACGTTGTTCGCAGTGTTCTCCATCGAGCGGAGACGATCGAGAATTGCTGGGCAATTTGTTCGGCATAGAAGGCTCTTATGCGGTTTCTATGACGAGAGATCAATTAACACGCTCGCTGCTGGTGTTACACACGGCGTCACGACTTTTCGTGGGTGGATGTGCAATCTAGGGTATTTGATTTGTCATTAAAGCCTACCACGGCGGATGCGACTGTATAGTTTCATGAAAAAGAAAACGGCAACGAACTGGATGTTTAAGAATTTTTATCGGACGAGCGGTACGAGTAAAATGATTTATACTTCATTACACTTAACATTTCTCGGCCTTTGAACTGAAAGTCATCCATTTCGATTCATTTCCGGAAACGAGAAACGGCGACAGGATCGTCGCATTAAGGAAAAATTAAACAATGAAAATAATGAGGAGTGCTTGGAAAGTAAAGAGAGAAGTTTATAAACTCTTTCATTAAACTCGACGACGCCGCTTCTGAAAACAAGCGGAATAGTCGTCAGACTTGAAAGACGCTTTGCAAAGTAAACTGCGGATTTTTATGCGAAAGTTATGAGATTGCACAGATTTATTCCCCGGGGCGAGAATTGAAGAAGTGATGTCCCGAGGAGACGTATTAATTAAAATAAAAAAAAACTCCCATTGATTTTAATATACCGGAGATAAAAGCTTGTTTCGTGAGTTGTAAATCGAGGGATTGAAATCGAGAAGGTCGATTAGGAATTCATTACCGGGATGAATTTAAATGTATTACGGGGTTAAAGCACCCTACAGCAAGGGGTGTTTATATCGCAGGGTCCAGCGGCATATTGATCCACGCAAGATAAACTCTGCCGGTGCGCTTCCCTTAAACCTGGAAAAAAAGAAATCGTAGACCCCTCGCACTTTCCCTCTTGGTCATAATTATGCTTCGTCTGCGAGCCCTCTCCGTGCACTCGTAATGATTACTTCGCGGCGGTTATATTTTTTCTCGCTGCGCGCCGTCATCAACACGTAATTGCGACGGTTTGAACGAATTACACACGTTCCGGCCCCGTGGTCGCGCACGCGAAACCGCTAAAAAAAAACCTTTAATGCGTGTGATTTACTGGCGGGAAATTAGTGACACACGAAATGCACCCTCAGACAATGTCACGGCCTGGGTTTGAAAATGATTGGAACGCTATTGTGTTTTATTTCGTCGCAACCTGTTTATTATAGGTATTATAGAGGGGATTGCGGTTGCGTGCAAATGGTGGTATGTCTAAAACAAAATTGTTTCTGTAAAAGTATCATAAAACATCGAAGTCTGCTATCATGCTGCAGATTCAAAAATATAAAACGTTATTTTATAATTTAATATCGAACAAATCTGAAATTAAGCTAACGTCTATTGGAGATTCTCATTGTTAAAGAATGATCTAAGAGTCTACAATTATTGCGCCATTAGATGGTTTAATGTTCGCGGTGATTACGGGTTTCGATAGAAAACCACTAGCTAGAAGCTCTCATTGATCGCAAATCGATTTCTGGCACGAGTTTATCAGACACTAACGAACGGCAATGTAATTAGCAGCCACTCTTTGCTGGACCACTAATGTGAGAACCTGATTTACAACGATCTGCAACCACCAATAATAGCGCGGTAGTTAATGGTATACAACGACGCATAATTTCCACTAAATATGTATACGATCGTGTATTTTTTAAATACAATACACAGAAGACGGGAACTGCAAGAGAAACATTATTTCCAGCATCGGTAGCAAGCTTCGTGTAAAATCACGACATGATTCGACTTTGCCAGCCACTTTCTCAGTCTTAGATAATCCTCTTTTCGGTGCAAACGCGGATCAGGAGAACGTGGATCAAGCTGTGGGAAGCAGTGATCCCCTAAATCCGCGATCACTGTCCCTCCTCTCGCGACAGGGAGAAGAGATCGTGGAATGACCTAGCACGAGAGTCTCTCGCGTTGCCGTTAATGATCAGGCCGTGTGCTAATTATATGGGAGTCAGGACATACAGCACGAGAAAAACGTCAAGCCTCGGCGCTGAGCAATGATGTCACAGCCAGACGGCAGCCCTGAGAGAACGTTTACCCCGCGGCAACTAAAATAGGTTTATACGCCTATGTATAGCGGTTCGTTAAATGTATTTAAACCGTCGTCGCGGAGTAATGGACGGTTTTCGCAGACACGTTGACATTGGATCGACTGTGCACACTTCGGAAACGATTTTTCCCAGCTGACACCCCCGTTTCGGTCTACGGTATCGGATAACGTCGAACGTCGCGGAACTATTAACTCCACTGTCACGAGCTCATTTTTCCTGACATGTTGTGTTAACAGTAATATCGATGTCTTATCGGCGGTGTCAGATGTTTTCGATAAAAATTATAATGCAGATTATGAGTTAGAAGGTTCATTAAATATTACTAGATTGTGGATCTTATGAATTTATGGCAAAATATCTATTAAAATATTTTAAATAAAATAGGTATGTGACTGAACTTTGATTCGGTAGTGGTTCAATTTATCAGAAACAATATTTATAGCTGAACAAAGTGATATTTATTAATATTGTAGCGAGCGTGTGGTTGAACTGAGGGTGGCAACAAGGTTGATTTAACTCTCGTTATAGCACAAGCCTTAAGGAAAGAAGGAGCGGCGGGTTTCCTCCGTGCTAGGGGTGGAACCGACGATAAATGCACCACCCGACGCTACACTTGCACTTTCTATATTGATCTGGCTCGTCCTCTCGGAGGAACGGTTCGTTCACCCTCGAATCCGTTCGTGTGTTCAACGTTGTACGTCCGACTTGTTAACGCAGCCCGCAAAGGAAGCGAAGTTGATTTAGCATGCTCGAATCTTGGAAACAGGGTGTGTCGGTGAACACCTAAAATGCCAGAAATTCTGCCCCTTCTGACTCAGAATTCGCTCAATTACTTTAAACAACTAAACCTAACGAGCAGAACGTTCATTCAATATTAATTAGACGACTTTGTTCTTTTCCCTTTGAAAAGAAAGATCTCCTGACAGTCCAAAAATTGCACCCCATGCGCTCGATGCATTCGAAACGTCAGCTAGGAGACCAAATAACGCCGCTTCCGCGAGCAACAAGACGATGACAAATATCGCGACGAATTAACTGTTCAATTAAGAAAGATCATCGTCTAATCGAATCAAGGGTCGGCCAACGGAGTCCCAGTAGCGGACGTGGTTGCAAAAAAACTGCGTGTCAAGGATCAACGAGTGATCGATGGATGGCATCGTGGCCGAGCCAACTATAGCGGACGGGCACCTTGAACCCTATCTGTGCGAATCAGCTAGCGCATAAAGTTCGCCTGAAAGAAGACTAGCTCTCGCCGGCGTCAAGTAGATCACGAACAAGGGGACAACAATAGATCGTACGTGCACACGGTGCCCGAAGATCGTTGCTCGAAACCGCGAAGCACGCGTGGGCGAGTTGTCTGGCCTTACTCGTCGAACCTGGGCTGGGAGCAGGGCCCGTTAAAACTGTTAAAACCACGTGGGAGGTGCCACCACCACCTTCTGCGATCGCAGTGAAATGCATTTCAGCTTCCGTCGCGAGGCGCCGTGACGGCGGATGACGAATAGAGTGCACCCCGTTGCTCGTTTATGGTCGCGAACGGCTTCAACGTTTCGCGCATCGTTGGACCGCTCTGTGCGAACGTAACTTACAGCAATATGCACGCAGAAATATACTTTTACCAGCGTGCGGTCGGGGAGGTGACTACGAATGTTGCCAAGCTCAATTTTTTATTCAGCTGATGCTAAATAGAGGAACTTTGGAGCCAGTGCTGGGCAGAGAAACGTGGGAGTTCGGGTATTAAAATAGTTACTTTGTTGCTACCATCGATGTAGATTTCAGTAGAAAGAAAAGTTGAGAATGTAGCAGAACTAAATAGAGAAACGCCAGAGTTCAGATAATAGAACAGTTGTTACTACGAGTGGAAAGTTACAGGACCAGAATATAAATGTTGCAAAATCGATTTGTGCTGAGTAAATGAATAAATAGAGAATCTCTGTTGGCATAACGAAATAAAAGAACGCGAGAGTTCGAGTAATAGAATGACCACTTAATTGCAGGAATAGACTAATCCTTAGCACTTAGAGTGTTTTCCAGAAGGAGTCTTCAACTGACGTTAAACGCCGCCTCAGCTGCGGTAATCTATTTGATTGCTCTTTCGACTCATTTAAACAGTGATTCTCATCGTTTGTTCTAATTTAGACTAGCGACGCTCCTTGACTTCTTCCACGGGCCTTGTTTACTCCCGTTGCTCCGTCATCCTCCTTATCTCCCACATGATTACCATGTTTTTTGTGGTATTTTTGGCTATGGTTTATCTGAACGATTTTCGCTTCTTCCTTCTCTGCCTGTTTATATCTCTTCGTCAGCTGTGTCTTTTCGTAGTTCCACTTAGTTATTTAAACCTCTTTGTCTCCTATGAATTATCTTCTGCGGTTGTCTTATCATAAAATTTCTGCTGCTAAAAAAGTACTTTATTTTACACTACTCTGTCCCATTTCGTCTAGTCGTGTTGCTACTTATCTGTTTCCTCTTGATTATCTACTCCAATTGTCCACCATAAAATTTCCACTGCTAACGAAGTATCTTAAGGCAGCTTGAGGCTGATCTCGAAGCAATTTCCAAGGAATATTTATTGCAGGATGATTCTCTACGCCCTGTATCCCTTTCATCTGACCGCCGCGATGCAATTGGATCACAATGAGGTTCGTTATGGGAGATCTTAGCTGCACCATTTTTTCTCCAAGGTATCGTTGCGCTGGTATCGATGTCAAGGACACAGGACACAACGTAAACTGCCGTGATATATTTCTGTCTCTCTCTCGCTATCTTTCTGTCTCTGCTCCTCTCGCTCGGTTCGTTTTCTTCCTTTTTCATTCGCGGCAAACGTTTCCTTTTTCGAATTTAAACCATGACATCACCCTCGCCTGACGGTGATCTTGATGCTTTTCACATGCATCATGACGCCGAACGCACACACTGTCACTTGCATAACGTCTGCTCCGGTGTCCACCTTGCTGCACCGCTCGATAACACCAGCGAAAGGTCGTCGTAGAAACGATAAATATCCTCATAATGCTCGGTGGAATCCAAAACGGCTCGTCCTTTTCCCTCGGCTCTCGTGTTTCATCGATTACGCTTATGACGAGTCATGGCAACCGCGAAATTTGCGAGATTTGCGCTTGGATTTTTTGCTTCCCGACCGAGAATGTTCAAGGATGCATGCAGACTGGGATTTTTTCTACGAAGAATTAGAGAAGCTGCATTTAAATAACATTTCTGCAATTGGAATATTTATGGAAACCATAACTTGGAAATTGCGCTCTGTTTTAGCATTAAAAGTCTATACAGAGCTCACGTCCATAAAGAAACTACTGTACTTCCAAGAAATGTCTTAAATTAAAAATAAAATGGGCATCAAGTAGAATACGCGTTTAACTATGCAATTAATTAGCAAAGCGACCCAAATAACTTCTGTTTACTACACGTGGTTAATTAGTACACTGAAAGGATGGAGCGCCTTTTTCTAGGAATAAGTAGATTTATCTCGGAGTAGTCAGACACAAGTCAAATCTGTCGATGACGACCAATTCGTAGTTTTTTCTCAGGAATCAAGTTCTTGTAGATTCATTAGCAAAACGAGACTGATATTTAAATGATTTTTCTTGGTGTTCATTTTACTAGATGAAGCTTGGTATTTATTAATTCCAACATATTCCAGTCGGTGTGTCGCGATCCACGATACAGAACTGCGATCGATATTTATTATACCTGCAGCTATTTAATACTTATTATGTAATCGACGCAATGCGGTTTATCCCGCTTATGTTATAACCAATTATGATTGATGTTCATTGTATCGCTCTGGATAGTCGACGTATCGCCACAAAAATTTTGCTCCATTCTGAACTGGGTCTGCATATTCTTCCTCATTACGTCATGGAATTTTTACGTGACTCGTGACTGGTTGTAAAATCAATTTATCTTATGCACCTGGCCACGAATAAGGTAACATAAGAAATTACCTGCAGAAAGTCTATTCCTGCGTATAGTTATAATTAATCTTTTTTTCTCTGACGTGAAAGTCGAGACAATTAATATTTTTCTACTTTCCATGTGTGGCAATTAATATTTCGTCTGGCATCAATTTTCCTTCAATAAATATTTTCACTGCAGAAAGTACTAGCTATATTTTCAGTAGAGCATGTGTTACTATAAAATTCATGAGAACAGCAGGTGTGCGAAGCGAATCCCCCAAATCGCCGCCACCAAGTATCAACCCCAGCCATCGGACAGGCGAAATAACTTATTATTGAGTTCCCATCAAACTATACCGGGTCTAAATTCACCTCCAGAACCTAAGAGGTAGGCTGCAGGCCTGATTGAATCCGACTGCCGGCTGGATTCAGCTCCAAACCGAGCTCCCTGGAGCTCCGAATTGAATTTAGCAGCCAGGGACCCAGGCCAGACAGGACGGACTCGGGAAAAGTTCAATGCCGATACGAGCCGACTGGAGAGGGCTGGGTTGAACCGCAGCAAGAAGAAACTTTCTTCTAGCTGATCGATAGGGCCGGAATAGGGAGGCTGATCACGTAGCCGGCCAGTAGGCTCTTTGCCAACACCGCGACAATGGCGAGTTTGCCGAAAATTAAGAACGGCCTGCAACCTTCTTGATGTATCCTCTACCAAGGAGATGGCTATTGGAAGCTATGATCCTTTTGACGCCGCGTCCTCTTTTGTCTGAACCTGTTAACCAGCCACGATCAGCTGACTCGTCGTTGGAGAAATGCTTCTGGATCACTTCTCAAATGATACCGGCTTTTGTATCCGCGGCAGTGGTTGTTAAATCCTTTAGAAATGTCCCTGCGGATTCGTCCATTAGGTATTTTCGTCATGCTTTCAGTATTCTCGTTAATGCGTCAAACTCGCGGTCTAGTAATTAGGCATCTCGAGCTACAACTTCAAACTTTAATTAAGAACAATGTGCCGAACCAATCAACTTGAAATTTTTGCTATATCTTAAGGAAGTATGCTATTCGAGGTACCCACGAGATCAAAGCGATAAGCTGTGTACATTCTTCTAAGAGTACAAAAGAATCTCCACATTGCACTAAAAAGAAGAAATAATATACTTTATACTATTTAATGTGCATCTATTACGGAGTGTAGACAGAAATTTCCAGCCAAACGCAGCCACCCGTTTCCTGCACATCGCCACGGCAGATTTTTCAGTGAAATTTTTCGAAGAAAGTCCGTCTGGCTGCAGATCATCAATCATCATAAACCACAAACTATGGGCATTTATTACGTATCACTAGCGTGACGAATGAAATCGTCTCAGTAAATTCGCCGCACAGCGTGAAGTGCGAACGATCTCTCCAATCAACAGTTAAACGCCTGCCATAATGCTTATTCCTGAACTTGAAACTCTTTCTCTATTCTACAGGGTGTCGAACAACTAATTATGAACTTTCCAGAATTTGTATTCCAACTAGGAGAAGCAGAGAAAGTGCAGCTTTCTTCTTAGAACAACAGAGATCTCTGGCGTGCTTTTCAACGATCCTCCAAACTATTCTAAAAGAAGAGTTATTACGTCTGGAGCATAGTAATCACGCTGATCAGCAATCCGCGGAAGTTCGAGAGCAGACGGCTTCGCAAAGCCCCAGAGCAAAAAGTAATTTAAAACTTTCAGTCCTATTGGATCTCCATAAACTATACGTATGGGAATAATACTTTTTTGATCGTGATATATCTAGGTTTAAAATTAGGTCAATTTTTTAATAACTGCAGAAAGAAATATGGACTATGGAGGATTAAATTGATGGTCCGAAACTGGTCAATGAAACTGGACATAAACGGAGAAGTCGATGAAGAGACAACAACCATAGTCGCGTGTTTTGACTCCGTTCACCTTTCAGCGAGTAAAACGCGGTGTCTTGCGTGCCGCGGACATTTTAGAGCTAATAACGGGGCTGCAGCAACAAGTGTCACTAGATAATGATGCACGAGTAGCGTGTGCCGGTTTCTTCGGATGCTAATGCGTCCGGTTACCGATGCCGGGGACCAAGAATCCGTTAAACAATGCCTCAACTTCGCTAGCCGCAGAAACTTCTTCGAAAGAATGCCGGAGACAATAGGGACAATTCCATTCTTGTCGGAACCAGATTCAGATTAATTACTGGGAAAAAGTTTCTCGAGTCTGCTGGACGAAAATTTGTAATTTGGTCTGCTCGAGACTCGCTGGAGAACGAAATTCTCACTTATCCGAGGCATGGAACTGGCCCTAATCCGAGAAACGTGGAACTTTTCTGCAGTTGGAGCTCTACTTCGTAGTAATTATACCTGAAGCAATTGAAATTCATTTTACACTCTTCATTTTATAATTAGGGGAATTATAACGATTAAATTCAATTTGTATAGTAAACTGTGCGTGTCGGGCGCAAATTTGCAAGATGCAAGGACACGTTGACATTAACAAATAGCTATGGCATGTCTGGCTTACTTTCTAGTTTGTTTGTCTGGCTCAATCCAAGATTGATATCCAGGGTGAAATTTCTGCAGGGGAAAGTGAAACGAAATCCCCGGATATGTCTTAGCAGCGTGTTTCCAATAGAGTGCAGCGTGCATCGAACTTGATCCGATCCACAGTCGCTGGTCACTTCTTGGAAACGGCGGTATACGCTTAGAGTAACAACAATAAAAAGCGACGCTAAATATAGGAGTGAACGGGCAACGGTACGTTATAAATATGCCTGTTTGGTGTGCGTTCCTGTGCACTACCCGGTGAAAAGTGTCCGGTATAGTGCACACAGGGGCACACGGTTCATGTATTATGGAAGAAATTCAATTACGCCCGTAAAGTTTAGCCTGGCCAGCGAGCTTATCAACGACGGAGGGCGACTTTTCTGATGTTTTGCATGCTGCCCGGCGAGCATGACGCAAGCAGATTGCCTGACGAAATTTCGTTAGTGTCGATTCTGCGTCGTTCATGTGATATGACGTCAGCTTGGGCCCATTCCCATTAACCGAATTGGTAAAGGCTCGTAACTAACCACCTTCGCGTCGACCTTGTTTTCTTTGCTGGCATCAACGAGTCCAGACTTCTTGCAAAGTATAATAGTGCCTCCAATATGTCGATTGTTATGCAAATTCAAAAATTCCAGGAAACGATGGAAATAACTGTGTGTTCACTATAGAGATACTACTTGTATATAGAATCACTGAAAACATTCTGTTATAATTATAAATTCTTCACCGCCGCCTATAAAGTCTCGGGTACAATTATAAAGTACTTCGATGGAGTTATAAAGTATTTACTGTAGTCGCAAAGAGTTCAGTGACAGTCTGAAACTTCTCACCATCGCTAATCCGATATAAACTATAATGATAAATATTTGCTACCACTGTTAATATTATTGCGAATTTTTCGGTGCCATCGTTATTAAAATTTTCTTTGGCGACTTTCTCCTGAATATCTGCACGCTTTGGAACAGTCGCGATAGCAATTGTACTGGAGACACGAATGGAATTGAATTTCCTGGCCAATTGGCGTCGTAGTGGGAGTATCAAATCCTGAATGGAAGATAATGGGAAAAGTCCCGTTATCATTATCCGTGATATACATTTTGGCAACCGTTCCTGGCTGGGACTTATCTCTGGACATATTGCAGGTCTTCTTATTAATCACGGCCCACGTGATTCACTCGCTAGCGAGACTAGTAGCCCTAATTAATAACGAAACAATTCTTGCATTCGCAAGAGATATTCCAAATGAATTCCTGATAAATTCCAAATTTTTGACTAATGGCAAAACTTCGTCTGTAGCGTCATACCAATTATAATGCTATTACTATCCACTCGTTATTCTTCATCACAGTTTTATTTGACTTTAATTGCTGTAACGCTAATGATAACTATCTTCTACGGATTTATTCTAGAATTCTCCTAATGCTTCCACTGTCCTGTACTTCGCCTACACACTTCTCCTGTAAATGGACACATTCTGCAGCCTAAAAATAACATATCAACAATGAACTTCTTCGAAATATTAAATATCGAAAATAACTATTATTCCTGAAAACGTACTTACACCCTCTAAATTAATTCGATAATTTCACAAATTAATTTCATCAGAATCAAAGAGGAAAAGCTGTTCGACATTCCTTATGGTACTTATATCAAATCCCTCGTACAATTTTTATTTATCAAAGCGCACCTGCAGCTCCTAAATCAACCGTGCTATTATGCCCTGAAACAACATCACCGTAGTCAAAGAGGAACAGTGTTGCAACGTTCCCTATAGTTCGAACTCATTAGGCTAATATTGTACAGCAAACAGCTAGCGTTTCACTTTCAGGTATTGCCTAGTGTTTCTTTTTCTGCAACCGGCGAGCATTTAGCTCGATCTTAATGGACCCGACTAAACACGAAGTCTTTCCGCGGCATGCCCCGGCGTGACATACTGCGCCAAAGGACACGCTACGTACATGGCGTGAAAGTTCTTCCCTTAATGGCGGTGTTCTGGTAGAACCGGGCGGTTTCGTGGTAGAAGCGGAGAACCGGCCGGCGAATTCGTTGTAAATAATCGTTTACATGGCGTGCATAGCCGCCGGCGTCGGCGGCCCGACGATTGTTGCAATTGCCGGAGCCCGTCACGCGAGCAACGTTATTAAAACTAAGGTCGTGATATTGATTTCGGAGGGGGCCACCGCCAAACGAGGGAAACCGACAGTTTTCGGGTGCAACGGAATGGATCCGTTTCCATAAGTCGATCGGAGCCAGCAACATTTTCAAATCTTGATAAAACCGCCGAAAATAGTATTAAACTAGCGATAGATCAGGCCCAAGGGTCGAGTTAGTCTAAAATCCGGTTGAGAACCACTTCGTAGACATTGCATCAAGATAAAACGTTGCGCTGTATAAATGAAATATTTAGATTAGTTGCGTGGAATTTTAAGTCGAATGCGTTGATTTAGTGGTATGCGAAATTGCAGCTAAATACAGGCTATGGTAGCTGACGTTGGTGGCGATGACCTTGGGAATTTTAATCTTGAGAGCGAAATAATGAATTAGATTGAAGGATTGTTACAGGAGGTTGGCTGATAGATTTTCTTGAGAAACATTGTTAAATATCACCCTTGGAGACATGGAAAAAATATTTTCCAGGATTGCACAAAAAGATGCAATCTGAGATTTGTGGACTGCGGTGAGTCATCGCCCAATTCGCTTCTTTATCAACTTATAATCCCCTCCTTGGTGATCTTAAGTAATAATAAGCTTATACTTAATTTCCGTGAATCCATTCAAATAAATGTTATCTATATCATGTACGTACTAGGTTTATACGATTAGTATGCCCCACTCATTTCTCAAAGTTCCTAACCTCTCTAAGGGTCAACATAAGAAGCGGGTGACAACGCGAGTAAATCGGATCGACTGCTAGATCTCCCGGCAGTGAATTGGGCAATTGAACGATCGCGAATCTTTCGCAAGATATTCACACCTGTTTTCCCGCGTAGTAAAAATTCGTATTTTCCGCCGAATCCGTAGCGCGTGAAAAGCCGAATTTTATTTACAAATCGGCCAGGTACCCGTCTCGCAATCATATCGTTCGTTCGAGAGTATCGAGCGTAGAAAGTTTCGAGTGCATGGCGATATATAGGTCGACAAAAATAAAATGTACACAAATACTGTGTCTCGGGCCAAGGGAGTCCTCTCCGCGATCCCACAACTGTCAGCCACTTGTCATCGGCCATATTTTATTTATTTATATTTTTATCGTCTCTATAATTAAATCGTTTTGCACGCCGATCGACGTTCCGATCCCCGCGAGAATGTGAATGGAATGAGAACCGCTGTTCGTACGCACACAATCCAGCCAGTTTGTCACCCGGCACACCCCACCACCATTCCTACGATTCCTTAATCGTTCTAATCGTTAACCGATCAAACAATGCGCGATTGTTAATGT
This sequence comes from Augochlora pura, assembly GCF_028453695.1. Lineage (NCBI taxonomy): Eukaryota > Metazoa > Arthropoda > Insecta > Hymenoptera > Halictidae > Augochlora > Augochlora pura. The sequence continues at coordinate 25,450,268 of NC_135775.1, read as the reverse complement.
GTGTTATTAAACAATGACACGCTCGAAAGTAGCTGACCATTACTGTGCACCTATTAACATCGTCAGATAGAAAACGATGGTGGGCGGGTTTTCAGGGTCTTGTTTACATACCAGACAACGTCCACTCGGTTCAAACGCAAGTCAATACAGTTCCTTAAAAGGCGAAAACATCAAACGATTGACCTCTCTCATTTTCCTGCACGAAGATACAAAGGCGCTGCCAAAGAGAGAGAAAGGATACGACGACTTTTGTCCAATGAATCAGCTGAACACGAAAGCTCCGGGACATGCTCGTCTGATTAGTCCGAGGGGTGGTTCGTTTGTAAAAATATTAGTATTGTTAAAAACAGCATACCTTCGGATTGCCGTTGCTGAGCCATGGTATGATGTTATCTATGAACTGTCCGATGTCTTGACACTCGATGCTCTTGTTCGGGTCACCCAAGTAATTGAAGAGCAAAATGCCAACGTTTAACTTCTTCTTGATGTCCGTCGTTGACAGGAGCGGCATGAAACCGTCCATATCACGCGGATTCACCGCCATGGTGGCCTGCCGAGCGCACGTCTCCGTTCGCGCACCGTTCCGCGAGTCTTTCAACGAAAACTATTTCACGATGCACGAGAACCAAATAAAACGCGTCCGCCCTCGTCATGCCAACGACGGGGCCTCACACTGGATACATGGCTCGCGGCGAAACGAGGCTGTCCCCGCGATTTAAAAGCCACACGCAAACAGCGTGTGTACTTGCACCTTCTTTTTCCCCGTTGACCGTCGCACCACGGCACCACGACCGCCGAGGTGTACGCCGCGATTAACGAGTCCACGCTAAACGACGCCTTGGCTCCACGATCAAATCCCCAGCGAGATTTCGTAAACTGTTACGCGACCGCACGCCGCCGACACCGTTCACGTTTCAGCCTTGTTACCCACGAAAAATAATGAACGCACGAACCTAACGAAAATTTATCGGCACCGTGCACGCGACGCCATTTTCGTTTCGCGATCGTCCGTCTCTCTCGCACCGACGCGATCGCCGCGCTGAATAGTTCCAACGGATGTCGCGGGAACCTCCACCATTCGTTAACTGCATCCGGCGAGCTCCGTTTTGAAAATTTTGCACACAATTTTGCACAATTTGTTTTTTGCTTTGCTTGTTATATTCCTGGCTGCTGTAAGTACGTTACATACTAATAAATTAATCGCATGACGGTTTGGAATCTATTATTTATGAAACAGTTTTTAAGAGTACTTTACATGTATGTACGCAAATCTTTTTATCGCTATGTATGGAACACGCTGAAATTCAAATTTGGCAATATTGAATTTCAGTTGTATCGAATTTAATTGATTACAATCTCTATTTTGCAGTAACGTGATCCCTTTTAAAATCTTGTTTGCGTAAAGAATACTATTACAGTTTTCGACAGTAATTGATAGGGATAAGTTCCATCGGTTTGAAAAAAACCGTTAGATTTCGAACGCTGTTAACAGAGAGCCGCATGAAATTATTTGTGCTTGTACATAGTTTTTGCAATCGTATTTTAATGAGGATGACGATATATACATAGTTACAGTCACATATACAATATTATATATTTACAATTGTTTTTCATAATTATACGCCCGCGTCGTATGCAACGTCGTCATCGTTATTTTTTAGCCAAGAAAATTCTAATAAAATATTTAGGAGTATGGCCGCTTTCGATTCAGTGTCGGCATGTAACAACAATATTATGAGAATTTTCGCTGGCAATGATTGCATAGTTCATTATTATTTGTTTGCAACGTGGAATCGTAGAATTTTGGACACAAATGTTCGTTCGATAGTTTGTCTTTGTCGCAAAGAAATGGAAATGATTGAAACAAAATCTTTCGTAGATTTTTTGAAGGAAAAATGATTGTTCTAAAAAAATATTTTTGGTTAAAAGGTATAAATTTTTGCGATTTTTGTACAATTCATATATGTGTGTATATTATATGTATACATATATGACACTATTTTATGATGTCATTGTAAAAAATTGTATCGAGAACTTATAAATTAATTGAAACCCATGTTCACCGTTCATTTGATATAATTTGCTAAGTCTACTCAATTAAAGAAAGGGTTAATACAGTATTAATTTTTTCGTATTGTAAATTGCACTTCATTTATCTTTGGTATAGATTTTTTTGTTTACACAATATCTTGTTTAGAAAATTAATAAATATTGCTTGCAGGAAATTATGTAATAAAAATAAATAATATCTGCATATGTATATACACGTATATGTATATATTACTCTCTGTAAATAGCATATGCATGCATCTCTCGTTTAAATTACTCTTGTTACTGCAAATAGACAATCCAACCCAATTAGTATGTAAAACAAATTGCAAATGACTATATGTAATTACACTATAGAGAACATGTGTAAAATATATTCTTAACATAAAATTCGATTACACTATTAAAACAGTAATATCATTCTTGATGTATTCATTTTACAACTGACTTTCGGTTGGACTGTCTAGCTACATGTACGATAGTTATTTGAATATATTAATCATATTTTAAATATTTATATGTCTCGACAACTACAAGGTACTTAGTCCAATAAATTATTCATATATATATATATTTATATCTCATCAGAATTGAGGAAAGATTCATTCAAAATGTTTTGCTGAGCTTGGCAGATGAACACTATTACAATCGGTAATTATTAAAGCTTGGTATGTGAAACATTATGCTCATCGAAGCCGCAAATTTTCTATTTAGAATCACGTTCTCTTACCTAAACAAGTTCTACTTAGCACTTCAAAGAAGAGCAAATCACCCCCTTTAAAATTATAATTTTCCGTAATTACAATTTTCTGGCTGGTGTTGCTCTTTAATATAAAAAGTGAATTGCTTATGTAATTGTACTCTTCAAACACAGAGATAGACACAACAAAAAGAATTCCATTCTTTATTACTCCTATATACCAATTCGATATTTCGAATGTACAACGAACTAAAATTGCTTTCCCTTTTTAATGAATAATATAACTATCTAGAATTCACTACGTATTGCTTCTCTAATCGAATAAGTCTTCCACTGTACGTTAGATACTAATTATGAAACGAATTTCATGGAATGATACCGAAACTGCCCCAAGTATCGATCAAATCGTTTCTATGAACATACGCACAGAAACTCTTCATTAGGCTTCAAGATATTCACAGTATTTTATGTATACAGCACGTCAATAATGAAAATCAAACATTTGTATATGATATTAAAAACTCCTACCAACGTTGAATATGTACAAATCATTTCTAATCAGAGCAGAACGTAAGCATGATCTGCATATAAGATTGCAGTAAATATCATGAATTAATTATGTTCTTATGAAATTGGATAGAAAATCAAGTCCCCTGTTATGAGTAATGGAGGTGCAGGAACTAATTACGTGACAAATTCAATTATAAATAAAGCTCTACCTTAACTAGTTCGTTCCATTATCATGACTTCTGAACACTTTCTATTGTTGCATAGTTTCATTTCAATCGAGTCGCTCCCGCCAGAAGGTGTGCTATTGTTGTTGTTGGAGTTGCTGCAGCAATGGACACACCTCGACTAACGGAGTCCCTAATATCTCTTGGCATACTTGATTCATGTCGGGTTCCATCATGAGTGACGATATTTGATCCTCCGTTAACATCTCCACACTATTTTGTATACAATAGTCATTAGTAGTATTCAGTCATAGTAGTCAGTATTAATAGTAAATAGTTATTAGAAGCAGTATTCCAATTCAACATATTTACAAAGTGAGCACATACCTTGCTAAACTTTCGCTATCAGACGTTTCTTCGTCTGCATTCAGGTATGTCAGTGTTTTTTCTAGCGGACTAGGAACCTTTTTCCCCTTTCCTTCTATTTTCTCGCACTTCTCGAACTTCTCCTTCTCCTTCTCGAGAGTTCTCGGTTCACTGGAACGTCTTTCGGTAAGACTGGATATATTCAACATCATCATTCCATGATTTAGCAACTCTTTCACCCTCTCTCCAGGCCCAGCACACCACAGCATATCGAGCGACTGCCTTCTACTAGAGGTTGCTGCAATATTGAATACAATATTATAGACCTACGTAGAATTATAGCATTCTGAAGCCATTAAAATATTTTTTACCTGAGCTACCACCGCTAGCCTCACCGCCAGCCGAACTTCTAGATATCCAATTAGCTAAGCTACTGTCAAGTTTGCTCTTGCTCTTTATAGACGGACTTCTCGTGACCTCCGCCTTCTTTTCAACGCTCAATGTAACTTCGTTCCCTTTCGGCATAGCTGGTAATGATTTCTGAGTAATTAATTTCTTCCGACTAGATATATCAACTAATGGCTGAATAGTTCCGCCACTAGCTGTTGGATTGTTACCCTCTGGACTCAGGTCCATCGGTAGTGGTTTGTAAGGGATTTGATCATCGTCATCTGAGTATACTTCATTATTGTAATAAATCTCATCTGGAGAATTGTTCAAGCTGATTTCCGTCCACTCCTCGCCGTTTTGTGCGGTCGTGTTAGTGTTGTTTGTCTCCACCGGTGTCTTAATGGTGACTCGTTTCTCTATGGGTGAAATAATGCTTGACAAATCCGATAACCGTGATGTCGATGAACTGGTTTGATTTAGTGTTATGATATGTTTCGAGTCTGTTGCTGCAATGCTTTTTGGACGGTCACGCTTTATGTACTTTCGAGGCTCCGTGGATGACAGATTCAGGTTGCTTAGGCCCAGGTATTCAGACGAGGGTTCTCTATCGATCTAGATAATAGTGATAACATTATTAGAATGGAATGATTTTTTTTTATCAATGAGACTAAAAGATACTCACTCTTGTAGGCACAGGACATGGTGTATTAGGACTCATTTTATCAGGAAGATGCAAATATTCGTCGCTAGTGTAGTCTGTACTATCGGGTGATCCAGTTACACTTGAGTCCGATGAGTTTGCTGATTTAGATTGCTTACCGGTTTGATCGACTTTGTCTCTTGAGTGTTTACTAAGGTCGTCCGTCCCGTCATACCTTCTAGTCTGCAGAGAAATTAATATTATAAATAATTCTGTAGGCGTAGTGTAATTCATAGAGCAGTCAGAAGATTATACCCTATGTATTTCATCGCTAATTTTCTCTAAATTTCTCAGTGCCTCCGCGTAAGTCATTTTAGCGTCACCCACTGATCTTTCGAGAGCACTCACTCTGAATTTCTGTTCCTCTAGCATTTGATTAAAATGTGCTTTCATCTCATAATATGGTCTGCATAAGAAAAGTTCATTAATTAATTCTTCTATAAAGAAGTTCACAGTTCTTTTTGATGTCTAGCTTATCAGAAATGATATTATACAAAAGCATGTTTATTGAATAATTCGAAACTCGTGCTCAAGGGAGGTGATTGAAAAAAATACATCAGTAAAGGGGTCCATATCACACACAAAAATTAAATGTCGTGGAGAGAAAAAAAAAATGAAAAAAATAATATCTATCCTACTTACAACATGAGCAAGTTGTGCCTGTAGGCGATACTGTTTATCAGAAGCAAGCTGCGACGTGCACCCATACTGCCAACATGAATATAACCAAAAGACATAAATATTCTAATATCTATACAAAATCAAAAAAACATAGTAAACATTCAAAAATAAATTATCAAATAGTTATATGGAGAAAAAGTAAGACGGTATCTTAAAAATCATGGGGTAAAAAAGTATATATAATATTTTATCCACAAAATATCAATCTTTGGAATCGATATATGTATTAATTGAATGCAGTACATTCCATGCATTATTATGTAAACTAGAAAATCATTCAATATTACTAGCCAAAATATATTACAAAAAAAATATATTACAAATACATACCTAGATTTAGCGATTGCACGCTTTAAATCGCGTTGTAGGCTTTGCACTTCATGTTCAGCTTTGTGATATAAAGCAGTGGTATGCCTGTGTTCTGCTTCTGATAACGCTCTTTCATGTTCAGATTCATTGACCCTAGCAGTTGCATGATTTAACATTTCCTATAAAATTGTTTACATTAAGCTTTTTTTAATCACAACTATGCATATTTACAAGGATTAATTAATGCTGTTTTAATTACCTGCCAAGCATGATCAAAACATCTTCCCTCAGTTCTTAAACCTTCTTCAGCTAAGTAAACCATTTCTTTGGCTGCTGCATGTTGGCTGTTTGCTCTTTCAAATCTAATAGCTGCTTTCTGTGTTTCTTGGAGAGCCTTAATGATCAATTAAAATAGTAGATTAATGCTTGGGAAGCATTAAATTATATATATATATATAATTTCGTGATTAATGTCTTACTTCTTTGGCTTTAAACCTAGCATCATAGTATGGTCTAGATTTCTCAATACAAGTACCAAGTTTTTTAGCTAAACTATCAATTTTAAATGTGGATTCACAAAGTAGTTCTCTGAAAGTTGCTCTTGCCTCCTAAAAAAATAAGTAGACTGGTTATTCATTTACAAAGTATACAATATCTTTGTTATGAAATAGTAGAATCATACTTACATCCAAATCAACTTCAAGCTTGTTAATATCATCAGTAGCAGTATTTAATCTTTCAAGTTCAATCTGAAAATACAATTGGTGATAAAGATTTTAACTGATAAAAATTGAACATGAAGTTATCAGCATAATTATTATAACGTTACCAGATAGCATAATATAAAAATGGAAAACTTGAAACTCCTTTTTTCTAATAACTTAAAAAATAGATTTTTAGTAGATTTTCGAAAAACCGTGTAACTAAAAGTAGATCACAATGAACCACGATTTGTTATTGTTTTGTAGCATTGCCAATATTAAAAAAGTAAAACAATAGAATAAGAGTAATGCATACAGTAATGGCATACTTCGGAAAGAATATATGCATTCTAAGAACAATGCATCTGGTAACCCTATGATCCCGGAAAGGGGGAATGAACAAAAATATAGAGCACTTTACAACGTGGCAAACGGAATATACAGCTGTGAAAACATCACTAATTTTAGGTACTTCTAAAAGACTTGAAAAAGATCAGCACCGTATGTTTTAACAGCGAACAGAGTATAAACAAATATACTGACCGCGTCAACGTGGAAATGTCAATATCATAAGTGGCTGGCTTCTGAAAGCCTATCAATTATTCCCCGAAAAACGCAATAATTTACCTGCACTCTAGGATCCACCGCATCGTCAACACGATCAGAATCATCAGCACTGTCTTTTTGCACACGTCCACTCATAGTTCAAGCTAGAACCAAATTTTATTTACAATTTTTCATCCCACCTGTATCGTCTGCTACATTATCAGGTGGCCATGTTGAATGCCAGAGCGACTGACAGTGCCGTCCACGTCGAAAACGGTCAAGGGCACTTCTAAACTAGTTCGCCTTACTTATTCCTTTTTCTTGCTAAAACTTCAGAGATTTTTCCAAATTTTCAAATTCAATTTGACTGCAATCAACAGAGTAGCTTTTGACTGATACAAATCTTTATAGTTCGGTGTCTTTATATGTACAGACATAATTTTTCGCCAAGACCACTTTTACGAGAGAAAAATATACTGCAGGTGTTTTATTTCAAAAAAGATTGTTCCATTTTATAATTTCGATGAAACTAACAATTTTCCTGTTATTTTATAGTTTAATTCGTCATCATGTTATCTGTTATTTAAACTAGGTCATTTTATACATTATTCAGGGTAAACTGAAAAATACCGAAAAAGTATGGAATGATTTATTAAATTCATAATTAGCCTAAAGCCATAAGTTTGTCGCTTTTAAATAAATATAACGGTGTTTTCAGTATATAATTGGAAAGAAATCTGCCGCCACAAAATGACGGAACATGGGCATAGATAAGAACAAGGATAGATGTAAAACTGATGGACCTTCATGTCCAAAATTCGCTTCAGTTTTCCGTATGTATTGTAATTCGCTGAATCAATTATTTTACAATATTATATATTACAATGTGTGCAACTAAGCTTGTAGATATTACAAAAATTAGAATCATCGTGGTTTGTTCGCGATACGAAGACCCTGGAAAATCGACTCACGAAAATTTACTAAGTGTTACATCTATTCCCGTGCAGTGCGATTATAGTCTGTGATATGGTCACCGGTGTTGTCCAAGATGGCGGTTGTGGCGTCAGTCGCCGCTAGAGGGAGCACGATACTCGAGAGGCCCGCCTGAACTCTCTCGAGCAAACTTTTTCTCATTCGCATCGGTGGTTTCTGTGCTGTCGGAACAGGTGGATTACGTTGAGGGAAAGCGGACGACGCTGGTAGAAACGTCAGTCGGCGACGTCGCGCAGTAATTCATTGTCGGTGAGTGGAACTATTCTAATTGCATCGAAACGCGTGAAACCGCAAATCGAAAACTCGGCGTGTTGTGGCCCGGCGTTTGTATCTAGGGATCACGGATCAAAGTAGCAAACGGGGGAAAAAGGAACGAAAGAAAGACACAGAAACAGGACGACGATGTAAAGGGAAAAGTTTTTAACCGGGGAGACTTTCTATTTCGGTATTTTTACGCGCGCCGCCGCGTACAGCAGCGGAATAGCGAAAGGCAACGGAGACCGTGGCGAGGATAGCAGTCGGAAAAGAGGTAAACGCAAAGGTCTGTCCGTGATCCCTGGACACACGCTGGCAAATGCAACGCTCCTTCGGCTGAAAGGCGATCACATACGGTAATTCTAGATGAAAACAGCCTTATCATTATCCACGCTGTTCCTTTATTCGCCACGGATTGCACGAGTACGTACGTTTCAAACGATTCGCGCTTCTTGGCTTATGTGCCATGCGTGTTTTGCTGCCACTCAGAGCTGGACATTAAACTTTTTCATTTCGTTCGAATGATGAAATTAGTCGTGATCGTCGATCGATGATTGATATACTAGCCGTTATACTCAAACTCCCAGACGTTATTAAATTATTTTTATCATATTTGTCTCAAAGAGTTCAATAAATTAGTATCCTTACAATTGCTGTTTGAAAAGTATGTAGAAATAAAAGTTAATTATGAGCACAATTGATGCATAACGCTTCGATGTCGGCACCTGGGTAGGAATACTTTCATCTGCCGCCGACATTTGCCTGTTACCTTTAACCGCGACACCAACGTGGTGCCACCGGCTATTGCCATTGTGCAAATGATATCAAGACGGTGCCACCAAATGGCAAATTGTAAAATCATTGTAATTGTTAACTTATTGACTATTATATAATGTAATGTTCAACTCTGATTGGTCTGCTTCAAACATATGGTTCAAGTGCATTTGAATAAGTCAAACATATTGGTACTCTTAACTTTCTAATGGTACCTTAGGTTCTTCAACTACCATTTCAGGATCTTCCAACATAATTAAACTTTTTCTTTAACTTTTCATCTAACTGCAGCTTTCCATAATTAAAGGAAACAAGTTACCATTTCAGAGTTAAACCTGCATCTTCCTCCACAAGAAGATTTCGTATAAAATACCAAAGTAGGCACTAAAATTCGAAAACTTTCCATATTTCGGGTACTTTTCATTAGTTGCACGGTCAAACCCGTGTAAACATTGGGAACGGTTCCAAAGTCTCAGCGGACAAATTGAGCTTCCGTTCTCGCATGGCGAATCGCGTCAAGGACACAACGGGAAATGGTGAATACCATGGAACGTCATAAAGGCTCTTGTAGTATTGTAAGCATCAGTGGCTGTGTCACAGTTAACTTATTTTGTATTCGTGCGGCGAAAATGTATCCGATGTCACGACAAACGGTAGAGTACGTGGTCTCTTGCGCTCGCACGCTTCCATACACACAGCCAAGCAGCCTTTTCGTTGTTACTGATTCGACGAAGTGGTACCATTGCTTGTACCGAGAGAGATCATTTACCGGGCTTGTCGTTTAATAAAATTCAAGCACGTCGACGGCCGCAGATAACTTTTCCTATCGCGCGAACGCCCACTAAGCTCTCTGCCCTGTTCGGTTTCCACGATCGCCATCAGGCTAGTTGCCACTTTCTTTTTGCGTTTATCCTGATTGGAAACGGCGCTTACGCCTATTAGTACGTTGAAGCTAAACCGAATGATTACACTCTGAATTCTGTTCATTCTCAAGGTTAACGAAAATTTCTTAATTCTTGTTTCCTGTGTTTAAGACATTTTGTACGAACTTCGAGGATGTTGAAGGATTCAAGCTCCGAAAAACTAACGTGCGTTGGCTTAAAATTATATCTGAGCCATTAAGAGTTCAAAAAAGAGGATCGCAGATGAACTAGGCTGATTCGAGTTTGTCTATTTCGAGCTATGCGTTGCAGAGAAGTGCTAAATGGCCCCAGAACAATCTTCTTTTCTTCTTTACACCGGCGGACGACGGTCGTTACGTCAGCGACGCTCCGTGGAAAATCATTCTAGCGTTTAATTTCTCAGTGAACACGAAACTCACAAAGTGGTTGATGTAACGTGTTTCCACCCATAGGCCTGTCCATTACATGACTCGTCGAAACGTGTACGGTACGATAAAACTTTGTCGATGCATCTTCGCGGATTTCACGTACCGTCTATTGTTCGATGGAGAAGTATCGTTTCTTTGCGCCACGAAATTTGAGGAACTCGACAGACGTGGGAATATTCCTGGTGCCTGGTTTCTGGGAATCCGGGGGCCTGCTACCTGGGGAAAAGTTTTTACTTTGGGAACGCACCACCTTTTCTGGTGGACCTTCCTCTGTAACGATGTCACGCGCTCCATACTAATTCCGGGAAGGTTTAATTAGGCTTTAGATATTCAGTCGTGTACCCCTTGGGTTGTTTCTTACTGTTGGAGAACTTCTTAAACCCTTGCGCTGCAATGAGTCAGAGTCGGAATGAAAAATTCATACGTAATTTATTAAATATGAATGTTAGCCACTTTTTCTAAATCGAAATAAATTAAAAACTATTCATAGATTGTAGACGAAAATTCGGAGTGTTATGTACGAAATGATCAATTCAGATAATGGTAAATTAGACGAGGTAATCTCTAAGCCTGTTAACATGGCATTAGTTACTTACGTAAAGGTTTCACGGATACGGACACGGTGGTACTCTTTAGCTGGTTCCGCGCGGTGGCAATTACCATACTTTTCGTAATTCTGTTAATCATATTTCGAGGAGCCACGCCTTATCTGCGGTTTCACCGAAAACATTGGGGTCTCGGCCTATCTTGCTGGAAATCTACTCAATCCCACTCGGGACAACCGCAATCATATTGAAATTGTTTTCCAAATACCTAAGACTTCGATAAAAATTTCTATATACTCCTAGTAGATCGCAAAACGATCCTAGAAACTTTGAATTCGCCGCGTCCGCAAATTTCGTCGAGAAAGATTCTCGAAGTCGGTGCTTCTTTAGAAAGTCTCAAGTTCATCCACCTGCAAAGGTTTATATGGTCGCTATAAAAAAGATCATCGAAATTAATTCTGCAATGTCAATGCCGAGATGGTTCTTTCGCGGATATGGTGGTGCAGTTTCACGAGCAATAAAAGCAATAATAATAATTCATCTATCATCGAATGCAAGAATGCCGACTTCCACGATTACAACGGTGGCGCAACGTCGCACAATAAAACGATTAAATCAACGAACCTCCCGTTTCTTATGAGAAATATGCATAGGAATTATCGAATTTCCATCGTAGAATCCATAGACTTGCAGCGGAACGGTCCGCTGCGTTTACAGGAGGATCGGGCCACGTGTTGTATCTGAGAATCGTTTCCGCGGTATCGTTACACAAGACACGTACCATCAGCCAGCCGGTATCCGAGGCGCGCATAATTATTCAGTCGCCAGGCATGGCTCGCGGTGTACAATGTAATTAGAAGCTTGCGCGTATGAAAATGAACCAGACGAGATCGAATGCCGGCCAATTATTCTCGCGTTCGAAAGAAAGGATCCTCTTCGGCCGACGGATAACGGCGGAATGCCGAACACGCTCCAAGATTCCACGGATTTCTATAGATCGACGTGATCTACGCACCTTTGGTTCCTGTGCCCAGAGATAATGGCTGCGCGTGACTCGCGGTTACATAGGGAACAAAGGTGAACGAAAAACCCGGAGACGTCTTCCTCCAACGCGAGCTTTTCCCGCTCCCAATTACACCAGCCTTGTCACGCCATTGTTCCGCGGATGTAATATACATTCCTTTCCCTGTTTACCTAACTGTTCGCCAATTAGCTTTATTTCGCAATCGGGAGGAACGGTAGTTTGACGAAAACTGTACGAAGTTGCACGACCGCTTACAAAATCTACTATTGTTACATTACTCTCGATTCGATTTTAGCTGCTCCATCATTGATTTAAACAATTTTTATTTTTCTTAAGAATTTCACGGTATAATTGCTTAATCACCTTGCTATTTCGCTCACCGAAAAGTATTTAGTTCTGATCAACGAATTATGTCACTGACGCACGCCTGATCATTTAATTGTCAGTGAAAGCGTTAACAGTATCATTCGCAACGTTACGACACCGATTCGCAAAAAGCATGGCCATTGTTATGAAGATCGCAACCCTTGCGTGTAATAGAGCCGCGGACAGTAACGGATCTATGCGTATGCGAAGAAGCCAGTGTATTTGTGTGATGCGTAATTAACGTGTTAATGGCCAGCAGGCGAATAGGATTTCCGTGTTTGTAAAGGGCAACGGGATGCATCGATTCTGGTCACAGGTGCGGTCCGCGTTTATTCGTCGGAATGGCCGTACATTTTTCTTCTTCTCCTTCTCTTTCCCAACGATGGTGGTTTCTATCTGCGAATGAGCGGGCAAAAAACACGAGCACGACGCATTAATTACACCGACTCTTCCCGTACACCGTGCACGTAATCAGCTGGTTCCTCCGACCATGCTCTTGACCGCTTCGCCGGCATGGCAGCCGCCTCTCTGCCCGCATTTTTGGTGCGCCAACATTGTGTCGCCCATCGACGGGTCGATGCCACTTGTGTACCGGGTGCCACTTTCCATTCACACTCTCGTTTATTCAACGACACCCTTCAATCTTTCCACTTTAGATTTTTACACTTCGTTCTCTTCGGACTCCAATGAGAATCATGGTGTTCTATACCTGCTCTTATCACCAGTTTGGTATTTCTTTATTTATGATATAAGTATGTATTACCAGCTGCTTCCGGTGTAATAAATTTCGATTCAAGGAAATATTTTACGTTGAATTTCCATATCGCTAGCTTCCGTATCAGTCGCAACAGATTCTTTCCGATTCGTTAATCGCATAGCAAATCCGATCGACGGCCGATCCCGATGGAATAAGTTTCAATAACGATTACGCGGAGGGAAATGGCCGTCGACGGGAACTCTGGTCTCCAGTCTCAATAACCTTCGTTTACGTATCGCTGACGCGGAAATTATACGCGGCGTATCTATCAATTCTGTTCCACGGACTCTTCCCTCTTCCGTGATACTGATCGTCGGTGAATCGCGGGTCTGGAACCCTTGCCGGGCATATCAATTACGCGAATAATTGAGCGACCGCGGGTCTCGGCTTCTAGAAGTTCCAGTGTTTCAGCAAATCATTGGAAAAAACGTCGCGGACACGTCGTCGACAGCGTCCTAAGCGATTAGAAGATCTCCGCGCAACGAAGCAGCAATCTTTAGAATTTTCTCGATACTCGATTTTGTATACCCTAATCCGGGAATTGGTCTGATCAGTTTTAGTTAATTGGTGTCTGGCGAGATGTATATTAATCGTGAAACAGCCTGCACAGTTTGATACGGATTTCCAGATCTGTATGCGAGCAGATCTCTTTCGCCGTAGAAATTCTTCCTCGTTCTCACGCGCGCACTGCTCGAAAAAATAAAGGAATAAAAGAAAAGCAACTCTCACCTCGGCCTTTTATCTTGTGAAAAGGAAAAAGTGGCTTTAGCAGATTAGAGAAAATTACTTAATTAAGCAGTGTGGCTGCAGTTAACCATGCGAAATTTAGTTACCGGCTTACGAAAGCGGATTCTTATCGTACGAGAGCAAATTAAAGGTCATACAGAATTTATGATCATCCAAAGTATAAATGCAAGTTACATGCAAGTTGTTGCACTGGGTCGAATGAAATTCTCGAAATATAAGCGGCCCAGTTTTCCGAACAACCCACGATTCAAGTAGTTGAAACTGCGATCGATCTTCGTAGAAATGCAAATGTGCATATGTTAGGCATTGAACCCAGCGTTGAACCTGCCGCCGGATCTCTCCGGCATGATCTCAGCCGCGTGTATACTCGCCTATGCGTCGCCCACTAATATCTGTGTCAGGCATAGTGAATCGAGATATACTTTCCCTGCTTTCGCGCGTATCCACTATCCAAGACGAGTTCGCTAGCAATTGAGCATTGTCCGAGCGGTAAGCAGCAGTGAAACCGGAACTCGTGAAAGTTCCAAAAAGATCGACGAGACGGGAAAATCGCTGCCGGTGCGCGCTCGCGGTGATATAGTTGCTGGCGGGTTCTGCTCGAACGATTTCTGCTGTTTCCATGCGGGTCGCGTATCGCATCAACGGCAGCAATTTATGGAACGCCCTGTTGATCCTACGCAAACGATTCCGCGACACTTTCGTCTGGTCGAATCGCTCCAACTATGGTAACAAATGTTAGATACAAAACTCTCAATTATTTATTCATCGAACCGACAGATGAGGACACTTCGTCGAATATTGTAGATTACATAATTGAGTTGCATCGTGAAATATAAACGACGACGTCGCTAGTCGATGACTAGCTTATGGTGAACGACCTCCTGAACTTGACAATAGCTGCAATAAAAAAGATTTTCATTTAAATGTAGATGCAGCGATTACGGCTTTCGCCTGACGAGTATGTTTGTCATGCCGCCGAGCGGTTGATTTGTGTCTACCAGAGATTCCGATGGAATTGCCATAACTCCGCCCGGGTAGCTCAGTCCACTGTTTGCCAACGAGGATCCACCGTGAAATTGACGTTCGTCGAAGAGGGTCAAAACAAAAATTGTGCAATCGCGTCTCTTCGTTGCTGAGATCGTATAATGAATGAGGAGGCATATGCGAAAAAAACCGGTTTCCAGTCTCGTGCTGAATCATACCTAAAACCTGTCCGCTTCTCTTTCACGTTCACATTCTGACCGGTGACGTTTGAACGACACACGTGCGACGGAGAAACACAACAATCTCGCGTTGGAACGGACTCCGGCAATTTTTCCGCAATATATATATACGATGACCAGGGATTCGGTGTTGGCTTACTCCGTTCCGTGGCTGTTACGTCCATTCTCTGGAAATTCCGCTAATCGGTCGTGTCGATTAAGCGTTCAGCATCTGCCACGACTATCTGCGTTTTCCAAGCCTCCGCACGTCACGATCATCAGCCAATTATACTTTAAATCTGTTCGCTGAATTTACAGATTTGGGATTTAAATTCGGATTTTAATGTCAAAGGTATACAATCATTAGGCTCTTTTCTCGAAAGGGACAAGACTTGCAAAAACTAGTAATTAATTATTCGGAGCTCGATTGACCAGCAATGACGTAGCAGTAACCTCAAGATACAGTTCTCTCCAGCGTCCATTCTAATCCAGGGCCATGCAAATAGCCCAAGGCCCCGATTTCGATCGTACCGAATCGTAGAACACCAGCCGCCGACTATCCCCGCGAGCGTTCTCACTGAATAGACATGAAAATCGCCGACTTCCGAGACTCCATGAAACCCGGGAGAAATTTAGGACGAGACATCGCGACAGGATGCTAGCCGCAACGCTCGGTTCTCTGCCCCGTCCCTCCACCGGACCCTCGTCTTTCCATGTTCGCGCCGCAGTCGAAGACCTCGGCGAAGAAACGAACGCAATCCCCGGTTCGACGTGTCTCTACGCGTGGGAAAATAACGCCGAATTACAAAATCGGCGGGACACGAAAGTGGCCGGTGTCGAGGAGGCCTCGCGTAACAGAAAACGCGCTTACGAGTTTCGTGCGAACCGACGACGGCTCGCGATGTCGCACAATGAGAAATCCTTCGTTTTCCCCTGGCTCTTACGTGTTTCCAGTTGTTGACCGAGTTCCGGTCTCTGCATCTCGGTGAAAAAAGATCTCTGCCTTAGACGGTGCCAACTGGACAGACTAACGTAGACGTAGACAGACGGAGCTAAACCGAGACTGGCTTGGAAACGTAACTTGTTTCGGGTCTTTTGCGAAAGATGATCGTTTATTCGGAACGAGAGCGATATAAACGCGGATTTAACCTTTGGCACTGTACACGATGTCCTGAACAAATGTATGCCGCGTGAACATTGAAATGAATTGTGAGAAACTAAAGATGCTCAAGTACGAATATCGGAATGATTGAAGTTGTTCGACGCTTTCTAGAGCATCAGGATGCACTCAAGATCCGCAGCAACGGAGCAATATTGGAATGGCATGTGGAAAGCGCTGGCACATAATCGAAATCGCTGGCAAAAAATATTGTTATCGCCGGTCGATTGAGACGTAAATGGCCACGAGAATACGCTATCCTTCGCTCTCGATGATTCGCGACAGAAGAGGACGGACAGCTTTGGTCTCGACCGTGGCTGGCACCGCCATCCTCCTATCCCTTCTCATTCTATCGAATCATCTACGATCGCCGATCACGCTTCTGTCTCCATTCCCCACCATTCTGTCTCCGATCTCTAGCTTGTCTGGCTTCCAGTCTTCGCACATGGTATCTTTGTAATCTTCTAAGATCGTACCGGTAGTCATCGGTTCTTTAAAAAAAAAAAAACGATCTTCCGTTATGGCGATTAGTCTCTCTTGAAAGAACGAGGCCTTGGTGCGGACGTTGGCAGAGGTTTAGCCTTGGGAGTCACGACGAACTTTTAATCTCGGTGCAACTGGACTCGCGACGTTTATTTCTATATTATTTATTTATATCTTCCGATATTCTTTCTTTTTATTAAACCTTATCTGTTCGACGTTTCCTATCGTAGTTCTCCAATTGAAAAAAAACGTACTCCACGTGCACCAGTCTGCCGCCAAGCGATGCAATTCGAGTGTTGGACAACTCGCAAGCTGCCCCTGCCGAAACACCGCAGGAATTCCGGTAAACCGTCGAGACAATGGACGGATGAAGACGGTGCTCAAGGGGAACTTGCAGTTGGGACATCTCTAATAGCGATCAATTGCGAACGCGAACGAAAGTGGATGAGGAGGACCATGGTCTCGACCGTGGCTGGTACCACCACGTATATCAGACCTCCTTCTCGTTCCACCGAATAATCTACAGCACCGATTCCCGACTCCCACGACTGGTTCCGCCAGTCGAGTCGGTCGAGATCGCTCGTGCTCGGCCTGTACCGATACCATTCGCCACTTCCAGGCCTGTCTTGTCCCGGGCTTGCTTCGGTTTCATTCGGTTAATAAACGCGCGCGTCGATCAGTCCATCACGAGCCGTCGCGTGGCTCGGGTTCTTTAAACTTTTCGTCCTCCGGCTCGGCTCTCTTTCTCTTCCTCTTTCTCTTCTTCATCGATCACACCGAATCGGGCATGTGTCGCTAGTTTGGCCACGTTCGACGCCCCCTTATTGGATATTAGTGACCCAGAAGCTGAACCATCGGTGAGTCGAACTTATTGACGTGGTTCTGCAGAACAGATTTTATATCTTCATCGAATTTCTTTTTCCTGCTGGAAGATCTCTTGCGAATTATATTAATTCACAGATTATAATAATCTATAGTCGTCGTTTGTGAAGGATGTTATTCCTGTTTGATTCTGAAAGAATTTATACGAATTGTACAATTTTTGAATTGCTTTACCGAATCGCCATACCGTGCACAAAATTGTTAGAGAAAAACGAGCAACGGGGTACAAAAGTAGACACTTCAAGCTTTAAAATGAGTCGAACATCACTATTGTAACATTTTTATTTACGAAGTTATAGCAGCTTAAACATCTGCAATTTTCCAAAAATCGTAAAGTTATTGTGCGTATATTTTTGTAGTTTCAAACTGTTATTATAAATTGCGTTATTGTTGCGAATTAAACGGAGAAGAAATGTCACTTTTACTAGCGTCTAGACAGCGGATTTTCGTGCGGATCTTAATAATTTCAGCGAGATGAAAGTAATACGTCATTAAACTCTCGTAAGATTTTTATTGCTTTATTACGTACTTGTTTCTGAAACAAGTAAAACAGCATAAAATCGGGAGCGTATTAATGACAAATGCGTGAACTAGAACGATCGGCAAGTGGGAAACAGGCTTAACGCGACTCGTTATTCAGAAACTGTGCTGTCCGTCGAGACATGTCGAGTTCGCGGCGTGTCTTCGCTCACAGACTCGCCTTTGTTGGAATGTTTAATTGCTGGAGGAACGGTGCCATTGTGCGGATTCGAAAGTCATCGTCCCCTACCTGTTCTTCCGTAATTAATGGATCCAAGTAACTGTTTGATCGCGGTCTGGGAGCACGACCGTCGCCGATCTTGTTTATTGTCGTGAGTCACCGAATCCGTTTCAACGGCATAGTTTTCTAAACGTTTGCTCGGAATGTTGAAGCTCCAGTTATTATCCTTCTCACTCGTTCCGCGATAAAGTCATTTGCTCGCGATTCGAAAACACCGCGATCGTACCGTCGCAACCCGAAACCGCAAACTTTGATCGAATGGACTCGCCATTGTTTAATCTTCAGCGCATTCGCGACACAACGGTGTTTTATAAATATTTCGCACCGGTTTCGGACGCGTTCTTTTCGCTGCCAATGTTATTCACCTGCTCCGGTTACAAGTAAAAATTATTCGTATTTCGAAATTGTAGTCTGAAGGAAAAGAATCAAGCAGCTTATATTGTGAAATTTTGAGGACGAGACGATCGTATCTTTTCGAGAACGAGACAATCGTATCTGTTTCGAGATGAAATAATTGTGGCTGCTTGAGGATGAAATAATTGTGGCCGCTCACGGATGAAATAATTGCGGCTGCTTGTGGATGAAATAATTATGTCTGTCCGAGGACGAGACAATTGTATCTGTTTGAGAACATTCGCTAGACGATGCGGTTATGATAGAAGAAGGGAGGAAAATGGGTATCGCGGCGCGGTTTCACTTTTCATTGACTAACTCGGTAGCGGCGTGGTCACGAAATGTTTGCACAGGCGAGATTACGTTATGGTTTTTGTAAGTGAAATCCCCGGGCTCTTCTCTCGAACGTTCTACTTTCTAGCAGTGCCAGACCGCCTATTTGCTTTCTTGCATGCGTAGAAATTGCCCGCAATTGATCGGGACCGCTGCTGGAATCCGCGCCGGTACGATAATAGTCGTGGAAAATTCGAAACTCGCAGGTCCGTTTAGGTGTTGGTGGTTAGGTTCGGTGTGGCATCCCCGCGGCTGACAGTAATTGTCGGGATTTGTCGTGTCTATAAATTAACGCTGTCTCTGGTGGTCCAGAATTTCGGATACGGAGTAGGCGGACGTGTTTCGTTCGGTCCACGGCTTTCGAATATCCGACCGCCTGCGATCACAATCATCGAATATTATCGAGATCCTCTGTCGACTGTGGAAAATGCGCATCTGTTAAATGGAGAACACGTGGACTACGTTCTGCGTGCAACAGAAAAATTGTCCGCTTCAGAAATTATATTAATAGTTCTTCTTTTATTTTCAGTTGCGTTACTTTCGATTTTGCTAGCTTAATTACATCGTTAACTGCCAGTTAACGCAGATTTGCAGTCCAGATGCAACTCCATTTGTTCAATACACCTAACGATTTACGGATTTCAAGCCTTTTCTATTTCCCTTTACTTCTATTTCATTGCGATCGAGTAATGGCATCGTTATTGAAACGACGATGATTAATCAATTGCATTAATGGTCGTTAAGTGTCAAATAAATTGATGAAATTAAGACATCGAGCGTCAAGCAAATTGGATACTAATCAGCTAGTCGAGGTTTACGGGAGAATTTCAGATATTATCGAGCGCGTAATATGGAAATATAATCTTCCATGGGTTACGTAATGAACGCGCAGGATGCGAGATGAAATTTATTCGTAGGTTCGTGCACATTTTAAATTCAGATGCATTCGTAAACCGCACGTAGGATGGTTACATTCCTCGCCCTTTAATTGTTTCGCCCGTTTAATTAATTTTTCTCTCGCTCTTGTATTTTCAGTTTTCCCTTTATTATCTTAACTTATTTCGCGATTCGATTCGCAAGAGTTACTTTATCTTTAATAGTCTCTTGCCGAGAATTGAAGTTACACGCGCGTTTATTGTCCATCTGTATTCCGTGTTGGATAAGACTCGTGTTGCGTTGGTATTTATTATAATAAGCGCATTTTACCGTCTCCGAGTGTTGCGTATCGCGCGTTAATGCGGGGCGAAGTGTTTGCACGTTTTCTTAATTAATGGCGATTATACATTCTTTCTCTAATTTTTCCCACTGTGGATCTTGAAATCGGCGAAACAATTTTTCCCCCCTCCGGATTCTTATAACTCTTGGATAATCTGCGAAAATTGGTATCTGCGTTAAGATTCGAGGCGCAATTATAAATAATTTAAACACTGGGAAACGAGCCATGAAATCCGCAGTCTATATATGGATCGGCCGCTCTGTAAAGCGAAGAAATATTTCACAACCTGTCCCGATCCGATCTCTTATTAAGTCAGTCTAAGAGCATTTTCCGCGGCGATCCCGATAGATCCCACGATCGTTCGAATTAAGGATGACAGAGGATCGTAACAGGTTCCGACTCGGTGCAACGTCCACCGCGTTCTTCTCGCTCTACATAAGCGTTTAAACGTGCTCGTTAGCGAACCTCTGTGCACCTCTTTGCACAATACAAAGAATTAAGAAAAGAGACATTTTTTTTCTCTACTTTAGCTGTTCGCCAAATTTTGTATAAAATTAGTTTCTATTAAATAATAAGATCGCAACGCTGTTCTCGTAACAAGACTGCAGATTCGGATTCAGCCACCGAATCCAGGGCAACAGGTGTTACTCGTAAAATAATTTTCAAACTGAAATCGAATGGAGACATCAAAGAAACACCAAGTTTCTTGCAGTCTGTTCGCAACACCGTGGCTGTTGCCAAACGAGAGAAGCTTTTTCCCAGCGATTCTCGCGAAACGAACGAGAAAGTGATCGATGAAAAATGAGCGAGGAATGAGTCGCGTCTAGGATCGACGTTGTTCTCGAACGGATCCGTGAAACGTACGGTCTCGATCGACGATCGTACAGCACATTCTTTTCTGTTCTCATTTCGTTCTCTTCCTTTTTTTTTCGGGCCGCGTCCGAACGGACTCTACCGGTGGGAAATCATTCACGCTGCGCAGGTCCGAGAGAAAGTGCCAGCCGACTATTTTCTAATTGTCCGCATCCGCTGGAAAAGTAGCGGCAATTACGGTTCACCCTACTGAATCTATAGTTAAATTGTTGATTAACAGCGCTACAAGGATTCGCCGGGTAATGACTCGCGAAACGCGTCAGCGGCATCTTTTCTTTTCTTCGTTTCCTCCTCTGTCGTCATTTCGTCGCTGACACGCGCCAATGATTTCGCATTCGATTTCGCGCCGACGACGAAATTACTTTCGATCTGCCTCGTGGACGATTCTCGATAGTTCCCCGTCCTTCCTCTATTTCTCTAAATTGAGTAAGCAATTATACAAATGCGGCGCAGTAACACGAGATCGGACGTAACGCTTGTATGTTGTGTCTCCGGCATAACACAGTTTATTTCGATAGCGTACCGCCGAGGTCCGTGTCCCTCGATAACCGTAGAAAAGTTTGCGATAGAGTGAACTGTGTCTGTCACATGACCCGGAAGATCGGTTTAGAAAGACTCGAATCTGACTAACGCGACCCGATACAATACGGCCGGCCTCGACGGAACGAAACACGATCGAAAAACTATCGGGTCCAAGGTTTCGGAGTGAACCTTGCA
This sequence comes from Augochlora pura, assembly GCF_028453695.1. Lineage (NCBI taxonomy): Eukaryota > Metazoa > Arthropoda > Insecta > Hymenoptera > Halictidae > Augochlora > Augochlora pura. Next base: position 25,428,343 of record NC_135775.1, on the reverse strand, counting down.
ACTTTCGAATGCATCGAACGGTGCGGGTTTGAGTAACCTATATAGACGGCACGAACAAATACTCAAATAAAACTGTGTCAGCAGAACGGTACGAGAACGCAGCAGCGATCATGAAAAATAGCTTCTCTTTCCACTTCTAATCCTATGAATGCTGCGGCATGCCCTAATTAAATAAACACCGGTCGTAACTCCGCGCTCGAGGCTCTCTCGAGCACAAAGTTCAACACATTTTCGCCACAAGCCATCGTTAGCCTACCGCGGTGCAATTAACGGCGATCCTAAACACTCTCGCAGACTTTGGTTGCGCAACGCGGTTTCGCCTTTGTTGTACGGGCGATCATGGCGCGTGATACGAGCGCATTAACGCGTTAATTAATTCGGTAATCACGCGGCCTCTCAATGGGACCGCGTGCGAGATCCCGTTTTAATCAATCCGGGCCCGCGTCACGGCGCTCCGGTTCGTTGGCAATCTTCGGGGAACGTCGAAAGATTTACAAAACCGTGTAAAGGCTATCGACGTTGTCTCGATAAACAGATCCGGGAGAGAGAGAAAAAAAAAGGCGACATCGGAACCGATTGTCGCGTTGCATATGCAGGCCGGACCAGTTATCGGTTTGATACGGGAAGCCTCTCGCGCGGGTGTCACGGGTGTTGCACAACTACGAGCGCGTCTCTCTCGTCGAATTGAATTGAAGCGTGATTACCGTACGGCCGGTGCCACGATCAATTTCCTTTCTTTTTTTTTCCGGACGGTGGAACGACGACGCCCGGCGGGAACGCAAACCGGAGCACAAAGAACCCGCGGCCATTTAGACGTCGCCATTCAAACGGACGAAAACGATTCCCGCTCGTTAGGAAACGGCGACACTTGCCCGGACGCGTATTCAGGACCAACGATCAATTCAATTTGCCGGATTCGCTTCATTCGATTCGATTGACACTTGCCTTAATTAATCCTTTGCGGACGAGGATTTATCGAAGCGTAGATCGGACGACGGCATTTTACAGATTCTTCATATATTCAATTCCACATTCCTGCTTTCGTGTAGTTTAAGACGGATTATAAATCTCGAGGAAAAATTTGGCTTAGGGTAGTTGGCACAGTTTCGACTCGGTCTTTCGAGTTTAATATGTTTAGTCGTACACGTCGGCGGGGGATACTTGGTGACCGCATGAATGATGCCTCGCCGTGATTTGTAGTCTGCCTTTGGAACGAGAGAAGACTCGAAGTACGATTGACAGTAACAATTATTCTGTGCTCAATGTTCGTTGCTGCGAATATATGAATAACATTATCATTGCGACGTTAAAAATGTTCTCTTTGTAATGGAAAGACCGTAGAAACGGCGAAGAAAATTCTGGGAGATTGTCTGAGAAATTCTTAGGAAATTATCAAGAATCTTGGGAACACGAGTGAGCACCTCTCCATAGTTTCTAGGAAAAATATTAAGAAATATTCTAGAGGATACTGAATGATCCCATAGATACTGAAATTTAAGGACGAACCTTCTAAAAGGTTCCAAAAAGATGTTAAAACAACCCTTAATTCCCACAGTCATCTACACAATAAAGCACATCGAAAGTTTCCCATGTTTTTCCTGGTATCCAGTCGTCTCGTTGGAGGTTCATCTCCGGATCAAACAATTGGTTCGGTTTCTCGGAATCGGCGTGAAAAATAATCGTGTTCTCGCTGCGAGAAGCGGTACGAGCGAGGACGAGCGCCGAGCGCGCTAGGGTCAGGGATTAAATTAACAACGACAACTAATTGGCGGGCCGTGTGTGCTGCAGATGTGGTGACCGCAACGGTGAAACGCGATTCGCGGTGCCCAGAGGGGGAGTCCTCACCTTGAACGTTATGCAACCCGCGATTAGCATACGCGCACCGAGTCTCGGGTCGTGTCGGGCTTGGGGTTAGTTCGTGGAAAAACTGCGCCGGCGTCTGGCGTTTCCGACGGACATCTGAAACGGTGCCAGTAGTCCCGGCAAGCAATTAGAACATTCCATGGAAACGTTTCCCTCTGCTGGACCCGCGCCGACGACGATGACGACGAGCTCATCTGCTCTCTCCTCGGACATGCTTTTTCTATCGCTGCAAAACTCTGCTCTAACGGTCATCTAATAGAGCAATTACGCGCTGTGTTCGAGACGTGTTTACAGTTAACCCTTTCCAATCTTTCGGGCCTATTAGCAGGCTTTCTCGATAATACTGGCCGATCAAATGAGCCGAGTTAGAGTAAAATTAGAATTCACCCCCTTGATACCGACGTATCTTCCTCTTAACCAATTCTTTTGGTTTGAAGACAATTTTGCCTCTTTAAATGGAGGTTTCCGTGTCGATCCTTTGTTCTATTGCTTCTTGCAGCCTTTGATTTTTTAAAATTATAAACGTCGTGAAAGCCGAGAGCTTGAATTAATTTTTGATGGGTAAGATCGAGAAGCGTACAAGATGGAATAAAAATATGACGGAATTGCGATGCTAGAGGAAGACGGTAGGCAAACCGTTGCCAAAAAAGGGCAGCGAGGGGACACGCGCGGCCGGATCGAGGAACGAAAGTCGCTTCCGCCGTTTCGGGATCAGAATTCGTGCCCGCACGAAATTGGTGGCGAAAGTTGTTGACATTAAACGGGGCAACGGCGATCGCGCGTGGCACTATGGTCGCGGCGACACTGGCCAGCAAGCGTATTCATTATTCATGACGGTTGCTCCGCGCGGGTAATTATACATTTTAATGATTTGCAAATGCACTTTGCAATTCCGCGTCGATGAGGCATCCCATTCGATATTTTCATTGAAGAAGGTCTCGGGAGCCGGTCCGAGATCCGACTGGCCCTCGGTGATAATTTATGCGAGCGTAAACACGCATTGTTCAGCGATAATGCGGCGTGAAAATATTTTTCTTTCCGGTTGCGGTTCTTGGAACGCGTCCCGGAGATCGTTTCAGGTGGAAATAAACGGGAGGACCGGTTCGAGAGACGAAAATCGCGTACTCCACGGCGAGACCCCGATTTTTCTGCATTCCTCGAGGATGATGCATTCCGCCGCATCGAGCAATGCGAGCTAATAATATCACGCGAAAGTCGCAGTCGTACCGCGCGCGTACACACCGTGGTATCGCGTTACTGGGATCCAGTTTAACTGCAGGCTACCTTTCCTAAGTCGACAAAAGATGGTCGACTGTAAGAGACACCTCTGCGGGCCGCTCTCCTGTCCACTGCGAACTGTTAAACAATATTGCAACGGGTGTCCCTGCGATCCGCATCTCTGGACTTTCTAGACACGATCCGAACCGTGGAGTCTCTTCACGAAACATTTCCATGCAATTTTCGTCAGGGAAATGCATCGACCGCTATAGCATAATATTATACATCGATGTATTAAATCAACATGTGTAATATATTGTTAATATTCAAACTGTCCAGAACAATGCGTTCAAAATCTCACCGGTGCGAATAATTTGAAAGGTCGATTCAACGATCGCGAGTCTCTGGATCGCTGTCGGGCGATATTTGTTTGACGCGCTAGCCTAAATATCAAGCGAGTTCGCCGGGTATGTGAAAGGGCCGCTCACCCCTGCACTCTGCATGTTGCACGTGCACCGTGTACAGGCCGCACGTGTCGCGTTTCTCTCGAACCGTTCGGTCGTTCCCGAGTGGAACACCCTGTAGATCGGTGGCAGCCGGTGCAACAGGTGTTGAGCGCACCGCAACCCAGCTCTCTGCGTTCGTTCTCGGTTTTCTGTGCAGCTTCGCAGCTGGTTCTGCGCAACAAATCCTGCCCACAGTTTGTGAGTCATGAAAATTTATAAGATCCACGCGGGACACGGTTCTAACGTTCCATGAAAACGTCGGTTTCTGAGTTATCTAGTGCCCGTGGCGCGGCTGCACTTGTGCAGCAGTTGCAGCAGTTGCAGTACACAGCAACACGGTTCTTGGAAATTGCTATCTTTAAATAAATTCAGAGTAGCAATATTTTTGTTCGAGAGTAAGCTGCAGAGTTCCCAGAATGTTTAATCTTCAATAGACTGCAGAAATTAGTATTATATATTAATTGCAAGTAAAATTCTCAGAAGTTAAATTCTCAATAAACTACTCGATAAACTGATCAATTGCGAATAAAAATTACAGAAAGAATGGTTCGCTGGAAACGTTTAAGCAATGCTTCGAATCGCTTTTGTGGTCTCGCGACTCGATTTTCTGACGCCCGAGCTGTCGTGTAGCAATTTCTCGAGCCAAGATTCCCTCGTTTGATCGATGTCTTCTGTGTCGCAACGAATTGTACAATTTCAAGCGGAATACGCTCCGCCAGTTTCTTTGACTCGACTTCCTCCGAGCGAAGCTCATCAGCCACGAGAAGTCATTGTGTCACCACGAACGACAGGACCCAGTTCTCATGAGTCCCAGGACCTGGCGTGTAGGAGAACGCACGCAATCCGCACGACAATTCCAACGACAGCAGAGGAAGAGCTATTCTAGTTGGACAGAACACTGCCAGGGTACAGTCTGGTGCAGACGCAACCCTTCGGGATTCTCCGATACCCTAACTTTATTTTTCTTTATACTTCTTTATTATTCAAATCTCCTTTCTGCTCTCCATTAGTATTTATTTCTCGTCTACATTGTTCCAGATTCTCAATTACTATACTCCGTAAAAATGACTGCCCAGATTCGACCAACATGCGCTATCTGCCTATAGTTCTTCCAAGAAAGTGTGTACAGTAGTTTCTCGAAAAAATAATTTAGTTTCGTGGAATGTCTCGCAGGCGAGTTCAACGGCATGGCAGGCGTGGGCGTAGGGTCGGTCGCGTTTCCACCTGGAAGCGATTATTGCGGGTGACTGTACGCGTGGCAGGGCACACGTCGAGTCACGGAAAGGCACAGAAAGGCAGGCGGCGGGTAGCATTCGGGTTCGCAGAAGTAACCGGCACAATGCGGAGAACCGGCCGGAGAGTCCGAGAGAGCCCGACGGTTGGCCCGGTGCGGCGCGGCCGTTTCGCTCCGACCTCTTTGCGGCTACGTGGGAGGAATAGGAAGTCGTGCATTAAATCCGAACCTCCACCTTTCAACGGTTAAACGCTTCTCAAATAGAATGTACAGGAGATACCGGCTAGCACCGGCACAAAAGCGAGATCGTGATTGCGCTCATTTTTCAGTTAACACTCGAGGAATTCGCTCCTTCTTTCGTCGACGCGACGCGACGGCCTGCTTATGCGCGCGTGGCGAGCACTCCGCTCCGCGCCGTTCTTTCGAAACGACGCTGCGCGGAGCCGGGTTCTGCTCGAAAAGCCTGGAAAATCGACGCCGTTTCCCCGAGGAATGCGTCTGTCGATGAGAAATTGCGACACGCCTCGGAAACCTCTCCTGAAAGCGGTTATTCCACTCGTCGCGACGCCGGCCGCCTCTGATATGACGCGTTCAGCATGCCGATCCCGGTATCTTGAGTGCGGCCCCGGCAGACGCGAGCGATGCTTCTTTGAAATCGGAGTACCTACTCGCCGAAACCGCGCTGACTAATTTCGCCGATGCGATTATTCCGGTGGGTACGCGTCGCATCTGCATGCCACGCAGGTGCACGAGATAATTAGGTACCGCTTCGTTCGACCGACGTGTACGACGCGAACTCGTTCCGTACCGGGAACGCGCAGAATTTCGGGAGACGTGTAATGTATGAGAGATTCTTACTTTCATCTTGTTTATACGCTCTTGGAATCTTTACTGTTTTACTGGCAACCGCTTTGAATTGATAAATAGACCGCGGATCTTTATGCAAAATAATTCTAATTGGAAGGAACGGTTGTTCAGCGAAATTGAGATTATTCTAAATACTTTCGTCGATGATTATTTAATGTACACTGAATAAAATAATCGAGTTGTCGCATTCCTCGAATTCACTTGAAACGTCGCTTTCATGGCGCAGTGTTTAAAAACCTGCGTTAGGGGTCGTTAAACAATAATGTACATCCTTCGCGGACAGAGACGCGAATTATAGCGACATTAAGATTTTATCGCGCGTAAACCTCGCATCGTAATTTTACAATAAAATAGTCTTCCGTGCCGTCGAATACGTTTTCACGAGAACTCGGAGCACCGTGTTGGGTAAATAGGCATTTGCGTACGCCCGCGGGGTTGAAACTGCTGAACCAATAGTCCCTGAACAAGTTTCGAGCGAGTTGTGATATTTTGTCCGCGCCGTTGAAATAGTTTGCGATCGCAGAGATCGCGCCACTGTTACACGGGCGGATCCCAGGAATCCTCTTAGCCGGGATAAAAATTTCCAGGGCAACCCTCGCGTGGAATTAACTAGGTGGCACGCACGCCCCGCGTCGGTGGACACTTGATCTAATTGAACACACAGCGGCGGTCGCGAGAAGTGTGAATAGTGTCATGCGCGAGATGATGAAACGCGAAAGGATTTAGCCTTCGTGTCCAAGGCTGACTGCTCGAACGGCGAACAATCGTCCGCGCTTTAAGCCGGTTTCACGCGGTCTGCTAATTAAAACTTGAAGACTGCGAGGAAATCGCGAACTTCGCCGTGTCCCCGCGCCGCGGGTCGCCTGGGCTACCGCCGAACTGCATTCTGTCAGGCAGAAAACGCTCCACCAAGATCATTAGCGCAACTATTCCTCGTATCCGTTCAACAACTAATCGGGTTCATTAATTTTATCTAATATTTTCTGTTTGCAAGATGGTGCTAAATATTTTTGCCAGAGGTGGTAAACTCTGAACAAACTCTCGGCATATTTTTAGTTAGAATCCTTGTAGCTAACAGAAAAAAAATTAGAGTTTCTTGACCTGAGATTTCTTTCACTTCTACGTTAATTGCAACCGATAATTATTTGTGTCTGCGCGCGAATTCCGATGGTCAAATATTGTTCCACAGAATAATGGTAATTCGTCGATCGCAACTTTTGGGCAACGCCGGGTTCTCGGAGATTTTCGGTATCCCGTGTGAAATCGGCGAACAGATCGCGCCGGATACTAATGGCGTTGCGAAATGCAACAACAATTACGCGAGATGCAGACTAATTTGTCGGGGGAAGCAATTCTATTGACGAATTCCGCGCTCCCAGGACACGGTTCCGTGATTATTTTATCTCCGAGATTGTATAATCGCGGCCGAACACTGGAAAAAAAAATCGCCGCGATGCGCTTCCCATGATTCGTGAACGGTGAAAAGTTGTTTCGCAATTATGCAATCGCTCGCTTTTTCTCTACGAAACGACACGAGTTTTTTAATTCGATCTCGGTCCGGCTATACGTATGTAAAAACGGTCGAGAGCAGATCATTTGTCTGGCTTGTCGTAATTTAAACGGTCCGCGTGATCGATAATGTCGCGCGAGACTCGATTTTGCACAACAATGTCTCTTGGACAGATATTGAATATTACCGTAATATGTAATTAGTCAACAAAAAATCGTTTCGCAATGCATTGGGACATTCGCGGACACCGTTAGCCAATCTGCTTGTTCCTTTCATTAAGAGTCATTCAATCAAGCCGCTCGTCGAAGCCGCAGAGTCAATCGTTACTCAATCAATTTTTGTAATCTGCACCGCATTGTTTTATAACGATCTGTTAATTATTATTCGCAGAAGTTCAAACAGGCGTAAACTCCTTTCGTCGTTTCGCACAACAATTGTTCTGATTTCACTGAGCGTTAATTGCACTTTCTACTGTCGCATTTTGCACCTTCCATTAACATGTAACAGTTAATTTAACGGGTGTACGGGTTAAAACCGATCCCGTTTTAGACCAAAAAGTAGAGAAGCGACGACTGCGGCGCATATTCCTGACAGATATGCGGTGGCGAAAAACCGCTGGATGGAAGCTGCCCGGCGCACGTTGTACGGTTTTCTTTGGTTTGCACGCGCCGACGTTGCGAAACCCGCGCAATAATAATCTGAACTTGAGGGCAAGATGACGCAGAGCTTCGGACCGCGCAAAATCATCTCGCGCCCCGCGATCATTTCCATTTCCAGCAAGGAAAAGGGGACAAGAGCTGGCAGTTGTGTTCGCCGCTCGTTTTGCATCTCGGGTAACGCCTTCCAGAGGCTGTTCGAGAGTTACGAGCACGTAGAGAGAACGTTTCTCTATCGCGTGCCGGCCGAGGCATACAATTCAGAAAAGTGATCGCGATGAAAGCATGGAAATCTGACACCGTTTTCTAAAATACCGTCCGCAAGTGGAGCGAAATTTTGCCGGCTAATTGTTGTTCGAGCGCGATCTTTGCATAATTCGGCGTAGTTTCTACCGAAAACCTTGAGAAAATCGACAGCGATTAAATAATTTCACCAAACGACTTCACTTTAATTGGCCAAGCGCTACATCCTTCTGCCAGCATTAAAATTAAAATTTTCTAGCTTCCAAAAATTTTCGGAAAAATATTTCCAATATTTGAAAATTATGTTCAGACGCTGACGAAGTATTTCTCTTCTGTTTCAGGTATCAGCAAGCAGGTGACAATTAGAGGCCGACAGCATGAGGAACTCAACGCTCCTGAAATGGGCGCAGAACTCGGCGAATAGTAAAAATCAAACGAGCAAAAATGGTGAGCGGATTCGGCGGCGATCTCCAAATGTGATCGACAGGCTGGTTACGTAAAATCGCTGAATTCTTGTTCTAGGGACGACTAGGAACTGGATACACCCACCGGATGCGCTCCAAAAAGGCCACATCGCCTACCTGGTCAAGGTACGGTTCGTTCGGCTCTTTAGAAATTCGTTCGGCTGTGCAGAACGTTTCAAAACCGATGACGGGCAATCGTTCAATCCGCGGTAGAAAAACGAGTGAAAAGTGTGAAATGATAAGCGTTGATGCGATTTCACTGGAGTCGTTCCGCGGACTCTCGATTTCACGGATTTCTCTTTGGCTCTTTGTGCTCTTTATTGACTTGGGCGCATGTAGGACACCGGAGTGTGCACGAAATAATCTTTTGCACGGAAATAGAAACTGTTTCGCGGTAGAAGCATCCAGATATTGTTATTGCAGAAGATGGCGATACGCGTTCCCGCGAAATTTTTGATTTTATAGATATATCTGCGGTTGCGTAGCTAGCTGCACAGAAACTATAACGGCGTTGAGTTTCTTTTAATTTTATTGATTGGCGAAGCGTTGAAAATACTCGAATCAAGGACAACAGTGCGTACAGAGGTAGACTTTCTAACTGTTCGAACGCTGCAGGGATTCGTTCGTCTTAACCAGGTAGCTGTTTTTGACGAATATACTCGTCGTAACACAATATATACTTGCACAAAACTGCTAACTGGTTCAGAATTCTTTATTAAATTATATGTTTTACAAAAGAGATTGCAACAGCTAATTGGTTGTAAGCAACGTGACCTCGAAACATTATGGTAAAAAAAAAAACAGCAGAGCCATTACCATAATTAATTTAATTCTCTTGCACTGACAAATTGCGTTTCTTACAAATCACTCCAAATACAGCAATAGCCGACGCAGCGCTCTCCGCGCACGGTCTATTTAACGCGTTACACAATTCCGACGGTTTTGTAATAAATAAATAGCGACTTATTAATAACCTCCGGACCTCCTCGACGGCAATACAAATGCATTCCCCATAAAGTGCACGCGAAGCCAGAAGCGACAAGCGAATTTAGCAACCGAGGCCGAGTGCACGCGGTTGCAAAACCAATCGTCCGCGAAAGAAAAACAAACGAGTCCCGATCACGGCGCCATGTGCTGTCGATATTTCTCCAGATATCGACCTCTTCCCAGATAGGTGAAGGTCGCGACGCGGTTCGACGTCTCCGCAATTTTTTTGCATCGCGTATTACGCTCCGGAAAAACCTCGACGATCGTCGCGACAGACTTTTTACTTCTCGGTTCCAACGTTGCTAGATAAAGGAGATAATTTATGCGCCGCTTTCCAAACAGACGAAGTGGGCAACGAATTTGCCGCGAACAAATAGAGCCGAGATTTATCTGCGGATGCCGCAGACAACGTCGCGGTTCCTCCGCAATGCGGATTCACGAGGGTTGCATTTTATCACGCTCCGCTTTTTAATTAGCTGCGGGCCTATCGTGCTATGTTGTACAAGATGAGACACTTGTTTTCGTTAATAAGCCATGTCCGCGATTAACACGTTCGATACAATTTCGTTTTAATATCTTAATTCTGAGAATAATGCTACGTATCTCTATTATGAAGTAAATTATCACACTTCGCTTTTTAATTAACTCGCGAATCTACTTCGGGATTTGTTGCACTATCATCGTTGCCGAAGTGATTGATTAAATATTAAAGAATTTTGTAAACTCTCAGAACAGTATGCCACGCATTACAATCCTAAGTAACAGCGTCTAATTAAAGTCATTTGTCTGTTTGAATGGGAACGTCGGGATCGTGGACACAAGTGGTGACGGTGGTAACAAAGTGTTAATCAAATAATCAACTTTTGTGCGCATGATGCTTTCTGCGCTTTATCGTCAGGCTTCGATTTGAAGTGAACTAACGCGGAATTCTATTTTGGGAAATATTTGTTCACCCGAATCACGCTCACTGCCTTCTGCATTGGGCCCTGTCGCTCGAAAAAAGTTGCATAATCCCCTCACGGTGTTCCCTGCCTTTCATTTCTCTGTAGGAATTGGTTTGGCACGCGTGTGCGCGCCTCTTTCGGAATACGAAATGCTTTGTGCACCGGACGACGTGCGAAAGGTTCGTTGCACCTTGAAATTTCGCGACCGAGGTGCATTTCACTATCCTTCCAACCGAAACGAATCGGCAATCCCCGCTGCGAACCCGGCGTCGTTCGTTTTCCGGCGGTTAATCAGCATAACGACCTCCATCTGCTAAATCGGACCGTTGCTTCCTCTTTTTGGAGGAGTTCAATGCCGCTGGGTACAGTGCAGAACGTTTCCGATTAATCCGAATTGATCTAAACTCCTCTGTGCAACCATTTCTGATCAGCGAACACAAGGGTCAATCGATCGGCCTTCCATCAGGCGACATCAAAATTGCGTGCCTCGGAGATCAATGTAGCAAGATCTGTTTGCAATTGACTAAATTTAGAAGATCGTACCGCGCACCGCAACGAGATCGTTAAAGTAAAAATAGATCGGCTGAATCGATCGATGCCACAAAGTAGTAATTGCACGTACGCATCGTGTTCAATCAACATTAGCTGCCTTGACCGTTGAGCCCGCTGTCATAGCATCTCTACGGCTTATTATGGGCCAATGGTTCATGATAATCGCCGGCGACAGGAGAATGCACTGGAAAAAAGATGGAATACATAATGCATCCGCATGTGCTTATCCTCGATTCGTAATCTTACACGTGCAACTCGGAATGTCCTGTATCTGACGACTACAAAATTAATGAATACCTAAAAAATACCGCCGCACATCTAGCTAATTTCTCGATGAAACATTTCAGTACTTGGGCAGCACGGAAGTCGACCAACCAAAAGGTATCGAAGTGGTGAAGGAAGCCATCTGCAAACTGAAGTTTAACCAACAGCTGAGGAAGAGCGAAGGCACGAAGACTCCGAAGGTCGAGCTGACCATCAGCATCGATGGAGTTGCGATTCAAGAACCGAAGACGAAAACGTCGCCAAAGGTACCATTGCATTCCGAAGCCCATCGAGCGTTAAAGTATTCAGTCAGACTTGTTATTCAGTCAATCGCCTCTTTTCAGCGGATTATGCACCAGTACCCACTGCACAGAATATCCTACTGCGCCGACGACAAAGGCGAGAAAAAGTTCTTCAGCTTCATCGCGAAGGAAGAGGACGCGGAGAGGCACACGTGCTTCGTCTTTGTTAGCGACAAACTGGCCGAGGAGATCACGCTGACGATCGGCCAAGCGTTCGATCTAGCATACAGGCGGTTCTTGGAAACGTCGGGAAAGGATCTCGAGACACAGAGGCGATGCATGGTTCTGCAGCAGAAGATCAAGCGATTGGAGCATGAGAATAATGTGTACCGCCAGCGGTTACAAGACATTGCCGCTATTAAAGGCTCGGTTAGTTTTAAGAACAGCTATAATACGAAATTGAATAGCTAGGATCGGTAGATTCGAACTGTACGTTGTAATTCAATGCAACTGCTGAGATCTCACATAATTCTAGGGCTTAAAACGACCAATTAAATTTATCTAATTTCATAATTGTATAGCCGAGAATGACCGTACAAAATGTTATAATCCTGTAGCCTAAGGTTCTTGCCTAAAGGCATCAATCAACTGATCAGCTCAATAGAATTGTGTAGTTGTTTGTAGTGAATTCAGAGAGAGATCAACGCGTCCCCAAAAAGTATATTAAAGAAAATTGACTCCAAGGGTTAGAGCTGCTCCCCGTGGAGAAGTGTAATAGCGAATAATGATCTCATTATCCTTTTCCTAGGCGGATGTGTCGGCATACTTGTCGCAGCACAACCTACCGGATATCCTACATGTCCCTGGGGCATCAGGCGAGACAACGCAGGTGAACGGAACTAGCAACAAGTCCTCTCTGAACGCCAGCAATGATACTAATGGAAATACGCCGAACGGATCGCAACCACCTCCGGTACCTCCGAGAAGTTTCGAGAAGACTTTCGACGATAACTTTATGGCGTATGTAGTGTACTATCATTACACGGTGATCGCCACTTTAAAAATTTAGAGTTGAATTTAGATGAATTTCAATTTATGCGAACAGGAGTGAACCACCAATTTCTACACCATCGGTTGGCACTAAACTAGAAGGACTGCTGATGGACGAGTTCGAAGAAGATTTTAATCCAAGAGCGTACGAGGCAGCGTCCAATGGCATAGCAAATCATCAAACAAATCATAATCCTCTTCTGAATGGGCAGATATCACCAAGTTCGAACTTCTTCTCTCAAAGTAATGGCACTACAAGTCCTCCTCCATTGTGTAAGTTAATTATCAGTGATTTTTCTAATAGGATTTTCTACTAATGATTTTTCTAAAGTTTCGAGTATTAATGTGTTTCTTCCTTTTTCTTTTGGTTCAGTGGCCCCACCGCCTAAAGCAAAGGATTCTAGACGTCAAAATGGAGTGAAGGAGGATTTATTTGGCAGCATTCCCTTCAATCCGCCACCACCGCTGAATATAAAGAATGAGTTTAATGATCCATTTGAGATGGGCGAGTTTGGAGCACCAACGACGATAACCAATCCGAGCCAGCAGGAATTGGAAAACGCTATTGGCCTTTTAGATAAAAAACTACTTGAAATGAAGGTGCATAATCTGAATTATAAATTTGTATTCAATACTAAATGCAGTGAATAATTAATGATTGATATTTTAGGATGGTTTTAGTAGAGGTCTTGCCATCGACACTGATGATTTCTCGCTGGAAAGCTTGGATCCTCTACGGAACTGAACGGAAAGCACCCCTTTAAAAAAGGGAGAGACAAGGGAAAGGCCAATTATGCATTATATGTTCGCTAGAGAGCATAAAAGTCCAGGAAACGTATAGGCAAATTAGGAACTACATTTATACAAAGCCAAAATTAGTCAATTATTATTATAATTATTCTAATCGTATATTTATCGTGATGTATGATATTTATCACACGCCTACTAAATATTGATAGTAGTGTTAAGCTTTCTTACCGAACAGTGCAGGGATGATACATCGCTAAAAGATCTTGAGAAAACGAATGGTATTGATACTCGTATTGATTCCGCTATTAATACTGTTTGTTTTTTCTGGAAAGAAATTAAATTGTTTTAGCGCACTGTGAGAAAACAAAAAAAAAAGATTGATGAGGTTATTGAATCGCAAGTAATTAGAATCTCAAAGACTCCTTAGAAATCCTCCGTGCCTTCTACTAAATCGTTATATTTACATATGAAGGAACAAAATGCTGTTTGGAAATCTTATGAATAGAGAATATTCTATTCGATGAATGAAGTCTTTTCCCAAGAGAATGGGAATGCCACCCTTCCACATAATCAATTGCAATCGCAGCAAAGTGGCGATCCGATATTTCATTTATCGGGGAATGTTTAAGAGCAATACCGACAATAGTCGTGTCCTTATTATCATAAGGTTCAAGAGAAATTAATAATATATTTTTATGCAGATATAATCTAACTTAGGGCCAACTACGTCTGTGCATTTCTCGCGATGCGAACTCGTAGAAGAAAACAGAATCGAGAAACTAACTAAAATAGTGATAATCATTACTCTACTAATAGATGTGCCTGTATGAATAACATCTGAAATATTTCCATTGAAATCATTCCCTATTTTTTCCTTCGATCGTTATTCCACTTTCCAAGAAAGCACATAAGGGAAAAGCGGATTGGCATGAATGTCGTTGAAGACTTTTTAGTCCCGATTTTTGCAGACGTTTATGTGTGTCGAGATCATGAAATGTTTGAAGACCGTGCAAGCTGATGCGTTTGATACAGTAAAAGGAAGGTTATTAATTGTGTACATATAAAATGCTGTTTTATTATTGTTGCTCTATTGTTTAAGCATTATCGTTAAGAATATAATGCGTGAATAATGTAACCAAGAAATCTGTTTTCTTTTACGCCATATCCTACATGCATTTCATATCAAGGAACATGAGCTTTATTCATACAATTCTTAAATGAAAAACGTTTACATCAATATTGGCCTCAGATTATTTATCTGCCACTCTACATTTCATTTTATGATATTGCTACATATTTTTGCATGTATTAACTGGTATGCACTATCCAAGAATGATTACGTCATAATCACGAGACTAGAAGCATTTATGCAAATTTTTATTTTTGTTAATCAGTTGAGAAAATCTGGACAAGATAATTTACGAGATTCCTTCAATACATTTTATGTTTTAATATGTTATCTTCTTTTTTAAATCAATTAATGGCATCGTGAATCTCCAGAGAATGCAGTTTATAACACATTTTAGATTGTTAATGACTAGACTACAAAGAATCTCGAACGAATTAATTAGTTCCCCTCATCAATCTCATAATGGTCTCACAAGGAGGAAATAAGTACGACCTTCAATTTCGTCAAACGCTAGACAGAATGTAGCGTCCGTAAAATATCGCGTGTCACAAATTCGTACAACCAGCAGTCTACCAATGACTGTCATTAAAATGTCAAACAAGACGCTTGCGTTTCAAATATTCCCGCGCAGACCAATGTTAACTGACGTACCGGCTGGGACCGATTTGCTCGGCCTGCTATTTTCTCCACAGGTGGGCGCCATTGTCGTAAACGTGGCGCGGCAAGGGCTGCGTCAGTATTCCGCGAGCTTCCATCGCGTTCTGTCGGAGTTCAGCTTTGAGGAAGTCAAAACCGTGTTCCGCTCGATCGTGAGTTGCTGCGGAGAACTGGGAAAAGAGTGTCTTTCGGCCGTTCGACAGGAAACGACGGTACAACCGGGAGGATGGCGGACGACAGTCACGAGAACGGCACAAGCAACGGCGACGTGCCCGAGATCGAGCTGATCATCAAGGTGAGTCTGGCACGCGTGTGGAGATCGAAGACGAGGAAGGAGAAAGAGATAGGGGGAAAAAAGGCTATCGTTCCGTGCACGATATGGGCGTGGAACTGGACTGGTTTCTTCCTGTACTCTCTTCCTCCTCTCCTCGGCTTCTCCTTCGTTTCGGTGATCATGAGCGCCGCGCCGAAACGGCCCCGGTGACAAAGGGACGATCCCGCGGCCCGTCCGCGAACCGTCTTCTTGCCCCCGTCCCGCGAAATAACCGTTCCCTTTTGGCTTGTCGGGTCCTCGTCCGTTCCGATCGATCCGACGATCAATCGTTCCCTGAATATTTTCTAGTACGAACCAAGCGGGTGGACTTCGCCTCGTAGAATATGGTCGCGGCGTCCGAGCTTTAATAATCGTATTCGTCGATGACTAATTGCAACCACTGCGAATCGTTTTTCCCCCCGAAGAAGTCGGCGTAAAGAACGCCGATAACATCCACGCCGGATTCAACGATCTTGCATATACCGGGTGTCGCATCTCGCGTAGCCGGAGATATTCCATTTAACGGCTGCGTTTCGGTGGTAATATCCCGGTGACGTTTTGTGGTTTCGTTGGGAGCGGTGTTACAGGGGAACACCTGGTGGTAACGTCAAAGGGAAATATAAGCTACCCCGTATACATAGCTTCTTTAGTGGCCACAGTGACTCTCAATTCCCGTTTGTCACTGGTACACATGGTATTCTTCGGTCGAGATACAGTTAACTTTATTTTTCAAAAAATTCTTTGATATATGTACAGTTTAAAGAAACCATCTTCGATTGCAAAATCCTTGAAATATGTTGTCAAGGTCCATCTTTCTGAACTTTTTTCTATAGATATAATAGGAGTTCTTGTAGTTTCATTAATGAAACAGATAGGGATGGAATCATGTTAAAGATTAGATACGGTTTTATTCGTTTATAATTTTATTAGTGGGATATATAATTGCCTATATCAGGAAAATCGAAATTTCCTTTTAAAATGTATTTTCCTGAATAGTGATGAAATAGTTTTTTTTTCTGTGATCGCACGTAGGAGTATTTCCTCGAATATTTTATCATAATCTTTTCATATTCTGAGTATGTGCATCCGTATATGGATCGACGAAATTTACAGAGCGAATTATTGTGTGATGTTTACGTAATATATCTTTGCTTACTTGCGCACATGCCTTCCAACAATCGCTCGTATGATCATCATTGCAATTTCGGATACGGATAGATCGTAACCGTTGCGACAGAAAGCGTATATTATCTGCATAGCAAAAATTGTTCAGAATAATGTTCTCATAATAAATAGTAATTTCTAATTTGTCATAATTTAACTGGTTCGTGATTTAAAAAATTCACAGATGACCACTACCAGCGATGAGTTGTTATCTCGTGTCAGAAATGTCTCAAGTGATCAATTAATCCTCGGTCAAACTTCGATAGAACGAAAGTAACTTGTTTTCATGGTTGGTAATCTTACTACAGTCTCTGTGGGCCAATGTCATTCAATGGTAAACGGTATACGACGTGAATGTTGGACTTGAAGGATCCAGTGAAGTTGGGTCGGAGACTGCGTGTGTTTACTACGTCATCCGAGTTCTTCTTGGAAGACGGAAACCCTTGTCTCGACTATGCTATCTCCCGTGATTCGTTCCGACGGTAATGCTCGGTTCCTTTCTCGGCAGAAGAGAGCTTGTCATCGGTTGATTCATAGTTTATTGCTCGCCTTGGCGGCCGCGTCCCTTTTTCCCGCGTAATTTCGTCAGGCTAAACACGACAACAGTCGGTCAATGACGACCCGATGCGTTCGCACCGGTCGTGTTATTAATTTAACCGGATTAGCGTATGTGCATGGCGAAGCATCCAACAAGGAAGATAGTACCACTAAGGTTTACCGGTTGTCAGCTTGTCGAACCTAAAGGCTAGATTAATTTTTACAACTTTTCCAGCATGGCGGACTATGCTCGCGTTCACGTTACGATAAACATTAATTAGTATAAGGTTTCTCGGTAACCAGGCCGTCGGAATCGTCGCCGGATAATTGATTATCTGTCGAAATCAATTTCTTCAAGGCCCAACAACGACGCTCGCATTGTGCGAAACAATAGGTATCAGTTGAACGCAATTTTTCCCCAATATAGATAACGATGCGTCTTTCGTGCTCCAACGACCGATAGCTGGATTTTCGAGACTTTGCTGTTATCAGGCCTCCGTGTATCGGAATTGTACCAATTGTAGCAATCGGTGATCAACGGTAAATCAGACGAGAAAAATGATCTGACTATAGAAATGGCTTTCGAAATGTAAGGGAACTTTATTCGAGCGGCGATTAGAATAAGAAATATTTGTAGGACGAGATAACCGTGATAGGCTCGCGGCGATCGATTCGATCGAGGGCGAACTCGATCCAACTTCTTGGAACGGTCTTTCACCGTGTGCGTTCCTGGGAAACGACTCCTTAAAGGGAAAGAGGCTTCCCTCGATTGTCCAATTACGAGTTCGCCGATTAAACTTTCGCCAATCCGGCGATCGGACTCGACTCGCTTCACCTGTATCGCTCCTAATCTAGCTCAAGCCATTCTTGTGAAGCAGTGTCAAACGTTAATCTTATCGCGTCAGCCGTTTGATTGTCGATGTATGTATCTCGTTTGTTCAATGCACAGTGAGGACGTTCTACCCGGCAGCCTGCGTTATCGTTCGCAAAATAAATAAATAAATCATGGAGCCTGTGGTGTCGATCAATTCCTCGTATCGATATAGGGGTCGGTGATGATAACTCGATTAGCTTAACACCTTACCTGCAAGCTTCTTACGCTAATAAGGTAGCCAAGTGGGAAGTGAGGACGTATAAATAATTCCGGGAAATCACTTTGTACGTAACAACATTGAAACTATACTTCTTATAATAGTATATTTTTGATACACCCTATACATTGTGCATAACGGGGAACACGCGATGGTTGATTTATTGGCCCGGCACCATCCTCCGAATTGACATAAATTATCCATGTCAACGGAGATGTTAATAAAATTAACACCTTCGCTATTCTCGCATAAATCTTCTTTGTTTTTTTTTTGAATTTGTTTTGCGAACGCTAACGCGTGTTTCATGGGACGATATTTGAATGGGACATACAATATGGCGCGGGTAGAACGGCTTTCCTCGATAAGGTGTCGGTAGCAACATCTGTTGAACGCTGGCATGGTTTTTACAGAAGTGGAAAAGAGGAGGAAGATAGACGCGAGAGAGAGAGAGAGAGAGAGAGAGAGAGAGAGAGACAGGCCTGGTAGTATAAAGTGGAATCCTGTGGGAGCGTGAAATAGCCGGTGATGTTTCATTACACGAGGAGATTTAATGGTAACTGGCCGACCTTGCACTCGGAAGGCGATCATGCGAGGTCCCCGTAAGTGTGTCAAACGGGATGAAACGACGGGGGAGCTCGCCGAAGTCCTCGAGATTCTACCGTTAAACGATGAACTCCTTTACCTTCCGCTTTCCTCGCTCTTCTGGCTTTCTTTCCCCCGTTTGCTGCGTAAACATACTCGTTCCCCCCTTCTCGTCGCGATACTCTTGACGCTTCCAATTGGGGTTACTTTGCATTTGCTTTACCTTATCGGTCGTTGCCATCCGGGCACCACTCGTAATCAGAAAGTCGAAGATGCGGACCTTTGTCACTAATTATTAAAGTTATTTTTAAACTAGCGCAAACAATGCCTGAAGAGTTACCGACGTTTTAATACAGAAATATTCAATTTAGCTTCTGCATCTTGCAATTTTCGTTTAGCTGAAAATCAGCTCCGCTAGATACATTTATTCATCGGGTACTGTTATAGTATCGCGTTACCGAGCGCGGTTACAAAAAATCGATCGTATGCTCTGCGGCTTAATCTTCTCTAAGGTCATTACACAAGCGTCATCGGTTTCAGTTAGATGGTCGTGAATTTCTGAGCAGGGTCACGCGGTATAATGTCCTTACACGTTATGCATATATACATGTAAATCGCTTCAAGTTCTGCTACCATATAAGCAATAATTTATCAACTTCGAACGGATATTGATATCCAACTCTATTGAAGCCTATATGATGCTAATCGAAAATAGCGGAAGCACAAGTGTCAATTAGTATTCGTCGAATGATCTCAATACAGTCGAGTTTTTTCATAAGTCCAGGTACGTCTAGGTCCACTAGAAACCCTGTTCTCATTGTTCTTATAAAATATTTCTGTACTAAGAAAATTCGATACTGAACTGTATTAGCAGAAGTAGTTCAATAGTATGTACTTTGTGTTAAGATAGGGGCGAGGGTAGCAGGTTGTAAGTAACACAAATAGTTTATATAGCACATGAGAACTATAACACTTCTTTGCACGTGTGGTAGACGTTTATCCTCCGATATATTGACGTCTAACGAACACTGCAGTCTGCGAACGAGCACAAAAAAGAAGAACGCGATGGCATGACGTATCCCGGACGATCAGAAGACGCGTGTGCGTTATGAAACTGTATTCATTAGTGCGCGTACCCCTGCGATAGATGGTGAATCGTTTGCGTGATCGCATATTTACTTATTTACCGTGTACGGTCGCATAATATGCGATCCGACGGCTCCGCGCATCTTTGCACCGTTGTTTCTTCCTCCTGCTTCCCGCTCGCGCTCGCGCGAGAGATATTAATCTGCCTTGCTCCTCCTTTATTTTACGACTCGAATTTTCTTAATAATCGCCGACGGAAGAACCGCGCGTAATTGATTGTTTCGCAAATTACGGGTTAAATTCGTAAGTACACGGTTGCGTCTCACCTTTACTCCGCAATCGTTTATAAATATCAAAACTTCTTAATGCCGTATTTCATTAGTGTTCATTACTATTACGGTACCGAGCGAGGAAATTATCACGGAGAAGATTAGGTACGAATTAGCACACTTATCGTGAATTGATGGATCAATTTATGGACAAATTTATTTTAATGTTGGTCAGTATTTTTGCGAGAATTAACACGCGTCACAGATTAACGGATTGATGGATCGACGATTCGAATTTTCTGTACGAATTGGTAGTACTGTTAATAGAATTTCCGCAAGAAAATTGAATTTTGAAAACTAGTTGTCCAATTAGTTGAGGAATATTTTATGTTGCGGTAAAAATCAGCTGATTAATCGTGGTCAGTCGTTTTACATTTTCTCCGAAACCGTAGCACGGTCAGGTTGTAACGCGTATCCAGTGTGTAGGTGCACCGGTGCGCGGAGAAGTGCTTATTTCAGAAGAAATCAGGAATTTGCTTCGATCAACTGCCAGGCGGGATCTTATATCCCGCGAGTACGCGTTTCGAGAAACTTGCCTGGCGAAAAATCGCGGCACGCGAGTCAACAACTTTTAAAGCTTCTAGCTGAAACGATTAAACATTTGAGATGCTTAATTAAATTACTAGGAAACAGTTTCGCTAGCAGGGAACGTGTTGTCACGTCGTGCGTCGATACGATCCAACGTATCAAACTGGAACCAGTTGTATTTGATATCGTTAGCTATCGATAAACAATGTAATTGACTCGAGCAACCACTATTAACTTGTTCAATTTTCAACTTTCGTCACACGGTTGCTAAAGAATCGCGAAACCAGTTGGTCTCGATGCTTTCGATAATTTTACGTCGATTTACATTCGCGACGCAAATATATACACCGGAAGTTCCAAGTGCGAGGTATTCCGAACACGCCTCTACAGATTGTATTACTTGACGCAAACCTCAACACATATTATTTGTCCACGTTATTCGATGCGTCGATAAATAATTGACCATTGTTTTTCAAGTCAGTGATATTTTCTCGCGGCTTTGTTTCTCAAAATGGCGGTCGATACCGGAAAGCCGACGTCAGTAGCAAAACAGACGCCTTCGTTTCGTGGAAAACGAACGTCGAATTCGACGAAACGAAATGAATTTCTTACGGCTGTCTCTAATAGTTCACGACAAAGACCGTGAACGTCGATTGTAATCGAATTGGCGAACTTTCGCAAGAGAGAAAGGACAACGCAATTCGCGGGTATAGAGCTCCGTGGTCTACCGTTCGAAGATGAAAGACGTTCCAGCGTCTTCGTGACATTTGATCCACCGTCGACGCTTTCCTCGCCACTGATATTTGATGACACGGATACCTTTGCCGGTTTCCGTCGTTGATCGAAGTCACTGAGATCGATTCAAGCTCCGTTAGATCGTCGAAGCGGATTGCCGATGATTGCCGACAATGAGCTGTACCGTAACTCGAACTCCTGTCTTCGGCAGCTTTATGAAATTTTCGACCTCGACGAAACACACGCCTCGTCGTCAAAACTATAATAGAACGCTGTTATTATAGTACTTCTTCCTTGGCATTAGGTGACTCTCGGGATCTACTTGTCAACCTCGTTACCAATTAAACACGGCACGATATTAAACGTAAAATGGCACCCGCTTAAGTTTCCTTTGACTTCTTTATTAATTTTTGGCAATCTTTACCGTCCTCTTCGCCGACTAATTCTTTGCTACACTATGGTCGCGGGGTGGTATAGAGATCACGAATAGGAATCGGTGTCGATTATGGCATCAACCGCCCGGGCAATTTGTCGCCCCTCGCACGATCAATCTTCCGCGGCCCGTGCCGGGGCCATTTTCCAAAAAGCACACGGAACTGACCAAGCGCAAAATTGTTCTGGCCTTGGCCAAAAAGTCGCCGAGCTTGGCACACCAGCGTGTATCTCGGGGCCTCCACGCCGCGGTGCATGACTTGCTCTCGCTCTTAAAACTCAGAGGTCGGGCTTACGTCACCGGGGAAAAAATACACTCCTGCCGTGTGAACGACGATTCCGCTTCATTCTGCTTCACGCGCCCTCCCACCCGCAGAAAGTCCCGATACGCTGCGAGATTTCGTTTTTGGAAGCCGGGGTGGGAGATTGTCGAAATCGAGTGAAAATAGAGGCGACGCTCTTGATGGAGAAGCTGGCACGCTGCCGGGCTTCAATTTACGCGAATCGCGCTAATGTGCGATGCTCTTGATTGCGGGCTGTTCGGGGCACGGGATCAGCTTTGCGGAAAAAGGAACACCGAGTAGATGCACTTTGCCGAGGTACTTTGGTCCTATTCCAGGTGACCGTCCGTCGAGATCTAGCTGGGATTAGCGGTCGTTATTTTAAAAAGGAAATTAACTCCCTAATCTCTTGATAGTTGGATAGATGATGCGCTGACTGATAAACCTCTCGTCGGGATCTGGAGTTTGCTATTATCTCGAGGTGTATCATTAGTCACAAGAATAGTGAAGTCAGGCTCGATTTGTACCGGATTGGTAGAATATATTTGGCACGAGAGATTTTGGTAGCGGACTGGACACAGTTGGAGGCGAGGAAACTTTCGAGCGTAGCCTTGAGGAAGAAAGAAAGAAAGAAAGAAAGAAAGTGGGGTGCGTCACCAAGGGAATAAATAAACCGTGACACCGGGAAAATGAGAGCGGAGCGAGTACGCTAGATACTCTCAATTTGCTCGATCAACTGGAGAAAACAGTTCCATGCTCGTCCAGTCGAGTCGACTCGACGTTGACCAGCATGATTGTGCAAGAACCGTGGCATCTTTGAATTCATAGCTTTATCTTTGAATAACGTACCCATTCAGTTTCCCTGTCGTTAATAATATACGGTAGCCGTTCAGTCAAATATCGATTATAGGAATCATTTGCAGCGAACAACAATATAAATGTCTCCATTTGTTTGCAGGCATCGACGATCGATGGCCGCAGAAAGGGCGCCTGCCTCTTCTGCCAGGAGTACTTCATGGACCTGTACCTCCTCGCAGAACTGAAGACGATCTCGCTGAAGGTGACCACGGTGGACATGCAGAAACCACCGCCGGATTTCCGCACGAATTTCCAAGCGACCCCGCCACCGATTTTAATCGACAACGGGGACGCCATTTTGGAGAACGAGAAAATCGAGCGACACATCATGAAGAACATTCCCGGTGGACATAATCTTTTCGTGCAGGACAAGGAAGTGGCTACCCTCGTCGAAAACTTGTTCAGTGTACGCATAAATATATAACCATTCCCCATTTCTGTGAAAATAAGCAGCTAACTCTTGGTATTGATATTGCAGAAATTGAAATTGTTACTACTGAACGCGAAGGACAAGGACAAAGACCCAAAGTCGTCGTCACTGATGGCACACCTGCGCAAAATCGACGAGCATCTGGGTCGCAAAGGCACACGTTTCCTCACCGGAGACACGATGTGTTGTTTCGACTGCGAACTGATGCCGCGACTCCAGCACATCAGGGTCGCCGGCAAGTACTTCGCCGACTTCGAGATCCCGGAGACCCTGGTGCATCTGTGGCGGTATATGCACCACATGTACAGGCTGGATGCCTTCTTGCAAAGCTGCCCGGCTGACCAAGACATTATTAACCATTACAAGCTGCAGCAGGTAACGGACGCGCGGAAAAAGAACAGCTCAACTTATGCATATTTATGCAGATGTAGCGCACAGACTAATTTACAGAAACTGGAGTCAGACGAAAATCTTGTGCTCCGTTGAGGCTCGTGCGTTCCATTAAAATTCCCAAGAATCTGTAACTTGAATTCCCGTATTCTCCTCATAAATAGTTGCATAAAGCATCCGACTCTCGAAAACAATTAATTCTGTTTTATTTATGATGATGTGTAATAGAGTAACTCATATAACGTAATGTTCCAGAGTATGAAGATGAAGAAGCACGAGGAGCTGGAGACGCCAACGTTCACAACCAGTATCCCAATCGAGGTCAACGACGACTAGGCTGGACCTGTGCCGTCGGGCCTACGATCTCGTCACATTAATTCAAAACGAGCATGATGATCGTCGGTATCGGTGTGGACACGGACGGTGCATACGTGACGGCGCAGTAAACGTTTTTTTACAATTGTTCTACGACGGACGGCTCCGTGTAGGAAGGACCTAATTAATTTATGAGAAAAAGTATTCGGAGCTTGCACGCTCCAGATCAGAAATTCTGCACGGCCTCTATTTTTTGATCGCGTCAACGACGCCTATTTTTACAAATCTTTTGCTACATACATTTGATAAACTATCCGTCGACGTAGTACGGTCCAAATTGAACGCCGACTATAAGTAGCTTTTTTACCGCAAGACAGGAATATATACATATACGTGAAATGTATTAAGGCCTTCAAAGACGACCACAGTATGCCAGTGTCCAGAGAACCACATGATTTTTCCTTTTCCTTTCTTATCGTTCGCCTTCATTTTCTTTTCTTTTTCCTTGGTGGCTACGTATGATGAGTTGTACGTAGGTCTGACTTGAGTAGCATTATTATTAGAGAACGGCATTTTAATCTTTTACATTGTACTTTAGAGACTTCGTGTATTTTTTAAAGAGTTTCTCTCCTCCCCCCATCTTGTGATGGTTAGCAATCAAATGAAGAATACAAAAGAGACGTATGCATTCGAATAGTGATTAGCCATTGAATATATTAATATATTCCTCCCTCGTTTCCCTGCCTTTTCTTCTCGGAAACTGTCCTCTGTTTATCACGAGCCCTGAACATTAATTTTCTTTATCGACTCCTCAAATTGCAATGATAGTCTGAATAGGAAGGGATATTCTAGTCTGATATGTTTTGTATAACATGCAAAGTTCAAAAACAGCGCTTTGAGTTTCTAAATAAATTAATAGTGCATACGTTTCTTGGAAGTTCTACGTTGTAATACAAAGTTATTAGTTAAATTCGTTTTCGTCGATTTAATTTGAAATCTGCATTTTTCGTGGATGACTTCACGAGTGTGAAGCATTTTGCGAATGCTATGCCTGGTCGTTGCAGACCACACTGTAAATGTTGCCTTAAAAGAGGTGGAAGAATCATCGTCTCGGAAGATAGCGCTTCTTATTAACACAGTCCAACGATTTAACAAACTCGGTATTTTCGTATTAGCTATTATATTATTATAATTATATTATAAATGATTATTATTGCTATTATTGTATTACTTTGGTTTATACTCGTAGAAATGAATATACCAGTGTTTACAATAAGTAGGACTGATACTATATTTGTTAGGGTCCCTTCACAAACGCAAATCGATTCGATCATTCATAAGTTTATGAACAACGTCGCGAGTCGTCCTTTGATCGAAGAAGTTACAATTAGCATCGCTATATTATCCTTAGTTTAAAATAATGGTGCAAATATTAATATAATGATTATTTTTACGTGAATTCATAAGGGACACATATTGTACGCGTGCTTTTGAAAAATAACTAGTAAATCAGGGATTGAAATTTCTTGTTTATTTGCTTCCTTCATGCAATGATAGTTGATACAATTCAAGGAAAATCATAAGTAGGATCCCGAGGGTCATGAAAAAGAATATGTCCATCCCGACGACATCGCTATCCATTCGTGTGGGTTTTAAAATAGCACGCGGTTTCCCCTTCCTTGTGACCGCAACTATTACGACGCGTCTTCCATTCATAAATAGGGAAGCACTTGTCGTGCGGGCGGCCATCTTGACTACGTGATGGGTGGAGCTTCTTTTATTTTGATCACCGAAAGCGAAGATTTCCCGGTACATATTCGCCGTACGTATCGCAACAAATTCTATAGAAATATTTACAACCGGCGAGAATTTTCCCTCGGTTTACTGTAGATCGGTTTCGAAGTTTCAGTTGTTCCATTGACTACCGTCGTCCCAGTACGCAGTGCACAGCTGATCAGTGGCCCCGACGGACGGTAGCCGCTCGTTCGTTCCTTGAAATCCTCGAAAAACGACAGAAAAGTTGCCGTTACCCGCGTCACCGTACAGTGACAGTTGCAATTCGAATCCCAGCCACGTGGAAAAAAGTTGCGCCATTTCGAAAGTGTCTCCGTCAAGTGTTCGAAGTGTGCGTTACCGTTTCCCGTTCGTTGGACGTTTCCAATGGTTGCCGTCCGGTGAGTACAAGCGCACGGATTTTAAACCGGGTCCTTGCCCATTCAATGCAATTACACCGTGCCTCGACTCCATCTTTAAAAATTCTTTCGCCGTTCTATTTTTCGTGACATTTGAATTCGAAAATCGAACGAGGAGACGGACTGGGTGGGAGGGACTCAAACAGAAATTTTTAATCGGGCACTTTCGGTCCACGCGACACCGAAATACATCAGCGACGGAATGCGCTGGAGATGCAACAACAATGCAACCGCGAGTTTCCCTAATAACCGCTGAGTATCTCCAAGTTGTTTTCCTTATCGGTGCTGCTTTCCGGTTTAACAAGCCGCGCACACACACGCGCGAGCCGTTATCAATAATACTTAACGTCACGTTCGTTTGTTGTGCGTCTGCTTCGTCGGACGGAGTTTTACAAAAATCAATAACGATCGATGTCCGCGGGGAAAAAAGGGGAAATGCATCGGTTTCGAGGCAGCAGGGAAGCCGCGCTCGTTCCGGAAAAGTTGCAAACGATTGTGATTCTATTTTCTCGGGCGTGTCATAGGCATAAGAAGCACCAGGGTCAATCGATGCCACGAATTCCAAACTTCGTCGACGATTTTAGCCACACTGACGGACGTGCCACTCGATTTAAAAACTACGTAAGCCGGCGGGCAAGCTTTCCTGGCCGAAAAATCGTCCGTTAACCATGCGCAGACGTCCACTTTGCCATTGGCAATTAAAGTATCCGTAACACTGCGGATACTGTTTACTCCGCGGACAGGACAGCGTCCGTTATAGGTTATGTAATCGATACGCTAATCACCATTCAGTCCGTGACCGTCCGCGCTCGTTAAATTCCGATAAACGGTCGAGAGGGAAAAAAGAAATGAGAATTTTTTGGCTCGCGCAGAAACGAGACTAGGACTCGGCTATATTTGTGATCCCGCGAAAGCGAGCTGCTTAGAGAGTCAATAACGAGCTTTATGGGGCCACGTGAATTATCGCAATCGTAAAGAACCCGCGCATGGGGCGCGTTAAGGGGGCATAAACGTTCGACCCCCGCGAGTACGTTCTCCGGATCGTGTTACAGCCCATTCGCTCATGACAGAAACCTTTTGTTTCCTTTCTAAGTCATCTCCACATTATACGAGCCTCTTGTATGGCAAGTACGAGATTAAAGAAATTTTACAATCTAAAATAACAAATAAATTCGCGGAGGCCCTTCGCCGGATGTCGCGTATAAAATTTCAATCGATCTAATATATTTTCCAGGATATTAAAAAAGCGATATTATGGATAAAGAACACTTTTCGTGCTTACTCATAATGCAGATCCGACGGGGCATAAAGTATGCTTTCCGCGAGCGAACGAGTTTCTTCAGCAGCTAATCTTGATAATTGCTCAGCATTTCTGGCTTCACCAGCGGCAAGCTGTGCTTGAACGTTGGTTCGCCTAAAGCGAAGAACATCCTCCTCCACGTGTAGGAGGGACCTTTTAGAAATATATTTATAACTTTAAGAACAAAGTTTGTTTGAGCTCGAACTCGCCATATAAACGTATCACACCATTAATCTAAGTCGAAATATATGAAGCATAGACGTCCGCCATTCTTCCGTCAAGTCGTATTTCTAAATGGAAGCGATACGAAAAAACCGCGGCCGTTTATTGATAGGTTATCGACGCGGTTAGGTCATACAGCTTTTTTAGCTGACGTAGCGTACGCGCGGAAAAAGTGTAACATTATTTTCAGGATCTCGGTGTTTATTTTCGCCCCCGGGGCCGTAACTATTCAGCTCTGCTTAACGTTAGCGAATACGTCCCTCTCGTCAATTATTATTCTTGGTTCCTTATTTTCGTCCGACATTAAAACCGAACGGACCGACGCACTTTTTCTCCTGTTCGCACAGCCGTGTGCTCGCTCTCTTCTTACGTACAATTTTCACGTAATTGCCGATGCTCGTCCCGCCGCGCGACTTGCCGAGCACATAATTCATCCTGCCGAGGGTCATTCCACCGGGATGAACAATCATTTTTATAAACAATTACTGCAATTACCGTCCGTTACTGCCCTCTTCGACGACGCTCGAAATTACGCGTTTCACTCGCGGCTGATCGATGCTCGGCGTACAGCGAATCAACAGGTGTCTAACGAGATTGAACAAGGTTTCCGGCGTTTAACCTTTCTGCTCTCTGCTCGTTAAAAATTGCATCATGACGATATTCTTCGAGCCCACGGTACGGTAGAGCTTGATCTCTTCGATTTTTCCACGACGATGGAGGCATCGATCCGCGATCGCTTCTGGTAGTACGGTTTGCAATTCGGTCGAACACCAGAGCGGGCCCGGTCGAAACGCATTCGAGACGTTTAAAAAGAACTGCCAAGAATTCTTCCAAATGCGTGAAAATACTCGTGGAATTCGCTTTTCCCCGCATTGCCAGGAGCAGACGAAAACAGCCACGCTGTGTCTCCTGGGTTATTTCATGACACAAATATCTTGCCGGCACGCTGGAATTCCGCTTTTCCTTTTTCGCCTGTCCCGGCGAACGACACTCTCGTTCCTCTCTTAAAATCCCCCCTGTCACTGATAGAAACGTCCTGCGTGTCTGGTGCAATTAGATCCCTCTTACGTCCTTTTTGTTCGAGAAGCCCGGCCCGGTTGCCGGGCTCATTGTATGGCCGGCCCGAGTAGTCGCATTATTAACGACGTGCCGGAATTATTAACGTTTTCCGGAATTATCAACGATTTCCGGAATTATTAACGATTTCCGGAATCGTTGCCGTTGCAAACTTTCGGTGGATCCGCGGTTCGTTTGAAAATATTCGACGATGAATTTTGTTGGAAGTCGAACGTGGCAATTATTTCGATGGAATTTTCGCAAGCTTCTCGGGACGGGTTTGATGTTTTGTCCAACAGTGCTATTTTACACCGAAGTTGCAATAGATCGCGCTAGATCCACAGGGTCGGTCAAATTCGATACGCTGTCGCCGCGTTTCCGCGTCGAATGCTTGCCCACGCGCGTTTATTTTGCAGTTTCGTCATTCGCGTGTCGAAGAACCGTCCCGTTGGCAAACTTCGCGGGAACGGGCAAAATTGTACGCTCCCGATGTATTTCGATCACTCGCGAGAACGATCGGAATTATTTTTAATATTATTCTCGAAGGTTTATTAAGAATTCATTTAGGTAGTCCTACCACTAAGTTACTGAGCGGCGTTACCCAAATTACTTCTTCGATTTTATGCTTTTAAAGCTTCCAAATAATTCCTCAATATAGTAGATCTTTTTTAAAGATATCCATTACCCTGGTTCTTCGAAGTTAAAAGAACTATTGGAAAACTAAAATCTGTTCCCTGCGATTGGTATCTATGAAAGAAATCGCAAGGCAACGGGTCGATTACTTTCACCCCTAAAGAACATCATTATTAAGAGTCTTGGATACTCTTTCGTCCAATTCACAGCCAGTTGGGTAACACCTCCTGTAACTTACAGCCCAATCTGTTCGAGGCGACCAAAAAATATTGCCGTTTGGCTCGTGGCTCCGAGACTTTCCTCGCCGGGGAGCACCGACACCTCGGTCGAAGCAACAATTCGATACAGGGACCGATGCGCGTAAACGCGGCGGCTTGTGCCAATAAACAGTTTTCTTTCTGATTGATGCCTCACTCACCTGACACGGCCGATGCTGCCAGGTGCGACGCGCACGGAGAAAGGGAAGCGAAATATTAATTCCGCCCAGCGTTTTATTCTTCGTGGCCCGGTGCCAAGTGCGAATTGCCACGCGTTCGGTTACCAATCTCTCAGTTCCTTTCGATCGAGCGAACAACCCCCCGACGGTTGCAACCTCCTGCGTCCTCGATCTTAAACCTTGCTGCCTCGATGCATCCTCGAGGTAACAGTTTCGCCACTTCGTTTTTCTTTTAATCGAAAACGTCAATTTTTGTAATAACTATAATAAGTTTAAATTATCCGCTGTCGCAAGAAAGGGGTGAGATAATAATCGAATGATAAAAGCACCGACTGATGATCATTTCATTAACGTCTCGCAATATAGATAAAATCGTCGTTGTTTTTGAACAATTTTTTAAGAAATCCTCAACCGCAGATCATCACTTTTAACCCTTAAGTAGTGCAATGATTTTTCATAAGATTAAATTTTAATTACAACATGAAATAGAGATATAGTCTAGCATAGAAAGGGGTTAAAGATTGTCGGGAATTAATCAGACAGAATCTGTCGGCGCCAACGGGGTAACTGTTCAGGGGTTCTCTTTAATTATCCGTTAATTGTCTGTTGACAAGCCATTATCTGCCAACTGGCCATCGTTTCGTTATCCGAACGGTCCGCTCGTAGCGCGGGACGTTCCGTTAACGCAAAGGGAGTCGACGGCGACCGTCTCCGCCGGTTGGAACGGGTCTTTTTGCGTGTTTCCAACGGGATCCGAAGATTCGAACTGCACCGGCGACTGCATTTTAATTCGCACGCGAGTTGCACCTGCGGGAGGAGGACGCATGCGTGCGCGCGTGGGAGCGCGGCACGCGCAGTGCCGGCTAATTATGTGGCACTCCTACGTTCCACGCAGCACAGGTGTCCACGGTTTCTTTACACGCTGCCAATTCCGTAACGTACCGGGTGTTTCGGAGTTATCGATCCCAGCAGCCGAGTTTCGAAACGCCGATTTCTTTTTTTTTTGCGACGACGACGAGACACGTTTTGCACTCTGGCTTTTTGCTTTTTTTCGCAGAGGCGCCCAGCCTGTTTCATTTAACGGACGATCATTTTTCGAACGCATTTTTTGCCAGACACCTGGTATGCGACTATAAGACAACCACCCCTGGGTAAATGGGTCGAACGGCCGGTCGTTTAAAGCTCGGAAAGCGGCGAAGCTCTCTATTATTCGAAGCAAAGCTGGTTAAAATTACTTTGTACACCGTCTGACCTGTTACACCGTAATCTATTAAACTCTCGTTGGAAGATCGATTACTCTTGATCGAGCAGTTAGAAGAGATCCCTGCAGATTTCATTTCATTGGTTTCAACGGTGTCCGATTCAGACAGTGTTTGATGGAAATCGATTGCCCCTTTTATTCTCGAACAAATTTCTTTTAACACTGGAATGGCGGACCTGTTTTTACATAAATATAAATAATTACATAAATATAAATAAAACCGCCGGTCGGTAAAGCGTTCACGATCTCTTCTACCTGGTTCAACTGGACCTATCGAGGAACCCAGTAACTTCTCCGCAAAGATTCGCGATCGTTCCACGCGATCGCCTATTGTCTAAATGAATCGTCGACGACAAGCCGAACGATTTGCCTGGACGGGTTCCGCGGTCCTCTCCTTTTCATTTTCTCACGACTTTGTCTCCATTAATCGCGGCCCGCTGCCTCCGTCCGCTCATATTCCGCGGGCCTGAATAATTTGAAACAGTCTCGGGCGGCGACACGCGAAACCGCACGAGGAACGTCGTCTTTGGAGGGCATCCAAATCGTTTATCCGGGAAACCGCGAAATTTCCACTATCCCCGGCTCGTGAATTCTTGCGGCTGGTGTCTCTTGCTCGAGCTCGAATCGCCATCGTACCCACGTTACACCCTTAAACGGGGAACACTCGAGAGAGAGAGAAAGAGAGAGAGACACGGGTAAGAGAACGAATTTCGATTTCGAGTCTCATCGTTGTTCTCCGCATAAAATCAGTGATCGTGTCTCGCGACGAGCCGCGGGCGACTATCCATCGACGAGAAAAGTCAGTCGCATGGACTGGTGTAACGACAGAACCTGGCACCCGCAGGTAGGCCTTGCCAGGAGGATGGGGGCCCACGATGGGGGAGTGCCATTGCTCTAACATCGCTATCATGCAGCTGTTCCATGAGCTGAAGCAGCAGTTCCCTGCGCTCCCTGATCACGTCGTCTCCCAGTGCATCGCCCAGGTATATGTGCTCTTTGTCCACCGTCGCTGATCCCGGAGACTCGATCCGACCGACACAGTCTTCAGCCTGATCCCTCGAGCACGTTCGCTTAACCTGCGGGCAGACTGTGATCGCAACACCGCGCTGTTGTTCGCGAAACAACGAAGATATCAGTTAGTTGAGCTAGGACAATTTAGGGGATGATTTTCTTAAAATGGCGGCACTGGAACTGCCGGGATTAAAATTAACTGAATTCACTTCAATAGATATATTCTGTTGTAAATGTCTCATTTTTTTTTTCTTCAACTTTTGAGTATTAAAAGCTTGCTTGTTATTTCTGAAAAATATTATTTCTTGGGCAGAGAACGTTCAAACAGTTTATAGTATAGCTAGTAGTCTTTTTAGGTGTTTGACGAAATTGTTTGACGTTGCGATCGAGTGCTCCAGGAACGGCGTCCCGGTTGCACAGAGTGGTGCTTCCCTAACCAGCAAAAGATTTGCCGTCCTCCCCTCCCCAGCTCTCATCCGTCATCGCTGAAATAACTGAAGCACGTTAACGAACTAACATACACGCGCGTGAATCCCGCGGATCCGCAAGCTTCTCTTCCGTGTCCTGTGATTTAACGTGTCCGAACCGTCTGACGATCCTGCCCGTTGCACGAGCGTGGAGAACCTGTGTGTACGTAAGCTCCTTTGTGCTGAGAACTGTTTGTCTTTTTATTGGAAGTTGATCCCTACGTCGGCGTGGTACGAAACCAGAGCGCGATGTACCCTAATCACCGGAACACACACTAAATACTGCTCTAATCCAACGAAGACGGAAGTGACGGCGTACTCTTCGTTCGGCACTTCCGGTTTGCACGACTATTAATCATTGCCGAGCCTCGGAATCATCCTAGAGGACTGCGGAAACCTCGACGTTCTCTAACCCCTTGCGGTCCACCTGTTGCATTTATTTGCATTCGGACACTCGGCCCGGGGTAATCCCCCTAGATGAATGATCGGGAGCAGTTTACACGCTCGCCGCTGGCGTCACGTGGGCGTGACATCTCTGATTTAGGGGTGGTTTAATTTAGACAGGGGCATTTCGGATGGCAGCTTCATCACGAACGACGGGTAATCTTTTGCATTATATTCGAAAAGAAGCTTTGTATTTCTAAATTCGTTTCTCTTTAATAAATTGTTAAGAAAATAAATATTGTATGATGAAAAGAAGTATTACATATAATGACGAAAGTTGTATAACATTGAAGTAGGTCGGTGGGAATGTTTTAGAGTTAAAACAGATTTGAGAGCTAGTTCACAAGATCGACATGATCTAGTAGATAGTAGTCAGAGGTATGCAATTATAGATCCCGGAGCGCCAGCAGCGAAGCGTGAACTTTTGTATCCCTTAACCCTCAAAGCAAGGG
Source organism: Augochlora pura (assembly GCF_028453695.1). NCBI lineage: Eukaryota > Metazoa > Arthropoda > Insecta > Hymenoptera > Halictidae > Augochlora > Augochlora pura. The sequence goes on along the minus strand of NC_135775.1, from coordinate 25,394,662 downwards.
ATGTTTAATCGTTCGCGCTGCTCGTTGACGATGCCGCTTAGAGGATCGACGACCCGCTCCGAGAGCAGTCGATCGACTAAACATCCCGATCGTAGCCACCTGGACCGCAAGGGGTTTAACGCGGCCCGCATCAACCCCTCAGGAACCGCGCGAGTTTAAGCGGGACGACGCGGTGGTCCGTTGCGGAGGAAGACGGCGCGGCGTTGCCCCTAAAATTAGCCGCAAGCTTCCGAGCAAAGCTGGCCTCGAAGGTCCCGCGGCGACCGGAAGCTGGCTGACCCGTTGCTGCGTCTGTGCGTTCCAGAACAGCCACGACCGGGAGACATGCGCGAGAAGTCTGCGTGCCACGCAAGAGTCACGACCATCACCGGGCGCCTTCCCTCCGGCCGCGGTCTGCGGCGCTCTTCAGCTGCCCCAGCAACAACAACAACAACAACAACCACCGCAACAACAGTATCCTCAGCAACCCCAGCAACGAGCAAACCCGGCGGCCGCGCAGCAGCGTTGCTGCGCGATGAGCCAGCCCCAACGAACCGTCACGAGCAACCCGCGAGCACACAGGCCAGCGTCGCTGGACATCGGAGCGTCGCGACGCTGCCCTCTAAGCTGCACCCGGGCTGCAGCCATCTCCTCGTCGCCGCCGATCGCCGGTAACCCGGCGACACCCTCCTCCGCGCCGCCAGCCTGCACCAGCAGGGGCTTCTTCGACGATTGCATCGCAGGACCCGTTGACGCGAACTGCAACAACCATGTACCGAACGCCGGAAGCGAACCGGCCGCGTTCGAGCTGAACGTGAACGTTGCCTGCAGTCCTGCTGGCAATCGCGGTACGCATCGAGAACAGAGTCCTCGCCCTTTTCTCTTAATCCTGCAAGAATGAAAGCTCTTTAGCAGCTAGCGATGTCGGATGCGGTCCTCGCGAGCTATGTCCAGAGACCTTACGAGGATCGCAAGGTTGATCCGGACATGGTCGAGAGTAACATTACAAACCTTGTTCCTTGACATAGCCTCGAGGACCTTCGTCAGACATCTCCAAACGTTGTTCCGCTACCGGAGGTTTGAGGCTTGCAGTGGGTAGCTTTCTCTCGTCGTTCGGAGTACAATCTACTCGTTAGAGTTGAATGATTGATGGGAAACACCGTTTTCCACTTAGAGCCGAAGGGGTAATATCCAAGCGGCTTTAGCGCCGGAGCAAATGTGTTTGCGATAATGTTTACTCGTTCGGCGATAACGTACATCGGCAACAACCTGGGGAAACAGTTAGTCCGTCACGACGGAGCCATTTCCGTGAACCGGTGGCTCCAAGTTGCAACATGGTTGCAAAGTCGTAGTTGATGAATTAGATACATGCGGCGGCGTGGTTGCGCAACACGCAATTACGTGGCTCGGGTGCATCGTGTTGGTATGGAAACGGGAATAAAACAGGTTCCTGCCACGTGCAGCGATGGCAGCGGTCATTTTTAAGTCCGGTTGCAGCGCGTCGTGACCTTGCCACGCGGATGTCCTGCGGATCGCTCGATCATCGCCGCGATCTAACATATTCGCATCGAAACCGTCGACTTCTTTTGGATCTACTCTGAGACGATGCTCAGGGTGTACCGGAGACCGTGATCTTCGCGTTGACCTTTTTTTTCGAAACCGCGATGCCTTCTCGGGAATACTGCGATTCATATTGGAATCGCTGTCTGGCTATTTGCCACCTTTGCTACTTATTGCAGCGTCTGCTGGCCGTAATTTCTGTAAACATGAAAACAAGTGGAGCTAGCTGTCTGCGATCGGACATGGTAGACGTCTCAATTTTGTATACCAATCGTTCCTCTGACACCAAATAGGAATAGGTACTCTAAGCCCAAACACTCTTGTATTAGGATCGTTCTATTCGCCCGCTTCATCCACATCTCAAACAGAAGCCCGCGTAAATTGATCCTATCGAAAAGACGTTCTCCAAAGTCCCTTCATCGAGGATCCTCTTCTCTACGTGCAAAAACTTAGGGAATATCACCAATTTCATCGTAGGATTACACCTCTGTTCATCCACTTCATCTTCAGACAGGGACCCGCATAAACGGACGCTCTTCAATATCCCATAACGACCACCTACGTCAAGAATCCCGTCAGTTTCTAACCGCTGTTAAATCTGTAGACTTCCGAACGGTGCCCACGATCGGTGGTGCCTGTAAACGAACCGATCTGATCGTCGATCCACGGCCTCACTACGCGGACCCGTTGCTCAGCGTGGACAGCGCCGGTCATCTGATCGATCATACCAGAAGCTACACCTCGGTCAGCCTGACCCTAAGGCCGCCATCCTCGGAGCCACAGCCGCCGATCGATATCAGATCGCAGGGCTCGAGCCTGACCTACTCGAGCTCCTCCCTGGATCCTCGGGGTTTTCAGAGTCGCCTCCAGATCAGCATCGGTGCGGGAACCGTTGGCAGCGTGGCGGCAGCTAGGATCAGACCTCCGATGGGCCCCAGCAGGCCCAGCAGCTTGATACCGCCGGTACAAACCGGTCCCCAGAGGCCACCAGGTACGTGACCCACGAAACTGAACTACATTGTCCGAACGAAGGGAATCTTGACGTTACGAGTGTCTCAATTTGCTGAAGAGTATACTCTGAATGTACTCTGATGTTAACTCTGAGTCTGATAGATTAATTTTAAAGATTCTTTAAAGAAGAATCCTCTAACCGGAAAGTACTCCTCAGGGCTTCCAGCGGGACCACCCAGCCAGTTGCCACGGCCCACGACAACAATGAGTGCCCCAACCACACCCTCGGTACCGCCGGCAACGAACATCGTCCCTCTCATCAGCCTACCAACGACACCGTCAGGACCGACGACGACCTCGCCGCCCTCCAGTCCCGTTGGCGAACGGATACAGGCCAATTCCGATCAGAATCAATCGCCGTTGAATCAAGGTATCCCCTCGCCCCACCTCGGGCCAACCGATTCGAAAATAACCTTCGGTCTATTTTAATAAACTAGTGTGTGCGTGTGCACGTGTGTGTGTGCGTATTCCTGGTTCCGATACCGAGGCGGGCGCGGGCCGTGCTTTGTTTTTCGGTGGGTCTCGTATTATATAGGAGTGATAGACGTATATTTACCTGCTGAGAACCGACCAGTCTGTCCGTCGCACGTACTACGCCCACGCACGTAACACTGAGAACGATATTTACGCATTCCTGACCCCACGCTCCGTCTATACATAGCCAGGCTCGCGGTTACTCTACACGGACCACCTGATCCGCTTTTCCTTCTCACCAGCGCAACGGCGTCGTCTCGGTGATGACCATGCGTTTCCTGAACGATGATCGTCCGTCGACTACTCCGCGGTATCGGTTAATTGTCCTGAAAAATTGATGTAGCTGCTGGAATTCTGCCTGGTACTGCCTGCGACCACTCCTATCCGTATGCACCCGTCAGTGTTAAGACATCAGTATCAGAGCATGATTCTCTAAACAAGATATTTAATCTGCATTAAATTGTACGGTTCCTCAAGTTTATTACATTTTAAGATTTAGTGCTCACTAAAGATTTATACGTAGGATAGTTGCAGACAAGAAATTGTCGTAATAATTTAGTCTGATGCATTTTCTTGTTGGTACAGTGGCGGATCACCAAAAGAAATTGGTCGCCGAGCAGTTAGCCCGGAAAGAAAGACTCGCCAGGGAGTTGAGGGCCGAGAAAGGACGACTCGAAGCGATGAAGAAAGAGCTGCAGTCTCTTTCGAGACCCTTCGATGCCTCAATGCCGCCGCAAGTAAGTACATAATTGTTGAAACATCGAAACATTGCAAGTGACACAGTGGGAATCCATTCCGCAGGAACTGAAGAGAAAATTGAGGAGCGAAATCTATCAGCTGCAGGTGGAATGTGACAGATTGGCGGATGAAGTGGATCAGTGGTCAGATCCAAGAGGTGATTGTCTAGTATTTTAGTCACTGTACAAAGAGACAGAGTAACTCACCTTTTGGAAGTTAGATTAAAATTTATGCCGTGTTTTCTTAATGCATAATTCATAAATGCATAATGCCTACTAATGAATGGTCTATTAGTGACTAGGTGCCGATGTTTACATATTGTCTGCTTACAACTTGTCACAAATAAAAATACTGGATGTCTCATACGGAAGAATTTTTGAAGTTTAACTTCCAATATGTGTAGCTGTCATCGATGATGATAATCATTGCGAAAGTTTAATTACTGTATTAATTTTCAGTGCCCCTAGGAGAAACGAACGAAGAGTTCTATCAAGATATTTATACCGGTCAACCGTTGCCGCCGACTTCCACCAACTACAATCCACCGCCATTGCCCACTCAACCGCCCGCTTGGCAACCGGATGTCACCGGAAATAACGTTGACAGAGAAGAACGCGACGGTCCCTCTTGGGTCTGTAGAATGTGTACGTTCGATAATCATCCATTGATGAACAAATGCGAACAGTGCGACATGCCGAGGTTGCTGGATCATGGAAACACAGGTACGGCTACGAGAAAAACGATTGAGGAGATCACGAAGTATCTGACGCGTTTGGAAGCTGAGCGTAAACCTCCAAAGTCGTCGGAGTAGCAAAAGTGTGCCTTAACAGCATGTGTCTTTGATTGAACTTAATTTGAAGAACTGTTTTGAAGATTGACTGACTCGTACAACTGCATACTGTGATGAAGTGCGCAACGAAAGGTGATAATAGAGTACTATAAGACTTTTTAAAAGAAAGCAATAATGTATTGACTGCCGCTACACCATGCGGTATCAATAAAACAGAACTTAACGTAATTCATCGTAATGCATGGACGTGTCTTATTTTTTTCAATTAATTTTTATAGCCCTAAAAAGTAACTGATATTTTTAAACTGAGTAATAACGCATGTTCTGTTCACTAGTGTGTTGTATTTAAATGAATTATACTCATAGTTTCTTTACCGTGTTGTGTCCTTTCACTCATGGTAAGTAGCAAAGTTTTCAAAGTAGAAAAGATCATGTCCAATTGTTATTAATTATGAGAGTAATAGAAGTCGAATGTTCAATTTACAGGCGAGACACAGGATATTCATATACGAGTCACACATCATCACAACTTCTCACCGAGCCGTGAGTATATTTTGTAGTACCCTCCATGAGTCAATAATACTATGAAGATCATGCAGTTGCATACAATATAAAGTAAGTTTTTATTTCTTTTCCAGGAACAGTGCATAGTTGGGTGGTATGATGTGAACTGCATTAGAAATTTGAGAAACTGTATATAAAATTATTATTTAAATTAAATAAAAAAAATTGTTGTAGGAAATCAACAGTTTGCAAGAAGTGGGTCGTGAAAGTTTTAACAACTTAATTCAGTTCTTTTCTTTCTTTTTTTTTTTATTTATAATAGCGTACATCATGTGAAATTAATATACATATAATTTAATATACATGAATATCATCACATGTATATATTTATATATACATGATCTGTCTTTCTTGATATACATATTAGATTGGGAGAACGCATCTGCACTTCTAGTTACTGAACAGTCAACTTTACATTAGTCTGGCTCCAATTTGTATGAGTTTTGAAATACTATTTAAAATACAAGGTATTTGTAGTAAGTCCATTAGTGTAAAGTATTCCCGTTATATGGCTGTACCCCTCTCCAAGTTTAGCTTAGTCTCACGAGTATATTCCCCGTAGAATCTTTCCAATTTCTGGTTGAACTTAGCATTACGTTCATTAATGTAGTCAATATCGGCATCGTCATTATGCATCCTTCTTCTACTATACTTATCCCGTTTGGCAATTCTGTGAAAAAATAACGAATATCATTAAAATACATACTAAACAAATTCTAAGCACTTGGTACTATAATACTAACTGCTTTTCCAGGTCTTCCACCATCTTATCCACAGCTTCCTTTTTATCTTCATGAAGACCATGCAATATTGTATTTCTGTCCCCATAGAAAGCTGGTCCTAACTTATTCTTGGTATCTTCATACGTCTCCATATTAGGCCTGATATTTTTCACCAATCTATTATATTGACGAATAGCAGCCTGTTCATAATCTGAGAATCCTGGATCTGGATTACTTTTGTTCCTCTTTTTTCTTGCAATTCGTTCAGCCTCCGTTGCATCAATATGTAATAATTTAATTCTATCATAGTCTTCACCCTGCAAGAATACATGATATAAACAGGTTTGTTCTTTTAAAAATACAGCATTTCTATACATATCATATTTTATACCTTTTCTTGTGCCTCTTTTCTTGCAGCCTCGTCTTGCACAATCCACTCAGCTTGCCTCTTACGTGATTCCCAGTTGGATGGGAGCTTTTTCCTTTTGTCTTCCTCAACAACTTCCTTATGATTCTGCTGCCTGGCTTCATTCTACAAAGGTAACATTTGAAACGCTAATTACAGAACTATCCTTTTACCACAAAGAAAGTAACAATACACTCCTGTCAGACGACGGAATTATTTCGTCTAATACGGATGGAACATATTTTCGTCAACCGTTGAACAGTGTTATAAGTTATTTGTAAATGTGGAGCTGTCAACATAGTTAACATAAACACGCGAAAGCGTTAAAAAAAAACAAAGCAAATATGACCTTCGTAGCTTCTAAGTACAAGCAATAAATTTCTCACCCTTTTCGCATGTAGATCTCGCATCCGCTTCATTCTCTCGGCATGCTTCTCAGCGAACGATTTTTCACCCGAGCTTGAACCTTCGTTCTCCATAGCGTCCCAAAGATTTCTAAAATGTTTCTTTGTCAAAACAGATGCCCCAGTACACGTTAAGGTTAGAACGCAGTTGTTTGAGTCACTTGATCATCTGGCGTTAATGTATCGCCTCGAGACCGCCAGATGTCAGGTCGCGCGGTCGCAGTGATTCAAGGAGGAATAAGGCGAGCTCGGTGCTGGCTCGATCACTGTGGATCACTGTGATCGCGCTAGTAGTGGTATCGTTGGTATATTCGCATCGGGGAAAAGTCGCGTGAATTTTCCGTCGGCTGGTAGGATCGAGCGTACCGGCCGCGTTTTTCGTAAGCGCTCTTCTTCTCCTCACTGGGAGTTCGCGTTTGCGTAAATCTCGATTCACGGTGAAATGTGACGCACGAAGCATTACTATACGGGTGGCTTTATCGCCAGCATTTCGGCGAATTTTCCGAGCGTTTTCCCGCGAACAACAACAGGCTCATACTCGTGGTGGACTCGGAAGGGTTCGAAAGCTTCGCACGCTCTAACTCGCGCTCTCGCTATCAGTGATACTTCAACTCTTGCACGTGTTTCTTGCTCCCTAAGCTGGCGCGCGTATCCCCACCATTTTAGTGCGCATCCAGCTCGGCACAGGTTTTTTTTAGAAAGAGAACGAGATATGACCGAGGGAAAAAGAACGAAACCAAGCAAGCTCTATGCGTGAGTATTCACACAGACGAGAAACTTAGATTTTCTCATTCTACCACGCTTGCGGTATCACCCTTCTTACGCATTCTTTCGGCTTGCGTTCCATCCGAGAGCACGCGGCGTGAGATTCGATCTGTAAAGGAGCTTTAAAGTCTAACGAATTTGCGAACGATGAACAATGCGCATTGAACATCGTTCATTGCTCAAAGGTCCTTCACAAATGAAAGTTCGCGCCGTCTACCTCGGATGAGGGATCAGTCGAATATATATGTGAAAAGGGTGAGTTCGAAAGCATGATAGAGTGAGACAAGGTACATCGTCCATCGGTGCGATCCGTTTCGCACGTATGTACAAGTCGTTTAATGTAACGTTTTCTTACTCGCCGTTTTCCCTCTTTGTCTTTGGCTGCGAGGGCAGCACTGTTTAGCAGTAAATTGTCAGCCAATCAGGGGAAAGCAGTTTCTAATCCCATTCTCGCTAACTGAACAAGCTACGGCCAGAGAGGTGTGCAGGAGTTTAGCTAAGAGCTATCACTATCGTTATGGAGACCCTCGAATCGAGTCGCGTGTGCCGCCTCTGCGGCAAGCACTCCGGTATCTCTATTGATATATTTGACAAGAATGAGAACCATGTGAAGAAAATCAACGCCGTTCTACCGATTATGGTACGTCACAAAATTTCTGCACAATTCTTCTCTCTGATTTTCCGCGGGCCCGACGTGTCGTCTCCCAATAAACACGCACGCCCCCTCCTCGAACCACCTACCTTACGAATCAAACTTGTGCGACTTTTCGTTTTCCCGGATCGAAACAAATGTGATCGAATAATAGATTTTACGTCCGAACGATTTCTCTAATGCTGCTCTGTCACAAGGGCCAACATATCCACAAGTGGCATTTATGTTGTCAAAAGTGAGGTTATCATTACTTTGCGCGCCAATATGCCTCATTAATGACTTCGGCTATTGCGTCACATTGGAAATGTGATGGTAGCTATTTGTTGTGTTGATCTGGAGATCGCAGGTGAATGTTATCCGAGCATTTGATTCTGGGGAAATGGCAGCGCGGGACCATACCGATATCGAAATCATGCCTGCTAGTAATATGGTCCAAGTTTGCGGGGGTTGATAGCCAACACGCGATCGTTGCAAACCCCTGACATATTGTTTCAATATTTCCCATTGCTGAATTCATTTTTTTCGATCGTAATTAATGACTTTAATAACTATTGCAACTTTCTGAGAATGAACTTCTATGATCATGGATTGCCCTATGTGCTAGACTTATCGTATCGAGTAACGTTGAACATTAAATCATTTCTGTATCAGGTCGAATTTCTTTAATTGCACTTTCTAATTCCTAGAAAATGTGCCACGTGTAACTGTATGCGACTCAGATTACTACATCGATACTTTGACCTTGAAATTAAAATGTTTTCACCGGAACTACGCACAACTATCGGTCCCATATTGAAACTAAAATTAAGCTTTTGATATCACGTTATTTAAAGATGTTCCCAACTATCTGACAAAATTCAAAAATAATTTATTGTGAAAATGCTATTAGCTAGAACTTTACCACTTTATAATAGGCCACGATTAAATTTACATCGATTAGGCAAAGTGAAGGAATGGACAGATATATTGTGGGAAGCGAGATAGAGCAGTAGTTCGAGCAGAGACAGCCAAATGTTTTTTTCAGGAATACTGGTAACTGGAAAAAATTAACCTGCAATAAAGAACATTTCATTACCCTTATACATTATCCTTATCCTTATAATTGTAGCATCATTGGTTAGCTCGCATTCTTTTGATTAAATCGAGCTCAGATACGAGATATAACTTTTAATTCTCCGTAGTTCTAATATTAAAGACATTCCACAATTTATTACGCGATCTTGTACGACACGTCGAGCATCCTCACCTCCCGTTTCCAGCATCGCGCGATCATGATCACGAGGAGATACGTAATCGTTCTGTATCGATTATGTACCTGTAGGTGCACGAGATGGACCTGTTGCCGAAACACATGTGCCATCGGTGCAGCTATAAGTTAGAAGAGTTTTTCAAGTTTTACGTCGATTGTCTGAAGACGGACTCGCACTTGAAGAGCCAGTTATCATGGATGGCGAAAGAGGTTCCGCAGATGAGGGTCGGCACACCGATGGTGCAGATCGAGAACATCAAGCTCGAGACGCCGGACTACGACGCGGCCGACGTAGACATGACACCCCTGGTTGGCGATGTGAACTACATGAATTCCATGAACACGATGGCATACGAACCGAACGGCATTTCGTACGGCGCTTACAGATGCAGATGTTGCTGTGATAAAATGGACCAAAGTAATCCGACTGTGTCAACGAACTATTCGAACACCGCGGTATCACGTTGCAGCAGGCTGAACAACGAAATTGATAGTAGTAGCAATTCGAGAACTGTAAAGACAAACTCCTCGGGCACTTCGAAACTTGATATGTTTCAGGAACAATCGAGCAAGTTAATGCAAGTCAATAAAAATGAAGATGTTTCAAAAATGATATGTCGCATCGAAAACGTCAGAAGCGTGGCTGACGGCAACGAAGACGTTAAGGATGTGATTACCCATAATTTGAGGCCCAGAAATCTTCTAGTAAACTATGTAGGACAGAAAAGGAAATCGTCGTGTCTCAGGTCGTTGTCGAGGAACCGGAAATCAAAGATAGATACTAAACATCGGAACGTTGAGGCAAAGAAGATGAAAGAGGAGAGGTATGATGAATTCGAGGGTCGGATTCTAAGGCCGAGAAATATCGCGATCAATTACAGAGGGCAAAGAAAATATTCGAGGTCCCCGAATAAAAACCAAAGATTGAACAACGCTGAGTTCAGCGTAAACAAGCGGAAGGTTCGCAATATCGCGAGTCAGTTGAAGCTGCCTCCTGAACAGGTGCTGACTGCAGTAGAGGATAGGATCAACTTCGCGGTGAAGCAGGAGCAGCTTTCGGATCTCGAGGACTCGATGCTAAACGAATCCATATTATCGCTGCCAAAGAACGAAACAAATAATAACCTTGCTGACGCAATTAACGCACTTCTTAACAATGTTTCTATTAAAGTTCAAAACGATAGGGTCAATTGCAGTCTGTTGAGTCATACGCCATCTGACTTTAGTGGAGTAGATGGAATGAAATATTTGAGGTCAATGAGTCGTCGAGTTGCGGCGACACAACACGCGTCGAAGTATCTGAGGAGTCACGATTTATACCTGAGAAACGGGAAGAGACGAAAATTAAATGAACTGGACGTGGCCTCTAGCACATTGAACAGAGACTGTCGCAGTTTCATTGACTGCAAACCTAACATCAGGAGCCTGAAGAAATCGTTCAGAGACTTCATCGACGAGGACAATATTTCCGCGTCGGCTACGTTGTCCAATAAAAATGCCTTGCACTATTGCGAGGAATGCCACACTAGCTTCGTCAGCAAAGAGTTATTTAAACTGCACTTATGTTATCACTGAACTGCGATTAATGTGATGAGATAGAGATATATTTTTACTCGTGCAAATTATATTAATATTTTCGAAATGCGACAAAGTTAGCGTCATTGTAATAAGTAAGTTTGAGCTGGAAACTCTAACAGAGTGCCTCTGGTGCTCTATGGTTATAAGGGTATATCGAATTATGGGACCCTTTATGTAGTACTCGCGTAAATGTGCGGGTAGATATATGGCAATCAGCGAAATCATGTACCTTTAGAATTTATTTTGATAACAAATAGTAAAAGCTTGAATAATATAATACTTTATTATTTTTATGAACGAGTACGTTTACATACAAACTGTCAGACGTTGACGGAAAATGTTACGACGAATGTTACGATTTACGCTTAAGAAGTTCATGTATAGTCACAAAGCTCAACACATGATTCGTAAATTTGAAATGTTAAAAATTTTTTTTCAAAGCATGAATTTTATTTAATTTTGCAAAGAGCAAATTTTAACGCCTGAAAAATAGTTATGTTGTAGTACTTAGTATTACAAATTTATAAATTGTGTGTAGACTTATGTGACTATAAATATTCACAAATCGCCTTCAAAGTTTAATAGATTTATTCATATTCTAGATATGTATATATACATATATACATATATTTTATGAAATATAAGAGGAATATAGATTCATATAAACAATATTGTGATATGCATTGTTGGATCTATTGTCGTTCTGCACAACAACCTACAAAGATGGTAGAATCGTTTCCCTTCGAATTAATTGTCTTGTATGTCCGAATAAAATCATATTCGATACGCCTTACGGAAGTTTAACGGCAATTAATTCATACATGTTCGTCATTTGCAACGAATTGCAAGACAAGTACTATCGGTGTTTTATGCAGTTTTATCCGAATTGTTATGAAACTTAAATTCTATGAAACATTGTTAATGCTTACTAAGCGCACTCTCGACACCTTCTCAGGCACTCATTATTATTAATTAAAAAAATGTTCTTTAATATTAATCATTACTTTGGCAAATAAAAGTCATGTTTAAATTACCATTACTGAAAAAAATGATGTTTTTCCATTTCCTTTATGTGAAATAATAAAAGTTCTATGCTTCTAAGTTTTTTATCAGAAGTACTTTATTAAATCGTAATTTACAATATTAGTATTACATTTTTTTTATTTAATTTGCACGAAGGTTTTAAATGTCAAAGTACGTCACTGGACAGGTGAGGTCGCTGCGAGGAAACCATCGAGCGAATTGAAACTGACAAACAAACAAAAAGTACGGCAAGTGTCAAACCACCACAGAAAGATGATTGATTATGCTAATTATAGTGGCCAAAAGTTGTGTCAATAAAATATCCGAATGTCTTCAAACTCGAAAAAGTCCCCTCGCTTCGAGGACGTAAGTAACATCGATTTTTATATGCGAGATACATTAACCTGTTCCCATTCACAAAGCCCATCGGTTTCTTTTCAGATTGCAATTTATATACAGAATTTTTTCGATCGGAAAACGATAATAATAATTTTGGGTTTTATTTTTCTACAGTTTTTAGTTTCGTACATAATAAATACAATTTTTATACAGCTAATATCAACTGAGGATGACACCTTGGGCTCTTCCATAAGTTTGAGCATAGGCGAAAATTCAATTAGAGTTAAAGAGAAACCTAAGGTAAATAAGGAACCAGTACCAAGTGAGAAAAACGAAGAGGAGAAATGGTGGTTGAAAAAGCCAAACACAAGACTTGAGGTTTCTAATGCCATTCAGATGGAAGCCAAAGTGAAGCAAACACCTTCTCCATCGCCAGATATTAGTTCTTCGATGAAGGAATTCTTGGAGAAGGAAAGAATGTGCAAAGTAATTGAAGAATATCATATAGAATTTAAAATTCATTTCTTTTTTATTTTCTGATACATTATTATTTCATATAGGCCATCCATAAAAATGAAATTGAAGCAAGAGACAGAGATGATACCTTGTGTGATATTTTAGCTTCTGCAGCCTTTGACAAATACCCATCTGATTTTGAGAGTGAGTCTTCCATTCATATTTTACTGAGGACATATGGATCAAATCTTCGTAACACTTATAGTGTTCGGAATTGCTTCTGACAAATCAAAAAAAGTTAGGATTACTAAAATTTCTTTTTACAGATGCAACCGATGAAGACATAGGTAGTATCTTAGAGGAGATGAGTAAAATAGCTGGAGCTCTAAGTCCAAATTCTGCTCCGGATCGCACAAAATCTAGAAATTCTTCCAAACATCCTACAGAAGAAGAGAAATCAGTAGAAGAGCTGTTAGAAGAGGCTGAGAAGCTTGTAAGGAAAAATAGCACTAGTTTATCTAAGAGCGGATCGAAAACTGATACTTTAGTACCTGAGAATATCCCGGAGGACGTTGATGGTCTTAACAGAGTTAGACAATTAGAAGCGGATATTTTTCAAATGATCGAGGAGGAGGTGCACAAAGAGACGGAGAAAATCAAAAAGAGCCCCAAAAATGAGAAGAAAAGGGAAGACAGTCCTGGGTTCGATGTCTTATATGAGAATGTAAACAGCTTAAGAGCTCCGAAAACGTTGGAACTGCAAAGAAAGAAATTCGAGGAACAGAAAGTGGAAGTATCAAGTAGTTCCGACTTAGACGATCCAATCGAAAGGCATTCAAAATCTGAGGACTTGAAAATTACCAGGAAGGTGGAATCAGACAAAGATAATCTGCAGAAGGAGATAATCGACGTGGATAAAGATTTTTTTGAAGATTCACTAAAGAAATTGAAAGAGAGAGCAGAAGGAGGCATGTCGGGGAGCTCGAGTTTTGGACAGGAGGATTTCTCGCAGTTTTTGAAGCTTTTACAGGGTCAGGCAGACAAGAAGGAACGGGACAATCCTACAGATACTTTGCAAACTGCTAATGAGAAAGTATCTATTGAGGAGCAGAATCTCGCAAACGACAAGAGTCCAGTATTTCCTGAGAAAGAAATTACGGACATATTAGAAAAAGAACTACCTCAGATGGCAGATTCAAAAACGGAACACGAAATTGTAGAAACAGATTCTAGCGCCAGTGGAGACGAACAGAAATCGTCGCAGGTTAGCGACAAAAACGAAATACAGATACCTGTTAAAAAAGATCAGTTTGTAAGACAATTTTCTGTAACAATGGATGATAAGAAAGAAGAGCTGTTCACTGTTGGTCTAACGCCGAGGTTGGGGTTATTTGCGGACGCAATTCCCAAATTATTGGCTGAGAAGTCGGTAGAGAGTGTAAAGGAACCGAAGGCAGAAGTTGTGGAAACTACGAAAAAAGTTCAAAAGACATCGGCGAGGTCTGAAGTAAAAATTGAAGCAACAACTAGTCAACGTAGCAACATAGAACGAAAATCCAACCCACCAGCCAGCGCGTCAAGCATTAAGCCACAGAAGAAAGAAATTAGATTCTCCAAATCTAAAAGCTATGACCAGATTTGCAAGCCACCATTCAGAACATCTCTAGAGAATTTGAGATCTGCCAAGCCATTGGACTTTTCAAAGAAACCTGCTCCTACTGTGACCAGGAGGTCGCCAACCCTTAAGCCAAAATTGCAAGTTACCGTAAAACGAATCCCAAAGGCTCCTTCTAAGCCCAAGGTGTCTCCAAAATCAAACAAGGACCCTGTTAAAACTAGTTCAATGCTTTCTTTGTCTTCCACGTACAAAGGGTATCAGAAATCACCGGATATTCAACCTAGAGTTACAATGGCTGGCGGTGACAATAGGATGAGCATGACGAAACAGAATTGGGAGATGTTGTGTCGCGAGGAGAGACACAAGAACGCTCTTTTGAAGCAGCAGTTGGAGTCTGAAGCAAAGATGTACAAGAGCCAGATGGACAACATGCGAATATCCTTTGAGGAGGAGCTGTTCGCTTTGAAGAAGCAGAATATAGTTTTGAAAGCGAAGGTCGACGAACTTTCGTTGAGTGAAAGACGTCCGGAACCTCAGCATAGAAAGGACACGAAGATTACATTAATGGAAAGAGAGTTGGAGAAGCAGGAAAAATTAATTCATGGTTATGAGACAGAAAATAAGAAATTGCTGCAAGACTCTAAGAGATTGCAGGAGGAAATGAAGCAGTTGCAAAAGCACAAGAGTACAGCATTGGAGTTGAACAAGACGCAACAGCTTGTAGACAGAGTAAAGGATCTTGAAGAGGAGACTTTGAGGCTTAATTTAGAACTTTCCGAGCTTCGCGAGAAGAATGCAGATTATGGATTAAAGAATGAGGACTTGAAAGAGCAGAATAGTTTGTTGAATGATGAGCTGGAAATGTTTAAAGATCAGCTGAGAACGAAGAATGACTTTATCACTGATAAACTACAAGCTATGACGTCGGTAGAGCTCCAGTTAAAGAGACAGGTGGAGGATTTGTCGGTGAAACTAGGTTCCAAGACTGAACAATTGCGAGTAGTGAAGCAGGAGTTTGACAAGCTCCAGCAGAATGTGTTGCCATTGGAGAAAGAATTATTGGAGCTGAGAGTTAAAGAAGGCATTTTGCAAGAGAAGCTGCACGTGTCTAAGAATCACGTGGAACGTGAAAAGCAGCTGACGCAAAAGCTGAAGGATCAGGTGATCCTTGACAGCAAGAAAATCACGGACTTGAACAGGCAGGTGCGCGAAATGGAGAGAATACTTAAAAGAAAGAATCCTGACTCAGTTTCTGCTCTTATACTGGCTGCAAATTCAGAACCGGATAAGGTAGGAACTCAGAAGGTAAAGTTGTTGGAGGATCGAATAACATGCTTAGAAAATGAGATTAAGGTAAAGGATGACATGGCGCAACAGAAGCTCATAGAATTTCAAAAGAAATTCGCTGATATGAAGGAGAAATACACAACACAGTTAATCGAAGTTGAAGGGAAGCTGTTGGAGGCAACTATCAAAGATCGTAAGATCTATAATGATATGTTTACTCAGACTGCAGTGAAGTGCGTAGAGAATAAGGGTGTGGAAACTATCAGGAGGGAAGAAAGGGCGGGGTCCTTTGAAAAAGAAGAAAAAAAAGAGCAAAAGACATTGGTCAAAGTAAATTTGAAGTCCCAAAATCCCAAGGAAGATGCCCACCTCTTGGCCACTATAAGAGGATTGAAGTTGGAACTAACGAACAAGGATAAAACAGTTTCTAAACTTACCAAAGAATTCCAAGAGCTGCAGAAGACGAATAGGAGGCTGCAAAAGGAGAGGGAGAAGTTGTTGAACGATAGGAGATCTATCAAGACCATCGACTTCGAGAAGATGAACCGTGCTATGGTATCTTCCGACTCTAAGTTGTTAAGCTTGCGATCTGCAGAGGGAAATGATCAGAACTCAAACGTATACCAAAACGGACATAATAACGACACTCAACGGTTAACTTCGTCCGGGCAGAAACTTTATGATCCTTTACAGTATACCGAAAATGGGGACAGTACTCTGGTGAAGAGGCTTACCGATGAGAACGACATCTTGAAGGAGGAACTAAGCAAGATGAATAAAGACTTCATGGCTCTCAAGAAGAAGCGGCTGTACGATTTAAATCTCTTGCAGGAGGAACATGAGCGTGAGATGGCTGCTTTGCTGAAAGATTACAGTGTGAAAATAGGAGACTCAGAAGTGGTAAAGTTACAGGTCTGTAGTATTACGTGCAGTATTAACTATTGTTATTCATTTCTACATTTTGTTATGTTTCTGAATGCTTGCACGTAGTACATTCGCGCGGTGAATAATTCATTTTAAGAATACTGCTTATATTTTATCAATAGAGTCAGATAAACACACAGGTGGCTGTGATTTCGCATTTGAAGCAGCAAATTGAGAAGCTGAGGGACTATAAGGAACAAGTGGTGGTTCTGACGGCTGAGCGGGAGCACTTAGAAAACAAAGTAAAGACTTTGAACGAGAAAGTCAAATATCTATCAACACCAGTATGTGACCAATTATTTAATCATTATTATTATTACTCCAATTTTTTATTTTTATGTAATCTTACCAGAAAGCAACTTTTATTTCCTGCTTCTAATTTGTGAATTTGTTCTTAAGGGCACAGAGCAACTTCAGTTGCTACAAGACAAGATAACGATTCTTCAGCAACGACACGAGAGTAGGGAGATGACTCTGCAAGGTCTAGTTCGTGACCTGCTTCGAAATAGAACGCAGTGCAGGGACTGCAAGAATGAAAAGGGTAAAAATCGACAACTGTGCTACTTTAGGCAAGAGCTGGATCATATCCTTGGAATGCTTCAAGAAATCACCAACGTTCACTGATTCCATGGTTCACGTTAGACAACCCGTAATGTTGAGAAAAATGATGGGTCTCCTGAAAGGAAAGACATTTTCTCGATTCGTTATTGGGCATTGTGATAATTTGTACTGTTACAGTGAGGAACCTAAGGTTTTGCTAGCAGACGTTATCGTTATATTGTTAGGTACTTTGTATAAGCACAGGCGAGGTATAAGATAGCTCTAATGTCCAATACAGTACTTCTGTAACGTCCCTTAATTTTGAAGAGCCGATAGATATAGAAACGCATTGCTAAGGAGGGTAAAACGGTATCTTTGTATCACATGGAAAGCTTTAAAATTTCATTATCGTTATTACCTCTAATTAAAATAGGATTACTATATATCATCATTAGTCAGACTTTGTCAGGAATTACAGATGGCTAGCCATACGAGATCTGTTCTATCGTATGCCTCGTTTGTAAGGAGAAAAATAATGGTATGTGCAGCCAAAAAGATAGACCGATGATTTTTATCGGACCTTTTAAGATTGCGACCATTTAACTGTTCAAGGTCATTCTTGCAATATCTCTAGACATTATTAGCGTATAAACCAGTGAAATCATATCGATCCTGGAAAAATTCGCGCGTAACGATCGACTGGGATCACTGCCAAAGATATTAAAAGGGGGAAAAGAACAAAAAAATGGGAAACGAACAAATGACGATGTTACTGTTTTATCGTAACTGCTCGTCAACATTCCTTCTTGCCATTGTATGCGCGCAAAACGCATGGACTACGCCCGCATTCGGAAGTATAATAAAACTACGATAGTCGTTTATTAAATGGACATAGAAATATTTTGATCTATATTTACTGAAACAAAAAAATACAGACTTTTTATTTATCTAATGACTAGTGAGATTAAAAAGACATGTCGAACAGGACTGCTTCCGCGATCGGAACAAATAGTTTTAGTCTGGTACTTAATCACCGTGAAGACTATTTCACGAGTTTTCTAGCTGTACGAAATATACAAGGAGTCACAACCATAATTGTACACTGCATTTGAAACTACGCTTCACATGGTGGAAAGAAATTAAATATGATATTAAAGAAGCAATATAGACTTAATGAAATCTATATGTATTTATTCTGCATTAACATCAAGTGAAATTAATCTTTAGGGGTATGACGGAAATAAGTCAGCCTGAAAAGTATCTTACACCTAAAATTGTATACGAGTAAGAAGACTTATGAAAGTTTATCTAAATTAGAAATTAGTGTACTTTGTAGAATTTTGGCTGTGACTCACTGTAGTTGGAAGCAGGATCAAAACAGGATATCTTCCAGATTCGCGTAGACCGTAGTTTTTTACATGAGGCTTTTTTAGATCACGCTGTATATTTAAGCGTCGTCTTTGATTGTTTCGACGATCGTATTTATTTTTTACTAATACAGGGTGTCCTAAAGTAGACGCCATTCGCGAGATGTCCTCTGCGTTAGGGTACACTGTATATCGCTCATTATTTCGCCATCAACGAAGTCATTTCTACACTCAGAGTCGTCCAATTGTATATGTATTTAGTACACTTTAAGGATAATCATCAATTAAACTGTATTTGCACTCATAAAGCACACGCATATCGCACAAATCGACGTGTCTTCAGTGTAACATTTTTCGATGTTCTATCTCTTGTTCTATAGATCTCATCGTTGATTATAGCAGTTTGTTCTTTTCTGTGTCATCTGGCACCTGTTTTTATCGAATCATTGTAACCGACTACACTGCAGACTATACAAATTTAACTTCATCAAGACTGGATGTTATGTCAAAATCAACACACCATTTTTTTATAGTTATTTTTAAGCTATACCGCCGTGATGTACAAACCACGAGATGAAAACTTGAATAAATTAATTTAATTCTCTTTACCATTTATCTCAGTGGCTCTGCATTGATTACACTGGATACGTGCTACTCCTCCTTACATTCTCATTCCGTTCAAAACCGCCAACTACAATGATTAAATTCTAACTAATTGTTAAGACTTTTATTAAATTTTTATAAAGGATAAGAATTTTATTTTCTCTATAGAAAATTGATAAGTTGCTTTCGGAGACCGTTATTTTAAACAGAGCTCAGTCGTTAAACCTATCCAGTGATAAGGAACTTTTAGGACAAAGATATCGTATACGTAAGTTCGATTTGAACAATTTATTCAGGCAAAATATATCTTTCTAGTTACAGGCGTCTACATCGAATACAACGATTCTATTATTTTACAGATCGAAGACAATTGCAATTACAACACGTGTGATTATTACACTAGAACAACGACTAGAAGCAGGTTGGAAATAGCGGATCGTCGTTTGTGTAGAGAGGACGGACTCCTTCGTTTACCACAGAATTAAGCGCGAGGCCTGTCTCCCGAGGTTGCTGTAACAAACATTAAGATAAACATTTTATTAAATTGCTATAAACGTATACAATTGCTATGTCTGTATGGTGTTGCTTACCTAATAAAAGTATCTTTTCCATGGAAGATGGAGAGTCCATAGACAGCACAGAGTCCAATTAGAATTGCCTGGCGTAGAATTTCAAGGGTCATGCTATCTGTAACAGAGTCTTCCACTTTTAGAATGCTGCCTGGGGTCTTCAACCTCGAGGATACATCGTCGAAATCAGAGATTCTGTGATATCGGGATGACTTAATATGTCGAAGGGAGTCCATCGAATCTTTCCTTGAATCGCGGGAGTCGCTTAGATCCACCAGGCGAGACCGTCGGACATCGTTCAAGGATCTTCGAGTAGTTATCAGTCTTTGTCTCCGTTGAATATCATTTGCATGATCGTTGCTTCGTTGCAATCGATTAACATCCATCTTTTGTCTCAGGAGTCGGCCAGAATCCAGGCTTCGATCGGATCTTTCCTGACGAATCAGAGCAACCGAGGATTTAGGCAGCCTACCAGTATCAAGTACTCGACGTTCTGTTCTGCGATCATCTGATACATCTCTTACACGACGTTCCAAATTGCGAATAGAAGATTCAGAAGTCCTAGTACGAGATGCACGGGCTAAATGCAACCGATTCAATCTTTCCCGGCGTTCCAAATTAAGTGTAGATTGTTCTGATAGTCGACGATCAGTTCTAATTTCTTGACGATTCGCAGAGTTCAGTCGGGAGAGATCCATGGGTGATCGACGGTCTGATCGTGCGTCGATCCTGATTTCACGGCGTTTGTCATTGTCGTCGAGTTTCCTTTCCATAGATCTAGAACGAACGACTACCCTGCGCTCTGTTCGTCGATCACGGGCTAGATCCCTAACTTGCAGTTCCGAGTCGCGTTTAGATGCATCGGGTGTCCTGGAAAGAACGATCCTTGATTCACGCGATAATGCTAATCGCCTGGTTTCTTCTCTACGTTCCAAATTATTAATCCTGGAGCGATCGTTCCTGATTTCCTGGCGTTCTCGGCGTTCTAATGTCCTGGCTTCTACAGTTGCCTTACGTTCTAATCGTCTGTCAGTCGATACATCCCTAACCCGTCGCTCTAAGACGCGTCTGGAAGCTTCTGGTGTCCTAGAAAGATCAGTCCTGATTCGTTGGGCGAGCACAACTCGTCTTGGTTCCTCACGACGTTCCATATTGTTGATCCTGGATCGGTCACTCCTAATTTCTTGACGCTCTCGACGTTCCAGAGACCTGATTTCCATAGTTGCCCTACGTTCCATCCGCCTATCAGAGGACGGTTCCCTAACTCGGTCCAAATTACTGATCCTGGAGCGATCATTCCTAATTTCTCGACGTTCTAATGACCTAGATTCTACAGTTGCCTTACGTTCCAATCGTCTGTCTGCCGATAGATCCCTAACTCGTCGTTCTAAGACGCGTCTGGAAGCTTCTGGTGTCCTAGAAAGATCAGTTCTGATATGTCGGGCCAGCACAGCTCGTCTTGGTTCCTCTCGTCGTTCCATATTATCAATCCTGGATCGATCGTTCCTGATTTCCTGACGTTCGCGACGTTCCAATGATCGAGATTCAAGAGTTGCCCTGCGTTCTGTACGTCTGTCAGCCGATAGATCTCTAACACGTTCCAAGTTGTTCATCCTGAATCGGTCGTTCCTAGCTTCCCGATGTTCCCGACGTTCTAATGATCGAGATTCCGCAGCTGCTCTGCGTTCAGACCTTCGTTCTGCGGATAAATCCCTAACACGTCGGTCCAAGTCGCGTTTAACTGTTTCAGGTGCCCTAGAAAGATCAATTCTTACACGTCGACTCAACACAATTCTTCTCGTATCCTCTCGACGTTCCAAATCGTTCATCCTGGATCGGTCGCTCCTAATTTCCTGACGTTCCCGACGTTCTAACGATCTAGATTCCATAGCTGCCTTGCGGTCGGATCGTCGATCAGCGGATAAATCTCTAACTCGTCGTTCCAAAGCCCTAGCAACTCGATCCTGCGACTCTCGAGACAATCTTTCTCGCCGTTCCAAATTGTTAATCCTTGATCGCTCAGTCCTAGCTTCTTGACGTTTCGCATCGGTATGTGTTTGCCTTTCCATAGATCTCCTAGAATTCGTGACTTCCCTGATTTCCGTTCGTCGATCGCTAGATAGATCCCTTACTCGCCGATCCAGATCTCGTTCAGAAGCAACTCGTTCTCTCGATTCCCTTGCCTGACGGTCTGCGCTAAGCCGGGTCGATCTTTCTCGTCGTTCCAGATTGCTGATCCTCGATCGCTCGGTTCTTATTTCTTGGCGATTCGAATCCAGGGGTATCCTGCGTGCCAGTAGTCGCTCGGTAGAGTGATCCCTTACTCGTCGATCTACATCGCGTTTTACATTCTCGGACGATCTAGCAACACGGTTTCGGGAGAATCGATCCAGCCTGGATTGTTCCAACGATCGAGACTCGCGTCTTTCGTTCGATCCAGCGTCCAATCGACGATCCGATCGCGCCATCCTTTCCCTTCGTTCGTTACTCTCTTCTCGTCTTTCCGATCGAACAGCAGCACGGCGATCTTGATCTGACTTGGAGGCCTGTCTGGTTACTGATTGCATACGATTTCGACTGTCGGCGGTCCTAAGGGATCGATCTATCCTTTCGCGGCGAGAATCGGGAGTTTGGCGGTCCATGGATCGTTCGCGAGAATTTATCATGCTCCTTTCGCGTCGTTCTTCTACGATTGCCGATCGTTTCGACAGTCTTCGATCAGGAATGTTGTTCTGCGTTCGCGAGGTTTGACGATCCAGGGATCGAGAGTATTGTCTATTGCTTCTGGAATTAATTGAGGTCCTTTCTAAAGCCCGCGATCGAGAGTCTTGGTTTCGAGAGGATACAGAATTTCGTCGATCTTCATCGGAAACCGAACGGATCTGACGGAGATCCTTCGCCAATGATCTACGATCATCGGCGCGTCTGTCTACACGGTTTACCAAGGCTCTGCGTCGATCTTCGCGTGCGATGTCCCGGTTCTGGTTAAAGCGCCGTTCCAAATTCGGTTCTCGACGGTCCAGGGATCTAGCCCGGCGTTCTCGAACCTCTCTACGATCTTCCCGGCTAGTTTCGCGATTCAGAATCGATTCACGTCGTTCCATAGAGTGAGATCTACGGTCCCTGACGTCCAATCGATCGGTGGATCGTTCTCGCCGTTCAGAAAGCCTAGGTGCCAGAGTTTCTCGATTTTCCCGTCGGTCGACAGCCAATCTCCGTTCAGTGCTCCGGGAGCTACGATCCAAGAGTCGGGACGTGGAGCGAGCATCGATGTCCGAGGTTCTAGAAAGACGGATCGGACTCGAGGATCGCCTCAGCGATTCCTGGCTTCGGGATCTGAGTCTGGAGAGATCGGTTGTTTCTCGATTGGATAGTCTTCTCTCGGTCCTGGAATCCCTCGTCGATTGCAGTCGAATCTCAGAACTGCGATCTAGGCTCCGCGATCGAGAGATCCTCGGACTGTTTGCTAGAGGACTGACTCTTCTGATTGCAGTCTCTGCAGACGTCTTCGGAACTCTGGTCTGGTCTTCGTAGAGGTTCGAGTAAGGCATTTTGGTGAAGTAGTATGAGTTTGGACAGGCGTCGACTCTGAAAATGTATTATACAATTAACAGAGCATTGATTTTTTTATTTAGGCTGATTTTTAAGTCTTCGAGTATCCATGAATCCGAAGATATTTTTTTTCATAGAACTTTCATCCTTTTTAAAATATTTCACAATAAGAAAAGTACTAATGTTTTATTTGCTTTTAGGATGGAGAATATGCTAATAATTTTTGAGACTCTGAATTCAAAATGGAATGCATGCTGTGAGTATCACTTCTTGATTAAATGCATTTCAAGTGTATGCAAAATTAGTATTGTCTTACTCATGAGGTGCCTGATGTTCTAGTTCCGGTCCTGCTAAACTTCCTGCTCTGCCTTCCTTGTCCCTGGACACCAACCCTAACGTTAGACACGCTAGGGACACTATCAGGAGTCCGATGTACTGCCAAGCCTTCACTGGCAGCGCAACGTGTCGAGTGCGCCGCATCCTGAACACAGAATAGTATATTGGCTACCAAAAATTATAGTCGAGGACCACAGTGTAGTCAAAGGGTATGTTTTAAAGTGTAGATAAATATATAAAAATAAAATGGTAATATCATAGCAAATTTTTTTATGAGACCGAGCAATAGGTTTAGAACAAACTACAAGAGTCCCTTTTTAAAAATTATTACAGAATTCTAACACTTCCCGGTATAGTTATATATATTCCCATCATTTCTATGTTTCATAAATATTCTTTTTAATTCTGTACTTACCTGTACGTTCTCACTGAAGCAGTTGTATGTTTCCTATGGTAGATTCACCGTAGTTAGAGACTTCAACGCTCGGAGGATCGCTGTTGCTCCTTGAAGCTCCGGAGAGCTGCTGATGCTGGTAGCCCCAAGGAATCGGGCTTTTATACTCGCCGAGATCTGCCGCAATTCGATAGAAGTTCAATTCACCGCTTATCAGCGGCGACCACATGGGACCCCGTGCTCCGATACGTGAAAATCGCCGCGAATGAAATCGAATACGCCGCTATACCATGGGGATTCTGCAAACGCCTCCGTAATCGGTTAACCAGCCGGAAAATTGCGATCCTTGGACACCTGTGAAGCAGCTGATATGTCGGTTACCCGGTTGGTGAGTGGGTGAACTTCTGAAGGATTGTCCGATCGATTCGCGAACAATCTGGACCACTTTCGTTTCGAATCCATCATTGAATGTATCCTATTTTTGGAACTTCTCTACTTGTGATTTATAAAAGTACGACTGTTCCATTCAGTATGATTAATTTAAAAAGAAATTAGTTTTATACAGAATTACAAAATAGAATAACAAATAGACACTGTTTTTCATCGTTACGTAAAGAATGCAATTTGTAAGAAGTGAAATATTGAATTATTTTATAAGCTGATTGAGTTCTATTCATATTGTTTTATATTGAGTCTGTTGCGTTCAGAATGATTAATTTGTAGAGCAATTAATTTTGTAAATGCTTACGAGATAGAATAGTTGTTTAGCGGACGAGATTGTCATCTCATTGCTGAGTATATTATAGTGATCTTAAAATTTATTACATTAATGTAAAACAGAATGTAAGGTATAGAACGTGAAATTAAAAATTTTGTCAAATTATAAATACATCGTATCGATTGTTTTTTCAATGCCACTGTTACGTCGAGAGAGATGCTCTATGTCTGTCCTACTCTCTCTCTGTAAAACGCATAAGTTTGTCCTTGTCGGATACCTCCTTGCATATCATGTGTCACTAATACTTACCAGGGAATTCGAAGCTCGTCTAAAAAGTTGGTGGCACTAGCGTCGCATCTAGTCTCCTTGTCGCACACTATCTCTGTCCTTGTCTTACACATGGTAAAGATAGGGAAAGTTAGTTCACAAACTCGCCACCGTAGATGGCGCCACGAATCTCTCTTTTTAGCCTTGTCGCACAATCGTTCGCTTCTTGTCTTACACATTATGAGCATTAGAAACCCAACAATTCGTTCGATAATTCGTAAAATATGAAATTATTAAATTCTGATTTTATTAATCGTTAATCTACTAGCTTTTGGAGCATAACTTGCCGATGTCTCTGATGAAAGAATGCAAATCAATGGTGATCAGTAAATAATATAATCAATGCCAAGATTTCATTTCAAACTTTTTACAAATTTGTTTATTTTTTTATACAAAATCCATATAAAATACGGAGGAAGGTATCGTGTACAGCTTATAAATACGTTATTTACATTATATTATATTATATTATCTATATATCTATATACTATATATATAAATCGTGAGTGGGCCGTCAAAATTTTTCCAAAATTTTGTCGTCTCTCGTTCACCGGGAGAGTACTCGCTCCGTGTATATTCAATTCGACTCGCTTCAAACATTCTCAGCCTGTTTCAAACAGCCGCAGTTAAGACGGATATGTTCAATAAGTAATGTACAAAATGTTCACAGGTTTTCGATCGAGGGCGTCGCGGATTTTTCTCGGAATAAAGGCTCGTCGAGGCTTTAAAAACCGATGATCGCAGCGGTCACGATCGTTAGGAATGGGACAAGGTCGAGGATCGAGCCCCTTGTTGCTCCTGAGGGGATTCCGATGTCTGTGCACGTCGTTTCATTGACTTCTGGCAGCGCTGTGTAATTTGGGAATGTCTGGATATCAGCAGGCTGCGAATAAAACAGCAAATTAAGAGACTATTCATTTTTTAGAACTTTTACTAACTAGACTGTGGATTCGACCCATTCGTAATAAAATCCAGTAGCGTGAAGCACTTTTAATAAATGGCTACAAATCCATAGTCTACATTATAAATAAAACTCTGCAATTTTTTAGTTCAACTTACCAGTGCTAACTTATCGTCCCTCTTTCTGCAGAAGGTCATATGTCTTCCGTGGTACAGACTCCTCTCAATGGACCTAGAAAGGAGCTCCTCGGTCCAGGGTAATGCCAACATGTGTTCGGCCAATGTTCGACCTATTAAATTCAACAGATACGTTAACTTCTTGTTACAATTAATCGTCAGTTGTTTAGAACGATCTATCAAAGATGTTCAGCCAATTTACCTCTGAATTCTTCAGGTTCTTCGATGATGAGGCGTGTGAACACATTGTCATTCTCCTGCTCGATTGTGTAATCCCTAGTCGCTCTCAAGGCAGACTTAGCCACCTTGATCTGAACTTCATCAATAACTTCGCCAGGCCTAGTCGGAGGATAGATAGACAGATGCTGCTGGCCATTGTACGACATCGTCACCGAGTCAGTTCTGAAAGGAATCAGGATGATTAAAATCAAGAATCCTCTGCTTCCTTCCTTTAATTCCTGCGTTGGATGTAAATAGCTCACCTGGTGGTCAAGAAAAGCTTCTCCAAGTGGTCCATCGAAACACCTTTGAAGCTGTAGACTCCAAGGGTCTTGAAGAGGTCCTTGATAGGCGTCATGCTATAGCAAGCAGCGAGGGGCGTCCTGGGATAGTGCATCACGAAAGCTAAGCACATCTCCTGGGAAGCAGCGTATCCGCCTAACGTTGGTTTCGTTCTGTCCAGAGTGCCATAAACGCATTCGGCAACCAGCTCGTCGCCTGGAAGGACTTTCACTTCTTTCTCTAGGGTATGAGACTGCTGGTACTCGAAGTCGAAGTGATTATCCTGCACGATTCTGGGCAGTTCTTTGCCCTGACGAATATGTTTCAAACTCAAACGTCGACCAGCCAGATGCGAGTGCAGTGCGACGGACACGACGTTTATTCCGGATTCTGGGAACATCTGCGAATGCGTATTCGAAAGATTAGAGATTTATAGATTAGGCTATTTAGAATCGTTTCGTTTCACGATTAAATTGTAAGCCGAACGAAGATCATATTTCTGTTTAAATTACCGTATTCGTGCAGTGGGGAGTGCAATATCCAGCAGTGGCATACTCCCGTTGCTTCGGAGGGATCAGATGAAGGGGGCTCACGGCTACTCCGGCAACAAGAATCCCAGCTTCCTCGGGACGAAGTTTTGGAGTCAAGTGAAGCCTGACGCCACTGCTATCCAGCACTTTCTTCATGCCTGGGTTGTTATAGTGCACTTCTAGCATGTAATAGGAATCCTCGCCGTGCTCTGCGATGGGTATCCCGACGTGCTCCGGCAACCATTCTCCTGGAAAACGAAGAATCATGAAAATTCAGTTCCTAACTGTAAAATTCCAACCTGACCACGACTATGCGCGAGTATGCTAATTATTTCGTTTCTTTAAGATTGGTTAAAATTCTGAATAATATTTTCTTTTTCTTGCAGGAAAATATTACAATCGGTTAGCTTTTAATCGTTGATGTAAGTAGTATGGCGATGGATGTTTTATTAAAAGAGAAGTGAGAATGAACTATACCTGAGCTGCCACGGGCCCAAGCCAGCACCGGTTGCAGACAAGACTCCCATTCCCGGGGCATCGTCGGGCTGTAACACGGTGCCCCGACGAGCTTGGCATGTCCGCCGAGGACGGCCGCGCATTCGTACAGTATTATATGGTGTACCAGGTCCTCGTTCGCCTTCTCGATCATCGGTGTGTACTGCGAAACAAGCAATTCGAGCTGTTGACGTCTCACGTTTCGTGGCTCGTTTGGGTTCCAGGGGCCGCGCGAATTCAAGGAAGAATCACGGGGAAGAGGGCGCGTCGACGGAATACGGGATTCGTGGCGCGAGTCTGCTCTCCTCCACGGGAGAGGAGAGAGAGATACACCTTTTCAGAAGATTCCATTGACAATCGGGGAACGTTTCGGACACGGAATGACATCATTCCCGGGGGCCCTTCTTTATTCTAATGACGTCCGTCCACGCGGTGCCACGTCCGGCATGGATGACCGTGATTCGTGAAGCACATACGAATCAGGCCCAGCCTTATGGCATTCCAGCGTATTTTCAGCGGCGAGTACACGGCCAAAGGTACTCGGGAATACCAATCCGCGAGGCGCGATTCGGCGAACGGGGTCTTTAGATTCCCACGTGAAAGACAAAGGGTTCTGTTTGCTACTTGCCGTGCGTAGTATTGAAACAGGGGGTTTGCTACTAGACTGCGCACTTTGCAGGACCATATAACATGCGAACAGCGACAGCTAAGTCTCCGCGAGCTTGTACTTCAATGTACGTCGCTTTGTGATCCGTGCGAAGATTGTTCGATAAATCTTCCACCAACATTCCTACGTTTGAATTGTTAACCCTTCGCGCTCGAGTGGAATCATTAAAAATTGCCGCTGGATGAAACTTATTCAAACTTCACTGGAATTATGAAGATCCTCCCATAGATAAGGACTTAATCAATTTTTCAATTCAAGGAATGTAATAAGAATGACTTGGTATAGGGAATTAAATAGCTTGGAGTGCAAAGGGTTAAAGTAATTTGAATGATCAAGAGTAGATTAAAGAATCTCGATCAACTTACCCCGATCATATGATGCTTCTCCTTATGGGGCGCCTTGAAGATTTTGCACCAGTAAGTTGTGTCCGCGTTGTCCGAGACCGGAGGCTAAACATTAAGAAGCGAATAATTAATAATTCTGTTCATTTTTTACCCATTTGCATTTGCAAACTATGATTGTCAACTATCACCAATTATTCTACTCGCATAGATTCGACTTGATTATATTAATTTCTGTTTAGGTGTTCGCGTCTACAATAAACGTCTGGCATCGAATCGCTCGTAGAATGATGCAGGCGACCATTGGGAAGAATGAAATGCAACGAAGACAGTTCAATGCGTTTTACCTGGTGCAACTTGACGTCCCAATGCGTAATGTCCTGCGTGTGCTGCGGGGGTGAATGCGGCGCCGGTGTCTTCAGCCTGAGTGCCCTGCCGCCCCTCTTGTCCCCGGGCCAAATCGCAGTATTTAGTTCAGGGTCAGTTTGGTGCAGCGCCCAAAGGACTCGGACAGTGTCTCCCTGCAACGGCAATCGATATTTCCGGTCAGGTTTCTCGGTTTACAAGCGCTTACCGCCGTCGACCAAGTTCGTTAGAAGATATTTGAATAGGCCCGTAGGACGAAATTGCCGGATGGGAATTCCGGTGGACGACTCCTTATGCTAAACGCCTAAATATCGCCGCGGGAATTCGGCCGAGCTTGGGCCCCGAGGGCCTCTTAAAATCGCGGGCCCCCTTCGCCGTTGCCGGGCATAAATCGAACCACGGAACCCTCTCCGCGAGTTTTACGAGACTTCCGAAGCTGCACGGTAAATCTCCCGCCATCTTCGATTCCATGGAATCAGCCGGAACGGCCAGGTTCGCCGGGATCCGATATCGGTGGATTCACCTTTTTACGACTTCTAATTATCCTGCCGGGAATTACGATCGTCGCCCACTGCGCAAATATGGCTCCCTTTATGCCCGGCACAGCGAGGGACGAGCTTGTTAGGAAGCTGCTCGTCCCAACCCTTTCCGACGTCGTTCAAGGATACTCGAGGATCTTTTAAAGACGGTCAGGGGATGCTGGGAATGCTGCGGCTTTTAAACGCAATTCCAGAATTGCCCAGGATTTCTTATAAGAACCGTTTCGAGAATTAAGGAATTTTTAATTTGGCACTGAAATTATAGCGACGGTTTTTGCGAAATGGAGATTTAATTGGAGACATTGAAAATACTGTTAAGGGACCACTCCATTGAGTTTCTTTTTTAATAAGTGCAATTAATTTACACTTGAAATGCAGTTGAAGTATGCTTGGAAAAAAGGCTCTTCCTTTTTGAGAAGTTGAAGAATGCTTTGGAGAATGTCAAAGAACGTTCGACAAAGATAAAATTTCCTTTACCGATGCCATCGTGGCGGCACCATTGAAAGACATTGTCAAAGCGTCCGCCAACAGTGAATTTCTAAGAATAGAAGAATAACGTAGAAATCTCGCGCTCGAGCTTACCGTGAGCCTGTGATCCTGAGGGTCGCAGGTCTGCCAGTTCCTCGAGAAGATCACGCTGGTGTGCGTCTCGTTCTGGGAGCCGCCGAGCACCTTGACGTCCTGGGACGCGTCCGTGACCAGGGCGGCATCCGGATCCTCGATCCCGTGCGAGTCCTGAAAAAATGCAAGAAAAAAAGAACGATTGGAATCGCGAGCAGGGTCAACGGACGTGCGCGCGAGTCGCTCGAGGGACCCACGAAACCAGCCGCCGCGCCATGCCCGCGCGTTGCTCTCGAGATCGACGCGCGTTTATCGGGTCAGGTGAACGCCAGGTGTCCGCGTTCGCCGGTGCGTCGAAACTTTCTGACACGGCCACTTTGATCATCACCCTCGTCAGTACTTTCTCTCCTCTGCGCGACCAGTCGCCGGAATCCCAGCGGCCGGCACGCGATCCGGCCCCGCTTTTCGAGATTTACAGTCGAAATTTTAGTGTCAAGTGCACGCGCGCGGAAATGTGTTATTGTGTCAGCCGAAAAGATCGATGCGAACCGAAATGATGCGGATTTTTATGGTATGCCGATATTTCGTAGCCGTTTCGATTAAACTGGAGTTACAGGAGAAATACAAAAAATATCTGTTTATAAATTAATAGAAATAACTCGGATGGCATAAAGATCCGCAGTGTAGTCATTATTAGAATAATTATGTTCCCAAAAATTATTAGAACCTTCAATATATAAATAGATGACTAATTACAACTAGAGTCTATGAACCTTCCGGTGGGTCACAGAATTTACCCGAAACTGCGAAAATATATAAATAAAATTTTGTCTTCATTAAAAGTACCCTGGCTACCCTCCGAGTTCATCAGCAGCCCCTCATTTTATCTTTAATTTGCAAACGAAATAAATTAGGTCGATGCGTTATCGATCAAGGGATGTAAAAGACAATTTATGCCGCGTGCAATTAATATTTATAACGTTCCGGTGTGGATCGGTTAGGAAATGGAACATCACCGAACGGTGGCACAACGGCTGAACATGCAAAAGGGCGGTTGCGAGCGTTTGGGTCCGTTGGATTCCGATTATGGTCGGGCGCTAAAGTTCGTAAGACCCCTAAGGGAAGTCCCCTTCCTGCTCGTAATGAATCGAAATAATTGGCCAGGCGGCGTCATGCTCGCTGAGTATTTTGTAACGAGCACGTGCAGAGAGGAAACGGCGATGAAATTCGCCGGGAAAAAGGGCGGCGTTTTCGTCGGGGCTGTTTTCCTGGCAATTAGGCGCCTGTTCATTCTCTAATCTGCTAATCGTTTCGCCGGTCACATTTCCCACCTGTCCTTTCTATCTCGATCTAAATTAAACATCAACGAACTTACAAATTAACGCGTTAAATCTTGTTCGAAGTACTCATTCGCAGATGCTTTGTGCTATATATGGAACGGAGATACCGCGGAAGGGTTGAACCCGCGTTCCTAAAAATGCGAAGGATCAATGCGAAACTCTTGCCGGGCGGTTGCACAGATCTGCTACCTGAGGAAGGTCTCCGTTCGGGGCAGCCACTCGGAAGGTGTTACGGCTATTAACAAAAGAGTTTTCGGTAACAATGTCGCGGCTGGTTATTCGGGTGGGGTTTCGAAACGGGTTCCCACGAGGTTCGTGGGGGTTTTCTCATGGCATCCGGATATTCTCATCGTCGTCGCCGGACTCATTAGCGCCGCGGCCATGGCATTGCTAGATGGTGATTAAGGAAAAGAAAAAAAAAAAAAGAGGGGAGGGAAGAAGTTCGGAGATCTCGCGACGATACCTCGGATCCGACGAATCGGTCGACGAAACGTTTTAATTGCTCCGGTAAAGCGATCCCCGAGATTGTCGTAAAGGATGATTCGAAACGGGGGGGGGGGGGGGGGGGGGGGGGCGGGGGGACGAAGGGGAGAAACGATCCCGTATTCTTTCTTTCCAGCAAAAAGCGAGCTAAGCGCGGGAACGCCTCGCGATCGCCGGAGAATTATGCAAATGTGATTCGACGATGCTCGCGTAGACACCCTGGATTTCTGTAACTGAGTCACGAAACTGACAACGAGGAAGAAGCCTCCGTTGCTGTGCACGCTTCTCCCCGGCGTCCTCCTTTCGGGAACAGGTTCCGCGACTTTTGCCAGCTAACAAATGCGTCGACCCGCCGCGGTATCCATCGCGGATCTAACGATACTTGCGTTAATACCGCCGAGAAAATAAAGGCATCGAGGAGAAAGTTCGACGCGATGTGGGAAATCTCTGGATAAGGACACCCGGGTACGCGCGCGCGCGCGCCCGGAACAGGATCGCCACCTCATACTTTATTTATGACGAACGCGTCGCGATCGGAAACGCGGTTAATCAGCCGCGCGATGCTCCGCCAACTTCGGCGCGATCCTCTTGCCACTATTTTTAAATGTCACGCGGCACTGTTTTAATATTAATTGTGCCACTCGAGCGAATTGCTTGCAGCAGGGCTTGGTAGCGGCGATTTATCCTCAACACTGGAACCACTTTATAATAATCGACGGTAATGTAATCCATTTATATACTTAAGCGGTCGATTAATAACAATGCTAGTATCATCTAATAAATTTTTCTTTTTTTTGCAGATTTGTACACGGTATTATCACCGTGCAGAAAATGATCGTGCTTCTTCCTTTCGCGCGAAGTTCAAAGGTAAGACCCCCGAGCAACAGATGCACGATCGCGTAGCAGTTCGATATCCTTGGATAAAGCGAGCCGCGCGGATGCATGGGAAAGCAGGCACACGTGCGTGGATGCGGAAAATTAATTCGACGGATGTGACGTCATGGATCGGTACTCGCGTTTCCTGTGGGAGTCTCCTGAGAAACCTGTACGTATCAGAAGACTTGCCCGTTCCATCCTCTGCCGATGAGCATTCGTCGGGCGCAAGAGCGAACGCGCTAGAACTCGAAGCGAGAATCGCGGGACGAGATTCCTCGGGGATGGAATCGCGGCGAATCCGTGCGCAAACAGCGTGGATTCTTTTAACGGGGCTCAACCTTGTTGATCTTTCGGAGGAAATCCGAAGAATTCCGTAGGCATTTGTGCGCAACAATATTCAATATATTTTGGTATTTTGGCGAAGCGTGGTTTAAGTTTCTCCGATAGTTCTACGATTAGTCAAAGCATTTGGGAATAGAGTAAAAATATGGGTATAATAAATCGGTTGTTCTATTTGCAGTGGAAAGAAGATCGAGGTCTCTTAAAATGGCGGCGAATTTTCAAGATTCGACTATATTAGGCAGATTCGATGCTTTTATGGGAGAAACACGTATAGAGGAATATAGAGCACTGAAGAAATTCAAGGAAACGAATTTCGTATCGATAATTACAACCTACCAAACTTATTCAAGAGATAAAATTGCGCCTGGCTCCTATGTTTTGTATTTGGACAATGGTTTCGTTTGCATAAAAATGCGCGGTCTGGTTTTATCAGTGCGAGATGGACTCCGGTTTCGCCACCGTGTATAATGTGGTGTCGGTAAAAAGGTTCGCCGAACGAAGTGAAACGTAGGTGCTCGGCGTGGTCTATCGGCGCGATCTATCATGAGAAATAGTTTCCGATCTATATACGCGGGGCAAAAAAGAAACGGTTCCCTTTGTGGCCGTGGTGGATCGTCGCGGTTCCCATGGGCTCTCCGGAGTTCCAAAGAAAAAGAGAGAAATTCTCTCATGAGGCGCCACTAGCAGGACGGCGATGCTTGCCAGGTGTTTTGGAGGTAGCCCGGGCTCCTTTCGTTTCTCTCCTCCTCTCCTCCTCCTCTCTCTCTCTCTCTCTCTCTCTCTCTTCTCTCCGGGAGAGCATTTGCGGCTCGTATTCCTTTCCCTTTTTTCTCCGTCCTTGTCTCTACCGACGGTTCCTCGTCCTCGAGTCTTCTCGCCGTCTCCGTCTATCGGACCCGCCGAGAAATCCGACCACTTCTGTCCCTCGATCCTCTCTCTCTCTCTCTCTCTTTCTCTCTGCTCGTTCCCGTCCTCTTCTGGCCCCGGTCCTCGGCTACCTCTCCTTTTTCTAGTGGCTCTCCTTTTTACCACCTGGCAGAACAGCAGCTGGTAGCGCAAAGAGAATCCCTTCGAGGGAATAAAAGGGCCTTCCTATCGTCCTCCGGGAACTCCGTAGGAACCACCTACCGGTCACTGTGAAAGGGAGAATCGGCCGACGGCCGTCGCGCCGTTCACGTCGCCCTAATCGCTGAGAAAATGTTTGTACACCGCAGCGCGTGTCGTCGTTAACCGGGCGGCCCACACCGGCCCTTTCTTCGGGACGTCTCCACGGGCCACGCTAATTGTCCCGCCGGGTTTCCATACGCGAATCCGATATCCCGCGTACGAATCCATTTTCCCACATTCCAACGCGCGGCCCACGATCCCCACCGTCGTCGTCCACGATCCGGTTCTCACGAGACTTTTATTACGAATCCGGGAATCGCGGGGGATGAGAAATCGGTCGGAGAATAATCTCGCCGGCTTAATCACCTCGCGTCGCGATCTCGTTCGCTTTGATTAATACTTGTCTCCGCGCTATCGAATACCTGCGCCGGCCGGATCATTTATATATTCGTCCCGGCCCTCTTTGCTTCGCGTAACGACGATACGCGGGTAGAATCGAGAGAGTAATTTATTTATTGGATCGAAAATGGTCTTTAGAATTTTACTTTGAATGGAAAGCAATTTAACAGTAGAATTATCGTAACAGCCGAAATGGTTTTTGATGTTTGAATTACTAAATTTCGATGTTTAATAATTTTTAACCAACCGGTCAGCGAGGCTTGTAGTTTTATTTAAACCCGAGTTTACGATCCTGATTTTCTCGTGAAGTGAGAGGGGGTGGTCGGGGTGGCGGTTTCGCCGGGGCGGCGATGATATTTCAGCCCCGGACAAATTATGCATGAACCGGGCATCCACCGCGGAATCATTCACCTCCTGTTCCCATAAAGGTGCGTAGATATCCTTCAGCGTGTCAAGGTACGAGTCGATCCGGTTCTCACGTGTGTCCCGCGAGCCGGGGGAAGGGTGCGCGGTTACGCGTAATTACGCTCGCCGGCTCGTTACGGCTCAACGTGCCCGGTTTTACGAGCGTATACGGAATAATAATCGAATTAAAATCTAGTGGAATCACCGGTGTCAAGGTCTCGGCCGCTCCTCTCGCCGCCTCGTCGTTTTTCGAGCGCAATTTGTATTTCAGCTTTAACGAGCGTCCCTACGAAATGCTTCGTCCTGCAGGACGATGGGCTGCACTTTCGCGGTCCTAAACGTCGACGATTCAATATCTACGTTTCCGTATCTCTTTCACAGGCTTTCGCGTTCCTTCGGAATTTCTAACCTAGGTTTAGGCTCGTGTCTTCGTTAATTTGTGAAATTAGGGAAAGACGTCTTAATATTATATTTAAAGAATTGATAATATACTAGGTTGAGTTATGAATAACTTCTGATGCATCCAGGTGGAATCTATTTTTCCTATTATTAGTCAAGGTTTTATTACGAATTTTTGCTTTTGTAAAATAGATAAAATATAATAATTAAAAGCTGATAAAGAAACAGAAATTATTTATGAATCGACCTACTCCAAAGACTAAAAAACTCGTTCAAAGACTAAATCAAGACTGAATTAAAGCTCCTATAAACCGTTTGAAAAATTGCGAAAAATTGCGTTGATTTCTAGCCGGCGCGAACGGCGAGATCATTGTGCGTGCGTCGCGCGGCGTAAATCATCCTTTAGAATAACGTCGACGCGCGCGTTCGTACGCGAGATTCATGCAAGAGGATAGGCCGAATTTTATGCTGTCCGCGGACACACGGCCCCCTTTGGAAGCGTTAAATAATTGCGAGGCGTGAATGTTATCTCCGCAACGATCTTCGGCGGTCCCGCGCGAATTTATCGCCGCAGAAGCCGCTCGAGTTATTGGAATCGGCTTCCGCGAACCAGTTTGGCGCCGGTCCGAGGCACCGGTAGTGCTAATTCATGTCTGTTTTCTGGGCCCTGCCTCGAGGCGGATCGAGATACCCGCTGGAAGGACCAAAACTTTCGACCTTTTCCCCGGCCGTGGTATCCCCCCGGATGCTACCGATTCGAACCGTAGAACACCGATTTTTATACCGTACAGCGACGTCTAGACTCCCTGATAATTATACACCGTCGGACGGTCGTCCACTCTAAGATTTCGCCGAGGATCGAAATCAATCGGGCGCCAACCCTTTCTCCGGGAATCGTTTAAACACGCCCTCTATTCATTATACCGCGTGCTACACCACACACACACACACACGCACTCTCTGTCTATTACACCGGGTAGATAATTTCAGTCGACTATACGCCTCTTGCTACATCGACACTCTGACGTCATCGATGCCATACGTTGTTGCATTGTAAATGTTGCGTAGGATTTTATTTTTACGTGTCTCGAGAGCTTGACAAGTGGTTGGATAATTTACTCGTCGAAGCCATAAGTATTGAAACAAGACACTCGATATTCAATAAAATATACATTGAGGTTTAGAACACTGCTCAAAGAAGTTCAAGCATTATTAACGATTTAACATTAACAAGTTTAATAAAAGAAGAGAAATAAATTTAATTCTCGAACAAAATGCCGAACATCCGATAAAAAGTTCGCCAAAAGGGGGTGAAAGAAATATGGCAGCGGATTTGGTCCCGGATCGTCGTAATCGTCCCGATCTTCGCGCAGATCCCCGGCGTTTCCCTCGGCCGCGATGGCCGGCCGTACGTCTCAATAGCTGGATAATCATATTCCGATAAAAAGCGGCTCGTGAGAATTCAATTCGTATCGGGAGAAACCCGACGCGCGCGCGAGCAGTCTCTGCCCTGCTCCAGAAACCCCGAACGGGGTTTTGCTCATCAATAATGCATCTCGAAATTTGTCTACGCCGGGGATACAGCGCGCGGGTTGTCGTAAAATAGCCGGGGATTTCGAACATCGGAGTCGGATTACAAGAAGGAGAAAACGCGGACCGGTATTGCCGGCGAAGAACGACGACAAGAAACCGCGCGGTATGAGCTCCGCGCGAACCTCCCGTTCGGCAAATAGCATACAGGGTGTCCGCAGAAATCCTGGGAAACACTTACGGGAACGTCAGCAATTTATTCGGAATTTTTATCGGAAGATTAAACTATTAAATATTATATTTTTATTTAAAGTAATGGAATTGAGACACTTCTTTTGTGAAGTAAATGATTGAAACTCGACGCGTCGATATCTTTTCATAAATCAAGCGGTTTTTGTAAATTTAACTTCAGTGACTACAAAATATATCTTTTTAAAATAAGTATAATCACAGTGTTGAATTAAATAAGACTTCGTTCCAGCCGATGTCTCAATAATTATCTGGATTGTCGGCAATCCTCGAGTTCCTATTTAACCCTCGCGTTCAAAAACTAGTTGCGATCATGTGAACGGAGTTCAACCAATCGGGTTACCGTTCGCCTAAGGATGTAATTAAAAGCCCGCGATTGCCCTGAAAAATGCATAACTGCATTCTTCGTCATTATTAAATACCTACGCGAGAAAGACCATTTATATTTACTGTAGCAGACTTATATTTCCTGACAGCGGAATGAACTTAATAAAACATCTATAATAATTAATAGATCACGAAACAATACGTTACGAATTGAAATTGGTTTATAACGTAGTTGATGCAGTGTAGAAAAATGCAACGATCGAGCCAGTTTAATGGAAACGTTTTTTAACAGTTTACCAACAGCTATTCCTTCGATTTCTCGCGAGGATCGGTCGCAGTGCATCTCCGCGCCGCAAGTAGTCAGTTTCCAAGGGCCGTGAATGCGCTTATTAACCGTGAAAGAGGCTTAGAAAGCGCCCGTAAAAAGAGAATGACCTACGAACTCCGGCCTGCAGTTGCACAATGGGCATATGCGTCGCCGGCCACGGGACTAATCTTAATCCGTGAAATATTCTCCCTGCTCGGATGAAATTGAGCCTCGCGTTCTCTCTCTCTCTCTCTCTTTCTCAATCTCTTTCTCACTCCTCCTTTCGTCCACCGATCCGTGGAGACGGTAGAGAGGGATATCCCCCGTTCTCGGATCGCGATATAAAGTGGTAAGACCACTTCGGCGAGCCGCAGCGCGAGGAAAAGCAGTATGATTTACACGCGAAAGCGCGCCGGTGGACAAATTTTTGACGTCGTAAAGACATCGACACTGCTCGCCGTGATCCTACGATGGAATTCCTTTACACGGGATGCTCGCGCGTTCTCTCTCACGGGGTTAGAAAATTTACGGTGATCTTGATAAGCGACCGATTATATTAATTGCCCGGGAACACGGGCATTCGTGGCTATTCGAGAATTGGAGACTCTATCGGTCAATCTTAGGCGAGACGATCTCTAAGAGGGTAAAATTCTCCCCTGGAGAGGTCTCACCGTTTACACTCGAAGATATTTCGAAGATTTCTATTGTTCCTCGATTTTGATTCCTTTTCTCCTGTTTAAAATCGTACACTTGCGATACACTTCAATTTTTAGCAGCTCATTAAATAAAAAGAAAGTAAAGTAAACATTGTGTGAAATTACAAGTATAGTGTCTCGGTTATAATGAAAATATATGGTAGATTAATTTAGAATTTGTCTTTTATAGAATATCACTGCATCGTCGTACCCTGGTTGAAATTATCAAGTCTCGATTTGAATTAATTGAGTCAATAATTTTTGTAACAAGGATCCCCGATCCAACGACGATACAGTACCTGCTGGCTCGACTTTCTCGAGACCGGCGAGCAAGTGATTCCGATAGCGGCGTCAGGTACCACGCACCCGGTTTATCGGAATTAGATCAACCCCGTGAAACAGTTCAAACACCGTCCACCGATTAAGATTACAGCCATACCATTTCTCATGATACAGATTATTCCCATTTGCCTCCCCGTTCGCCGGCCAATAGCCGGCGTCAGATTAAAGTCGCGTTCCCACGGTTATCTGGCGAGGTGGTTTCGTCTCGGCGCTCCCTCATCTTCCTTATCTCTGGTTCCCCGGTTTCCCTAGTCGATCGCGTCGCTCCGAAACAGCCGTGTAAAAAGGGGGGGGACGCGACGAAATATCTAGCCGCCGACGAGAAGCGGTCGGGAGGTTATGTTATAGGGGGGGCTTGTCAAATCGGTGAGCCAAGGTAGCAGGGAACACGGTAATTCCCCGCGGACCACGGCGCGGCAAGAAAAGGGGGGAGAGGCCCGGGGATGAAAGTCGGATCGAAAAAACGAACGAAAACTGGTTGCGCGCCGCGTAAAAAAGCAACGCGCAGGTTATGTCGAAGATAATGAGAAAAAAATCGCGGCGAAATGAGCGGACCCCGGGAGACGTGCGCAAGCTTCGCTTCGTCTATGCGCGGCGGCGGCGGATCCCTTTCGACCTCCGAACAGGAGAAGACGGACGGATCTCGCAGATTATCTGCACTTCGGATTCACTTTGCCGAACGCACTCTTCCACCGTCCGTAATAAATTACGATCATAATCGTGGTACGTGCGCGGCGAGCCGACCGCCTTGAATAACATTAGCGTTCCTAAATTTCCTGCGGTTTTGTCATTCGGCGAACCGTCCGACTGGCATTCCTTGTCAGAATATTTCAAACTGAAATTTTTAGAATTTAATTTGCGACAGTAGAAAGGCGAAGCACCCTATTTACCTCTGGCGTCTGTTTTAGAAGAAATCTTTACCCCCAGCTGCGAGTGCCGCAACCTTGAAAATAAACCTTAGATGCATCAGGTCCAAGATTGGACTACTGGAACTACCAAGTACTTTGGAGTTGATAAAAAAATAATAAATAAGAAGAACAGCAGAGAGAAGTCTCCTGCTCCCCAGCTGCGAATGCTGGGTCTCTAGGAACCTTCGAGTACCCTAACTTTTGTCAGCACTGCCCTCGACTCGTATTTAAAATTGTACAAGAGTCTTGAAACTTTTATGAACCGAATGAAGTACCATCAATTGACTTTGGAGTTTACCTGGGCGGCTAGAAAATAGGTGGAACACCTGTCCTTCGTCAGAAGTATCCCGAAGGTTCCGAGAATGTCGTTCGCAGTCGAAACAGACACGGCGTGAACACTGGAATCGCGATTTCCAGGCCCGGACGGTCGGAAGAGAGGTTTCCTGAACCGTTCCCGCGGCAATGGCCACGGGGTCCGTCTCTGAATGCAGTTCCAGGGGTCCCAGAAGCGAAAGGTATCACGTGTCGGTCGGTCGATCGGATCCTGGACCACTTTTCGCCTTTCTTTGCAACGATGCTCAAAGATTCGCGCAGCCGCCGCCGCCTCCCCCCGCCGGCGTGTCTGGAGGCCTTGACTGGGGCCCCTCTGGAACCAACTCCGTGAGCCCTGGACACAGCATGCCCATGCCGGCGGGGCCCGTCTCCTCTCTGCTTCCACGGGGCCGGCGGGCCCGTGTGTTCGTCACACGCTCAGTCACGCAACGTCTCGCACACTATCTGCCCCCCCTAAAACCTTCTCCTCCCCGTTAGCTTCGTACCCCTGTGCGCGTCCACGTGTTCCTGCGCCCGGGGGCCCTGTTAACGTGTGCGCGGCACACCGACGGGGCCCCGGATGCCTCCGGCGATATTCCCCCGCAGGCCCGGGCCCGCGTATTCGATTTTACACACGGTTTTGCGAGTCCCCGCGCGATATCCGCTCGCGACGAAACGCATAATTGAACGCGCGACGCTAATCAATTCTTTCCTGCGCACTCTGTCCTCTCCGCGGACGTGGCCATTGTTTTCGCTCGAACAGAATGGAACAACTGTATTCGACGCGAGTAAAAGACACCTGCGATTACCGGACAAAATAATATCGACGCATGCGATTCAACCAGCAGCTATTTAATCAGCTTCGAAGTCACAAAGCGTTCAGCTCGATAGACTTTTATTCCCAGAAATTTATTGGATAATTAGCGTCGAATGTTATTACCACCGCAGCTGTAAATCTTGGGTTCGTTCGTGTAGGTAGTGTTTCAGTGCACTCTGATTTTACGTAAGTACCCAATAAATGAGAATTGTGCGAGGGATCGGCGATAAATACACCGGACGTGGCTCATAATTATTCCAAGGACAGTGCGTTTACGCTATCCCGTGATATCCACGATAAAAATGACTATTTATTGTAGCGATCAAACGATTGTTTAACCGGCCGTCGCTACGCTGCAATTCAATCCGTTTTATTAGCTCGGATATTACTACTAGATGTACAAAAATAGAAACGCGATTGCAAAATTCGAATCCAAGTGTTGAAAGGATTAAGAAGGCTGTATAATTAATTTCTGGCTAGAACAATCGTTCTAAATATTTCTAATTCAATAGAGGATGGAGTTTAAGATTTCAGGCTTGGCAAATTGGCGAAATAGGTCCACGTTGGGTCAGCCAGCAGGATTAATTCGCGGCTAAAGGGTGGCTGGAAGAAAGTCGGACGGAGAGTCTCTCTCTCCGGCTCGCTCGGCGGACGTAAATTTATCACAACTTTATCTCGACCGGTGGAACGCTGGACGTTCGTTAATTTTCTACCGGCCGTTCCGAGCGGCTCCTCTCCCACCTGCGTTCACCATTCGGTTACGTTCAGGCCGTTTCTTTTTTTCTTTTTTTTTCGTCGTGGTCGTCGTCGCCGTGGACAAGGGCCAGGTAAATCGAGCCGTGGAGAAGAGAAGAGGGCCCGTAGAGAACGCGTCGTTCCCTCGCGCGCTCGCGCGCGCGCCCCCGGTTTGGATTTCAAATAATTGCCAATTTGACTTTACGACGTCGTCCCGCCATCTTTCAAGCCGCGACTGATTTACTGGAATTCTTCTGTCTATTCATTTGTCTGTAGGATCACGCGTGGGACGATGAAAACGCCACGGCTCTCCTCCGAGCGTCGTTTCCTGAATCGCGACGATCCTTTTGGAAATCCCTTGAAAATCGTCTACCTCGCCGAAGCCATCGTACCGCCTCGCTCTCTAAGATCGCACAGTTCTTTTGTCTTCGTGGAATCGTTAGCGAATTCTACGTCTCGTTTCCCCGGCGATCCTCATTTCGAAGTCGCGGTAAGTAATGCCGGGCGCCCCTCCTCTTAATACATTCAGTCTACCGGGCAGAGCGCGGCTGGTGACTTCAATGCCAGCGCAAGCGAGATTAAATCGCGGCGGGCAGTTAAGCGTACTTATTGCAAATTCCTCGTACGTTCGTTTTTAACCCGGCGTGCCCCCGGCCGCATTTAAAAATAGCATAAACTTTCTTATTGCGATCGGTACTACCGGTTCTCTCGCGACCTTTTTTCTGCGGGCTCTAATTGCCGCGCAACGATCGGGAAATTTATAGTTATTATAGTAAACGTATGCTGGGAGCAGATTTTAAGCAAGCCAGAGCTAAAGTATAATGATCTTTGTAGTTTCTCTCGGATGGTATCGTGTCGGAATAAAAAATACCCCGGTGTGTAATTTTGTAAATTGTATCGAATATTCTCTGCTAATTGATTAACGAAAAATTTCACTGCGAACGAAAATTCTCCGAACGAAAATTGACCGCCGGGACATCGAACCGCGGAATGAATTCCGCGATTAATTAGAAATCCATTAAATGCGTCCGGCGTATATCTTGACTGGGACGGTGTGAAACAAAAAACTTCGCGTGCGTCGGCCGAGCAAAATGGCGAACGGCGACGGGCCGTTGGAAAAAGGCTCGCAAACAATTGACGGACGTCTCGCCCTGTCCACGGATATAAATTTAATTAAGATTAGGAATTCGGAGAAGGCGGACGGAGCAGGTTCCGATAACCAGTTCCTTTTTTAATCCTCGTGTTGCATCTCCTCGGAGCGGAAACCCCGCGCGCGTTCACGTCGACTCTTAAATACTCCCGAGTTTTTTTCTCATGGTACAAAGTTATCTCGTTAGTAATTTATGCGATAGTTAAAAGCGGCCGGGACAGGGAAACCGAGGGATGAAGCGAGGCGAAAGGTATCGGAAAAAGAAAGAGAGAGAGAGAGAGAGAGAGAGAGAGACAACGGCGTTCATGAATAGGCAAACGATCGGAACGGGACCAAAAATCGAGACGGCTGAGAACGCGACGCTGGAGAGCTTTCCGTTCTTTTTTCCTCTGCCGGTGCCGCTATTATGCATCGTGACGAGAGGGAAATCGACTCGGATCTCCCATGACGCGTTAATTAAACGGGCCTCATTAATACGGATCGTGGAGAGCCGGAGTCGCGATCCCGGGACCCTCTTCTCGGAGGATTTCGTAGTTCGGTGCCGGGAGAGGAGAGAGGCCGATATACCTTAACCCGCGACGGGCTCTTTTGTTTTTCCTGCACGGCCACGCCGTTCGTACAGCTTCGCAGATCCTTCAGACTGCTGTTTCGACCTCCCTTTCTGGCTCGGCCGCCTTCTTAATC
Organism: Augochlora pura; assembly: GCF_028453695.1. NCBI lineage: Eukaryota > Metazoa > Arthropoda > Insecta > Hymenoptera > Halictidae > Augochlora > Augochlora pura. Next base: position 25,351,233 of record NC_135775.1, on the reverse strand, counting down.
TTCCTTTAATTCCCTGGCTTTTCGTTTCTTTCGCTCCTTTTTCATCTCGGTTTCTTTTCGTCCCTCCTTTTCGTCGTCGCCGTCTTGCTGTTCCTCTTCTTCTGCTTCTTCCATCCACCTCCTCTCTTCTTCCTCGTTTTCTTTGTTGGCTCTCTCTCTCTCTCTCTCTCTCTCCCGCCTCCCCCTCTCTCTCTCTCCCCCATCTCGCCCTCCTTTTTTGTACTCTTTCGATCTTTCCCCCCGCGGTCCCCACCACCACCCCCCTCGGCAAACGGGGCCCTCCTTTTCTTCGCCAAGCTCGATCGCACGGCGACGAGGATCCACCGTCGATAGATCTCTCCGGCTGTCTCGGCTCACCGTGCCCCGGCAGAAAGGATCGCGAAAAACTCGCCAGTCCATTAAACATCCTCGGCGTCGCGTCCTCTTTCTCGGCCCCGCGACCTATAGCCGCGCGCGTTCGCGATACGTCGCTGGGAATCCTTTATCGATTTCCCAGCAAGTCCTCTCCACCGGGTGGATCGGTGAAAAATAAAATCGCCGCGGCCGGCACCGAGAAATGATCGCGGATCGATATCGGCGCGGCCGCGGCATCGGCGGAAAACGAGTTCTTCCCACGCGATTAACGCCGCCGAGAGAGGACGGCGGCCGGATCGACTTTCCCGGGCCGGATCGCTGATTATTCTCACGCGTCCTATGCTAATTGCCGATTAGAATATCCGTGCGACGAATGCAATCGCGTCGGGCGTCGAGGTGCAAATTGATTTCTCGATCGGTGTTCGACGCCGCAAAAACGACCGCACGCTGGTTACCCGGCCGATAATTTATCGATACTTCGATCGGTTTGCTGCGAATCGGGGACCTCTTTGCGATTCGTCGACGACTCGATGTCTCGATCCACGAAAGGATTTAATTGACGAATATTCGAGCGATGAAATATTTAAAATAAAAGAGAATATTTTAGTTACTATATTTAATAAAGATATCATTTCATAGAGAATAGGTGTCTTCCAGAATTAAAAGATGCTATCAACCCCTTTCGATTTAGAATAAATAATTGCATTCCTATTTAGCAGACTGTGTGCTAAATCTTCGTCGGATTCGTTGTCGCAGGGCGAGGGGTGCTTCGCACCCGTAGCCTGCGCCGAAAGGTCCGCGGCCGAAAGTAAAACAGAACCGTGGCTAATTAAAAACTCTCCCGAAAACGGGGAGGACCACAAAAGAAGCCAGATTTACGGCGAAACCCTGTATTCTCCTTAATTACCGTGGCGAGTGGTCCGCCACCAGACAAAGAGCCACAAATTTAATAGAGGACGCGCGATCTTTTTGTCGAAGCCCGCACGGTCTCGGGCCTATCGATCACGGGCTCGAATACCTCCGCGTCCAGTCCCTCATCGATCACCCCAAAGATCGAGATCGAACCGTCCACGAGAAACAAGAATCCACGAGTGGAGTCGGCCAGCGAGAGAAGTTCGACTCACCAGTAGATTGACGGTGCCGGTGTGATCGTCCACCCAGGCGAGAAGAATATCGGCCCCCTTCATGTGGTTCTTCTCGTTGAAGCCGATGCCGACGTAGCCCAAGGTCTTCGCGGTAACCTTGAACGTAACCATCTCCTCGTCGGAAGGGTCCCATTCAAGGACCACCTCGCCGTCGTCGTCCAGCTCCTCGTGCCTGGTGAACTTCGGCTCCTTGACGCTCCTCCTCGGCCTGTTATCGATGGTCTCTTGGGGATCCACGTACTTGCCGGAACGAAAAAGCTTGGCCAGCTTCGCGGTCGGAGGGATGTACTTTTTAGGCACCCTGTCCTTGGATTTCGGAGTTCTCTTCAGGATAGGATCGTCGAAGAGGCTGGGACGAAGGGCGTCGGAGTCGATCACCTCGAACTGAGAGTTTCCCTCGACTTCGACGTCAGCTTGCAGCTCCTCCGTCTGCGTGGTCTCTTCCCGGAACTCGGACATGGACTCCAGGTTCTGTCTGACCTCCGTCGAGCTGTCGTTGGACCTCGAAGAGTTCTCGCTCGAGAGCTCTATCTCGAAGGTGTCCATAGTCTCGTTGCTTCGTAACGTTGTCTCTTCGGGGTCCACGCTGGCGACTCGGCTGCGATTGTTGAGCAGCTCGTGCTGGCCAGCTTCCAGGTTCTCTTCTTGGGAATTGGGGAAGTCAAGACCGTCTTCTCCGTAAGGCAGCTTCCTCTTCGCCTTCCATTGCGAGTACCAGTCCTCGTCGACGTCCAAACGCTGCTTCTTAAAAGTGCCTACTCGCAACACCGGCTCTCTAAGGCTCCGCTTTATCCTGGAGGAGAGGTCCTTCGGGTGGTGTCTGTTCCTGTAGGCCAGGGTCCTCATGGTCTCGTCCATGTGCTGGACGTACAGGTCCAGCAGGTCACAGCTGGCCGTCCAGCAGATGGCCAACGTCACCAACAGCCTCAATATCAGCATCTTCGTCCTTTGCAGTCTGCTCCTTGATCCTTCATACGATCGCTGGATCACCGTTGATCGTTTGCTCTCCCGATCACCTCGAAGCCATCCAGGCTAGCAGTCCTTTCACTACGAACTTCAAATCTTCAAGAATATCTTCATAATCTTTGGACGAATCACAGAAATGAACTTTACGTACGTAGAAAATTTATAATGGTACTTTCGACATGATTACGCGACAATAAGATAACAATATTGCTCACACGCGATTCCCAACTTCCACGATTAGGATACCGGCACGATTTCTGTGAGGAAATTCTAGTCACTGGATGCACGAGACTCCGCAGCGATTCCCTGACATGTTACGCGTACGACAGTTGTGCCGGGACTAATTTAAGCACGCGGCTGCCGTTCCGTTGCCCCTGCAGATGCTTGCAGCTGCTTACCTGCGCAGGGCCCCGGGAAGGGGACCGGCGCAGCCTCGGCTCTGCTCTTTTCGGCGCCCCTCCATTACCCTGTCTGGCCCCGAGCGACAGTCCGGCTCCCAAGGCGTTGTTTTTCGGAAAACTTGCCTTATTGGAACAACACTCTGCGAAAAGATAACGTACAGATTTATTAATCAATTAACAGCTTAATTTTTGGAAAGGAATCAGCCGACTTTCAGGCAACTATAGAATTGGGAGCAATATTATACCAAAAAAATTTAGAGCTTCTATTATCTGCGTAATTTTTTGCCTTGATAAAGCTAATGATCGTGTACCAAGAATATCAACTCTAATAGTTCCTGCAATGCTGAAGTCATCGAACGCTGTCTCGTGCTCGAGATACTCTTATTTGTCGTAACCGCATAAAATCGATTAGAAAACGAATGTTCAACATCGCGTCCATGTTTATTAAGAACCCGTAGATCGCTAGAACCGCAGGTACCAATTGTGAATTGAAATGATGGGAAACGGAGCGTTTAAGGCCCATAACACCCGTCCAGCCAGAGGCAAAGGATTTCGAGAGGCATTTAACGATATTGGAAAACCGGGGCGCAGTTACAGTAGACCGCTGAACGTGCAATTTGCAGCTTAGACCGATGCTGATTATGCGTTTCCACGCCGGGTTCCGAGTAGCAATGCGAGCCCGACAAATGAGAGAGCCTTTTGTAGGGAACGAGCATCCGAAAGGAAGAGGAAATCGTCACACCGTCTGAACAGCTCTTCTCTCCTCTTATTACTGACGCTTCGAAGCCTATTCTATTCTGCTAGACAATTTGTTGCAAAAAACCATGCTGCAGTCTGTACACAATAGGTGATCATCGCTTCGATTTTTTTCGACTCTCGAAGAATACGTCAAGATGGATAGAAAGGCTCGACTCTCGTTTGACTTCGCGAAACCACCAGAAAGATAATATAATTGCTTGTCGTGTTTTATGAACATCAAACAATCGACCTTTTTTATATTGATCCGTGGCTTGGCTTCCGGGGAAGGAAGCCGATTTCTTTTCGAATTGGAAGGAAACGGAAAGATCGCGAAGGAAAGGCTCGGTGCTGCTTCCTGCGGAAGCCTTTTTTCTGAAACCGGAGACGCATTTATCAGCACCGGTGGTGGTGTTCCAGAAAGAAACGAGGGGCTGCGAAACAACTGCGGCAGATGTGAACTCTTGGCACGCGCCCTTCTGTTCCCAGTGACTCTCATCCTGTTTCCCTTGGGACACGAACCGATCCTTTCGAAATTCATCTAATACCAGACTCGAAAACGTTTCTAATATTCACCTGGAATTATAAGAAAACTGTAGGAAAAATTATACGCATTATACCCGATTTGATTACCTGTCAAATATTGTTTTAAATTGAAGATGCCGGATCAAAGGGATGACGCATACATTGCGAACGCCTTTCTCGAATTTTCTAGTCCACTGATATTGTATATAGAAGTAAAACATCAGCAAACGTTCGTGTAAATTTTCAAGTCGTTTCTTCGTCTGTTTTGACTCTTATTTTAATTTAAGATACTCGATTTTTCTCTAATGTCGATGGTAATAAATTTTAAGTACGAAGAATTTGGTTGGAAGCCATCGGCACTGATCGCACGCATCGCATGCGATCGTTTCCGACCCCAGAGAGGATTCTGCTTGGAATCCTTCGAATATCGTTCGCCCTACAGCCGCGTTAAACGCATTATTATTCCTAAGCGTCCGCACGCGCGCTCGGAAGCCAACTGTATCGAGTTACTTCCTGTGACTGGCATCGAAACACTATACCCCGTCGAGGAAGGGTTACCGATCCTCGTTCCTTCCTGATGGGATTCGACGTCGATCGATACGAAATCTGCGAAGTGTTGCAGCCGGCCCGCTAACTTCGAATATGGCGGGCGCTTGGCAAACCAAACACACGTTTGCCAATATTGACCGGAGATACAGCACCGCCAGGTGCGATTCTGCTCGAGGGAGAATCGGAGGCAGAATTTGTCGGCCTACTGATTCGATAAGTCATAAATTTGACGATCGTCGACAGCCACGTCACGCCATCAAATTAATTAGCTTCTGCTATCGATTCTGCTGCGCGAGTTTCACGTTTCCTTCTCAGCTTGTTCGATGCAAGAACGTATTAAACAGGAAATCGGGTTTCCCAGAAGTTTCGTCGGTCAGGTATCATGCATTGTCCAACCTAGAAGATTCTTTTATGCGAACAGATACGCGCGTACACGCAACCGTCGCTCGAACCCAGCCGACCATGTTCCTTGCATTATTCTTTGTTCGCAGGAATTCGAGGATCGATCGGGATTCATGGGACTCTTTCACTACGAGGATATATTCTGAATTCCTTGAAGCGAGTGCTGGCTACGTGGACACAGTCTCTTCTAAACCGCTCAGGACTGGCAACAAGATTTGCGAACCGGCTCGAATGTCGCCATTGGATTCGGCGGGACATTCTACTGTTCAGATTATCTTCTTCGTTTCGTATTCCTAAAAATTCCGTATATTATTTTCTGCTTTTGATCCTTCGAAATACGATTTCTTTCGCAGCTACGTTGATTATCAGTACCTCGTCCTTAAAGATTTTTCTATCGGCAGATTTCCACAGCAATCGATCGAAGCCTAGCTAGACGAGGCATATAAACGGTCGTAGACCGTAGCTAGCAGTTTTCAGTGGAAGTCCGAGGCCGTAACGCACAGATGTTCGGCTCATCTGCCCTCTGGGGCGGCTAGAACGCGCCTAGGCGATAAAATGAACATTCCCGACTGGTTAACTTGTCGCATCTGCCAATCGGCCGGCGAAACTCGAAGAGACAGATGGTGTGGACGCAAAGGAAAGTTACTTAAGCAGGTGTAGCCGAGCACGCGACAGGTGAACGCCGCGAGTCTCCTCAGCCACCGATACTTTTAAAATCGAAAATAAACCGGTGGCCGAGGGCGGGGAGGAAAGGGGCTGAGAATCGAGCTGGACAACGTCTATCGGCGACAATAACTGTAAAACGTTTCTAAATCGTTCGCATTGAATCCCAATCGGAATACGAACGAGCTCGGAATCCGGGATGGATTGGTTCCACGGTCTTTGTACAGGCGTCGCGTTCGTGCTTGCGATAAAAATGACTCGGCGTTCGCTTCTTATGTCGCGCGCATATCGCGGAGCTTCGGTTTTTCCCAGGATGACGAGATTTCCGAGCCGATACCGTCGCTCCTCTGGTAAATAACCCACGCAGAGGACGACGAATAATTTCGCCAGCGGAATACTAAATGCCGCTTAATGTTCTCCAGTCTGAGTCCCTGAGGAGCTCTCCGAGTTCTTCGCGGTGGACACTGTTGGCAACGATCAACGATTTTGATTTCATTCGAATCTTTATGGTCTCATTGTAGATTGTGTTTCAATCGACTTTGAAAATGAATAAGAATATTTTTTGATTGTATACATTTAATTGCCTGGAACGATATTTCCAGATCTGCATCACCGAATGGCTTCGAACTCGTTAGGGGCTTACAGTACACCTGTCGCTGCAACCGGTATCGCGATCATGGTGAAATAATTTTTTTAATCGAGTTTATGGCCCTCAGGAAATTAAAAACTGGATGATAACCTGAAATGCTTATCATTATTTTAATTATCTTCGGCGACATAAAGAACGAGAAACTTGTAAACTGGATACTTATTATACCGAAATCTGTTAATAAATTCATATTTTTCTAGAAAAAGAATTTTAAAGACAACTTAGTATATTATCTTTTAAATTGGATCAGTTAACGAGGTTGTCAATAATTGTGATGTATGGAAAGAAGCTTAATAATTACCTTTTAAGTTATGATTCCTTACAATAATATTATAAAATATCAGTTACTTCTTGTGGACTAAAATTAACAACAATAGGTTAACCTCTTCATTTCACATTTTAGTAAAAACCGGAAGTGTACTGCTAGCGAAAACATATCACGTAGATAATCGGAAAATCTAACTGACCATTGTTAAAAAATGAAGATTCCTTCCTAACCAGCATGATTCGTATCCAAGAAAGATACGTTGAGGGCAGCACAAGCAAAGCGACAATAAATTGGCTTTGCGTTTGTAAACGAAAGCTGTTGCATCGTGTATTTCGTTAGGAAATAAGATCGAAGAGGAACACGCGATACATGTTCCAGCAGCACTGACGTCCAAATTTAGCTCTATAAGTTAATAACGTTTGAGCGGCATTACTAGTCATGGTTCGGAATAGCGACAAGTAAGTTAACAACTGATATTCACCATTCTTTTAAGGTTAACTACATTCGGTGTGTGATCAAGTATACACTCGTAATTCGATTGTTCTATTTCACATAGAATTACGTATTATTTTAATTGTTCCGTATACCTTTCGTTTTCTCTGCGAAATTATGCCATTTTTCTGATGCACCGTTTTCCAGGGACAGGCATCACAGACGACGGTCGCGATCAAGATCGAGATCTCGGTCGGCCACACCGGAAAAGAAACGGCGACGGTCTAGGAGCAGAGATAGGGACAGGGATCGAGACAAGGGACGACATCGGGAAAGAAGAAGCCGGTCTAGGGATAGGGACAGGGACAGGGGCGACAGAAGAGAACGCTCCGAAAGGGACAGAGATCGCGACAGGAAACGGTATATTATAATTAGACTTGTTTCAGCGTACTAAAAAATCTAGGATATCCAGTCAATGTAATTTGGTCCATTTACCAACCTAGTAACTTGCTTTGATTGTTTCTGGCAATACAATCTTAGCGAAAGTTACTCCCAGTTGCTGTAAGATTTGAGATACTTGTATTAATGGAATAATCAGTTAACATTTATTGATTGTTCTCGGTATGCTAGTGGAGACAGTAAAGAAAAGCGTCTTACAGGCTCAAAGTCCTCACGTTCAGGCAAAGATCGCTCGAACAGATCTCGATCCAGAGAGAGAAAGGAGAAGGAGAAGGGTGACAGTGATGAGTTGCCATTCGATCACACTAAATTGGACAAGGTAATTAATTCTTAGTTTCTTTTATATTTGTTTTCTGGTTAATTAATATTTCATTTGTTCCTGCTCTTTCCTGCAGGAGGAAGAACAGAAAAGATTGGAATTGGAAATGCAAAAGAGAAGAGAGAGAATAGAAAGGTGGAGAGCAGAAAGAAAAAAGAAAGAGCTGGAAGCCACGAAGAAAGACGGTAAGGCATCCATTTTAGCAAATCTTCAGCTGCCTATGAAAAAATGGTCCCTCGAAGACGATAGTGATGAAGAGACTCCCGTTGTTCAGAACAGCAACAAGGAAGTTAAAGAAGAAGGGGACATGAAAGAGGAAATCGAGGAAGTTAAGGAAGAAGCTAAAGATGACGAGGAGGAAGTCGATCCTCTGGACGCCTTTATGGCAGAGGTATATTTAACTTTTATCGTCCAATTTATTATTGTACCAATTATTAGATATATTCAATTAAACACGATTATTAATAGGTTCAAGAAGAAGTTCGGAAAGTGAACAAACTGGACAATAAAGGCGCAAAGAGTGCGAACAACGGAACAGGCACCGGAGGCACTCAGAGTGGTGGCGTAGTCATAGTAACTGGCGTGGCCAAAAAGAAGGTGCAGAAGCAGAAAGGTGAATTGATCGAGCAGAATCAAGATGGTTTGGAATATTCCAGTGAAGAGGAAGGAGAGAATTTGCACGAGACGGCTGCTGGAATTGCGAACAAGCAGAAAAGGGAACTGGCTAAAGTCGACCACGCGACGACCGAGTACCAACCATTTAGAAAATCATTTTATGTCGAAGTACCTGAGATAGGTATGTATTCTAAACTTCAACGTGATCATCCTCCGATCTTTATTTCAATTTTTCTCATTTATAGCGAGAATGACGCCGGAAGAAGTAGAGGCATACAAGGAGGAACTAGAGGGCATCCGCGTGAAGGGAAAGGGCTGTCCTAAACCTATTAAATCCTGGGCACAGTGTGGCGTGACGAAGAAAGAGCTGGAAGTGCTGAAGAAGCTGGGCTACGAAAAGCCAACGCCAATTCAGTGTCAAGCTATACCTGCGATTATGTCTGGCCGCGATTTGATAGGTATAGCGAAGACTGGGAGCGGGAAGACATTAGCTTTTCTACTACCAATGTTTAGACACATTCTTGACCAACCCCCGTTGGCAGACGGCGATGGTCCAATTGCGTTGATCATGACTCCTACTAGAGAACTGTGCATGCAAATCGGCAGAGATTCGAAAAAATTCACCAAGTCTTTAGGATTGTCTCATGTCTGCGTCTACGGTGGAACCGGAATATCCGAGCAAATAGCGGAACTGAAGAGGGGCGCAGAAATAATTGTTTGTACACCCGGTAGAATGATTGATATGCTCGCAGCGAACAGTGGCAGGGTGACGAACTTACGTAGAGTTACTTACGTAGTACTTGACGAAGCTGACAGAATGTTTGACATGGGTTTCGAGCCTCAGGTGATGAGAATTATGGAGAACGTCCGACCGGACCGACAAACTGTCCTTTTCAGCGCAACATTCCCTAGGCAGATGGAAGCTTTGGCTAGAAGGATTCTTACTAGACCCGTAGAAGTTCAAGTTGGAGGTCGATCTATTGTCTGCAAGGATGTTGAGCAACACGTAGTTGTTCTTGAAGAGGATCAGAAGTTCTACAAATTGCTGGAGATTCTAGGACATTATCAGGATAAGGGTTCCACTATAATTTTCGTGGATAAACAGGAGAATGCAGATACTCTTCTGAAAGACCTCATGAAAGCTTCTTACTCTTGCATGTCTCTTCACGGTGGAATCGACCAATGCGATAGAGATTCGACAATATTGGACTTCAAGGCTGGCAGAACGAAGTTGCTGGTTGCTACTTCCGTCGCTGCGAGGGGTTTAGACGTGAAGCATCTTGTTCTCGTGGTAAATTATGATTGTCCCAATCATTATGAGGATTATGTGCACCGGTGTGGGAGGACAGGAAGAGCCGGCAACAAGGGGTAAGTTTTTATTCAAAGCACACAATCTCCGATATTGGTATTATAAAACTAAGAGATTCTTCCTTGCAGATACGCCTATACTTTCATCACACCAGAACAAGAACGTTACGCCGGCGACATTTTACGTGCCCACGAATTGGCTGGTGTTCCTGTTCCAGAACCCTTGCGTCAACTCTGGGAAGGTTACAAGGCTAGACAAGCTGCTGACGGCAAGAAGGTGCACACAGGTGGCGGTTTCAGTGGCAAAGGCTTCAAGTTTGACGAATCGGAAGCGGCGCTTGCAAACGAGAAGAAGAAATTCCAGAAGGCAGCGTTAGGTTTACAAGACTCAGATGATGAGGATATAGAAAATGACATTGATCAGCAGATTGAGAGCATGTTGGCGCCGAAGAGGACCGTGAGGGAGATCGCCAGGCCGTCTGCTACCAACATCGCTGTCACTGGTCAGCCGGTGCCTAGTGCAACTGACAAATTGGAACTAGCCAGACGATTGGCGTCCAAGATCAACATAGCCAAGAATTTGGGCGCCGAAGCGAAGGGCGCGACTCAGCAAGCTGCCGAGGCTATCCTGAAGGGAGCTGGACCTACCAACCTTATTACAGCAAAGACAGTCGCGGAACAGTTGGCAGCCAAACTGAACACCAAGTTGAACTACCAGCCTAGAGAAGAAGATCTTGTGGAGAGCGACGCGGAAGCTGGCGAGCAAACCTTCCGGAAGTACGAGGAAGAACTAGAGATCAACGATTTCCCGCAGCAGGCTAGGTGGCGGGTGACTAGCAAGGAGGCTCTAGCGCAGATCTCAGAGTACTCTGAGGCCGGTCTAACGGTTAGGGGAACGTACATAGCTCCTGGCAAGGCTCCACCGGAAGGAGAGCGGAAGCTATATCTTGCTATAGAATCCACTAGCGAATTAGCCGTCAGCAAGGCTAAGGCTGAGGTCTCGCGGCTCATCAAGGAAGAATTGATCAAGCTACAGGCGTCGGGCGCCCACACTGGCTCCCGTGGTCGATACAAAGTGTTGTAAAGAACCATCCTTCGCTGTACATGCTAATATTGCGCACTACAGTACTATGATTTCACTGAACTGCGTACGAGTAAAATTAGAAATTTATTATTAAACTTATAAATGACTATACAAACACTTTGTATTTAACGGTACAATAACGAAGTATACTTAACAATTACGGAAGATATCGATCCTGTCAATAATTTCTCTGCGAGCGATCGGAGTCTACAAAGTTCACGGTTCTTTAGTCTCGGATCGGTCGCGGTACGTCGATTGTACAGTCCGCGTTCGATAAATAGCTGTAAGCTGCTTCCGAAAATGGGTTAAATCGAATAACCGGGGTGGTTAGAACTAGCATGTAACATAGTGATAATTATTTTACAGGTGGATGAGCTTCGAATATTTTCGCATTTTTAGGACATTTCCATACCACGAAGCAAATAATTTAGTAACTGTTCAAGTAGGAATACTTATCGAATGCTTACTGTACTTCGATCCGCGTCGCTTGTAACGTTCGCCGGTGTATTTTCTATCGACTATCTGCGAAGAATACAGCGGGAGGCTCGGCGGACACGTTGTTTGGTAACTTAAGTTAGGAGACTTTATTTACAACCCGCATGGCCGCCCACGCTTTTCAGGCGACCATCCTTTTGTACACGTTCCACCTGCTCCCATTTCTTTGGCAATATTAAAAGATCGATGAAAATACAATTATATACTTTCCTGTATATTAACGTAGGCACTAGAAGAATCACAGTCATGAAATCGGGCGTAGTCGTGTCAGCGACTACGCCTGTAGGTAAACGAAATGCTTAGCACCTTTGAAGATCGAGGAGATCTCTGATCACGGTGTTATCTGTCGTTTTCTGTTATCCGCACCGTGACCAGAAAACCTTTTCATTTTCTTTCTCTCTCTCTATTTCAGCCTTTACGAGATGACAGTATGGACGATTATGCCAAATATAAGGCTCGTGAGACATCCTGCGACAGCAATGGCACCGGATATGTAACTATGAGCAATTTCCGCTCTTGTTAGAGCGCCCAAGGGCACCTCGGCCGCGATCCTAGGGCTCCTCTCTAATATTCTGGTAACTAATTTCTCAGTCTCTGTTACGCAGGCCCGTAGCTGCAGTATCGAAGGCCTCTTAGACGTGGGCTGCACAATGATGAATATGTCCCTGTCCGGAGTCATCATCCCTCTAAGCGCGCACTGCGCGACCTGGATTTGTCTCCCCAGTGCGGTCAGCAAAGCCTCCAATGTGACGGAATCCTTGTCCTCATCCTCGTCCATTATATAATATATTCTGTCGACCTAGAGCAAGGAAATAAAACATTTGTACCATAAGACAGATTACGGAGGATCTAAGTAAAAGTCACAGGGATCATTTTTTAATTCACTCTTCCTGTAAAGAAAGACAATCCCAAACATAGATATTATTTTAGGATTCGCTAGCTTTTTCGAAGAAGGAGGAACGTACTTGTTTCTTGGAGTAGAACAGTTTAGCCGCTCCTCCACAGACAGGGCAACAAGCTCCAGGCGGCGTGACACCAACACAGTAAGGTTCGATCAGCTTAGGACACTGGACAAGTTCGCCGCAACGTGGTTTCGCATGATCTCCGATTAATCCGACAGCCATGCAAGGTCCGAAGTAGTCCACCACGGTCCTCTCTGCCCAGGCAGCGCATTCATTTGCATAAACCTCGCCGTTCACCCCGCAGACGGGTCCTCTCAAGGAACACCCCTCTAGACACTGTCCTCTGTACCCCAAAGTAGCTCCAGCACGAATCATAGCGCACACCGAGCGATGCTGGCGATTCTCTTTATCGCAAACTGGCCCACTGTTCTCATCCCTAGGATCGCAATCAAGAGGAACGCAGTCGTACTGACGACAGGGTTTGTGAAGTTTAGACAAGCACACCCTGGTCCTGCGGACGCACTTTTCTGTGCTATCGCAGACATTCGAGGCGCAAGGATCCCTAGAAGAGCAGCTCCCAAATTCAACTTCATTTGGAGACAGATCTGCGCATTTGGCCAGGCAACCGGAAGCGAATGTAAAGCCCAGCCTTCCGCAGACTGGGACATAATGGGCCGGACAATCGCAAGGCAATGAAGGAACTCGCACTTCCCCGCAGCTCCTCTTTGAGCATGTGAACTCGCCCTCAAAGCAGTGGCAAGGGTTACACTCTAGATAGAAGTTGGTCTTGTGAGCGATGTAGCGATCATGGACCCAGCAGTTGTTGAACTTGAAACAGTTCAGAGTCCTGCACTTTTCTAGACCTCGAAGAGTACATTGACATATCCTGAGGCAACCTTGTTGATCGTACCGAGGAATCTGTACCCAGGATCCAGTCGGAACTAGTTGCTTGGACATCTCTCCTAAAGAACACCCTGGCACACAGCGGTAGATCTGTCTCCCATGAGGCAGTAGCTCACAGATCTCTCCTTGTGCACAAGGGTTGCTCTTGCACGGAGTCATGATATCCTCCTCCAAACGGATCACTGACTCGTTATCTTGAGGGTCGTCCAGAAACGGCCTCAGGGAGACGCAAGGAGCATCGGATCTGGGAGGGGATAGCTTTGAACACAACGTATTGGCAGTGTGAGGTCCTGTGATGGCCGACCAGTCCACACAACTAGCCATTAACTCCAGACAATCCTCCCTGCACAGCCTGGTCTCGTGAACCCTAGTTTCGCAAGGTCTGAGCTGTAGCAAACATGAGGCTGCGCGCAGGGTTTCTGGTGGACAAGAAGCTGCAGCGCGCACAGGCACTCCTAGACCCCTAACTATTCCTCCTCTGGACCAGTGATCCGCTTCCCACTTTGCTGCTTCATCAGCCGCTGCTGAACAAGTCCTAAAGGAAAGCGAAACGTATAGAATAGTTATAACATAGTCAATAATTGCATATTTCTATGTATAGTCCATATATTATAACGTCATAAATTCGTCACGCACGCAATTCTGGATGCGTATAGGAAATCCCGTCGTAAGAATAGAAAGCAAACAGCCGCCAGACTTGGGCCAGTTCCAAAATGCGACCGAGTATTTACCTAAAGAGCGTCGTCGACCGGTCGTTAAATCTGGCGCAATAGGACAGCCCGGAGCAGCCCATCTCGCAGGGTTCCTCAGCATCCTCCAGACATCTCCTCAGCTCTCCCTCCAAGCTCGACGACAAGCACTCTGCATCCAGTTGGACCCAAGCGGACTCCCAATCAGCCTGGAACGCCCTCCAGCATAAATTTTGGCAAGCCGTCTTGGTCGCCTTCGTGCAACACGATAGTTTTCCCGCATCCAACGGAAGTCTAGTCGGTTTCGAGGACCCCGACTTCAATAAGCAGCTCCAAAATGGCGACTGAGGAAGCACTGGATTACACTTCTCCGTCAGCGCGTCCATGATCTCTTGATCCGTCGTTGCGGTCTGGAGGATCCTCTTGCAAGTCTCCAGGCAAGCTGGAGTGGTAGCCTCATTGCAACAGGGAAGATCTGATGGGAACGAAATCTTTAAAATTATGTATAAAAGGATGACATTATTTCTGTGGGATGATTCAGTCTCAAGTTCACTTACGTTGCTTAGGATCCTCCGCATGTTTCACCTCAGCAACACTTTTCAAGCACTTTGGAACCTGATGAAAACAGCCCTTGCTACTGTACAGCTTTAGATTCGAGATCTTCCCAGGTTTATAGAACATATCTCGACAGATGGACCTGCAGGTTTCATTGGAAACTGTGGCGCAGCAATGCTCTGCTTCCTCTCGCCTTTCCAAGCAAGAGAAGAACTCGGGTTCGTCGCTCGGACGACAAGTTTCATTCAAATGCCTTCTGGACCCCGAGACAGCGCAAGTGGATCTGCAAATGGGGTTCAGCGCTAGGTGACAGCAACCCCTTCCCGTCCAGTTACCATGCTTCCTGACATCTGCAAGCAACGGGATCATTCAAAATTCTGTCCTCCAGAAAGACTTAGAGAAGAATCGAACTGGCCAGGTTCTCACCGTTCAGAGTCGAGTTGGCGCAGCTCCAGAACACCGTCTGAAAAGAGAGTAGGGCAAAGTTGAAGGCGAGAAATAACCGGATAAAAAGTGAAAACCGAGTCGGATCGCGAGAATAAGGTATCGTCAAGAGTCTCTTGTAACGCGAACCGGCGGCACCCGGTCCTTTTTACAAGCGGATCTATTGTCCCGGAGATCGAACGCGGATTAAGAGGATCGATTAGAGGTCGCTTACCAGCTCGGGGGAGCAGAACTCCAGCAGGCGTCGTGTCGCGTTCTCCCTCGCCATTGCGTCGGCACCCAGCGCAACCAGAGAGATCTGAAACCAGTGCGTAACTTTTTACTTCGATTTTTATAGACGACACCTTCATCATCCAAGTGCCAAATGATTCGTGGAAAGAAGGGAAAAATGGTCCCCGGTATATGGATAAAAAAAATACGTCGCAGCTGTGGATC
Source organism: Augochlora pura (assembly GCF_028453695.1). NCBI lineage: Eukaryota > Metazoa > Arthropoda > Insecta > Hymenoptera > Halictidae > Augochlora > Augochlora pura. Next base: position 25,335,936 of record NC_135775.1, on the reverse strand, counting down.
TCCGATGGGAGTTTCCACGGTTCCGAATGCCAACTGCAACACGTTTCCAAGTTATTAAGAATCAAGGACACAGGTACGCCACCGGTCAGCCACGGTTTCCTGTTGTTCATCACTGAATGACAATAGACCGCGCGGATATCGACTAGCCGGGCCTTTTAGGCGCTCATTCCCGATTCAATCAGCGTCCGCAGCGAGGACGGACCCGGACATTTCGTACTCTCGTCACGGCCACGCGTTACGAGCGTTCTATTGGTCCCTATGCGGTGGGTTCTGTTAGGTCCTCATGCCTGGGTCAACGTATAGCTGTTTTTCCAGATCGAAGCAGGCCTCATTCTTCGGTGCACAAGAAAATTGCGCTGATCTTAATGATAATCCAGAACTAACGGTGTATCGCTCTCAAGTTTCCCTAGGTATAGCTGCTATTTTGTTGGAACACATTTTTCTTTAGCATCGATGATAATCACACTAGTGTTAATAATCAATTACAATCGTTTTTTTTATTTTAGCTATATATACCACCGCTGCTATTGACTATCATCCACGAAAGTAAATTAACTAGGTCCGGATAAGAAATGAGTAAGGATTTTTAGAAATGACCGAGTCAAAGATCTTTTATGGGGCATGATTCAGGTTCGGTGACGCCGTGCGGCTGACTCAACGATGCCTAAACGTAAGGTGCAAATATTTACGCCGGGGGAAAAGACTATTCGACTGGCAGCCAGATATAAAGACAAGAATAGCGTTAGCGATCTCGAGCGTGTTGATAGCTTTAGTTAAGCTGTTGCAAACGTTTAAGGGCGTAAACGATAGCGTGCCGTGTAGACGTCGCACGTATTTCCGTCGCGGTGTATTCTGGGAGGTATGCGCGGCTGGGCATCGTCGCCATTTTACAGGGGTGCGTTTTTCTCGCGCGAATTTCCCGCGATAAAAATATATTCTGCAATCTACAGTCGACAACTGAAAACATATTTTTAGAACGAAATGTTCGGCTTCACTGGAAAGGTTCTCAAAACGTTTAATGTTTAAGCGAAAAATATGCAACCCATGATCATTGAAAGAATTATCTTGTAAATTGTAGTTAAAATTTTAAAATGATCGATTCGATACTGTTTTTTTTTTTATAGTATATCTGTTAATTATTAAGAGTGACCGACACGAAACTACTGAAGTACAATCTATCCACGCTACTACAGCCGATGAAGTCAATTTTCTGAAGTTGGTGAACCACTTGAGGCCTCAAGTGGCACTTCCGGTGGCTCCGCTTCACATTCACGAAAGAGCGGAGCTCATCGGTAGTCGGTGCTGCGTGTTCCATCTTTCCCGAGCTGTTTCTACACCTCGGAGTCGTCGTACATCACATTCCAGCGGCGGAGCGGCCGCAGGACACATGAAATATTGGGTAAGGAGCACGTCTGCGTGGCTTCTTTCATGAATACCAAATGTACAGGGTGGTCCATATCGATAGCCGCTCGCCGATAACATTTGCGACGTTAAAAGGGGATGATACTGATGGGGACGATCAATTTGATCGTTCGCCGACCCCGCGGGGACCACCGTCTTATGAATAGAGAAACCCTTTAAAGAAAGAGGATGCCTAGCCGAATAATAGAACACGGTCGTCTAAAGGCGATTCGCCTTCGCGGCTACAAATTGCGAGGGAACACGATATCATTGATACCGTGTCCGTTTCTCGGAGTCGAGTGCGTCAATTCGTAATATTTGCGTATGAATGAGCCAACCGGGGGCCCCCCGGGGGGGTCCTGCGTAAATCTCTCAGCGGGCCCCAGTGTCTCCGATATTATCTCCGATGGGGCCCTGCAGCCACTTTTAAAGAAGCTACAACCACGCGTGCACCCCACGTCGCTGCACCGTGGCCGAGGGCCTGTCGAAAAACCACCGTGTGCCTTCTCTCTCCCTCTCTCTCTCTTCTTTCTCTCTTTCTCGTTCCCCTTTCTCTGATTTTACTCTTTTCCCTTTTTGTTTTTCTTTCCTCCGGCTGGTGTCCGCCGGTTCGCTCGTCCTTTCACCTTTTTCCCTCTCGCTCCCCGTCCTCGTCCCTCGCGCAGTTTCCTTTTTATCCCCCGGGAGAGATCCTAATATATCCGTGGACACGGCATATTTTGTACCCTTTATCGTCCCCGGGGTCGGGCCACCGATATTTATCAGTCGCGCGATATCGCGCGCGCGCGCGCTCCCTCGCCGCGCCGGCGAAATGATATTCCCTCGAAATTGTCTTTTTGAAATTCCCACGGGGATCCTCGCGCGCGGGTATAATTAATAGATACACAGTAGAACGCCGGGCCTCGCTGGACCAGACTCGATAAATCGCTAACAATATACGTTCAGCTATTCGACTGCGAGAACGGGATATATTTTCTTGTAATTAGATCCTCCCGAGAGCGACAGTTCGGCGGAGATACAGCCACGACGAAGATCGACGATCTGCGTTGGATCCGACGCACTTTGGCCTAGCCATTTTATACGATCCTTCCACATTAAAAATATATTTTTGTTGATGAGGTAATGATTCCTTTGTTCGTCTTTTCACAAATCTTAATTTTTATAACTTGTTTAATTAGCGTATTTCTTGTAGGAAAAATAGAAGAGGCATGGTGTTAACTTCTCAACCACTAAAGATAATATCTTGGACCTTCTCTTTTTATCTGGAATTTTTCGAAACTAGTTTCACTTTTTCATGCAAGGTGATAAGGGTTTGATAATAGCACACTGTTGATCTCTTCCAAAAAATGAAAACTTGAAAATCATAAATAATGAATACCCGTAATAAATGGCGAATAAGTAGCCATTAAGAATAATAAACACGAAAGAGCGTACACCGGAACGTGAGTCTGTATTCAATTTATGCTCGATCGCCTCTGAATCACTTAATTATGCTTTTCTTACGAGTACTATTATAACATCGCGTTTAATGGTCTCGAGGCGGCAAAAAGCAACGATAAATTGCGGCCTTGGGAAAGAGAAGATTGCTATCGTCGTCCTCACGATCAAGGACACAAAAATCTACGTCTCTATATTATAACTTCTGAACATTCCCGTATACCAACACTGTCACTGTTACTAAATTCCAATCATATCCTGTATTAGATCCAATCATGAATAATTTACGTTCCCGGGAACAAGTTGTAATATGCATTTGTCAACCTAATTACTATAATTTTATTCATTTATGCAGTCCAATTTGCTACGAACTACTCGATTAAATTTGAAACAGTTGAACGATTAAAAGTATTTATGAATATCAGAATAAAACAATTTGTAATAGTCTCGTTTCCTAACTATTGTTCACCGTGCATTTCTCAAACTATGAATCGGTGTTGTAGAATCGATGGAAGAACATACCTTGGAGCAGACGCTGCGACAAGATCCGGCCGCCAAGGAACAGCATGACATCTCTGGAACAAATAAAACAGATACAGTTTAGGTCCTTTGGAGCACGCGAAAGCATATGGTGACTAGACTGCCGGTAGACAGGATGCAGATTGTGGTACAGGATCCTTTCTCCGCTTTTCTCTGGACAAGAAACAGACGCGTGTCCTGCGTTATGTCAGTTACGTGGAAGGAGAAAGGGCCCGCTTTTATGGTGGGCCGGATGAGGGTACGCGAGACACGTCAAAACTTAAGTACCCTCTGCAAACACGTTCCCAGCGTCCTACCATCGACCATGAAATCGAACGGGAAAAATCGCTGAAAGCCACGGATCTTGTTGACCTCACATTGCGCACGTAAAGAAATTATTTCATGCACTCCTATACAATTGACATTTCTTTTTCATCATTAAAAGGCTAGGCAAAATTTTTGACAGTGTCTACAGTTCTGAAATGTCAATGTTTAAATAAAACGAAAAATTATAAAATACTTCAGGCGTTTAATGTAACTGACTCGAGATCGTTTTCGCAGGTTACAACTAAGCGTCGAAATTGTTAACAGTCCACGAGCTACGGATGTGGACATTCATATAGGGGACGAAGACAATCATATTAAAGGTTGATGCACCTAATTCCGAATAATTAAGATGGACAAGGGTGTCGACTCAACGAGAAATAGCTAGTGTCCTTCACGGACCCGTTTTCCTTATGTCGGTCCTGTGTTTTTTTATTCTTCGTATGTGGAAAATTACGTGTATTAAACGATAGCGCGATGGAAACGTAAACACGCCGTAGGACCGTACGTATCCGTTCAGAGATTCTGCAGTAAGTGATCTTTTACGACTTCACGGGCGTAATATGCGGGTCCAGTCAAACTGGCTTTTGAACGGGGACCCGAATCGTGAATGCTGGGGCCACGATAAATGACCCACGGGGACCATAAGAGTGCGAGAGAACGCGGAGAGACAAGGGGGGGCTGCTTGAAGCGTGTTACAATTAAGTTAATAGATACCAGTCAGACACAAATTGCGGCCGACTATGTTTCTCCGCGTGACTCGGTTCGTATATCGTGTACTTTCATCGCTCGGACTCCTGTCCCTCTCTCCGTCTCTCTCATTCTCTCTCTCTCTCTCTCTCTCTCTCTCCCTTTCTCTCTGTCATTCTACGGTGAATTTTTAATTGTACTTTAAACATAGCCGTTGAGCGGGAACGCTCCCTTCCGCTTTTAACGTTTGTACAGTTGGTACAAGGGAGACACGATGCACCTTGAGTTTTCAGGAAATGGAAGCTGTTTGTTTGAATATCGGTTTCAGAGTGGATCCCCGGAGGATGTGATCTCCTAATGTTTCACTTAAAATACTTCAGGGCTATAATGTACATAAATATTTGTGTTCTATGCTCGCTCCTCCATTTTTCTTTGACACTAAACCTACTGAGCTTTGAAAGTGATTTACCTGTGTTATGCCGTAAGAATTACAAGACTGAATTTATGTAGACTTCTTGCCATTTTTATTATAAGCGAGCTAAGAATATCAGACACTGTCAGACGAAAACGACGGCTATCCAGTGCAAAATCTTGCGAGCTCTCGACATCGTGTTTCTTTTGTAACTGCCGCAGCGGAGCATGACCCATATTGTCGTTCCCATTATTAAAGGAATGGGCAACAGTTCCACAGCTGGCGGAATCGTGAAATTCGCCGCGGCAAGTCCGCCGCCTTAAAGCCTAGCTTCTCTCGTACCGTCTCTCTCTCTCTCTCTCTCTCTCTCTCTCTCGCGGACGCCACAAAAATAGCCGGCGTCGTTTGCGGCCATTCGACTTCCACCCCGTGATCTAAGTGGCGAAGTCCCCTTAATTTTATCCGTCGGGGAAAATGGAACGACCACGACCCGTTGACGTCGCTTTGAGCCGCGGCATTAAAAGCGGTTCAAACGCTGCGAGCCGATTCTCGAACTCCGATTTAGAAGCGCGTTTGTCTGAAAGGAAAGGGGAGGCTATTAACTAAAATTTGGCACAAAGGGCTGCCTTTGCGAGGTTCCTCCTCTTTTCTGTACCGAGTTTCATAGAGACGTCGTGTTCTTTATTTAAATGCGTCATAATGCGTGACACCATGCTTTTGTTGCGATCTGGGTGGGCAGAAATCCCAAAAGCATCTTTAAGACCCTCAAAGAGATCGGAGATTCTGGCAAAAAACATTTAATAGGCGCAATTTAAAATGACAGAAGTATATTTCTGTTTAGAAGTAATGAATAGATTACGTTGGTCATATTGATCTTTTTCTAACAATAAAATGATAGTTTTTCAGGGTCTACGAGGATCGTTCTTGGATCGTCAATGAAGATTTCTTCGGGAACGTCACGGAATGACGGGACATTCTCGATGTTATGTGGGTGAGTAAGTATACGCGGTGCATCGTTGCATATAACAGCGCAGAGCTCCATGCTGCACTGGCGTATCGCGCGCGAATGGTGACATCCATGTCGTTGCGCTCGTAAAACTCGCACGATTCTCCCACGTCTCGCGACAATAATCCGTGTACCATGTGGCAGATAAACCGGGAAGCTGGAAAAACTTCCACGAATTCGCGGACCGACCACGTGCGTCCGTCTGACTCGATTTGGAGCGAGTGTAGTTGCTCCATTTCGACCGCAGTCATTCGAACGTGAAACGACTCTAGAAAAATTCAAGATTCTCGAGTTTCATTTTACTGGAGGATTAAATTATGAGAGCCATGCTGTCGACGCTGCACACAAAAATAGATAGCAACTTTAGTAAGTAGCAACTTTCTCCAGACACTTTAATAAAAAGTTTAGAATACTTCAAAAATCATGTAAACTTTTTGAAACAGCTCTGACAGATTGCTACAATGAATTTTAAATTTTTTACAGTAACAACGACAACATGATTTATTTATTTGTGACAGAGGATTTCATAAAATTAGCTTTCGAGGAAATGAATTGCGGCAAAACAGTCGATGCGATCTCCGTAGACTGCTTGAAATCAATTGATCAATTAGCGTCCGCGATCCGGTGAACCTGCTGGCCTAATTAGCTCGTTCCACGGACTTGTGGTGCACGTTTTTCTTGGGAGCAAGGATGCTCACGGCCGATACCTCGTTACATCACATTTATCGCTCGGATCCGGCCAGGTTTCGTCAGACAAGGCTGCGGATAACATCGGTCCAAGGAATTTTTCCGGTTACCGTAGTCCGCAGAAACGCGCCGGTTAGCATAGGTTGATGAGTCGGTAATTACAGTGTGCTGGACACAAAATACGCTCGAAGGAAGCGGTATACTGTATTACACCTAATTAATACAGTCGTCAGGCTCGCGAGCGACCGTGCATCGAAGGACGATGCGTTTCACTGGGAATACGATCAAGACAGAGAGGCAAAGAGAAAGAGATAGAAAGAGAGAGAGAGTGAGGGAGACTGAAAAACAGAGCGAAAGAAGTGAAATCGTGGCATAGAAGGAGAAGAGGAGAGAGACGACGATTGTAGAACGTGTAAGAGATCCAAGGAGAGGGAGAGGGAGAGAAAAGATCAGAAGAAGGGAATCGAGATACGCGTCTCTCGACATGTTTTTATCCAGCGTGAAGCTGTCACGGGGTTTTATGTGTTTATTTATCTCTTCGCTCTCTCGACACGTCGTGAACATGTATCGAGAGGCCGAGTCTACACGCGTCTACACGCGTATAGTGGACCGTGTCAGGGCCCTGCCGATTGGAAGCTGCGTTCTCCTTTAACCCCTTCGCTTGTCCCTTTTTTTCTCCTTCGATTCGCGACGACCGGTCCCGAGAAATCGGTTCCCGCAGGTCACCGATCCGTCCGGATCCGTCGTACATCATTTTGGAAACGCCGCACTTCGACCCACCACCCTTAACTAAATCTCCAAGAAGTGTTAACGAACTCTGAACTAGTTGTACAGTATCGAACATCGTAATACTTTAACGCTCGAGAAGTTTTGAAAACTAGAAATGGTCTGATCCGAAAGTTACGCAGCGTTATCGACGGTTCAAGCGAACTGGTCCGTATTTCAATCACTCCTGAGACTGCGTTTCGCGAGAAGAATTTATTAATTAATCGTTATTCGCGCTGTCACGATGCAGAACCAGTCAGGAACCCTGGCTGAGGCGGCTCCGCCCATAAAAGACCGGTGAATAAACTTCCAGGGGCTTTAATTGTCGATCGACGTAATTATACCGTTGACGTCGCCGAGAGGTGCGTAACGCGGACTCGCATCGAACACGTGTTCCGAATTTCATTTACGCGGGCGTCGTATCACGCGCCAGACTGAGGAACACATGTACAGGCTGTTCAACAGGTGGACGAGAATTTTAGATGCAATCAACGTTCTAGGTTCCGCAGAATGCTCGATGGGAGTAGTTTATTTGCTCTTCATTTCCACCTAAACTGGGGCAGTGTCGCACAGGACTTTCGCGCGATTGTGCTTTCCTACTTTGAAAAGTGAGTTGAATTTATAGTAAATATCCTGAATTTTTTCTACTTTGATTGAAACAGTCAAATTCTTGTAAAAAGTGCATGTAAACATCCAAAATTGCTTTTAGTATCATATCGAGGAAAAGAAGAAACACTTCCTTCCTGATCCGAGTGCGCAAAGTGGGCGTGGTTTCGCAGCTCCGGGCTCGAAAAGTGCCACTGTCCCCGCGGATCATCCTACACGGCAGTATAGCGCCAGGAAATGAATACGCCTTCGTGCGACACATCGTCGAGGGAGTCGGAGGCCTTAACGAGTTTCAGCGAAGAGTGGAACGGGGTTAATAGGAAGCGAATCGTCGGTTAATAAACCACGGCTTGGTTTTTTCCCCTCGGGAGCAGCGAGCGACCAGTGAACCGGCCACGATTAATTAGCTAGATCAATCTCGATCGATGCGTATTCAAAGTGTTGCCATAAATCGCTTGCGCAACCGGGTCTCGCGTTCCGATTTCCCGGCTGAAAGACAGGCGAAATTATACCGCCTCGTTTACAGGAGAGAGAGAGAACAAGATAGAAGGGATCTACGCGCGCGGAACGGACTTTAAAATTACTATGATCCACGCGGTTTCCCGCATCGATGCGGACGGAAGCCGGCGGCCACAGGACATACTGAGCAAAGTCCTTTTTCTCCCTCCTCGTAGATCATTATTTCGAATCGCTGTAGATCGCCCTTCCTCGTAGATCACGTTGCCGGCTGACGACGCATCGACGAAACGAATCGTTGCTATCGAGTGACACCTTGACCACGCTTTATCGCGGCTACCAAGCGCTTCGATCGAGCTTTTCCCGTGATTTATCGAGCGAACTTAGGCAGCGACAACTTTCTAGATCGCGCGTCTAGGCGTGTACAGCGTTGACAGAGATAAGCGACTCGCGCGAAACCGCGAGATACATCGGGACAAACGCCGTTCCACCGAATCGACGCCTTTCGATCGCCGATCGCGCCGATAGCCTGCTTGTCTAGCGCATTAGCATTGTATGGCATAAATATCGGAGCTGGTTCCACCGGGTACCGGACAAACTTAACATTCGTTCTTGCAACGATGCGGGACTAACTGATGGATAGAGGAGCCCGTTCTCTCCAGCCGATCGACGCCGATCCGCGGCTCTTGTTAATCCTAGAAACGAGATCGAGAGATCACTGTAATCGCAGAACGGTTTTACAATGTCCTCGAACGAGTTCAGGAAACGATAAACATGATAAACTATTGTTCGCTGACAAGTGCGACACAAAAACTCGATGCTGTGAGTGAGCGGCTTGATTTCTAGAAATCAGCAACAGCGACGATTTAGCGAAAGTTCAGCTTTATCAGGATGATTGCTACCATGAGAAGCTTCGAGCGTCTCTTGTATCACTGACCACGTTTTTCCATCGCCCCTATTCAAGAAAGCTTTAAACCGTAACTATAAACTACCAGGTATTATGAAATCATCGGCGCTAGATAATGTGTGAATAGTGTCACGTAAAACACGCAATGCCCGCAGCAACGGCAAAGAAACCGGCAATCGGTACCTCCAGCGTGAAATGCTCGTTTTACCGATTACCACGGGTTATACAACAAATCGTTGTCGGTCGGCCTGTCCATGTCAATGCGCGACGACGATAATACTGTGAAGTTTCATTCGCGCCGCTGGAAAGTAACTGTTACAAAATAGATATTCAACCGATCGCGTGGAAATAGGTGTGCCCGGGAGAGGAACGTGCAACGACTGTCCGACGAAGCTTCGTTCCCGGGACGAAAGTCGCATGGAAACGAGGGATTAGACGGCGCGGAGCGAGAGGGAGAGGAGATCAATTAACGCGGAACTCCTGGTTCGCGTGTCGACAGCCGGGTACCTTCGGCAACAAGTACCATCGAGGAAAGGACCGGCAGCGAAGGAGGAGAGCGCGGAGGCACCGGCGCAACGCGACACGTTATAACCTTCGACTCTCTCGCGCGAATATGCTTATACGAGAATATGTGGCTGCCAATGGGTCTCCGCTCGTAGCTCTCGTTCCTCTTATTGCAAGAGGAAACCCGTGGTCCCGTGTTCGGACCGAGTCGAACAGCCAGGGGCGAAGGACCGTTAGCGACACCTCGTTCTCACGCATGTATATGCGCAATGCAAAACGATCGTGTCTCTCAGAAAATCCGCGATTTTCCATCGTGGACACCGCAGAAGATCGAGTTTCGTTTAATTCGTATGCCGGGGGATTAAACCATGTGCGAACCTGTCACGCGAGAATCTCTGTTTAACGTTAGCCGACCGATACTGGTCGGATGACCAGTTCTATATGTTCAATTTTACGATCGTTGACGTTGTAAAAACGTCAAAGGAAATTCGATTTTGTTGCTATCGTAAGAAGCGTATTAGCCACTTTCAGTGGTGGGTAGGCTTCGTCGAGCCACTGGCACTCTGAAGTGGAGGACCTCTAGGGCTTGCTTCCGGTTGCACAAGTGGCGACCTAAACAGTGGCCCCAATTGAACCTTCCAAGGAAACTATCTTCACGAGTAAACAGTCTGATTAAGCTGCCCAGGAATTGAAGAACGCCCGAGAACCGTGAAACAAAAAGTGGTTAAAATCGAGTTTTCCATTATGAGACGGCGGTTTTGAAGCATAGCGGAGTCGTGAGAACCGAAAGCCCCATTAAGATCGCGCGGAAGCTCGATAAACAGGCTACTCGAGCGCAACGATAACGCCGAAGAAGGGAGCGCATTAAGATCGCCGCGCGAATCGAACAGCGGAAGAGGCATCGCGGGAAAAAAAGAGTAACGGCTGACAAAAGCGACGAGAATTAATGCAGAAAGCGAGGGTGCGAGGACGCGAGCGGGTGGCCGATGAAGGAGGAGGAGGACGAGGAGGGCGGCAACAGAGAGCACATGTGGCCGAGGAGACGTTGTCGTCGATATCTCCTCTTGGTCGCCGATGACAAAGACTCGCGGGGGGAATATGTGGGTTCAATGAATCCGTCCTCGGAGCTCGTATTTTGGCGCGGCCGCGAGAAACGGCCGGTTGACATCGGGCATTTTAAAAATAATCGTGCTTCATCCGGGCGTCTCGATAAAGGGTTAGCGCCTCGGGCAGACGCGCTCGTTTCTTGTGTCACCCTTTTGATCTTTTCGAACTGTTCCGAGGCCACGAGAAAAATTGCCTCTGATCCAGTTGGATCTGTCGAGATGAATCGTTGGGATGGCGATCCACGTGGGGACGTTCACGTGCTTTGATGAAGATATTGAATGTCAAGCTTCAATCTACAGAGTTTTTGATTGATATTGAGCTAATATTGTTTTAGACAAATTCTTTATAGTTTCTGAAAAGTTTCTTTCATTTGTGCGATATCAGAGATAATCAGTAACAATATACGGTATAATGTAAGTGAAATAACAATTGAAATTGCAATTTTATTCAATGAAAATGTCTGTGCGCGTACTGTAATGTTTCTTTATTTGCAGACGTGACCGTCGAACCAGTGGTTGTAAACAGAACGAGTAACTTGGGAAGATGGACTTCATGTTTATAGATGCCGATGGTCAACAACTAAAAAAAACGAGGTCCAACACCAAAATAATTTTGTTTCCCTAAGCAACCTTGGTTCCCGAGCTAAAGACTACCGAATCGATTTCGCTGATGAACGAAGGCGTTAATTACTGTAAAAAGGATCGACCTACCTGGCGCAGCACCGAGGAATGAATTGCCGACGACGAGGGCGGCGAACGTCGTCGCCAGGAGTCCGACGAGCATCATCGTTGATCGGCAAAGGCTGGACCGGGTCTGGGACGAGTCGTTGCCACTGGTCGCATCGGTAATCACCGTAATCACGTGAACAATGTTAGAAGAAGCGACGTAGAATGCGCGACGGTGTTCGCATGTCGGCGAGAAGATGCCTCGCGCGCGAAAACGAAACGCTGTGGAGCGCGGTCCGCGAGCGACTGAGCTTTTCGTGGCACTTGCGGCCTCGAGGCTCTCCAGTAAGCTTTTTACTCGGCCGAGTGGGTGAGAGGAAGAAGGAGACGTGTACCGGAGACACCGAGAGCGAGAGAGATGGACGGACGGGGAGAGAGAAAGAGAGAGAGAAAGAGGGAGAGAAGAGACGGGACAGACAGTGACCGGGGGATTGCGTGTGGGAGGAGGGAAAAGACGCGTGGCGCGTTGTCACGCAGTGCAACTGCTATTGTGACATCTTCGAGCTGTACCCACACGGCCCCCGACTTCGTCTTTTTTCTTACGACGTCCTCCCTCGACCCCTCTCTCTCTCTCTCTCTCTTTCTCTCTTTTTCTTCCGCTTCGACCTCCGACAACGCAGTCGCAAGATTTCTCGGGGAATTTTGCGCGTGCGAATCCATCAAACCTCCTGTCCAGGAAGAGAATACTAATATGGATGCTAGCGTGCCAATTTTAGCCGACTTCTGTCGGTGCTGAAAATCTTCTCTAGATGTTTGCTAATGTTGCACTAGCGAAACTTCTCGTACCTCCGTATGCAAATTAATCTATAATTATCCGAGACTGTAGAAACGCATGACGACTTTGCTACTCGTCGACGAGAATATACAGACAATCTTGGAGGGTATTGACATTAGAACTAATCAGTGATTCTAATATAAAACCCATTGCAGGGGTGTAGAATACAAATGTGCATTGTTGCTGAATATGGTAGATGACTACTGATCCTTCATACAGAATAGAATCATTCTTTATTAGGTGTAAGAAGTTCTCTCTATTTTTAATAATCGTAATCAGTTGGAAACTGTGCAATGATGTTAATGTTCTCTGACAATTTGTCTGGTACTTTAATCTAACAGAACGTAAATTTCTCTTTAGTAGGAGAGATTTTTTTATTGATCTAATTATCGGCCGATTACGAGATGCAAGGGGGAGATAGTCGGTGCTTGTCGGCCGCAACTCATCTCGTAAGGTCCCATCCGCCGCTTATGGTTCACATTTCTCCAAAGCGACTGATAACCCGCGGTTTTACTTCCTCCGATAGCGATTTAACGTGTTACGAGCGATATTCTGGACGATATTCGAATAAGCACCGATTGACGCGAGCTATCTTTGGTGCTGGGGATATCGTTGACCCTACCATAGTCTTCGATCTTTCGTCCCGAGGAGACTCGAACAGTTTTACAATCGTTTCGGACGTTCTATTGCACGCGATCGTACTCCTCTCGCAAAGCTGAAAGCAAAACGAGATCCTTGTCACGGTTCTTTTCATAACGAAAAAAAAAAATGTCCCGTATTTTTCGTTCATCGTCGTTGTAACTTTGTACACGAAATGGGAATATCGGGTTGCTTGGACGTAGGCGTGAGAGGTAATCGAATTTGCGAAACGTGATAGTCGATGTTGCAAAATACCAAGTTTTACATCTTTTACTTTGGTTCCTACTTGTCGCATAGCGATTGAAACTCTCAATATAGAAGTGATGCTGCTTTGAATCGAATGGGGGAACTTAAAATATCAGTTGCTAAATAGTCTGTCATCTAAGATGTCAGTGTTTGTAGATCAGAGACCATTAAGATCAACAGGAGGTCGAGAGAAAAATGCACCTGCTACAAAAATAGCATCTGAAATGCAAATCTCTGCAATGAATGGATCATTTACATACTGGAGAAGGTTTCTCCACTGAATATCACAATGAATTCATCTACAATTTGTTGTACACGATTCGTTAAATTACACAGCCAATCTTGGCGATGTCATCCCATGAAGATCGTCTCTCCTTCTTTATCACTTCAGACTATCCCCGTTAGTCCACCATAGATGCGCGCAAATCCAATCAACCAGCGGCTCCGATAACAATTTCATCGTCGATAATTGCACGATGCTTGCCGTTGTGCAATTATTATTTCGATTGGTATTGGCGGCGAAAAGCGTAAAAGCTCCACGTGAAAATTCATTACGGAGGCGGGGGAAATGGCCGCGATGGAGGAACCAGTTTCCAGTTGAACGTCGATAAATACGTTCAAAGTTTCCTGCAAATGTGTACCGGTTCGGGCTGCAGCAGCATCGTAGTCTCTCTCTCTCTCCCTTTCTTGGTCTCTGTATCCTTCTCTATCTATCTATCTTCGTGCACACCATAAAGACCATTATTAATGTAACACGCAGTGCTCGCACGACTAATTTGCAAAATGAACGGTTGATGGCGCGATCCCGTGATGCCTACGAGCTCGAGCGAACCTTTGACATTAACAAAGACATTCGTCGAGGTACACGGGAACATTGTACGGCCACGTTGAACTCGAATTACCTCTGGGCGATGCTCGATCGTCACCGCGGCTGAACTATCGTCCGCGTTTCACGCGCGATTAACGTGCAATAAACCATACATACCTATTTACCCTCCAGTCACGCGATTACACGAACTTTTTCTGTTTAGATAGCTGTTCCGCTATGTCCAGAGATCTGGCGAAGCACCGGAATGATTTTCAACGCGACCAGCTCTTGTCGCAGGCTTCGCCGCGCGGACTTCGCTCGACCCGGCTTAACTCACTTAAGTAGTCACAATGGTTATTAATTATCCGGAGGAGGGCACCGTTTAAGCGATCAGCGTTGTCTGCATCTGGCGATCAAAATTCCAACAATAGAAACTCTGATTTTCACCGATGCTCGACTCCACAAGAACCGAAGACCGAAGAAGAGTAGAAATAAATCATACTCCAGTAAATTGTCCTTAGGAAAGTAATTACGGTATTGCATTTAAATATTCTAGTCGCAGGATAATGTCTCTGGGTTTTCCAGATCGACCGGATTCGTATCTGCGACTCCATTCGAAGTTTAGAGGATTTATATTGTGTTAGAGCAACGAGTGGACGTCGTTAATATAAATTCGATGGCGATTTACTTTCTATGCATGTACGGTTCACGTATTTGCCTCACGCACCCTCCGAGCGAAGCGGACAGAGGAGGAGGAGGAGGGCCAGCGCGAGCAAGGGGAAAGACCAAATAGTTCTGTGAACGTCGCATCCTCCGTCAATCGTCGGCTGCATGTCAATGAACCGGCGTCGAACAGCGGCAAAAATCGAGAGCCAGGCTCGTAGACAGCCTCCATAGCGCATGCAGCGCGGGAAATCGAGTTTCTCGCGTAAATTTGTCGCGCGACTGCATCGTGCCAGCGGAATGTCCTTTGTCAACCGCGATCTGCATTCGCAATGTCCGCCTCCGCCTTCCCCGTTACATTCCACCCTGCTCGCGAAGACTATGTGCACCGTAGTTTCCAATTTTTCTGGGACTCGCGGCACCGAGCGAACGCTATAACAAAATTCACCGGTGAAATCGTCAACCGACTTGTCGATCTTTGAACTCCTGCGACTCTACGTATAAGTTTCTCACGGCATTCTGCTTGTGCTCATTTGAAAAAGTGGAGTCTCTACTTTCACACCCGTGAATTAATCTTTTGTTTCAATCGTTTTCCTCCATCGTAAAACCGCGAGGCATCTACGAAATCGCCAACCGTAGACTCATTTTAATGAGCGCAGTCGCTGCTTTAACAGTCTTAATCTCGGCTTGTGTTTCTAACATTTCATGTTATTGTAAAATTGTCCGACATGTTGAAAAGATTATGCCGAGTTTTAAGAATTTTGTTCCGTATCGTTTCAATGTGGTTTTGCATGGGTGACCAGTGCCTGAACCGAGCGCAGACAGGACGTTGTAAGATTTTATCGACCGAGATTAAAGATCGACACCTACTCGGGATACCATGAATAAAAAAAATCAAAGTAATCTCCACGGGAACGAGAATTTCTTCTAACGCCGCTTGCCGGAGTGGTTTAGTTTTTGTTAAAGCGTTCCGCTGTAACGAAGAAAATCCTTGCGAATTCGTTCTGCCGGAAGCGGGGCATATCGGGCCAATCGATGAGGAGTGACTCACACACGGTCACCGCAACGAGAACAGATTAGCCCGCATCGATGCTCTCCACGTTCTGCAATTTGGATAATGCAGTCGATGCCGCTCGTGCTCGCCGACTTGTCATTATGGAAAACTGCTTTTGTACGAGGACAATGGGAACGCAATGAGCGAAATTGGGACGCAACGAGGCGGCGATAAACGCGCCTTGAAAAATTAGACGTTAGAGACGGATTTTCCACGAAGACGCCGCGCGGCTTCGCGCGCTGGTCCAGAACCGATTGTTAGCTTTTGTTTTTGTTCGTTTAAGTGTTTGGCCAACGTTCGAGACCGATGTGCGCGGCGAGAGAAAACGTTCCGCTTAGAAAGGTCAGCGCGTGACAAAGACGATCGGCGATACCCGGTGAAAATGATGACGGTCCTCGCGCGTTCCACGGCGATTAAAGCGAATTTCCTTAATCACAGGCTTCGGCCAACGCCGTACGAGATTCCCGATAGCTTCAATCGCGTTTTAGTCGGTCGCCACGGTGCCTGGCTACCCCTCGCGGACGGTGTTTATATGGTCGGCCTGTTAGCAACGCGTAAACGCCAGAAAAGGCGGCCTCGGTAACCCGGAAACTCGCGCCGACACTCATAAATAAGATTCAAATATCACGAGCCTGCGCTCTAAAGGTGCCTCCATTGAGCGCATTGTCATCCCAGGCTGATATATGCGGCATTTGTTCTCCGTTGAAAATTCGCTTCGCCTAGCACGCCGAGATTCCCGTCTACAGATCTAATCAAGTCCGCGCCGGACTTTTTCTTCGGACAACAGAAAGGGTAGAGTTTCATGAAACCGTCTGGGGTCAAGAGTCCCGTAAAAGATTCGCGTTATAAGCCACCGTCACCCTTCCGGCGTCAATCGTTCGTGACAAAGGGTCGCAGGTGAAGTCAAACGGAAAACCGGCGGACAAAAAGTTCCAAGTTCCAGGTCGGGTGCAGAGAGTTGCAAATGATGCACGATATTTCGAATACTACATGCTAATTGATCGGAACATAAGATTGGTAATTTTAACTAGCATGATAGATTTAGTGTTAAGTTTCATAAAACGGCGTTCAGAATAGTAATTTTTTGATTAGTGTATAAAATTGGCAGTCTACATATAAAGAATACAATTAATACTAAAACTACTGAGCCGAAAGAAGTTAGTAAAGTAAATGTTACGTGGAAACATTTTGAAAATGTAGGCAGTAAAAGAAAAATTCAGAAACCGTCCGGTAGTTCCAGTATTAAAAAGGCTATGAAGTGTTAAGAAATCGATAAGCTGCAAGATAGAATTGTAGCTTAAAACGAGAAGTTGCGTAAAAAGAAGTGTACGACGATTGTTGGATTTTGTACGATTTACGAAAGAATTTGGGTTTTGTCCAGCTCAGACGGTTCGAAAGATTGTGGGGGCGACGGTAGCGCCTTCGGCATGGTCCGCCGTGTTCGCGCAACCCTCCTAACAGCCGTGTAGACGAGTGGTGGCGGGTCGACACAGTGGGGTGGCGGAACGGAAAACTCTTTCCGCGAAAGTGTTGAGGTGGATCGGCGCTGTCCATATGGAGGCAAACGAGGCGCCGTGTTAGGCAGCCGGGCCTGCACGGACGCCTTGCCGTGTCTTTTGGCTAGGGAACATAGTGTCGCCGAAAACACGGGTACTTCTGGCCCCGGAAGGTGGCCTTTGCGAAGAGCCGGAGAGAATTTGATATAATAATCCGGTGAGTGGCAGGGTATGCCGACTGAGTCCATGCCTCGGTGAGAGACGGCTCGAGAGAGAAAACGCGAGCGTCGAGAGAGTGCACGGCTTTTCTAAATGGGTCAACCCAACCCAGCAACTCGACGTGTGTGCACTCGGTTCCTCTTACGAGTCCGCTGCATGGCCTAGTTTCCCCGAGGGCTACGGAGTGAGAAGGCACGCGACCTCCTCGTCGACGGGGACGCGAACAAGAGTGCACACGCGGCTGCATAACGCTGCTGCCGCCCCTGGTTTCGGTGGTGCCGTGCTCGTCGTCGACGTCGCCATCGTCGTCGCGGTACCTCCCGATCGAAGCTCCCCGTCGGAGGAAAAATAATAATGAGATCCGCGTCGTCGGGAACGCATTGATTGTCTCGCGATCGCAGCACGGCCAGTCTGAGAAGGTGAGAGGGTCGCGCGTTGCGTTCGCTCGTGACATTGCCGATGTCGCTCTTGGTACGATGCATCCGGAAACGATCCGTGTCGCGTTCCTCTTGCTGCTCTGTTGATACGTTCTCGTGAATCGCACGCGAGAACCCCTAACGGGTGGCAATCGTGGACGCCTGCACGCGACCCTGAATTCAATTATCGATTCTTCGGACAAAATACACGGCGGTGCGTTCCCAATGCACCCGTGCGAGTCGCCTCGTTTTGGTCAGCTGGCCTCCCCGTCGCGCTCCTCCGAAGGGTGCAAACTGCACGCGAGTGATCGGGCATCGTTCCTCTTGTGGACTGTGATGCCGTTGGCCATGTCGATTCGAAACATTCATTTCTAATTGATTCACCAGTGTTGGGGTGGCTTTCATCCCCCGTGAGGCACGGTCTCGTCTTGATTGGATTATCGCGTTCCGGTGCATGTGCAAATCTAATAATGTGCATTTCCGTTCTCATTATAGATAGGCCGAGTGTTGATTGCACGCGAGGAAAATGGCGGCCAGCAAACCACCTGAAATGAATTACACGTGCGAGATCTGCGGCCTCGAGGGCTTCAACGACGAGGAGATGAGGTCACACATGGTGTTTTATCATCTTCAAGGGGCCGCAAATTGCCCGTTTTGCGACCTCGGCGAAATATCGTCCACGGAAATGTTGGTGCATGTTAACAGTGCTCATTTGGACTACTTAACACCGAGGTATAGCCGAATCTGATAGCTGTTTGAGCGAGTTATATTCTGATGTTATGTCGGCGTCGTAATCAGCAATTTAAATCGTAATGACCACCTGGAAAATGGCGGCAAAGATGTCTTAGATGTCGCTATATTTGTACCTTATGGGGATGTTGTTATTTCTGACTGAAAATCCTTAGTAGATGAGAATATTTTTATTGGAATAAATGTGTTGCATTTAAGTGTATAGAAATTAATCGTAATTGCAGTATGAGATAGTACATTTTCATTTTAATTTATGTTCAATCTCTCAATGTTTTTATTTTAAAACTCCAATCAATTTAAAGTTTATTTCACTAAGCATTTACTACTACTATCATGTTAAGGAGAAATTAACTCCAATTATTAAATAATCAATGAGAAGAATAAAACTTTTCATGTGTGTAACTATCATAATCTGATTGAAAGTACATAATTGTAGATAAACAGAAACTAGACAAATGTTAATCACTCCAGAAGAACAAGTAGAAGATGATTCTTTAAATTTAAGTGACCTTGATGAAGAGTGATGTTTTCCACAATCATCTGTATACACGTATCAAATGTTTTAAATGTATATGGTTAATAATATTTACTTATTGTTGCAGCACCCCAGAAAATGACATGATGGCATTCATCGATGATGATTCATTAGTGGATGATCACAGGCACGATGAGTGTCGTGGCCCGTCACCATCCATGTCTCTACGTCCACCTCTTTTACAAAATGGCTGGGGCAGTTCATCCAGTCTACGTGTTAAACCACAACCAGAACCATCAAAGTCAGAACCACATCATTCTAGTTCTAATGTGAATAATAATAATAACAATAACAACACCGGGAATGTGAATAATGGTACCAAAAAGTTAAATAATAATGTTATATATCTTTATACCAAAGGGATGTAAAATGACCACAGATTTTATTCCAGTGGTAGAAGGTGCAGCTGGTCATGGTTCTCCACTACGTTCAGGCCTAAATTTGCAGCTGCGTTCCCATGCTACACCAAAACTTCCAGTTCAAGAGTGTCCTATGTGCCCATACAGTTCTGACAGTCCATTAAGGCTAGAAGAGCATATCAATCGGCAACATTTTGATCTCACATCACCGTCCTTTCCACCTGAATCTCCACCATCTCGAGATGGTGTTTTCAACTGCCCTCTGTGTATCACTTCGTTCCCCAACTCTTCTGATCTTGAGCTACATGTGAACATAGAGCACAAAGATATTTTGAGGTATACCTAAATCTAAACATCTGTACTAGCCACCAACACAGAATTGTATTCTAAAGTATACCTTCTTTATACAGCCCAGCAAATGGTGCAGCTTCACAGTCAGACTTGGCAACTGTTGGCAGTGATACTCCAGCCTGTCCCGTTTGTTTTAGTACATCATTTAAAAGCAATGATGAGCTGACTGTGCACATTGAAGAGCATTTTAGCAAAAAAGGTACTCCATCTCCAATAACTCCAGACTTGTCCACTGACAGACTGTTGGCAAAGGACATGGAAAGGCGTGAGAAGGAAGTTAGAAAATTGCGAGAACAACGAGAATTTGAAATGCTGAGAGCACAGTATGGAATGGACAATCAGGGCAATTTTAGGGAACAGAGTGTTACTAATATGCAGCGGGCTGTGTATTCGGGTGAAATGACGATTGCTGATTATTATGAGAGACAGAGTGAACTTAGAGTAGCCGAAAGTAGTGGCATTGACGACGGCAGCTCCTGCACACGTGGTAATATTAATTTCACTCAAAATTATTATTTCCTCGTATCAAAATGTTTTATAAATGTCTATACTCACTTTATTATACTAATATTGTTCCAATATTCCATAGGACTCGTCTCAAAGATACGAGCCGTGAGTCAAGCATGTAGCAACGTGTTGAGCACCTGGATGTGTTCCACTGTAGATCATTACGCCACTACTTACGGAGACAAGGGCTGGGGATGCGGATATAGAAATTTACAAATGTTAATTTCGTCGCTTTTACAACATACAGGGTATAATGAGTTAGTTTATAAAGCATGGAGTTCTGGACCGGGTAGCGGTAGTTCCACTAAAAATCCGCTCCGAAGTTCTATACCGTCTATCTCCAGACTTCAAAGAATGATTGAATTTGCTTGGGCTCAAGGTTTTGATACTCAAGGAGCGGAACAACTAGGCGGCAAATTGGTTAACACTAGGAAATGGATTGGTCCCACGGAAGTAGTTATATTGTTATCTAGCTTGAGAATAAAGTATGTATTCGAATTTCTACTGTTCGTTCTTAGGGTATATTTATTACCTAATAATGGGCTACAATGAACAGGTGTCAGATGGTAGATTTTTATAGACCAACCAATGCTGATGGTGGGCATCCAGAAATGTTTCATTGGGTCTTACAATATTTCCAGCGGTGTGATGATTTCAAACCACCTCTTTACCTACAACATTCAGGTAAATATTCATTAATATAGTAGAATAATTCTATTGCATTCATTCTAAAATTGACTCTCTATTTCCAGGGCATAGTAGAACAATAATAGGAGTAGAACAATTAAGAGATGGTTCAATAACCATGTTAGTACTCGATCCAAGCCATAGTCCAGCACAAATGGCACAATTTAATAGTACAAGTAGCGCACTAGGTGCAATGCGATTGGTTCGAAAATCGATTGCCGCGATGAAAGCGAGGCAGTATCAGGTCGTTGCAGTGACCGGTATCATGGAAACCGAATTAGAGTACCAAGTGAGGAAAATTTACCACGTTCTTTCTACATATTAACCACTCGTGAAACCGATCGTATAATAAAAGCAGAATGTTTTGACGTTTTTCAGCAAAGCAAAGTATTATGTTTGATCCGCGTGCCCCAAGATAGGTGAGATTTGCTGACCCAAAAAGGAGTTCAATTTTGTGGAAAGATGATAGACTGCCTCAAACCAATTTTGTCCAGTATCCTTAAAGTTACGTGACCGCAATGTTCTAGGTTTTATCATTAAGAGAATTTGCTCCACCGTAGTAGTTGCAAAAATATTATTTAAACAATATATTCTTGCATCTCTTAGCCGTCAGAAATCGACTGGCTCCACGAATTGTGTATAATCTAAGCCTGCGTCGCGGTTCAGAGTTTTGGAGCTGAATAATTCAATTGTGAACCAGAGGAAAAACAAAACGAAGCCGCAAAAGTTGTAATTTCTAAAGAAACAAGTGTGTCTAAATGTCGCGCGTATTGATCTTCTTTTTCTTTTCAAGTCCATGCTCAGCTCTGGAAATACTATATTACGATGTGTGCTTGAGAAAAAGAAAAGAAAGTTTCAGTGACGGAGTATCTAACGGATAAAGTTAATTCGATCGCCATTTCTTGTCCACAATGTTCTGCTCAATTTTCGTCGCACCGAACGGGCTGTGCTAAGTTTTAGTCGACCAATCGTCCTATGCCAGTCGGTTGCACCAGCGAAAAAAGCCATGGCAGAGCTTGGGAATCAAGACTCTTTCGTAGCTGTGATGCTGTTATCGATTTTACGCTAATCAATCACCGATTATAAATATTTTTGAAGGCACTCCATAATGTCGATACATTGCAGAAAGCAACATTGTCCGCGCTTATCTTCTCTCACCTGTACTCTACATTTTTAATAAACTTTGTTGTCAAAATGTTGTCAATTTTTAGTCAATAAAACGGGAATACCAGTAACAAAAATAAGACGCGCACTACGATGAGACTTTTATATATTATTACAAGCAAAAAAAAAATTATTCTCTGATATATATTTTCGTTAACCGTTGCTTTTACATATTTCTGGGGTGTCTACAAGAATGGACAATGTATTTCTATATATTGAATATATGTTTATCTATATATACATAAACACATATTTGCACAGTCTTCGTTACTATTACATTTCACTCACTCATACATAAAGTACAACTACTTTCATACTAATTATACATATTCTATTTAATTATTCAATTAATTTAAGGCTACCCGTATATTAGCTTGTAAGTTTAATGCAATGCTGTGACCGAAGAAAGGAAGTAACTACAGTCCATTTACTTGTTACTTATGAATTTGAAAGAGTTGTAATTGAGTAAATGATTATTATTATTATCATTATTATATTTATTATATCTGATAAATTGTACTGATATATATTGTATATTATATAAGATCTATTTATTATAGTTAAAGATATTTGAGACCATCGAAAAGTTTGAAGTTCTTCATTATGAAAATGTTATATTATGATTTCATAGCTTTAATAACTTATGCATTAATCTGAAGAAAAATTTGTCTTTCTGCTCAGTAGGACCAGATGCAATAATTACGACTGACAGCAAAGATATAAAATAATTAATGCCTGTATTGGATTTTGATGTATGCGGATTAAGAATATGTTTATCATTTTGGAGTGTTCAGGCAAATCAAGCTGTGGAATTGTTGCGCAAGTGTAAAAAAAGAAACTTCGTATTAACCACATGTCAAATTAAAATATATGCTTTGTTAGAATTCCCAATGCATGACTGATTATTTTATACCTCATTTACAACAGTCATATTAGCTTCTCACATTAAAATTTCTCATTTGTATCAGTTTAAAAAAAATTATAAGGTAAACCATAGGTTTTATACAAGTAAAATACTGGTTTTATTAAATGAGAAAATATTTAAAGTACTTTTCATTCTCATAAGTACTAAATTAATCACAGAAAGTAGTTTACATATTTTAGCTTTTATTACAATTTTACTATTTACATATACTTATATATTAAATCCCAGGGTCCTCATGCATGCTTTATGTGCCTCTATTAAATGCTGACAATTCTCTTCGCCTTTCGTAATAATGCTGAAAAAATCAATGTTTAATATCATTAAATATACAATTAGTTAGAAAAACAATTAAAGGTTATAGAATGACAAATACGTAAACAATCAATTGTGTCGAAACATATAATACTGAATATGTTAGTAGAGTTATTGTAAACTATGTTCTTATTGCTACGACCGCACTTCATAGTTTTAATATATAAAAGTATTAAAATTGAAGTTTTCAATCATGTTCATACCATTCATCTCTGATTTTCTTTGTTTCTGGACAAGCACAACAAGGTTTCAATGGTTTATCGGATTTTTGTGCTCCCGTGGCTTGTACTTCAGCTTGTTTTTGACTAGAATTACCCATTGTTATTCAATGTTAAATAATTTTTGTACAATATACAATTATATTACATCAGATTCACGCCTACACTACTTCAGCTCAGTTCAGGTTCTACTGGCTTATGCCGCATATACTCCATCTATGATTTCATCTTGTTTGCAGTTCCATGATCCACTACCAGCGGCGCAGCTATTAAATTCTAGAATTTTGCCTTTAGTGACATCTGGTGTTGACTGCAAGCATCTGTCTGTCGGTAATTTTGGCCAACAGTTTGAGCGTTTTGTCACTACGCTAATTGGCGCTGTACGGAGGTCCTTGCGTAGTTCCATAATTTGCCGCAAGGGGCGCAGTGCCTTTACGAGTTTTCGAATATTCAAGTTGTGCTCTTCATTTTTGTTTAAATAATCGTGATAATTGGAAGTGTTTATACTTAAATAGTAGTCGTAGCTAATAATTAATTGTGTGCAATTCAGTTTGTAGATGAAAATTTAGTTAGTTGTAACTAATTGTATTGTAAAATGTGTTTTATGTGCCAGCGTTTTCCGAGGACATCAAATATCACGCATAATATTAATTACATCGTATTTTCAACCAGGAGCCGTGAAATCTGATTTACTGCTGCTGGTAAGTCTTGTTACAGTTTAATGTTTAAATCTTTCTTTTATTAAAGTTTTGGCTTCCTTGAATCAACCACGAAATGTATGTGTTACTTCGACAATTTGGTTTTTACCATGTCATGACGTAGCTGTCCTTAGTCTTTCAAAATATGGCGCGGAATTTAAATGCTCCCGCTGTCATACAAATATTATACATATATTATTATCATATTAATAGTTCACGTGCAATATATAATTCACGCTCTTTTTCTATTAACGGACAGTAAATATTAATAATGAGCACAATATAGTAGGAAATAAATTTTTATAAATTAAAAAAATATTTTTAATGCTAGAAGAATAATTTTAACTCTAGGTTTAGAAGATCAAGTTTAATATTATAAATTTTGCTAGTGGTATTAAAAAGTTTTACCAATTATTATACGCAAATACTACGTTACGTTATGTATATACAAATTTATACATTGCCATGAAGCATATCTTGGAAGTAATATAAATACAATTGCGCAGTTTTCTTACAGGTATTGTAAAAGTAAGTGATGAATTTTGTACTCCGTTCTCAACAATTTTCCACGCGATACACAGATGTAAATGTACTATTTAGCCGTGTTGTAATAGTTTGTCTTGACAAAAGGCATCTTTGTCACGGTAGCTTTGTAAGTTTTCCCCCTAACTTCTACTAACACTCCTCCCCCAGAATGAGCTAAATCCGGGGGCACATATCCCATCGCTATGTGTCGTCCAAGGGTTGGACTCGGGCTACCGGAAGTCACTCTACCGACGCGTTCTCCTTCCGGTGTCAAAATGGCCGCGTTTTCCCTGGCCGGCGGCCCTTGCCCTAATATGAGACCAATTCTTTTCTTGTTGGTCCCCGATTTGATCTGCGATATGATTTTCTGGGCACCGGGGAAGTTCATCTCTGTCCTTCTCCTTTTAGCTGAAATAATATCAGAATTATTAATTTTCTTAAAATCCAACATCGCTAACCCCCAACATTTGTATCCCCTCATTAATGCAAATCGAGCTAAGAATTGAACTTTGGAATGAGTCATCCGCGACCCATTGTACTTCCTACCGACCTACTAGCCAAGTTAGCCCAGCTTCGACAGGGGTAGTTTCCTCGTCGATATCGTGACTGTACAAGCAGAGACCAGCTTCCAGCCTGGAAAAATTGCATAATTCATAACGCGATCGTTTCACCGTAATCTATCCAGGACACACGTGTTACCTCAAGGTATCCCTAGCACCCAGACCAGCTAGCTTCGTGTCAGACGTTTCCAAGATTCTCTGAACCACGATGTTCGAGACCTTAGCTGGCATGGATATCTCGAATCCGTCTTCCCCTGTGTATCCGCAACGAGATATTCTGACTTGGCTACCAAATAACTCGGTTTCCACGCTGTTCATGAATTTTAGCTCTTTCAAATCGATGTTCACGTATCGTTGGAGAACGGTCGCCGCTGTTGGACCTTGCAGGGCCAACAGACCTTGCTCCAAAGGGTCTAGGAACTCTAGGTTTACCGATTTCCCTTGCGATTCGAAGTCTTCCTGCAATTATTTTATAAGGTTTAAGTTTATTTTATAAGGTCGATGTTTTAAGGACACTTTTATTACTGGATTAAATAATGCATCAAAGAGTTAAATAATGGTTTTATTAAACTATGTCGTACCTGCTTCTGGCAGAGTAGATACGAGTCCTCGTCCCTCCTGCCAGCATTGGACACCACAAAGTACTTGTCGTCGTCGTCCTTGGTGATGATCAGGTCGTCCAAAATGCCTCCGTACTCGTTAGTGAACACTGTCAGCACCGCGTTACCCTTCTTCAGCTTCTTCAGATCGCTGGTGGTCAAAGATTCGAGGAAATCAGTGGCACTGGTCCCCGAGACTCTGGTCTGCATCATGTGGCCCACGTCGAACATTGACGCGAACGTCCTCGTGTGCTGATGGGACGCCGCTATCGCCTCTTGATATTGTACAGGCAGCAGCCATCCCGAAAAGTTGACTATTTTACCTGAGGAAGAGTGATTTAACCAGCTTTCGTTTATCTTGCGTTGAAACTCCTCTTTGCAAAGTCGCGAAGAAAATCGCAGAAATACCGCAAGATTTCACAATCTAGCCAAAACAGAAAATAAGCGAGCTTTCTATCCGAGCAGCGAACGAAGGCTAAATGCATCAAGACTGCAATTTGCACTTTGAAAATATTCCTCGCAACTAAAGCAAAGTTTCGTTTCGCGCTCGTTGAATGCAACCGCGGCTAACAATAAGTTCCACTTTCCGAAGTAATTATCCCACCGCAAGGGCTGCGAGATCTCTCTTCGGCCTCGCTAACGCATAATAGACGTTCACCGCGTAATTTTTCATGGTTCTAGGCTTCGAAAAAGTTTAGAAAAATTTCGAGACACTCGTCACAATTTCGAATTCGATGTACAAGCGATATTTCATTGAATATTTAGATCTCGCGAATTGTCTTGCGACTTGGAAAGCCATTACGCTGGAGGGTTAAATAGTCGTTTCCCGGGGAAAAGACGCGACTATTTCGACCGTTCTTTTTAATTGTTAGATAGTGGGGCACGTTACCTCGGTGCTCCACGTGTAGATCGTACAAGCAGGTCTTCCTGGGCTCCGGCGCCGGTTCCGCTTTCGTCGACGACGACGAGCGGCGAGCGTCGTTGCCGTTCAATCGGTCGAAACTATCGATCAAACATCTCGAGGCGGCTCGTTTCGTGCTGGTTGCCCCGTTAATCGCTAGTCCGGAGAATTCTCGGCCGCTCTCTGTCAGATTCCCGAAACATTTGTCAAAACACTCCCGGCAAACCGATCTGCCGCGCGCACCGAAACGGAACATCGTCGTTTCTCGCGATCTGTTCG
Source organism: Augochlora pura (assembly GCF_028453695.1). Lineage (NCBI taxonomy): Eukaryota > Metazoa > Arthropoda > Insecta > Hymenoptera > Halictidae > Augochlora > Augochlora pura. The sequence continues at coordinate 25,308,704 of NC_135775.1, read as the reverse complement.
CCGCGCACTGTCTCGCGATGTGTCCCGGTGCTCTTCGAATATACCGTCCCTCGCACGATGACCCCGCTGCCAGGGTTCACAGAGGCTCGCATTCACTGTCGAAAATCGTGACGCAAACGTGATCTGTTGCTAGCTCGACCGGGAACGACGGAATCGGCTCGCTCTTGGACGGAGCCTCTATCTGGGCCAGATATTCCGATGGAATAGTGAGGAGAGTATAGTGATCGATTTGGTCCCCGTGATTAGTTTCTATGGTGCGCGATCATTCTACTTGTCGCGGCCCTGGGGAGGTTTTGTTCTTTTTCTTTTCTAATTGGATTGGGTCTTTTAACATTTAAATCGCTAGACGTAACAGTAGGCCATTTGGACACCTTTATATTTTTGCAAAGCATAAAATGTTAGGCAAGTGGTTAGATCGTCGAATTGGTGAATAGAAAGTGTATTTGTTGAGAAAATCGTGTATATAAAATTTTGTCCAAGGCTTGATAAAATTGCACACGCGCAAGCTATAGAATAAGCTTGCAATATACTTGCTAATTAAATAAATCGAAGTGTGATTTCAGAGAATATCTGTTCTTTATTATTTCCAATTGACTCCTGTAACTATTCTATCGGGTCCATGTCTTCCTGTACAGCTTCCTAGATCTGTTCGAAGATATATGCATGGTGCAGCCGATGTTTATGGACGGGGTTTGGCAACAGGAGAAAAGTTTTCAACGAATTAACGAATCTCTCCGCGAGTCTCGTGCTCGACAGACTCGGCCGTCGACTGTGTTGCAACGGGTTACCGATAACGTGTAGCTCCGGGGCGATAAGCAGATATTTTCTTGCACGATAGTTGCCACGAATAAGTTAGTTATCGTTATTTTCGTGCGTAAGCGAGGTCAGCGTGCCGTTAAGCAGGAAGCGATAAACGCTAACTGTGGACCGAAGAGGAATGGCGGGCGGGGGGGGGGGGGGGGATAAGAAAGGTGGTTAATAGTCACGAGACTTGAACACATCAGATGCTTATTAAATTTTTATTGTACCACGTAATAATAATATTAATAATAATTAATAATAATAATAATAATAATAATAATAAAGATAATAGTAATAATCGCAATAATCATCATCGCAATAATAAATCGTGATAATAATGTCAATAATAAATGTTAATAATAATAACTAATAATCATAATAATAATAATAATAATAATCATTCGTCGTCGTAATAATAGCAATAGTTTTTTTTCGTTTACTAATAATGACAATTCATCGTCGTCGGTAATAATCCAATGACAAACGTCAATATTTTTTTTTCGTAATAGTAGCGTGTCGAACGGAGAAACGACCCTAAAAAACGAAGACAGTATCAATTGTTCGTTCGTACATTTTGTAATTCATATTACTTTTTTTTGTTCTTTTAGCTTCCGTCGTCTTATTCTTCTCGCTCGCGCTTTTCTTTTCGCATTTTTTTCACCTTTTAGTCTCACCTCTGACCTATCTCGCTCTCTCTCTCTCTCTCTCTCTATCTCTCTCTCTCTATCTCTCGCTGTCACACTCTCTACCACACTCGCATTCTCTCTCTCCCTTTCTCTCTGTTTGTTTCTCGACATCATTTTTTTTCTTTTTGAATTCATTTTCTTTCTCTCACACACACGCACACTATTTCCCTCTGTCACGTGTTTACGCAATTGATGCAAAATGTCCCTACACAGTCCGACGAACGTGTGTGTGTGTTCTTAACGTTTAACCATCTCTCTCTCTCTCTCTCTTTAACCATTCTCACTTTCTCACGTTCTCGCTCTCTCTCTCTCTCTCCCTCTCTTTCTCTCTCTCTCTCGCTCTCCCTCTCTCTCTCTCTCTTCCGATCGATCGATTTCTTTTTTCTTCCACCGGGTCGTAAATATATAATTATGGTGTTCCATTTATTCTATTTCTCTCGACGCTTCTTCGCTTTTCTCGGAGATCTTCGATCGTATCATCGCTATCGCTTTAAGTTGTTCTCCCGCTATTGTTCTTTTTTGCTCGTATCTCTCGTTAGCGCTTATCATCCTCATCGAAAAAAAAAAATCCGCTGCAGCTTTCGTGCCTTTGTTCTCAAAAAAACACGTTTTCTCTCTTTTACGTTGACACGTTACACATTCACTCACATTGGTTGATGGGTTTTCTACTGGAGGGACGTTTTTTCTTATGGTGGGGTGTGGGCGGTTCAGGGATTGGTAGGTTCGTGGGAGCTCTCCTCGGTTGACGTTTACGGTAAAAATGGCGGTGTTACGGCTTTCCTGGATTCGGTAAACGTTGGGAAAGGCGGGCTGCCATCGTGGATGATACCTGTGAGCTGTGCACCGGGGTGGTGGGTGGGGACTGTCGGAAAATTAAGAAATGGTACTGGTTCGGGGTTGTTGTCGGATCTCTCTGGGTCGGTGGTGGTGGTGGTGGGGGGTGTAGCAGTAAAACGGGGGGACACTCTTTGAGGAAAATGGATCTGCTACGGTTTGGAAACTGAAGGCTCCGGGACATTGTGGTGCCCCTCTGGTCGACGGCTTCGATACTATGATCAAATTTTTCCTCGAGTTTTTCCACTGCCGAAACATACCCGTGTTTATATATATATATATATGATCTGCCAATTATCCAACGTGCCGCGACCGGGTTCAGTTGAATTTTGCTTGTGTGTAGGATATTCTATTCTGTACGAATTATGCCCGAAATAGTTCGTCGACCGAGGGGCAATCGTTATATTAATTTTTTCTTTTTTTTGGTGTTTTGGTTCACGGTGTCGAGAGCGTCGAAAATCGACAAACAGTCGCCTAACACGATCGCGAGGGTGTGAAACCAGTAATTTTGTAACGGCGATCGGGGGAAGAAAGTATACTGTTTCGTTTCACGCGATTTCTCATATCGCGTTTCTTCCTACACGTTTTGAACAATTTTTTTCCCTTCAAATTTTCCCTCTCTCGTCTGCCTCTTCCTCCCTCTATTTCTCTCTCTCTCTCTCTTTCTTTCTCTCTCTCTCTTTCTCTGCCTTTCTTTCTCTTTTCCGTTCTTATCCTCATTCTATTCCTCTGCCTGAGCTTCTTATATAACATAGTTTTTTGCTATTTTATGCTTGAAAAAATTTTTGTTCTCTTTTGCCTCTGTATGTCGCCTCTCCTCCTCTGCTCGTCCTGGAACGCGACAATGCGCCCTTTCACGATGGTCTCGAATCACGTTTCATTTTGCATTTGGTGGTAACCATTGGGGGGAGTGGGGGGAGGTTCTATGATAAATCGAGAATGAAAACCTGAGGATGTATCCTCGGAAGTATTAACGATTAGGGGGGGGGGGGGGGGGCAGGGGCGGGGCGTTCGTCGGAAATGGAAGTTTGATCGGGCGGCATTGCCACGAACGAGGAAGCACATCGCGTACGCGTTCGCGTTTCTATTTTATTTGCTTTCTTTCTTTTTTAATCGGTTTCAACGGCTTCTCCTGAATTATTTCGCTATTTTGCACCGGATGTACGTATGCGCGCGCGTAACATACATACATATATGTATATCTTTATATATAGATATATTGTTAACAATTTTTGCATTGTGATGTGTGTAGTACTTGCTATTTCTCCACTGTGTGGTCGGTCGTGTACGAACAGAGACCAAGGAATTGAGTCGTTTTCAAAAATCTTATTTTTTTTTGTTTTACGTTCCAGTTTATTCCGTTTATTGCGTTTTTTTTCTCTCGTATGTTCCGCGAAAAGTTTTTCCACTATTGCAATGATCTATTGTATACCGGGAAGAAAAAGAAAATCATTCCAGCGAACCCAAACTCTATTGCCTGCTATTGTTGTGTTGTCAATCTATGCGCGTGATTCATCATATCTATTTGCTCTGAATAATTTTGCTCATTGTCTCCGAAATATTAGCGTCCTGATGTATATTATATTATATTTTTTTTCGACTTTTCTAATTTATCGTCGCATATGTGCTCTCTACCATTCCGTTCTTTCTCGTTCCTTTCCATAATTGTTCTCTTTTTTGGCCAAGAGGTGTCGTTTTAGTTCTCCATAAAAAATTGTTCACTCTCGATAGTACTTTTTGTCCATGATCTCGACTATTCTCTTTTGTTCTTCGTTTTTTTTTCTCTTTTGTCAAATGTCGCTTTTTGCTCGAGGGGAGGGGGACAATTTTTTGTAAAACCGTTTTTACGTTTCTGCTTTATCCATTTTTTTGGTTTGCCTGTGCCAACGTGTGGTTAAATCCAAGAATTCTATTTTTGTTTGTTTGCTTGCGTTAAACAGTGTGCAATCACCGTGAAGAAAAAATTTTTCTCTCCTCGCAACTCTCGCATTCTCTCGCAATTCTCTTTCATCTCGCTTGCATTTCTCTCTTCCGTTCTCTCTCTCTCGCTCTCGCTCTCTCTCTCTTATACTCTCACTATTATTCGCTCTCCCTATATACTTCGAGTTCGATAATTTCGTCTAAAATTCCATTTTCGCCTTAACTATACACAATAATCATAATATATAATAATAATAATAATCACGACTCGAATACATCATCGATCACCTCCGAATATAGATACAATAATTTTTTTTTCTTCTTCAACCTCGTCGCCTCTTTCTCCAAACTCTCTTAATCTCTCTTTCTCTTTTCACGCATTTTATTTTTCCCGCTTTTGCTCTCTCTCTCTCTCTCTCTGTCTTTCTATCTTTCTCTCGTTCTTCCACGTTTTTTTTTTCCTACTTAAATCTCTCCGTCAACGTGTTTTCTTTTCCCGCCCTCTATACTCTATACTTTTCTCCCGCCTTCCTCTATCTTTCTTTCTCTTTCGCTCTTTTTTTCTCTAACTCTCTATCTCTTTCTCTCTATCTCTCTTTCTCTCTCATATTACATCTCACAATAATGATCGTTTAGGTCGTCGTATATCTATACATATACATATACATATACATATACATATATATATATATAATTTATAAAATGAAAATAGGTACAATTTTGGACGCTTTTTTCTTCGTCGAAAAAACGCTCCGAAAATTTCATTTTCGCTTATTAATGCCCATCGGTTGCGATTCTAGTCCACTTGGTAGTAAAATTTTGTTTAGTTTTTTTTTTTTTCACACGCTTTCACACACATGACGCTCTCCCGCCCATTCGGACATCGTTCAACAAAAATTCATTCGCGCTGATCTGATCCACGCAGCATCCTGTCGCTCGCACGTTCACCCTAAGATTTGTCCACTTAATTACGTTCTCGCATTCACAATTAAATTTTTTCTGCTATCCACTTTTTTTAGTTTTTGCTCAACAAACACTCAAGCCGTTCTCCTTTCACTCAAAAAATCTCGGCGACGACAAATTGCCGTCGCCGTCTCGCGATTACGTATCAGCCTTTCTTTTTTTTTTTAACGCCTCACGTTTTCGAAAAGACATGAAAAACTTCCGGCTGGCCAATCGCGTGCTTCCGGGGATCGACGGGCCCGACATATTATGCCCATAGCGGCGCCCGCGATCGGAACAAAATTCATATCGCCGTGAAACGTTCATTATGACACGCTCTCTCTCTCTCTTTCTCTCGCTCTCGCTCTCTCTCTCTTTCTTTTTCTCTCCTCCCTTATAATTCCCTAACTCTACGTGACGTGTGTCATATTTACACCTAGCGTGTTCGTGCTCGTAATTTCAAGCTCGCTGCGCGCCCTTGAACCACGGCTCGAACATCTCGAACCGCTTTTTAATCCTAACTCGACGCCGCGCGCGGGCACGCCCGAGGCGAAGCGATCGTCGCCCCGACGAGGATCACCTAGAATTTCGTGTCTGAATACGCAAGAAAAACTTCGTTTCGACGATCGGTCCCGCGATCACGCCGTGAGATCATGTTTCCGAATTTTACCGATACAACAATTAAAAAGGTTGAGCTACCCCGCGGGACCGACCTCGTACACCTCGGCGCGATCCTCCCGTCGGGCGAGCCCCGCGCGTCGTCGACAGGAAGCCCGAAAGACGTTTCTTGTCTGTACACGCGACGCGTTACGAGTTCGCGATCACACTGCGATTCACGGGAACCCTTTGATCCCGCAGTGTTCAATGGTACCCGACCGTTCTCGCATCCAAAAACGCTGCCCTGTTTCATTTTTTCTTTTTTCTCGACCTTACTCCTAAATAGTTGAAAATAACGTCTTCTTTTCGCCGCGTCGTCCGACTTCGCGAACGCGGCCTGTCGAGTTCCACATCGTTTCTGATATGTGTAAACGGAGAAGGGTGTGTGTCGCGAGGAGCCGCGTCTCAGACGGTGTCCTTCGTTCCACAAAGTATCAAAATTAAATTTAAAAACGTCTCTCTCCGCAGCACGAAGAATGACGATGATCCTCGAAATCGTTCGCTTCTCCGGTTTTCCGTTCGGGAAGGAACCGCAGTGAAACGTGGCTCCTTTACAAACTATAGTCGAACGAGAATTTCTTATGCGAGTCGGGGAGACAGCGTTCGGCCCGGGATCTAACGATCGTTGCGGAACACCGGCTCCCCGGATGATTTTTAACGCATGGATCGCCACCGATCGTAGACGATTCCAGATACCAAAAGCGGCGGCTAATCTCATCGAACACTGCCCTCGGTGTAGGGGTTGGCGGAAATTCGTCACCCGGTTGTAACATTGATTAGTCAATCGAGAACGGGACTTTCGGGATCTGAAATTGTTCCTCCGCGGTCGGTCGTCGCCGGGACTCCGGTTTCCGTCGCGCGGAAGCACCCGCTGACGAACTTACATTTAGCGTTAACAACGATGGTAGAAAAAGAAAATGTGCGCCGGAAAAACGCCTCTCGTCGTTCTGACGTTTCTGAATTTTTTTTTGTTATACATCCTAGACAGAGACGCGTGTCCCGTGATTTACAATGCTTTTTGCTCACGTTCTTTTGAATGCATCGAGCGTGCGCGCGCGCGCGCGCGTTCAGCGTGTTCACGCGCGAGCGCGCGCCCGCTGACAAAAAGGCTTCTCGCGATTTCTACAAAAATTTTGGCTTTGATCATCTCGTTTCGCAGCTCTTGTGTACCATATATTTCACCGTTTCTCGCAATCATCGAAAAGGTTTTTATGCTCTCTCTCTCTCTCTTTTTTCTTTTTTCCTAGATATTGCATCACCATCATATCACCATCATCACCATCATTAATCATCATCATCATCATCATTAATCATCATCATCATCATAATCAGCATCATCATCATTATCATCATCAGCATCACATGTATATCTCATCATACATAGAACCATTTAATGAGAAATCCTACACAATGCGGAACTCGCTCGTAACCGAAAGAGACTGGTGTACGAATCTGATCGTTTCGTCTTTTTCATATTACTCTCGCTATATTTTACTTTTTTATTATTACTTTTTTTTTTTTGCTTAAGTATTATCACGCTCTCTCGCTTCCTTTCAACTCCCGCCTATTACATCTCTCCAGCTCTCTTTCCATCTTACATTTTTCTCTGCCTAGCTCTTTTCGCTTGTTCTCAGGATTTTACATACTTATTCACCATTTTTTTTCCTTTCTAAACGTATTTACTTCTAGCCTTACGATCTCTTTCGTACCTGTATTCTTCTCTTTTTTCCCTATACTTAATGCTTTTTATTATTTTTTGTATTGCGCGTCGACCATTTCCGAAATTCAAAATTGCAAACGCTGCTTCGCTACGTACGCGGCGCTTCGAGGATTACTTGATAGCTTCATCTCTTTTCTCTTTTTTTTCGCATGTTTAATATACGGCATCTTCGAACTTTCCGTTTCTGAAACCCGCCGCGGCGATCGACGCCCCCTCGATCCCGTTACCAACGGTGGTGGGGGAGGGGATCCAAGCGGCGTCTCACGCCGCGCGCAAAGAAATTTAGTATATTATATTTTCAGCTCGTTATCGCACTCAGGATGTTCAACCGTTCCTTCACAGTATACTTTCAATCGCTCGCCTATGCCCCTCGCCTCGATTCTTCTTCCTCCCCCGCCCTTCCTCGACCAAATTCCTGGATCTTTTCTGAAGCACGTGGATCCCGGGGGGGATCCACGGCTTTCGCGCGAAAACAGAGGCGAGGAGCGATCGAAACAGTTACCTTGCTCGCCGATCGACAGTAGGCTCGCATCAAGAATCGATAGCGATAACTAATAATAGTGGTAATAGTAGCAATAGCGTTAACTAATGATAATTAATAGCGATAACTGATAACGCCGCGAGTCACCGATGGAAGTGCGCTATCGTTATCGATCAATCCGTCGTTCTACCAAGCTGTTTTCCCCCGTTGCCTTTTCCGGCGTCGATCCTTCGTCGATCGTTTCCATTTTCATCCCACGGGATTCGATCCGCGCGCGTCGCGCACTTCCGTCGTCTCGACGACAGGACGATAATAGGTAACGATAATATTTAATAAATGCACGTGTCCTAAATTTTCCGTGTGACAATCGTCAGCGTATTTCAGAGATTTGTTTCGCTCTCTATCATAGTTGGGGCCGTCGATCTGGATCGACGTCGAGGAACCACTTGATTTACGAGACAAATGTAATTAAATCGTATCTAAACTGGTAAAAAGTAGTAGGCTACAAGGTAAAAATCGGTAGCGGGCGATAGTTGAAAAAAGAAAGAAAGAAAAGAAAAGAAAAGTAAAGAAGGAAAACAACGTGAAAGGGAGAAGAAAAATTAAAACGATGGTCGGACTGCCACGACAAATGAAGACGGGAAAAAAAAATAAACAAGCGTACGGACTTGTGTGTTTCTTCTCGTGTGTCCCGTTTTTGTGCGTGGGTGAGGGGGCTGTTTCGCTGTCGATTAAACGCATAAATCGGCTCGGCGACGATGATATCTCGTGACGATGATGTTGTATATACTATACTAAATCGTTAACGGTAATAGTAGCAGCAACTAAACGTACAGTACGGGCTTAGTACAAAAAAAAAAAGTAAACGGATGTGATTAAACTATGAAACTGTGTGTACCGTGTGTCTCGTGTGTAGGCTCCGCTAATAGTCGATAGGTAAAAGTTAATGGTCAAGGAAAGTTGGCGTACACAACGATCGGTGTGCGTGCGTACACACCGGTCTACACCGTAGTCAACGCTAGGACCCGGAAAAACAAAACTATCTAGCTTCGAGATTGTTTCTTCTTTTTTGTTTTTTAATTGGTAAGAGGAAAAGAAAATAGACGAACAATCGATAAGGAGAGTCGAACCGGTCGGGAAACAAGATGGAGAGTATTTTAAGTATAGTTAACAGTCGAACGACAAATAAAACGCTAGAGAAATTTCCGTGAAACCGGCGACCCAGCACGCCATTCTCTACGTGAATAGTAACTAAAGAACCGTAGTTTTGTTGTGTTACACGCAGCACGCGGCTCCTCCATTTCTCTCTTTCTCTATTACTTTTTCGTTTTCTCTCTCTCTCCCTTCTCTCGCTCTAATTTTTCTCATCGAAAATAACCGGATTAGTCCGCGAGCCGCGTTACTAGCACGCTAATTACAAGATAAAAACGATTAATTAATAAGGAGGCAGTTAACTAATTGTAAAATCCCTAGCCTGTCGCTTCGTCCATCGTTTTTAACCAATTCTGACTAGCAAACGTAACTCGACGCGGTGTCTTCTACTCGTCGATCGACGCGTTTTCGATTCGCGTTCTTTTCTTTCGCTTTCTTTTCCTTTTTTTTTTGGATTCTATTCTCTCTGCGCCGAACAATCTTCTCTCTCTCTATCTCTCTCTCTCTCTCCGCTTTTGTGTCTCTTGAAATAGGAACTGGAATCCGTGAACCAGGCTGTCTTGACTCGACGCGGGACGATCGACGGGTAAAACACTTTGCGAACGCGAGGCGAAGAGTACACGGAGGAATGATTGTTTAATGTTTTCCAGAGATTGGAGGGGAAATTAAGGAAATATTTTATAGAAGGCTTTGCGATTTTCGTTAAATTTTCAGATACTTTCGTTGGATCGCGACGATTCTTTTCTCCGATAAAAATATTGATGGACTAAATGAATTTTTAAAATAGACAGTTTATAATTTAATGTCTCAGGAAAATGTAATTTCGATACGAATTTTCTTAATCGCGACAGAAGAAATATCCGCGCGTCTTTCGCCAATTTTAGTAATTGCTTAAATTCTCGAATTATCTCGTGTAATGATAACCTTTTATTTTCAATTAGTTATAACGATTGCAAAAAAATAGTATCCTCCTGTACTCTCCGAGCTCGAATCGAGGATGTGAATGGTATACACAAACGGGGAAAGAGGAACGTTTTTTTTCTTTGACGAGTCCTCGATCGACGAACACGCTCGCGCGATTTATCTGCGAAAAAGGGAAAAAGCGAGGATCCTTCCACGATAAAATCATACTAGTAGTAATAGCTAAACAATAATAATAATAATAATAATAAAATAATAATAATAATAATAGTAGTAAAAAGTAATTACTTAACAAACGACGCGAGTGTCGGTAGTAGTGGCGTACATAAATCGTAACTCTTTCTCACCCTCTCTCTCTCTCAGTCGTACACGAGTACAATTAAAAATTAAAGGGAAGACATCGAAACATAAACAAACACGATAAAGAATTTTCCCCCTACTATATCTCTCGTATCATACCTAAACCGATACCTTTCGTTTACACGTTCGAATTGCAAAAAGGAAACTAGACTGAGAAGAATTTTTCATCGACTTTCTCTCGATTAGAAGTTTCAACGTTTTCTTCTTCTTTTTTTTACCGGCATGTATAAATAAGTGTACAAATAATATATAATATTTAACGAGTATAACTACATATATATATATATATATAAATCTATGTGTGTGTGTCCGTGTATACAAGTATATATTTATATATATATATTTATAATATGTATAAAAAAAAAAATGGGGAGAAGACTAAACAGAAAAAAAAGGAGAATCTCGAAACGTGGCGACTACCTCTTTTACCACCGATTCTTCGATGTTACAGTGATCGTCGGTGTTGTTCGTCGTTCATCGATCTTCCATCGAGATCGCGACGTCGCGACACGTTCATTGTTCACGGCTTCGTTGGTCTTTCGTCTTTTCTTTTTTCTCATTTGTATTTCGATTCCTTGATCGTTTTGTCGTTACGCTCTTTAAAATACGCCTCCAATTGCCCTCTAACAATTTCATCTTCCATACGATTAACTAATAACTAATAGCGATAATAGTAGCAATAATGATAATAATAATAGCAGTAATTAATAGCAATAATAATAATAGTGGATTAACCACGGTATCGAAATCTGCTTGGGTCGTCCGTCGAATCCTCGTGTCGCTACTCTCTCTCGGATTTCTCATCTCGAAATCGTCTTCTCTTTTTCTCGCTCGCTATCTCTCCGACTCTCTTCCGAAACAATCGAATTTCGCGGGGGCGGGAGAACCGCGAACGAGAATCCGACAATCGTCCCTTGCCAGAAAAAGCATGGATGGGCAGGAATTTTTACAAAAAACACAAGAAAATCAAGAACTCGACGGAAACAACAACAATATTATCATCGAAGATCATCTTTTTTTTTTTCGAAAGCTTCATTCGCACCGTACATCCATTACTTTTTTTTTTTTTTGGTTTTCGATTTTGAAAGAGTGTCGTCTTTTTTTTTTTCTCTCTGCTCTCATACAAGGATCGACCTGGACTTTGGCCGACATTATTATTACTTTTTTTTTCTTTTTTTAAATTTGTGATACAACGAAAAGAGGCTACTTGTGTTTTTTTGTCAACAACGCGGATATTTTTTTTTCGTGTACGGTCCCGTCGGCCCATTTTCTTCCCGTCCGTGATCGCGCGCTCCCTCTCCCACCCCCCTACCCGCATCCGATCTTCCACCGCGTCCACCCGCAATTTTTTCTCGTCGCCGATCACGATCGCGCGCGCGCACCCGATCGGAATGTAATTTACCACGGTTAACAATAAATAAGTACCGATTTTGGCACCGTAGGCATTTTGGCACCGATTTTGTACCATCTTTTTGACTAGAATCGAATCCGAAATCGGAAGACCCCCGGCGGGGGTGGGATGGCGGCCGATAAATTCGCATGATCGGAGGCGTGGAAACGGGCCGGACGGAACCGGAAGTGCGTCGGTATAATTTGCCCAAAAGGGGACTTCGACCAAACTCAATCGATACCATTAAACCTTTGTTTGCACGCACATTTTCGTCGCATCGTGCTTAGACTGCCGTTTTTACCACCAATTGCTTCGCGGTTTCTCTTCGTTTGCGTCTGATAGAATATTATTATATATAGGTTCTTCTGCTTCTTCTTCTTCTTCATTGGAGACGATAGAAACGCGACGAAAACGGGCGCCGAAAATTAACGATAATCTGCGCTTGTGTGTTATACTCGGTAACTAACCGCACGTAAAAACGTCTGAAATATGAAACTCAACTTCGCCATTTTTATTTTTTTGTTCATCTTGTTCGAACGCCTCGCGTCGGTCGTCGCCCACCGCCCCCCCTCTCCGCCGTCGAACGTCCGTTCCTCTCGTTTCACGAACGAGAAACACGGTCAATAATTAATGAACAAGTTCCGTGATAACTATCCACCGAACGTAAAAATCTATAAAAAGGAATTCTAAGCATTCGACAGTATTGAAAATATTCCTCGACGCGTTTTTAAAATACCTAAACACTTCCAGGATCCTCGCACAAGGACTTCGCCATTTTCGTCCTGGTCGATCAAGATAATTTCCTCGTGTTTTAGTAATAAAAATTGTCGCAGCAATCAATGCGAAAACCATGTATTTTTTAAAGGCCGAAATATTTGCAGGATCCTGTGAGAATAATTCATGTCTTTTTCATAGATGATTCGATCGAACGTCGATAGCAAATTTTTATTCGTCAAAGAGGAACATTTTCGGTAAAGACAATTTTCTAACTGTCGAATGTATGTTAAATATTCTTTTCAGAGTAATTTTTATCATTTTGAACGCAACTTGTTTAATAAAATCGTATTCGTCAAAGAGGAACTTGTGCAACGAAGTCTAACGATTAACGCGTCTTTCGACGGCGAAATATTTGTGGAATTCGTTCGAAACAATTCTCGCCGCTATCTATAGTGGCACGTTCGTGTCCCGGCGATGATTGTAATTGGCCGGTGGGTTGGAATCGGGGGCGTACCGGAAGCGACCGGCGCGGGCGTGAAACCCACAACTTAGACATCGCGAACGAATTGGAAACAATGCGTATACGTGAAATTCTGGGGGAGTTTGGGCTCTGAGGGGATTTCACCCGTAGGGATGGGGATTCTGTGGATGGGTTGATCTGTAGGGACGGGTGGCGGGGTAGTTTTGTATTTGTGTTGAAAGCAACGTCATAAGTGAAGTAACTGAACGCTGCACTCGAAAGACTAATGAAAAACCAGGGAAACTTGAACGATCGTCGCCTCGCCGGACAAAAAAATCGCGGGACCCTCGCCGGACCACCATGTGAAACGATCGCCCGCAGGGTTCGCCGTTCTCGAAACAGAACACCGTGTCTCTCTCTCCTCGTTACGTTTCGCGGAAGGTTCGCCGATGTGTTTGGCCGTTCCGCGAAAATGGCGTCGCGACGCTCGTTCAAGCACCCTCCGATCCGCGTCCGAGTCCCACAGTCCTTTGTTTCGCTTCCGTAGTGAGTGCCTCCGCGATTTATCGAATAAAAGGCGACGCTTTGTGGCAGCGGTCGCGCCTGTCCTTACATAGAGTTGTGTTGAATACGTTTAATTAATAATTATGCGTGTATGCGTGGTTACGGTTAACTGTTAATTAACTTGACTTGACAAACGGTTACGGTACTTGTAATTAATTAATTATTATCTGTTAGTTTAAATATGCGACTGACTGACTCTCCCGTCTCCCGCGGCTTCTCTACTCTTCTCCACGGCCATCTCTATCTATCTCTTCCTCGCGACACCTACTCTCTCTCTCTCCCTCTCCTGCCTCTCCTCTGCTTCACCTACTCTGAGTATACGACGTACACACGTTGCCTAAACTACGGACACTTAGTACACTTATTAGCATATTTATTCTGTTAAATATGGGACGGGGGAACGGGGAGAACGGCGGTCCCGGAAAATCTTTAGTTTCCCAAAAATTTTGACGATCTTTTTCGATTTGTTAATTTCTTTGTTTTCTTTTTTCTGGTACGGACCGCTCGTCTCTCGGTCCAGATCATCATTCTTGCACCGAACAATTTTTCGAAATCAGGGGTTTCCTGGATTGTCATCGGGGGGCATGGGCTGGTTGAAGGAAGTTGTACGAAATGAATCCGGTACTTCCGGTCGTTCCGCGGCGCGTGCGCGCGACCGGCCCTGACTGTAAACACTGAAATAGACCACGTGCTTCCTGTATACTTATTTAGTTAACTGTTTACTGCGGTACACTTGTAATTACTGCTCTACCATAGTACTACTAGTTGTGAGTTATACTTGAGAACGATTGTTTAACTGTAACGGAAAACCCTGACGAAGGCACCCACTCAACGGACTCCTCGATGTCTCTGATCGATCATCGTTACTGTCTTTTTTTTTCTTTTTTTTATCTTTTTGTTCAGCTGTGTCAATGAAATTTCGCAACCTATCCAGTTTGTCAAAACTAATTTCCAGCACGCTCTACTCCTCCTCCATCTCGCTATCTTTCTGTCTTTCTCAGAAGATCCGTTCGCGTTTTTTTAGTTCGACGATCTGACGGTGTTTGCACTCTTCTTTACTGTCGCGAGTTTCGCAACGATTTACCAATATCTAGAATTGTTGGACTCGGTCTTTCACCTCGGACACGCATACGGGGGGTTTCAAGTCACGGGGGGACAGGGTAACGAAAACACATTTCCGTAAACAAAAATTTGGAGAATATTTTGAAAAGAGTATCCGGCTGCGCGCGGAACCCTGAGGACTGATCAAGAGTCCCGGGTTCCGTCGCGCAGCCAATCGCGGTGGGTTCGCTGTTACGTCGCCGATCATCTCTACCGATTCACATCTGATCTCCGAATTCGATCTCTGATTCACGGCACGTTACTACTCGGATTGAGTTTCTACTAGTCGCGTTCAAATTTTCGCGGCCTTCAATTTTGCTTCTTTTTCTCCCGTCTCTAACACGACCCGCCAAACGGTGCCAGACATTTCGCATAGAATTTCCATGGAATTTCGAAAGTACGGAATTTTTCGTTATTAACTGTTAGAGATCCGAGGCCGAAATCTACGTGATTTTATCGTTCGAAATGCGTACGCGTTTTGTTTTTGGCCAGCTCGCGGAACAGAACGCAATGGTCGTTCTTCAAACTCCGGGGATGATTTCGCAGCCTCCATCTCGTTGTGAAACAACGCCCCTGGGAGGACTTGGTGCTGGTTTTTCCGGTAGCCCGGGGGCCGGACGATCGCCGGGACACCACGGTCCCGTCGACGCGCCCGATCCGAGCGGGAAAACCGCGTCCTCGAAGCGTCTCGGTGACGGCGAACGCGAACCCACCGCCTCCACAGCTATGCCTCTTCATTATATAGTGGACATTGAAACAACTTATTCCGGTTTTTAATCACGGAGGCTCGGTCGAGGACACCGCGTGAAAACGCGAATGCCGCCGAGGCGCTCGCACTGCTAGACTGTCGGTTTTATCATATGCTGCGCACTTACGATACACACTGCCACGAATATCCACATACGTGTCTCGTCTTTTTTGCTGCTAATTTTTCGCACCCTCTCTCTCTCTCTCTCTCTCATCTCTCATCTCCTCTCTCTCTCTTTCTTCTCTACTATATCTGATGTTTCACTGTTCGACGTGCTTGAACGTCGCTACTATTGCTTTCTCTCTCTCTCTTCCTCTCGCTCACGCTTTCTCTCTCTCTCTGCATCTATGTCTCTCTTTTCTATCTCGCTAGACTGCAACGTCTCGGGGATCGATAAGAGCGCGCGACCGTACGTGGTATATTCGTCGTGAGATTATTTCATCAAAAAATTAAAACCCGATCGAAAACAAATCAACGGTTTTTGCTTATAAAGCCGCGAATTCGGAACAACGGCTCTTCTCCTAACGCCGCTGTATGCCTAATCTGCTTAGGATGATGTTCGGTTCGTTATTACACTTTGGGGTCGGTCTGTCTTGTTGCCGCTGGACGATCCAACAGGCTCTCCTCTCGCGATCTGGTTCTTCTCTCTCTTTCTCTCACTTTCTTTCTCTTTCTCTCTATCGACGAGGATCGAAGCCTGTGTCCAGCGATTCATTTTGTCGACTCTGTACGACGAGACGAAACTCGTCGATTTAGTCGGGTCACTTCCGGGTTTCTTCGCTAGTCAAGTCCGGGATGCTGTGCCGGCGATCGCCTGAACGATCGCCGTATAGTCGTAGTCGGTTCTGCATCCAAACGTATGCCAAAGGCCGCGAATTCCGACGCGGAACGCTCCTACCGTGTTCCGTTCACGCTTCGCCGCGACGAATCGTTCCCCCGCGATTAATTTTGACATTTTTCCCACATCCCGAACGAAAATTCAGCCGAAAGGACTGGGTCGAAACGATCCCGGTAAGCGCGAACGAACCGACTCGATAGGGAACGTTCCGCTCTCCATGATTCACGATCGTCAACGTGTATTTTTTTTCACTCTGCTGACAAAAGGTACCGTGTCTCTATGCGATATATTATGCTCGAAAAATGTTTCCCATGAATATATTATTGGCCGAATCGTATCGTTCTGAATGATCAATTTGTTCTATTATCCGCTTCTTCCTCTCTCTCTCATCGCTCTCTCTCTCTCTATCTTTCTCTGCTGTATCAACTCCGTACAAGTTCAAAGTTTAGATTTGTTCACCGAAAGAATTTTTTCGTTCGATATCTGTTTCTCTCGTATATCGTTTTCTTTTTTCCCATTTGTTTTTGATTCGCTCTAAATCGACAATTTACAAAATCAATTGGCTTTACATATCCGTAGCGTGTGTAGTTAAAGTGTATAGAAGTGTGTAGAAGTGTAGCAAGTCTGTAAACCCTCTCTGTCCGCTCGTGTAACCGTGTATTTGTGAAGTGTAAAATCGACGCCGCGTGACGGCGCCGTGTATTGAGAAGTGTGCGAGCGCGCGGGGTTGCACGCTCTAAGAACCAGGGCAACTTTCTATTGTGAGTAAGGTTCGGCCGGGACCTCGCGGGGGACACCCCCATAGCGGCGCGCGTTCCCCGTCGCATCTTCTCGCCTCTCTCGCGACGGTAGTAAAAAAACCCGCTTCACCGCGCCGCTTTTTTTTTCCGGGCCCTGTCCCCGCGCCTCGGCCCCGGCGCTTGTCTTCATCTTCCATCCATCATCCACCTCCATCTTCTCTCGCTTCTTCTTCGTGTCTGTGCTTTGTCTGTGATTCTGTGCACTGTTGTGAACTGTTCGCTCCTTGGCGAGAATACCAATTCCACCGCGCGGCGGCCGCAGTCGCTACGGCGCGCGCGCGCGGATTTAAACTTTTGCATCGTTAAATTCGTGAGGTCGAGTCGTATTTGTAAGTGTGTATGCGCTGGGAGTATACACCAGCGCATCCGGGCTATGGCATTTTTTTTTAGATTATTTAAACATTTAGCAAATTTACATGAAAGAGATTAAGATTATGGGTAGTAGTAAGGGCTGGTTTTGCAGGACGCGTGCTCCCGTTCTGCCTGTCGATTCTCCACCGTTTCGGCTCGCTCTTCGTTATCAGCTCGCCTGTCCGCCATATTATATATATATATATGCTTGGCCTGTCGTCGTCGCCGAGGTATCACCATTTATACTCCACCGAAGAGGAACTCCGCGTCCGGCTCTCGGGCTGCTCGCCGTCCTCGCTCTTCCGCCCCTCGATCTCGCGACAGAAGCGAATCGCCTGATCGTCCGTCGTTTCGCGAATCATTGGCCTCTTCGCACAACTCCGCCTCTGTATCGTCGCGAGCGTGCCGAGCTACAACCGAGAGGGTCGAGGTCCGACGACGAGCTTCGTTCTGTTCTTCCGAGCGTTTCTTCTTCTTCTTCTTCTTCTTCTTACAGCCAGTATCGAGGCCGGACTCTGTCGAATCTTCTTCTTTGTCTTCTACTACGTCGTCTTCTCCTTCCTCCGTCGGGATGGTTCTTCCTTCGTATCGTCTCCCGACCACGGGGATCCTGATCTTCGTTCCTCTTGCGACACCATCGGTCTTCTACGACAGTGGCTTCCGGTTGTTCCGTAAACAGCGCCAGGTTCCGTGGAAAATCCGGCGAAGGTAGACGCGCTGCGCCACCGGCCCGCTTACGAGTTACGGGCATATGTAAATCAATATATTTGTAAATTATTTTTTTGTGCTTTTTCATCGCGGCGCGCGCGACCGTCTCGCCACGCGCCGCGACTGCTTTTTTTTTTTCTTTATTTTATTTCGTTAGCTTTATCTCGTTAGTTTACGTTACTTCATCATCGTAATTACTGTTTACTTGTTACGTTTATTTATTTACCTTTGTTTACCTTCGCGCTTATCATTCTTCGATTACAGAACATACACTACTAGAGCTATTGTTTAATTGTTTGCTTGTGTGTTTGGTTTAAAAACATCGTTTATTCATCGTTACGTTTTTTTTTTTTGTTGATTTTTTAATAAAATATGGTACACGTTCGCGGGGCACGGGCCGGCGCCTCGGGAATCATTCCTCCTTCTCGCGCGGGGGTGTGACGTGTGCGGGGTGGTGGTGGTTTTTTGGGGAGAAGTTGTCGTGTCGGCTTGCTGCCCCGTAAAGTTTCTTTTGTCTTCGAATGGCCGCGAAATTTTCACTTCTTCTTCGCCGAGTTGTCTCTTCTTCTTCTTTTTTTTCTTTCCTTTTCCACCGATCTCTCGAATACGACTTCTTTTTTTGATCGCTGTGCTCGCTCGAAAGAAACGAAAACCTTCGTTTGCTCTCCGTTTTTTCTTCCGGTTATCGCTTTTATTCTTCTTCTTCTTTTTTTTTGATGAATTCTGCGCTGAATCAACAAAAGCAACCCTCGGCGCACGGTAAGGATGCACCTTGTGAAAAGCTGTCGTCTCGGAATCGTTTCATGACCGTCGTGTGTGTAAATTGTGTGTTTTTGTTTGAATCGTCTCCTCTCCGTCGCGACGCGACTCATCACCGTGTCATGAAGGATCTCGACGTTGTTCTTGTTTTATTGTTGTTGTTGTTGTTGTGCGGGCGTCTGTAGTGTTTCTGATTGTATAACTGTTCTTGTTTAATATGCTGAATAAGAAATTTTCCTCTTCTCCTTGTGTATTGTCTCTTTCTCACTGTCTCACACACTCTCTTCTTTCTCTCTCTCTCTCTTTCTCACTCTTTCTCTCGCTCGTCTCTCACACTGTGAATTTGGATTTCGATGTTCGTTTCTCTGTTCTGCTGATATACGGCGATAGCGACGGTGAAAAGTGGGTGATTTGTTTTTTCTTTTTTCCAGAATACGCTCTTCCATTTCTTTTTTGCCATTTCTTCGTATCATCTCCTCCGCTCCATGTTATTCGTGCACCAATTTTGTTTGCTATTTCTCCCGATGATTACGTTTTCCTCGCCTTTGCTCCTTGACGGCTCGTTTTTTTTGTCGAGGGACCGTGGACTGTCAATTTTGCCTCTCGCCGATCGGTTATGTTTGCGATTTTGGAAAAATTGCTGCGACCTGCCGTCGACGCTGCTCGATGCTGGACCCAAGCAAAATCGTACAGTTACTCGTTGCTCGCTCGTTTTCTCTCTATCTCTTCGCGACGATTCGTCGTCGAACCGCTCCAGATGGCAGCCTTCTCCTCGAGTAACGTGTCCGACCGCAGGCAATTCTATTCCACTGGCAGCGCCCCGAGCAGGGTCGCAGCGTTTTCGAAACAAACGAATCCCGAAACAAGCAAATCCGCTGTCGCGTTTTTTTTTTCCTATACGAACACACCTCCGGAAACGTGGCCGAATATATCACTCGTGTGTGTTTGTGTATACAATGGTTTTCGCTCGAACTCTCGTGTGGAATGATGTAAATGCGCGTGGTACCCGAAAAGACGGAAAAAGTATATCCTCCTCGAATAAATGAATGTTCGCCGAACATTGTGTGTTTCTTGTTTTCCCATTTTTCCAGTTTTTTCCCCATTGCTTTTTTGCTCCTTGATCGCTGCTTTTGTTATCTTTTTTTTCCCTGTCG
This sequence comes from Augochlora pura, assembly GCF_028453695.1. Classification (NCBI taxonomy): domain Eukaryota; kingdom Metazoa; phylum Arthropoda; class Insecta; order Hymenoptera; family Halictidae; genus Augochlora; species Augochlora pura. The sequence goes on along the minus strand of NC_135775.1, from coordinate 25,288,640 downwards.
TCGTCTTTCTCTTTTTTTTTCTTTTTTGGTCCCTGTCCTAATTTGGAGGCTAGTTTCTCGGTGCCGGTTTGGTGCGAGTGTGTGAAGAATTGTGTTCATCATATTATTTTTTTTTTTGTCCTTTTGTCCTTTAGGCTTAATACATATCTATCCTATCGTAGCTGTACAATCCATCGCAATGCTTGTGTGTAGGTGAGCGTGTGTCGTTTTTTTGTGTGTGAATCTGTGTATGAGTGTGTATCAGTGTCGAGAAAAAAAAACTTCCCGATCAGCGACGCCCATTACTTGGGGAACGCACTTATGCTCGCGCTGGGCGCCCCGCGCGATCCCGCGAAGGACCGCGCGCGCGCGCTACCAGGCGGGATCGTGTTCCTGATGGTTTTCGCATAAGCGCGACCGCCAACGACCAGGCGTACACCGACGACGAACAGAAGCACTGGTTCGATAAAAACGATTATCGTTGGTTGCGTGAACGAGGTGTATGCACTCGTCCAGCTTTAGGTATTTACATAGAAACTAACCCTATTTCGCATTATGTACTCGATTTAAGTTTACCAGTAAATTCTCAGTTTATGCTTGTGATATCAAGGTGTATTTACATACTACTTAATCCGAGGAAAAAACGCCCTGTAACGCAAAAACTTGTTATAATAAGAACGATCAATGGATCGACCGGCGCGTACACCGGCGCCGGAAGTCGATCCCGATCCACGCCGATCCTCGTCCCTTTTTTCTTTCGACTTCCAAAGCTGCAGAATTTCTTCCATCACCGGCTCCCTTTCGCCATCTCGTCATCGTTTACTTTAGTGCTCGCCATCGTGTCATTTGTCTGTGAGAAAAATAGATTTTTGGACGCTAGAAAGTTGCATTTGGATTCTGTTTCTTTCCTTCTTTTTTTTTTTTCCTTTTAGTTTCGGGTACGCTCCGAGGAGTCTTCGAACAAAGATGGCGACTCGGGATCGGCGCGATCGGTCGGTTTCCGGTCGCCGGTCGGGCCGGTGCGACCGTTAAATGTAGCTTTGACGATGAATCCTTTAGCAAACTTTTCTTCTCTCGTTCCAGACGGTGAAAAAGCCTGGCTTTTACCGGCGGCTTCTCGGCGCGTGTCTTCCGTATTTTTTTCTTCTCGTTTTATTTTTTTCCATTGATTTTTCACGATCTCATTTACGTTCAACGAAGATGACGACGTTAGGCTACTTTCGTAAGTGGCGAACATTTTTTTGTGGGGTTGGTCGAATCGGAGGATGGGATGTTCCCCGAAGAGGAACGGAGAATTCGGGACGCGGAGGTTCTGCTTTTGCTTTTCTACTTTCGCGACCTCCCGAGTAATTTTGCAAGAATTTTTTTGGCTCGAGTCTCGATCGTATTCTCATCATCGAAAGCATCGTCTAATATAGATTGGTCACGGAACGAAAAAGTCTCGACGAGGGTCTCCGGAAGGGGTGAACCGGTCGATGCGAGGGTAAAATTTTCGGCGCGATACGAAGGATTCGTAACGCGCCCTTCGGGCCCACGATTGCCAGTCGAAGGAAACGAAGGAGTCGAACGTTGCCGCGATTGAATGATCATACCTTTTTGTTCCGTTCCAACGAATCTTTTCTCACGATAGTCTCCAGTTTTCGAATTGTTTTGCTTCGGACCGCCTCTAATTGTCCGCCGATTGTTTCGAAAATACCAGCATTTTTTTCATTCTGGTGGTCGAGATCGAGTTCCAAAAGGGAAAAACGCGTCTCTATCTTTCTTTCACTCTCTCTCTCTCTTTCTCACTTTAGTTTTCGTGCAAAAAATGCTTTCAGCTGGTCACGTCGAAAGTAAACCCCATCGAAAAAGTTACGGACTGTCCAGGAATAGTAGAAAAAGGTCTGGAAATCGGGGGAATGGCGCGCGTTGGCTCGAGATTGATGGGGGGGGCTTGGTTATCACAAAGAGGTATCGTGCGCGTGTGTTCGTTTTGATGAGGGGGTCGATTAGGGGACTGGTCCGAGTCATTTCTCTAAACGTGTTCGATTCGAAAAAAACCTACTGGACTCTTCGACTAATTTTCTTTTTTCAACCGGATTGTACTCGAAAGTTTCTTCCTCATTTCCTCTCCCTCGTCATCCTCATCTTCGTAGCTCTTTTTAGTATTTTTTTCTCATTTTTGTTCGCGATTCACCTTTTCATCTCAATTAATGCTATTCCTCGCCTCGATTTCTCATTTGTATCTCACGTTTTTTTCACCTTTTCTCGTGTGCTTTCGTTTTCCATTATTCATTTTTTTTCAGCTCCGTTTTTAATAAAATTGATCCACCTTCTGTTCCGTTTCTCCTTCTTCTTCTTCGTTCATCTTTATTCTTCTTCTTCTTTCTAAGTATTGCGAGAACGTAACGGTATATTGCAAGTAAAAGTTCGAAACGACGCAATTATTTTTACGCGTTCAGATTATTATACTCGGAAATAAAAAAATATTTTGCTTATAACGATCACAGGACCTCAGATTACCTGAAGCACGCCACACTAAAATCTCTCTCGCATGCTCTCTCTCCCATGCGCTCGACTCCCATTCGTTCGCTCACAAGCTGGCGTTCACGGCTCGCATTTTTTCGCGCATTCGTTCCATCCTTGATGCTCACGAAGCACATTCCCTTTCGCGCAGCTTCCCATTCGCAATAATCGCGTGCCCGTGCACGTACGCGACCATCCCGAGGCCGTTCATTCACGAATATTTTCCCCTGTTGCTCTCGTGGTCTCTCTTTCTCTTGTTCTCGTTCTCTTTCTCACTCCCTCTCTCTTTCTCCCTTCTGCATGGTCTTCCTCCCTTGTTTCATCCACACTTTCGACATCGTTCTCTGGTCGACGGTTGCTCGGGATCGTGTACAACTGCACAGGCACGCGGGCACAGTCGCTCGAATATCCTCTTTTTCGCCTAATTTATATCCTAGTCTCATAGACCCTATATTTATTATTTATAATATTTATATATATATAATATATATAATATTTAGCATTTAGTTTTTTATTTCTCTCTTACTCTCTCTGTGCATCCTCAGTTCTCTATCGTCGATTCTTCACCGCCACCTGGTTCGGGTGCCGCAGTCTGGCCCCGGCGTCCAGCGCGAGCATCCGCGGGCGTTCCTCCGCACCGCGTTGCGCTCGCGCGAGACGCCGGTCTTCTCACGTTTTGTATATCGACTCGTTCTTCTCTTCTCATGTACAATACATCCTCGCGCGGCTCGAACCGGTGGCCCCTCGATTTTATCGAAAACTGTGCACGTGTACAACGGGGAGGGGGCACAAACAGCGGCCAGGCCGTGTGTGCCACTAATTCGCCTTCCGACCTCGCCGCCCCCCTCCTAAAAATTTTTTCTTCGTTTTGTCTCTCTGCATCATACACGCCAGACTCTCTGTATGTATATATAATATATATAATATAACTGTTTGTAATAATTATATTTTGTTTGTCCGCTTACGAGCTAATAGTTTCCGTGCTGACGACCAGCACAAGTTGCGCGCATTTCTATTTAAATCCTTACGTCTCGAGTAAGTTTCGCCGTGTTATGTGTGTACAGAATATGTGTGTGTGTGTATGTGTTTTCATTGTGTGGGCTCGGTTGTGCGAGCTCGTGTGCTCGTGTGTGTGTGTGCACTTCCTGTATGTATACATATACATTTATATATATATTCCGTATAGATACACATATGCAGGCGCATATGTATACGTATACGCTTGTGTATGTATATATACGTGTCCGTTAGATACGTATGCACTCTCCTCCGCGACGGGAGGCGGTCTTCTTCTCTTCGTGTGCTTTCTCAGCTTTGTGTGTACAATGTAAATCACTAAACCGGGGTGCCGGGCCTCGACACGGCCCGACCGCGCCCGTTCGTTTGTCAGACCGATATCGTCTTTCTTCTCGATTTGTAATCGCGTTTTTGCCCGTCCGATTAGAACGGGAAGAGGACTTTTATCTTCGCTTGTACACCGCGCGGCGACGTCGCCCCCGCTGTTCCACCCGCGATCGGGCAACGGCGGGAGCCTGGACCGCGTTTACGCACGTCTCAGACGCGTGTCTCCGGCGTCTGTTCGTCTGCCTTAAACGTTACGGGAGCTAAGATTAGGGGGAGGTTTGCCTTAAACAGGTTTCGTAAGGTATGTATAATATGTATACGGGTTAGTTTGTTGAGCCTGGGACCGCGGGCCGGGTTTACCGCCGCGGCTCACGAAGTCTCGCCGGGCCCCGGGCGCGCGCGGCCCCTCGCTTTTCGGCCCTTGTACTAAAAAAACCATAGTACCTCGCGTCGAGCACGGCGCACGCGGGGGCCCGATCGGGACCGGGAGCCCGCCGCGCGACCGGCCGCGCGTCAGTTATAAGCAGTCGCGGTTCATTAATATTATGGCACGTCTCAGGGGTGGCGGGCTGCTCGCGGTGACAACGCGTCCTGAGAATTCGGAAAGAGCGACGTCGCGGCAAAAAAACGCGCTGCTCGCCCGACGGGGAGCGTCGCCGACCGGTGCCCGTCGGAGCACGACGGCACGAACCCGATCGACCGACCACGATCCCGGTCGAGCGATGTTCAGGGGGTCGTTCTAGGAACTCTGGGGCCAGGACCGAAGTAGGAACAACGTGATCAGCGGCCGCGTAGGCAACCGCTGCGCTAGAAGACCATCGTCACCGCGACGCTCCTCGCCACGCACCGTCTAACGGATTTCTAGATACGTATCAAGTCTGTTTGTGCTTCGCCCGCTTGATCAAGCGGGCGATCAGGTTCGGTCGGCCACGACGTGACCGAACGTGGCCGGGCTTCAAAGTGCCGGGAGACCTCGGAATGGGCCCTCGAGCCCTTCCGAGACCTCGCCGTTTTTTTTCTTCAAGAAAGATTCTAAAGTTGTACTGCTGAGACATGAGTGATTGCGCGGGTGACCACAATTGGACGCCTCGAACGCCGTAAGAGGACGATAAACGATCGCATGAATTGACAATTCGTTGATCGTCCGCGTACGCCGATTCTTTAGACGTTCTCAGAGTTACCGATCATATCGTCGGCTTTCCTCTTGACGCCGCGGTCTTCCTGAAGCTGCTGCTGCTGCTGTTGCGGTTGCTGCTGTTGTTGTTGCTGCTGTTGCTGTTGCTGTTGCTGCTGCTGCTGATGGTGGTGAAGACCAATGCTCGACGAAGCCTGCTGCTGCTGATCGCCAAGGGACGCAGGTCGCTCGCTGGTTTGCAGCGACTGCTGGTTCAGGCGTTCAGCTTGCTGCTGCAGGCTCGTCTGCTCGGACGTCCAAAGGGTCCACTCGTCTCAGTAGTAACTGAATTTTCATGGTTGCTGGTTGTTCTGCTGGTTGACAACGTGCTGTAAGGTGAAACTCAGCGCACGCGGGTCACCGTGAAGCCTCAGCGCCTGCTCTAGCCGTTGCTCTTGCAGTCGTAGCGCTTCCCCTGCGAAGTTCAACCGTTCGTCATCTATTGCGTCTTCTATGATGCTAGAGTCTTTGCAAGAATGTTTCGGACATTTTAGCTACTTCGTTTAAAGAACAGAACATTCATTCGTAGAACAAAACTTGGGCTTCGATGAACAGAAGTTCATCCCCAATGTATAGAACTTGAGCCTGGTAGAGATTTAACGAGCTATCGAACAACTGGCGGTAGAGCAACCTTGTCGAGACTCACCAAGGTCGGATGGCAGGTTGTCTTGTTGGGACATCTGTTGGTTCGTGTGATGTCCCGGCATGCCGGAAGTGCTGCCTCCGTTATGCTGTCCCAAGTGATGTCTGACGTCGCCGCCGACCGCAGAACTCGCCGCCGCTGCTGCCGCCTGCGTTACCTGTAGCAAAACGTTACACACCGTCTCAATTAGCTACATCGTTTCGGGGAAGCTTTACGAGGGGTCTGGATTGTTCGTCGGACGAGAGGCGTCCGTTTGGCAGACAGAGCGGACAATAGACTTACAGCCAGTCTCAGCGCGGCTTCCGCCTGAGAACGCAACAAGGCTTCCGCCTGGTGCATCCTCAGCGTCTGTTCTGGTCCGGTTGCCTGCACTCCCTGTTGTTGCGGTCCCGTCGATCCTTGCGCGCCCCCGCTCATGTCACCGTTGTTGCCCATCCTCATCGCCGCCGCCAGGGACGCCATGTCCACCGGCGATAGATTCGGCGACACCGAATTTTGCAAACCTGCGGAACACCGATCGGTTTTGGTTTTCATCGGACGGAGGGGAGGGTGATACCTTTTCTTTTTTTTACTTGAAGATGCTTCTACGGAATACTAGTTCTGTTGCAGCAGGATACTGTTTCTATCTTTCTAGAAGGAGGTAGATACACTCTAGGTATACTCGAAGTATATTTTAGGTATACTTAGGCATATTCTAGGTATATCTTAGCTGTACTCTGAGTAGAGAGCTAGATACACTTAGCTATAACCTGGGTATACTCTAAGATACTTTCTAAAAAGAAAGGCTAACTTTTTCTCAACAGAGCTATCGTAGATGCCTGCTTAACGACGCTTTAACCGTATGTTATTCAGCTCTTGAAGATTCACCCATTTCTGTCTTCAGACGCAGAAAGCATCGAGACTCTTTATACTCGCATTCGGAGACGCGTCTCTTTAAGATACGTCTCAGCAAACGCAATATAAATCGACGATGCAAAAGGCCGGGCAAAAAATCGGTGAACCTCCGGAACCTTTGATCAACTATGCCTAGAGAACGCTGCATGTTCGCCGAACATCTGGCGACAAGAAAGCTTTGCACTTCCAGATTCTCGGCGTGTTATTCCCGCGATCGACTCATCGCGGAGACGCCGTTCTTATCAGCGTCGCCGAACTAGCGACATGCTCGCGATCTACGCGGGCCGGCCACTAAGATAAGAAAAATCCTTGCCGCGGAAGAACAACACAATTGTAAATCAAGCGGTTTATCGTCGGAATAATTGGAACGAGTCCGTTCGCGGTTTGTCTATCTGTTGTCCCCGGGAACGGACTCGCGTCGCGCGACCCGATAAGCGGCTATCGACGTCCTTGAACGGCGTGCCGCGAGAGCTAAATCCCGCGAGCACGGATCCGGGGGTCAGATCGATCGATCCAAGAGAGAGAGCGAACCGTACCACGTTCCCCGATCATCGACGAATTCTTACCCGCTGACGCGACCGCGGCCGCCATCACCGCCATGCGTTGCTGCTGCGACTGCATCTCGTCGTGGTACTGTTGCGCCGTCCCCGGTTGGCTGCCGGCCCTCAGCATCTCGCTGAGCTTGTTGCCGCTCGGTCCCGGCGACGCCATATTGTTGTTGTTATTGTTGTTGTTGTTGTTCAGCAGACCGGTACCTGCGCAAAAGTCTGCTCCCGTTAATATGGGCGGTCGCGTAACCGGTTGCCGTGGCGTGGGTCTTTCGGTCGCGTTTATGTCAATTTCTTTCTTTTTTTTTTTTTTTTTTTATTTAGTTTGGCGCTAACGGTACGTCGTTAATCATGAAAAAAAAAGAACAGCTCATTTCTCACGGTGGTATTGTCGTCGTCTCTAGCGGCGTTAATACGGCAGTAGATTGTATACGGAGTAGAAGAGACGAGAAGAGTAGTCGAAGAAAGTAGTAGCAGTAGAAGAAGAAAGAAGAGAGACGTTCTTATAAAAAACAGAGACGCTCGTCATGATATGCGGGAATTACTCACACAAGAATTCGTAGATGCTTTATTTTTTGTAACTCTCCAGAAATAATATCGATGTGCATATTTAACACGTTTTTGCTACAATCGCTGTCGCTGCGGCCTAAGCTCGGCGTTGTTCTTTTTTGCGGGTCACACATACTTTTGGTACACATTACAACGAGACTTTGTGCAGGGTTTTTTTTCTTTGTCTACGTGTTGGATCGGGTTTCGTGGTGTGCGTGTCTGTGCGTCAGTTTTTTTTTTTTTTTCGTGGGTCAGAAAAGCTTCTCGCTTTTCTCGAACGGGTTCTGGTTTTGGCTCGTGTCTCTCTCTCTCTCTCTCTCTCTCTATGTGTGTGTGTTCGTGTGTACGTTCGTGTGTGTTTTTGTGAGTGTGCGACGTGTGAGGATGGATAGTCGTTACTCTATAAGACTGTTTTCACGGGCACTCTAACGATCATTCCACTGACGACCGTTTGCAAGAAGACGGAGGAACAAGATCGGAGCGTACCAGGTTCACTACCGGCCGACGATAGTCTTCCGTTTCCGCTGCTGCTGTCCGAGTGAGCCGACGGCGACGGACACATCGGTGGTTGTTGCAAATTTTGTGGTCCGCCTGTTTGGCTTCCCAACACACCCAATCCCGCACCTGCCGGACACCAGAACCACGTTAGGACCGTCGTTCGCGCGCGTCTCAGCTCGCGTTTTTTTTTTAACGATCATAATTACACACACATTAATACATATTTGATGCGCATCGGCGAGACGCGGCGATCGAAAACGAGACGGTCTGCCGCTCGTAGCGATCGCTCGCGGTCTCTCGTCTACGCCAGGTATCGCACACATATACGTAGACGGTGATATAGATATATAAATAGGTATAATATATAGTAAATGACTGTTGTCTCTGGAGACGACTTGGTTGTGTTTCGTTACCTAAACTCGAAGACGCGAGGATCTCTCTCTCCCGCCTCTCGGCGGCCGCGCGGCTTAAAACGTACTGCGCGGCGAACTGGTGTTTCGGGTCCATTCTCATGTGCTCCATGTGACTCAACAAACCTTAACAGCAAAGCAGAGGCGATCTCGATAGAGTTCGTTATTGGTCAGTATTACACAGATATATCGCAGAACGGATAAACAGACACGATATATATATATAAATATAGATAGATAAAAATACGATTAAAAACTTTAAACTCCGACGTATTCGAAACGAAGGAAAACGATATTCGTATCGAAAGATGAAACAAGTACAAAAATAAATAAAATAAGAAAATGTAGAAGAAGAAGAAGAAGAAGAAGTAAAAGAGGAGGATGAATTAGTAAGTAATAATAGTAGTAGAAGTAGAAGAAGAAGAAGAAGAAGAAGAAGAATACGATGAAATGAAATGGGTAGTAAGAGCATTAACGAGGTAGAATAATATATTCATTATATGTACGTATCTGAGCGTCGTTATGGTTGCAGCAAAGAAGGAGGATATACTTACCGCTCTCATGAGTGAAGACGGCTTGGCACACCGAGCACGGCCACATCCTGAGGCTTGAGCTAAGCTGACTGGTCTCAGGATGACAGGCCAGGTGCTTCCTAAGACTACCCTCGTTGACGTAGTGTTTTCCGCACACTGGACACGGGTGGTTGGCGGTCCGTCGCTTCGCTAGGTAAACCCCGGCAACGGAGGTTGTGCAGTCAGCGGAGGGAACAATAGGGCGACACAATTTCAAGGTCAATGCTAAGCAGGATAAAGCTTCCCAAGGAGAACGAAAGCCACCGCCTCCATATATATGTATATATGTATATATATATAGATATATCGTAGATATCGCATTATCAGCATAATATATCGTCTCTCTCTCTCTCTCGCTCTCTCTCTCGCTCTCTCAAAAAATCTCATCTCGTCTCGTTTATCATCAATGATCAATCTTCTCTTAATTCTCTCTATTTATATATATATATATTTTTTTTTTCGGTACTTTCTATCTATATTTATTGATTTATTTTATTTTATTTTATTTTTTTTTCTAAAGAATCTCTTCGTCTTCATTCCACCTCCTCCTCCCTCTCGTCCTCCTCCACCTTATTTCTCACGCATTCGCGGGTACACACGCGCGTGTACGTACGTCGACATTCCGGTCGACCTCGAAGGCGAAGGGAGAATCCTTGCAGACACGGATAGCCGAGGACCAGAGGAGAGCACTGACCTCGGACGCACCGCGAGCTGCTTCTGCCGTTTGCTGGCTCCCTTTCACGAGCGAGGTCGTCGGCCCAAAAACCAAGATGCACACGCACGTACGCGCGCGCGCGCGCACGCACGCACGCACGCTTCATAGACGCACAAAGAAAACGTTCTCGACGACGAGTACAGATCTCTAATCGCTCTAGTTCTTTGTCTTTATTTTTTTTGTTTTTTTTTTGTTTTTTTGTTTTTTGATTTGTTAGCGCTTATGCTTTTCTATCTCTCGTCGTTCGGATCCCCTTTTGTCTGATCAGCGGCGACGCGTTTTTCTCCAACATCAGCTTTTTTCTCGTTTCGTCTTCTGGACACGTTCTCCCGTATATTTTTCCCCACTCTTTTTCTCTCTCTCTCTTTCTCTCTTTCTCTTTCTCTCTAGCCGTTCCCTCGCTATTCCATTCGGTACTCTCCTCTTCCAGGTTCTCTCTTCACGGGAAGAAGACTCCGTCGTGCACATCTCTCGTTGCGAATGGACACGCGTGGTTCGATTCTCTTCCTCGCTTGGAGTTCGAGACACACTCGAGATTTTTCTCTTTCTCACTCTCTAGCTCTGTTTCTCTGTGTTTCTTTTCTCTCAGAGATTCTCAGGCGAACAGCCGAAACGGTCGAGACGCGAGTCGCAGACTCTGGCTGGAAGACGACGGAGGAAACGAGACGACGCGAGCTCATTAAAAAAAAATAGAAACGGGACACCCTCGCGCGTAAGACAGAGTTAGTTCGCTGCGTCTTGTCGATTGTTCTTCTCTGTACGTCTATCTAATACGGATTCTCTAGATCGATACGCGCACGCGTTCTACGCGTACGCGTACCAGGCCCACACACTTGACAGAACACGCACAAAACGAGAACGAGAACACCACCCTTACTCAAGCACCGGTTTTTGTTTAAACATATAGCGTAGATGTGTACACCGTGCCGCGTATACATGTACGATATACATTGCGTGCACGGGCCGCCGTGCGGCGGACGCGCCGCGAGCCGCGCCGGGCGATACCGCGCGAGAAGATCGCCGTGGAGCGGAGAACGAAATTCGCCCCGGGGCCGGCCTCCGCGTCCGGGACCGTTGACTTTGAAAATTCCGGTCGATGTTTGCGGACCGCGTGGATTGCGGTCATCAATATTTACGCTAAAACCCGTGAAAACTCTACGAACTACTCTCGTCGAGCCGAACGTTTGCTCGTCGCGATTGACTCGCGCCCCTCACCGATCGTATTTTCAAAGTCAACTTAGCCCCGAGAACGGAGTCCTTTTTTTCGGGCCGTGTTCACAGTCGCGTCTTATTTATAAGATCTCATTTACGCTCGAGCAGATCGTCCTCGAGAAAGATCCCAAGAACCGTGAATCTCGCTGGCCTCCGAAGACCAGGCTTAACCCTTCTCGCGTGGCGAATGCAGGGACCTTTCGACCCGCGAACGATAAGACACCAGTTTCCAACACAAACTTTATCGCGAGGCCAAAATGACCCTGCATTCGTTTCCAGCGACGATCGAAAACCATCCGTCCCTCCGAGGGTTAAGACGGTCTTATAAATAAGACACGACCGTCGAGCACCGCCCTTCGGGTACCCTTTTCTTCTCGTTCTCCGATCCCGAGTGACTTCCGCGCGGCTGACCGCCGACGCGGCGATCTCGCGTCGGTCGCATGACGACCCGTGCACCGTCTACACGTTATATAGTAATATTAGCCAGTAGTGTACGCAAAGTATTAGTCGGTGAGTGCGCTCTAACTGTGCTACACCCCCTTTTTCCGTTTTTCAGCGCCACAACAGAGTACGAAGAAGTGACAGGACAATGTGTGCATATCGCCCGCGCCAAAGCAAGTTTCTCAGGTGGGGGGGTTGTGGGGGTGTCTGGGTGTAGGGGGGGGACGTGAAACGTACTTAAAGACTAAGGACGAACCACCCCTCGTTCGTGTCTCCCGATGAGCGGTTGTTCCACCACTTTCTCGCTTCTCTTTCTCGCTGTCTCCATTCGCTCGTTCACGCGTTCGCTCTCCCTCTCGTTCGGTTCTCTCTCGCTCTCTCCCACTCATACGCCATTCGCCACGGTCCCTCTCTCTCTCTCTCTCTCGCTCCGTTTTTAGACTTACTCGCGCAATTAAGGCACCCTCGTTACGTCTATCTCCGTTCTTTCTTTCTCCACGAAGGAATCCGCGCGAGAAAACCCTCGGCCGGCCCCCCGCTCGTTAGCTGTTAGGCGGTGTTAGACGAACGGAGCTCGACCCAGCCGGAAGTCGGTGACCGACGGCGAAGGGACCAATCGTCGTCGAATATCTCTGGCTCATTTTTTATTAAAGCCGTCGCGATCATTCTTCGGTCCCGATTCGAAGCGAATCGGGATCGAGATTGGTCTCGATTGGTCTCCCTCGCCGGCGGTCATCGGAAAAGACCCAAAGCGCGTCCCGAGTTAGGCCACCGTGTTATAGCGTTAGTGCGGAGGTCCACCGACCATCGTGCTCTTTAGGTCGTTCGGCACAGTTCGCTGGTTTTGCGCCCGTAGCGATCTTTAATCTATTCTTTCTTCGGAAAACGCGCGATCGATATTCTAACGAGGTTACTCGCGTGTGTTGTTGCGCGTCGTCTATCTTTGACACTCGATTCTGGAATTAGCGTCTCTGATCAATTCGTTAGCGGTCTTTACTGGACCGCGTTCCCGTTTTCTCGTTTTTTCTCCAGATATTTTAAATTGGTTATTCGTTACCGCTTAAATAAAGGAAAAAATGTACGGCTCCGACGTCGACGTTCGTCCTGAAAGCATCGACGACTCGAACAGCGTGTAACTGCATGGTCGTCGATGGGGCAGGACCGAAGAGAACGTCGGAGCAAAAAGAGGCTAGATAATTTTGGGCCTGACGGATGGTCCGGCGGCGTAACCAGCGATTAGCGAGAGCACGGGTGATCGTTGGGCCTAGATGATAGCTGCGCGACGGACAGGTGTACGGTCCCCATGGTACACGCGTCGCGAGCGGTGTCGAACAGGAACAGAAAGAAAAAAGAAGAAGAAAGGGAACAGAAGCAACCCGGAGAAAGAAAGAATGACACGGACGGTGATCGAGGGTGCTCGATTTATCCGTAGATACTTACTGGCAACGCCGGAGGCATTCGGGTCCTTGTGGGTGTGCTTCATGTGCTCCATAAGAGCCTCGCCGCTGAGGAAGAGTTTGTGGCAGACAGGGCAGCTGGTTGCGTTCGGGCCGCCGATCAGAGTGGCGTGTTGCTGGAACACAACACGCTGTTGCAACTCCTTTTTTGCGGGGGCCGGAAGAAGAAGAGACCGGAAGCAGGCACACGCGGCGCACCCGGTAGAGAGCAGCCGACCCACAGAATACCACCACAGAGTGTCGCGAACCAGAAGCGCAGGACAGGCAGCGCACAGAACAGAACACGATTGACCAAGTGAGAGTTAGGGCACCAATTTGCCTCCGCCACCACGGACTAATCATTCTAATTTACTTCTTTTTTTTTTTCTTTTTTTCATTTTTGCTTTTTTCTTTTCTTTTTACTATTCTTTTTTTTTTTACTCTTATATCTGACTATTTTTTTTTTCTTTTCTCTGTTTTACTCTGTTTGCAACTGGGAATTCACCTCGAGTGTCTGGCTGAGGGGAGCATTGGGGTTTCCAGTCGATCTCGACGCGTTCACCGCGAACAGGGCCCTCGTTCACACTCGAGCTACATTGTTAGCCTTTTGCGAAACCCGACCGTGTTGTGTCGCGACGGTGACAGTCGATCCCGATTGTTCGTGTCGAAATTGCTTGTAGGAATAAGTTACTCTAGTTTTACGAAGCCGCCGTGTGGCTGTACGTTTGCGATCTAAGGTGTCGCTACTAAACTGCGGATTTAATGCATTTGTGAGAAAACCGATCAAATGCAAGACCGCGAAGACTGTAATGCAACGATTGAGCGAGGAAGAAAATTTTCATCGAATTTACGCGCGGAATTTTTGTTTCGCGCGGGGGTCGTCGCAAATTGGAACGACCTTTGACCGAATGGATTTTAATTCAGGCTTCGCAACAGATAATCGAGTGGGTGTTCCAGCGGCTCGGTAGCTCGAGTGTCAATGAATGCCCGGGACCCAGGATCCCGACAAACGCTAAGCTTAACGAAGGAGTATTTATTCAATGAAACAATGTCCACGTGAATGGTCACAGTCTTCTGGAACTAATTTCGCGTCGGGAGGATAGCGATTCGGTGTTTCCTCGAGTCGAGATGAACTGGTCCTCGGGGACGCAGAAGCGGAGGAGGATCTAGAAGTGGGACTTGGAGCGGTTCTCGTCAGAGCGCCGGGAGTTGCAGTGACGAGGATCCGGTTGCGGGCTCGAATAATCCGTTTGTGTTAGGCGTGAGAGATCGTGAAACGGTGGAAGGACGTTCCGGGAAGGAGAAAGCGAAGCCCAGACAGGCGAATGTGTAAAAGCGCGAGGGCCGAAGATCGATCGGGGGGGACCACGCACGGAAAGATTTGTTCCCGATGTCTGGCGCGGGAGAGCGCGCAGCTGTACCGGGAGATCGTTTCTCCGTCGATCGATCTTCGGCGTGCCTCGCCGATTTCAACGGGAATGCAAAGCATAGATCACAAACTAGCTACTACGACACAATCACGGGATGGCCTCTGTTGCCGTTCTTGTTTCCGCGGCTTTATGAACGGCGATCGACAACGAAACGGCGAACGTGCCGGACGCAGCGAAAAACAAACGCGTCGAAGCTACCGGGGGCAACAAAGGCCATTGTTTGGAACAGGTAAAATATGAAGTGAACATGAACAAAATTCGACGTCCTCAATTGAAAAGTATCTGTCTTCGTCGTTCAGGTGGTGACCTCGTGTTTTAAAGGAACAGTTTCGCGGTCGTCGTGTACGTATCTTTTCGATCCACCGGTTTTCTTTTTTTCTCCCCCTCCCTTTCAACATTTTCTTTTCTCCTCTCGATCGTTATTCTCTCTCCCTCCCTCTCGCTATCTCTCTCTCTTTCTCTCTCTTTCGCTCTCTCTTGGAAGAGAGAGAGAGAGAGTGAGAGCGCGAAGGTCGGTTTTATATACGCACACGAGAGGCGGGCAGGGGCACGCGGCGAGGAAAAACATGGTGGCCAACCTTGCTCAAAAGAGTGCTTAAAACGGCGAGAAAAAGAACACGAGGGAACGGAAAGAAGAAGGAGGAGAGTAAGGAGGAGAAGGTGATGGTGATGGTGGTGGTGGTGGTGGTGGGTGGGAGGGAAGGAAAGGCTAAAACGAGACCAGACGGCAATGACCCGAAAGTTTTGGGGTCTCTTCACTCGCCTCGTTCCCTTCTTCCTGCCTACTCCCCGCCCCCGACATCGATGCAACGCATCCTTCTTCTCCTTTTTCCTTCTCTTCTCTTCTCCGATCCTCTCGTCCTCTTCCTTTCCTTTTTCGTCGCGAGTCGCCGCTCCTCTCCGCCGCCCGGTTCCTCCATTGCTCTCTCTATCCCCGTCCGCCGGGTTCCCACACCGGGAGGGCGACTCGTGCCCTTCTTTTTTCCCGGACCTGGGACAACCGCGGCCGCGTTGCGCCGATCAACGAACCAAGGAGAGCCCGAATCTCGGGCAGGACCAGCTTAAAATAAGACCAGGCGTCGTCGACCTTACGCGCGTTTCGCTGAAGCCAATTCCCTCCTTCTTCCTCATCGTCTTCTTCTTTCGATTCGGCGGCCTCTCTCTCCCCTTTTCGCGAACATTTTGCCAGTATTTTTAGCGACCCCAACGGGCCACCCTCCCCCCTCCCGCCGTCGACCGTTGTCCGCCGTGTGCCGCGCGGCGTTAGATCACGCGCAGTTTTTCGCGCTGTGAGATCATCGTGTGTTCGCCGTCGCGGTGTGCGACGCAGGCACCCGAGGCCGACGGTTTCCGCGGTTTCTTTTATCCGCAGCGGCGTATATTTTACCAGCGTCCAAGGCCCCGTTTCTTTTCTTCCCCGCCCGGCCTTTTGTTCGGCCGCGGCGAACTTCCTTGACCCGGGGCAACGTGCGTTTCGACGTGGTCGTGACGTCAGACGGGGAACAGGAACCAGAATTCGGCGGGACCCCGCGTCAAAGGGTCCTTGCCCTCCCACGATCTCTGACGCAGGTTCGAACGAGCTCGCTGCTCGCCCACGCGTCGCTTTCTTATTCTCTCTCTCTTTCTCTCTCTCTCTCTCTGTCTCGGGATAGACGATATTCTTTCCAAGGCGGCCGCCTCCTCCTTTCGACCGGGCCGGGCCGCTCTTCTTTCTTCCCGGACCTGGGGCAACCTCGAGCCGCTTGCACCAGCGAGGAAGACGGCGAAGTCGACGTCGTCCGCCGGCGCTGCTGCCGCTTTGCAGCATGCAAGTTATTCTCGGAGGGAGGCTGCGGTCCGTAGGTTCGACGCCCCGACCTGGCCCAACTGGAAAAAACCGGTTTCTTCGCTGTGTGCTCTTCCTTTTTTGCCTGCATCCTCGCTTTTTGCACCGCGAATACCACGGCTCTGCTCCCTTGCTCTCTCTCTCCTCTCTCTCTTTCTTTCCTTCTCTCTCTCTCTCTCTCTCTCTCTTCATCTGCAGTCGCTCTTTCTCTTCGTCCACGGTTCCACTATCCCCGCCACGATCTTTCTCTTTCACTCTGGCCAGCCGGCTTCGGCGGCCTCTCCTTCCTTCTTTCTCCCCGGCCGCAGAAGAACTCGCTCTCTCCGAGTGGATGCAGCGTGGGCGAATCCTCAAGGGACTTTATGATTCGCCGTGACCAGATTCATCTCTCTGCTAGAGTCCGCGCGGACGATGCCCGGACGGACCGGTCTCTCTATCCCCAATTCTCGCTTCCTGGTCCTTCCTGAATCGACGTCACGCGGTCCCTCGGTTTTTACGTAAGGCAGATAACCGGGTTTTTCAGCTGAACCGGTAGCGAAACTTTTATCCTCCTCGCGACGCCTCTTTCATTCGATGCAACGGCGTCGCCAGCTAAACTCTGCCGGATTTTCCGGGAATCTTTAATTATTTCTATGATTTTATTTTTATTATTTTAATTTAAAATTATATTGATAGGTAGATTTATTGGCAGGTAAAATTATATGCCTCTTTACGCTGCCGTGGCGTTCGTTGGTAGCTAAACTATGTCGAAATTCCCAAGAATTTTTCCTTATGTTACCTATTTTTATTCGGTATTTGATTGCCGAATAGATTTGTCGGTAGCTAAAATATATACTGTACGCAGGGTTTTTCAAATCCTTCTTCAGTGCGTTGCTCATTTTCATAGATTCTCCTCGTGCAGAAAACGCTCGCGGTGTTTGGAAATTTCAGGAGGACGTAAAGAAAGCAGTTACTGATGCGTTTCTTGCTTCGTGGCTGCCTGGCAGGGTATAGTGTTTCCCGGGAGTCATAGTCTCTCCAGTTTCAGCCATCATTTTCGCTCTGACCGTTCTCCAGTCTTTGGATCCTCTTCTCAGAGGAATTTTCATTATTTAAGTAACGCTCTCGGTGTCCATCGCATCTCCGAATAAATATTATATACATATTTAAGGTGTTCTCTTCCAGCTGATAATTTCCATTGTTCGTAGCTTCCCTATCGTAATCCTAAAAAACGACGGTGACTCCTAATCGATGACGAACGATTTCCAAGTCTCTCCTTCGTCGATCGACGCAGAAGGAACTGTAGTCGTCGAGTCGCCGGGGCGATGGAGATCTTCGGCGGTTTTTTGCGGAGTTTTCATTAGGGCGACGTTGATCCCCGTGCGAGGAAGGCTGACAATGTAGTTTACGGCGACGCTCGGGCACGGTCACGATCGCCGTTTTTCTATTCGATGATTCCTGAAGCGGCTCGAAGCGGACTCGGGCCAGGGAGTGGCGTAAAAAGGAAGTGGGTGTGAGCACACGCGAACCGATGCGTGACGCTGGGCTCGATGGAGCCATTTTGTGTTCACGGAAAGGGACCATCTTTGATCGGCCCGAGGGAGTTACGCTCGCGTGTGATTGTCCCGCGAGCTTCGGAGATCGAGGAAACACGCTTTTGCCCCGGATATTAATGTTTCCCCCCCACCCCCGAAGAGACCAGGTTCTCGGTTTAATCCGCCCCGGCCTTGCCCCGGCCCGACACTTTTTAATCAAGCAAATCGCGCGCGGCGCGTATCACCGAAATAGCGAACCGTGGATTTTCATTTTTCCTCGCCGTCTCCGTCGACCTGGTTCCAATCCCGGGAATTGGCTCATCAAACTTTCACGCTCAATTACGTAATCGAAACGGCAAAAAACTCGAATTGCGTTCGATGAAAATGGCCGACGAAAATTTATTATCGCGTCGCAAGGTGGATCGATCGTACCCGACGGATCGAGAGAATTTCTACGAACGGAGACTCGGCGATTATTCTTTTCTGCGAGGCGGTTCCGCGCGGTCCGGACCCGCGACCGGACAAAAGCTCCTTGCAAAAATCGCCTTGGCCGAGAGACAGCATCTCTTTTCTCCGGAGCAAAAGCGATAAAAGTCCGAAGGCCGTTCTCCGCGGCGCGCAATTCTTTTCCCGTCGTTTCTCTTCCTTTTTTTCTTTCCGCCGTTCGCCGGCCGTCTCCTTTCCTTGGCTCTCTTTTAGCCGCAACGAGGCCGCGCGAGCCTCGCCGGCAGACAACCTTCGCGCCGCACAACAAACCAAGCCCCGCGAAAGATATCCGTCTTTTGCTTCTTTTATCCTTCGCTCCTTGGCCGGGTCCGCAGTCGCCCGGTTTCGCAACTGGCCCGAGGAATTGTCTTCGACTTTATTAATGGACACGATCCGGCCCCCTTCCCCCGTGCGAAAATCTCTTTTCTGCTCCTGCAGTTCTCTTTGCTCGAGACACCCTTTATTTAAACCGGCGTCGACGTTCCAGTGCGATAACTTTCTAGGGTCT